>NC_092770.1:52718213-53318213 GCF_047496795.1 Chiloscyllium punctatum
TGATCAGCTGGGCAGTTCTCACAGCTCCTTCAGCACCTAAACTCAAGAGGTGGGCACTGCTGGCAATACACTGAGGAAGATTAATCATTTTCAGACCCAGATCAATCCCAGGCTTTTTGGGCGGGGTTGAGAGGTGTTGGAGATGTTGGTTTTGGAGACCAGCTAGGGTGGTATCAAGTCTTTTGGTGGGTGGATGGGGGTGTGGGAAACATATTGAGGATCCCCTTGTGATGCACACTGGACATCCCTTCCCCTCTCCCCAACCCTTGCCCTACTTTAGTTCCCTTTCTTTGCACTAAGTTTGTTAAAAGAAAATGCTTTCCATCTTGCCAGACTTCCACTACCCAGCAATATCATGGTAGTAAAGGCACTTAAAGGCCTTAAGCCCAAGGATGGGCTGGTTAGTGGGTAACTTACCCAGCCCCTGATAAATCTACAAACTTGTGTAGCAATTATTAAAAAGGTGGGGCGGTGGGGGGAAGGAAGTAGACATGAAACAACATAACACAAATTAATATGCTTCTGGAATCTATGGTATATTGCAGACCTCAACAAAACATTCAAAAAGGAGCAGAATTACTTCAAAAATCCTGAGGCTAATAACTTTCCATAGTAATTGAAAGGACTGATTTTATATATGTTCATTTCTACTGTGAAACAAATTGGAAGAGTGTGAATACAGAAAATACATGTTCTTATGGCCTTATAGCTATGATCATCTCCTCCGTCTTCCCATTCCTCATTCATCATTTAAATTCTGATTGAGAGAAGAAGAAATTTTGACATTATGTTTCTTACAAATGGGAGCAAAAAAAGTGTATATGATTGAAAAAGAAACACAGAAACAAACAGAAAAAGGAAAATAAACTGTGTGTGTTTTCTGGGTTAACAGAAGGAAAAGACAGAGTATGGAATATCTATAAAGAAAAAAAGGAAGCACAAGTATCAAGCAAAACAAACATACCCTTCCCCCATCCCCACCACCCCCATCCAGTCAGAGCAAAGGTCATAAATTAGACTCAGCGGAATGCTTTGCCTGAGCCACAAATTTCAGTGAAAGAAAACAAGGCTACTTGATAAAAATAATAAGAAAAATGTCAGTGTCAGAGGAAAACAAAAACGAGACTGTAACACTAGACACAAAAACATAAAATGGGGAGTAAAGGTTCCTTCATAGTTAACAGCAGCAACTACATACATTATCTGGCTGGGAAGAAAATGTTAAATATTCATATACTTTTCAAATAGAAAAATTAGCTACTTTGTTTTTAAAACTGATAGTCAGTTTAAAAAAGTTTCAAGACTTGAAAAACTATATTGAAGAATGCTTACATAGCACATGGTAGTGTATGAAATCTCTTTCAGCTACCTAAACATATCGCCAAAGTCTAATTAATATGAGCAAAGTCATGTCATTACTGTTTCATATGTTTCTACCAGTATTTGGAATGTCTCCAATTAAAAAAAACCTCTACATTTCAGTTTGAGGTCTCCTGTGTTTACATTACTGAAGGCCTGAGTGTTTGGAAATTTCTTGCCACAGGCAAGAGCAAATGGTTATCAAATTCAGACCCTCTCTTGCCTGGAAACAAGCAGACATAAAGGGATCATTCTGCTACCAAACCACTCTGAACCTTAAGTGGAATGTTTATGCTGCCAAATTCATCCCTAGAGTTTTGTCCCTTTTGATGTACTGCGCTGTGTACTTAGCAGGTTAGGTGTATCTGCAGTAAAATCACAATCTAAATTCAAAATGAACGCAATTCATTCTACTTGCTCCTTTCTGCTGGAGCTTCAGTGGATGTAGTGCTAGAGAGGGCACAAAAGTCATCAGCAATGAAATCTGCCACCTTCCTGCCTGTACTAACCTTGTTTCTTCCCACCTTCTCCCATGTTTCTCAGTGGCATACATGATAGAAGTAGGGACATCAGTTGAGCATACATGTATAACTTGGACAACTAGATTCTCCAGCACGCACTCCCGGCGGTTCACATCCTTGATAGGCCGAGGAATCTAATATCCTCCTGATGTCAGCCGGAGTCCTAATTTTGCATTCTGGCACTTGACCATTTCAGAAGCATAGCTCAGCAGTAGTTTATAGCAGCAGTAAGCACATTTTATTAAGGAGAAGAAAAATAACTGCAGATAAATCTAGCACTCATTTCAGAAGATTGTTCAATGGAAGGAGACAATCTCACCTCATGTATTTCAAAAACCTCAAGGTTTGAAGCAGATGTTTGACAAACAATAAAAAGGAAAGTCTAATCAATAACAGTGGGATTTAGAACACTTCTCCATGTTGGATAGCAGGTCTCCACATATAACACCAATAGTCTCCATCACAGAACAAAATGAAGGGTATGAGCCCCTCTCCAGTTAACTCACTCCTCCTGCTTCCTTTTTCTGTTGTCATGGGGCTTGCAACTCTCTTCAGGAGGTGGTTCTGCCTCAGAGCCTGAGACCAGCACTATCATCAAGAGACGTGTCTAAGGCCAGAGGTGCTGCTAGATGAAGTAAGAGGTACTCAGCAATGGGCTCACCCCATCCCGGTCTAGCCAGTGTTAAACTGGCAGGCCCCAGTGAGATGGTGGGGAATGGGGTTGGGCGAAGGGAGCGAGGTGCATGAGTAACCTGTTGGCAGGACAGGATGGGGTTGGTCTTGGATAGTAAATAGAGGGAGGGATAGTCTATCATAGTTTGAACACAGTGAAAGGACTTCCCCACATCTGAATTTGCAGGGATGCAGTGACCAATAGATGAGATAATAGACATGCGACAATTTATTGTATTTGTGAACTATCTAGCAAACTTCTTGGCCAATTAATCATCAAATGAGAAACTGTATACAAGCTCCATGATAAGTATTTACTATGGCATTGGGTCTCAGAATAAGCAACAGTTTTCACTATAATTGAACAACTAAATGACTCAACAAAGCTGAAGTGCTATGATCCCAGTGTGCAATTCCAACGACACGTAGAACAACCCTTATGCAGAAAGTACAGCCATCTGCATTTTGCACCCAAGTTGTTAACCCTAACTGTTTGATACAGTGTGCAGATTGAGGAAAAAATATCTCACCATTATCTTTATTTGTGACTTTTTAAATCAATACCACTTTTGAAGGGACAAAGTGACCATAAACCATTTTAAAATGTCTCTCTCCTATCTGCTTCACAACACCCAGAAAGAATGTTACTTTATTTGCACAGATACCATTTTGAATGACTTACAAGTAAAGGAAGCAGATAGACATAGAAAGCATAATATTAAGAGCAGAGCTACCCATGAGTAAACTTTAGGATAAGAAGGCAGAGTGTAAAATCTTCCAAGATTTTGACTCAAGAGTCAACAACTTGCCGTGCACTGGAAATTCTCAATCCAACAAAGATACTGAAGCTGAAAGTTGAGTTTCTTGCTCAAATCAAGCTGCAATTCTCTAATACTGCAAGAAATGATGATGAAAGATGGCCTGAAACCATCAAGGATTTACCAGTTGCTGTGAGAATGCACTGGGTATACATGATGAAGTGATAGCTTAAGATAGCATCTAGTATGCAGGAGAGAGAACCTTTATCTATAAGGATAAGCAAGGAAGTGCAAAAGTAAATCCATGCAAGCCATTAATGATTAAGGGCAGTCTGAAGGTAAGAGAAGTGTCCTACAGGTAAAACATGATCCATGAGATTAAGGATTGTAACAATCAGTGCAGACTGTAACAAATACTAAAGAGCGATTGTAAAAAAGCTACTCTGACGCCCAACTTCACTAGAGGCCCATGGATGAAGTTTACAGTAGACCTCTTCACTGTCATAGGAATAGATTCCCTCTTCCCCACTGACTGCTGTTCTGAGAGTTAGACTAGCTGATATCAGTAAGATTGTAGAATGTCTGAAATGACAATCCAGCCATTACTGCAAATGGACAAAGTTGCTCTCACTTCAGAATGAGAAACATTTAGAACATTATGTAATAAAGAATGTGCTTCATCTCTCATCAGATCATTTGATGAATGAGATGTGGACCTTGCCCTCTTGATTATACCACAGGTTTAGAATTATAGGACATAACAGTCCTGTTCTGACATCAGAATTCAAAACGATAATTCTTACTTGCCTTTGAAATAGTACCTTGTTGATAGATAAATTGTTTTTGAAAGTGAGAATGATGGCAAGATATTTCAACACTTTAATACATCTTATACCTCTGAGAGAGAGGTTAAGCAGTAAGTTGTTCATATACCTCAACAAGTATTTGAGTGAAATATTGACAATGAAAAGTTTGCTTCACTTGCTTTGTCAATTAAAGCTTAAAACGATGCAAATTCTGACTTTTAGAATCTGAATAGATTCAAGGAAATCGTTCAAAATCTGGGTAAACATTACATTTCAGACAAGCATAAGCTAAGACACAAGTAAAATGGATTAATGGAATGTTAGATGGAACATTTTTAAAATAATAAGAATATCTGAATATTTTCTTGATTGTTTTACCAATAATAGAAATGTAGAGAGTAACTTTATAGTTATTGAATTTGGTTAAAGCAACATTGAACAAAATAGAACTATAAAATTAGACTCTCAAGGATGTTGCTTATTTATTCAAGCCTTGTAAAGCCAGAATAAAGTATTATCGTATTTGTGGGTCATGGAGAGGGTCATTTAATTAATGCTAACGTTATTTATTCTTTCATTTTTATTTTGTTATCTTTGCAATTGGAAACCCTGAAATGATGCTCTTAAACTTTTTCATTTGTCCTCTTTGACAATTCTATGTAACTAGTTTACAACTTTGGCTATCATGAATTACAAGGAATCAATATATGTAACCCTATACTTGTTTCCTATTGTCCCTGAAGTTAATGGTTTTCTCGTTCATTTCTATTCTCTGACAGAAGGGCTATAGAAGATAATGTGCTTTTTGAAAAAGAGCAGTCAGCTTGTCCCCAATCTCCCACTAATGCTGCTCAACCACAGTTATGATGAGTTCCACAGAATTTACACATTGACATTGCTCTCCAGTTGTTTCTGCTTCTCTAACATTTGCATCTCCCAGGCTGAGATAAGTGTTTACCAGGGAACAGTGAAGAGAATTGTAGCAAATTAGAATATCTGGGCAGAAAATCAGAATGGTGATGTAACCAACCATCATTTGATGGCCGTGCCACACAGCAACATGACAAAACCCTTCAAAGTTTGTTAAATGGACATTTAAGAGTCTCACAGCCAGCCTGCCATTGAAAGTCAACCATGGGCCTCTCTGTCCAGAACTTAACACAGTCAGAGATGGGAAGGTGGTTGAGTTTGGGGATGCCATTACCCAGCCTGATTCAATGTCCCTCCTGCCTTCAAACTCTCCAACAGCTAAAAAAGACAATTCTGCCCAAAGTCTTGTTTGGCAGCACCCTCCTCCACTTCTGCTTTAATTTGTATGACTTTTTTATTATCTTTCACTACAAGCAGAAAAGTATTGTTGAAATATTGACAGCAGTGAGCACTGCTTATAAGGAGGGCATCTTGCAAGAACAGTTGTGTAGATCTGTGTACTGAGCAATTCTATCAAAGTTAGTCATCCAAAAATATTCAAGGTATTATTGTCCTTCTGTCTAAAGTATGTTGTTCTGAATCATTGTATTCTCCAAGACAGACATTGTCAGTTGCATATTGCCAAGGAGAGTTACAACTTCCACAAAAGTTATGAGCTGGATGACCCAATACAGACAGCACACTAACATTGACCCATTCCACATCACGGAGTTTACTATCAGCTGGTTCAACTCAGACATATTTACCTTCATGGGACAATGGCTCAGCGGTTAACATTGCTGCCTCACAGTGCTAGAGACCTAGGTTCAATTCCATCCTTGCGCAGCTGGCTGTGTGGAACTTGCACACTCTCCCTGTATCTGTGTGGGTTTCCTATTGGTGCTCTGGTTTCCTCCTACAGTCCAAAGATGTACAGTTTAGATGGATTGGCCATGCTAATTTGTCCACAGTGTTCAAGGATGTGCAAGCCAATTGGAATAGCCATGGGAAATGCAGGGTTATGCGACAGGATGGGGTGGTTGGGATTTTCTGGATGGGATGCTCTTCGGAGGGTCAGTGTAGACTCAATGGGCTGAATGGACTGTATCCACACTGTAGAGATTCTATGATTTAAAGCATAACAAGGAACTTTCATTGTTGGTTCTAATTTAAGGATTTGTGTTTTGAAGATTGCAGACAGTGGTTCATTTGACCTCAAAAGTTTTGGAAGATACATTTCTTTGTCCAAAAAGGTCACTATAAGGACACATTTGGACTTTTTGTTTTGGAAGTTACATGAGTTAAGCTAATTGTTTAGACATGGTTTGGGAATCACATACCTGGCATTTATCACTGTCAGGGGATAGTTTCTGAATGTTATTTGAGGTCTAGGCTAAATGGCTCAAGGCCACAACTCACTCCATTTCTGCTGTTGCAGACTCATTTCACCAAGGTTCATGGACCACAATGTTCACAACTGCAGTCATCACGTCCACCCACCTTATGCTCACAATCTACTAATCCTTTTTGCCCTCTACTCACTCACTGGGGACACCTCACTAGCTCCCCTGCTCCTGCATCACCATCAACCTTCCATTTTCAGCATACTTAATTCCCCCCCCTCCCCTTTTCTCTTATTACATGAATAACAGGCCCATCCCCCAGACTGATATCTCCAGAACCCCTGACGGTCATAAACTGCAGTCTCCATGATGGTTGCACTTGACCTACATGGCTGACTTTGGCCCAAATCCCAGAGTACAAAGACAAATTCCCAGGCTCTGGTAGGACCAAGCACTTAACTAACTGTGGTCAACCCCCACATCACCACCACCCCATGCCCCGCCCCGGGCTGCATTCAGATGAGCCTGTTGACCGACTGTGGCAGTACCCCAGATTGACTGCAATCCCCTTTGACCACACTGTGGACTGTTCTCTTCTGACTTTTTGCTTGAAGTACACACAGTGTGTTAGCTGTGTAACATTGCGACGTTGATGTAGGCTGATGCCGTATAGGTAGCATGTCTACTCCATTGACTGTTCAGTGATACCCGTCACTTCTGTGCATTCCCTTTTCTGAGCTCACCTTGAGCACGCAGACGAGGCTGGAACTGAAGTCCATAACCATCTATGCATAGCTCAATACACTATTTCTGTTACCAAAACGCTGTTGATCAGAAATCTACCCCAATAATATGGTGACTGTAGCATTACTCAAAAAGAAAATGTCTAGTCAAATTAAAAAGTGAAATTAAAACCTTTTCTGTCAGTTTGAAGCATTTTGCTTAGTCATGAATCAACAAAGATGGGGAAAAAAGTGTTAATTTTGATGTGAAAAAAAACACTAAAATTTTACTTGTGACATGTAGCAGACATTTTTTTAAAAAGGCATACTGATTGTAGCGCAAGCTTGCTACATTTCTGAAAATAGCCAAAAGTGTTTGTTTCATACCAGTCTGCCTACTGCACATTGAGTCAGCAGATTGAAAATTACGAACTTTCAAAATACCACTCATTGAGGTTCCAGCTTTTGTGTTTTGAAAGGACGCAAAAGTCATTTATGCCCCCACAATTTTTCTTCAAATGGCCTCAATGTTCCAAAGAATAGCATTACTGAGCTGACAGTTTGATGGTGCTGACCCAGATAAATCCTTAATCATAAACATTCTGTTCATTCGATGGAATGCAATTGGGCAGTACAAACAAAATAAAATCATCATAAATAGTTTCTTTGACATTTTGCAGATTTAACTATTTCCTGTAAAGTAATTGGCTATAAAATTACTCAAATTTCAAATCTCTCTCATCTAAAATTAGCTCAGATCATATAAAATAGTTTGTACTATGGTATCTGAACAGCAGAAACGAATTTGCATGTGTGTAGCTAAGAGGTGAAACTACATGATTGAATTTATTTAACTATGAAGCAATTACTGTTCCTATCTCAGAAGATTTGGGTTCAGGTCTTACTTGCCTCAGGAGGTAGATCATAACATGTCCAAGCAGGTTGATTAAAAAAAACTCTGAAGTAATTACACAGCAGATCTAGGAGTTAAACGAATTTTTTTGACATGTGGAATTATTGCTCCTTGAAGTATCACTTTTACTACAGTCTCCACATCAGATGAACCTGTTTACCTGTCTATTGTAAACATATAAAGGTGGAGGAACAGGTTCACATTAATTTCTGACAAATGCAATTGTGCTGTTGGACAGCACGGAATTTTTTGAATGCATAATAGCTTATTCTCTCCCATTGACTCTCTGCAATGTATTAATAGTGATTATGGAGGTCAATGGGTCACCTACTCTCAGGCTTTTGCCAATGCCATTCAGCATCAGTACTGGAAGCTGATTAACAGAGACCCGATGACAGCTCTGTCTCAGAAGCAAAATGTCAATTCTCAGGCAAAGTAACTGGAGGGTAATTGTGCAAGATTCTGCCGCTGGAAAAGATCTTTGCTAGACATAAAAGATTAAACATGAGTAGAACATTAGAAAGCCAAGCCACAAGGAAAGTCTGCATTGAAGCCATACAAAATTAACCCTGCATATTTAAAAGATGCAAATCTTTTCAAATAGGAAGAATATATTTCCCAACCCAATTTTCCCAACAGAAATCAGTACTCCAAAGATGCATGGACATTAAAAACAAAAGGAATAAAAACAGGATTAAGCCATTTGGCCCCTCACATCTGTTTCACTATTCTTTCAGATCATGACTGATCAGAATTGGGCGACAATCCAATTTCCTGCCCATTTCCCCACTCTGCACATGCCCTCAACTTCAAACCAAGCTCAGCATTGAGCATAATTTATAATTATTTTTAAAGCATAGTCAGCATCATAATGCAGCATATGTGATAGTTAATTTGCACAAAGCAAGCTCTGACCAGTAGCAACATAACAATCTGTGCCCATGATATTGAATGAAGGATAAGCATTGGCCTGGACATCAGGGAGAACTCCCAGCTCTTCTGTGAAATACTACCTTGGCAATCTTTTACAAACTTGAGCAGGCAGACCAACCTGTATTTAATGTATTTTCTGAAAGACCAGTGAAAGATTGCCATACTCCCTCACTACTGTCCTGAAACCGATTTGCCCAAGAAATGAGATGAGAAAGAAAACATTTTGACATGGCAAGTATGGAATTGCACTGCCTGGAAATATGGTGGTTCAATTAAGGTATTCAAGAAGGCATTGCATGATTATTTGGATAGAAATAAGCACAAGATTATGGGGGGGAAAAAGCAGGAGATTGGGAGTCAGTAATGTGCACATTTGAAGATGTAGAGTAGACAACTGGCCACCTTCTGTGAAATGTCAACCCTCACATGGATAAAAGGTTGTAGATCCCACAAGCCTCTAGAGTCATAGAGTCTGAGTCATACAGCACAGAAACACCCTTCAGTCCAATTCGTTCCTGTCAACCAGGCTCCTAAACTGAACTAGTTCCATTTGTCTGCATTTTGCCCATATCCCTCAACTGCGGTTAATATCAAATAAGCTCAGCATCAATTCTCATACATTCATCCAGAGTTCTCCATCCAGAGACAGAGTTGCATCTCTATACCACTTCATCTATCAGTGCTGTTCGACTCTGGCTGGTCCACAAGTCTTATATTACAATTACTCATGTTTTATCTTGGCTAAGATGATCAGTCGGCCATCTGAAATAAACCTGTTTTTAATCAGACAGGAATAGGTCGGAAGGTTTGTGAATTTAGCTAGGTATAATGCTTTTTTCAGGAAGTAGCACATTGTCCAACTTAAAGAACATAAAATATTGTGGACCATGCAGCCAAGCTGAGCTTCTGTCATTATTCCAGTTCACCACTACTGCTCATAGACCTTAACTCCATTGTCTCCTCATAAGCTTCAAATCTCTTTAAATCAAAAATCTATCCAACTCAGCCTCAAATATATTTAATTACACAGTCTACGCTACTGTTTGGGGATAGAGAATTCCAACGATTAATAATCCTCAGGGAAGAAATTCTTCTTCATCGCGATATCAAATGGGGAACCCCTTATGTTGAAGCTATTCCACCTAGTAGGAGGATTCACAGGTGGCGCAATATCAAGGGCTGAATGGCCCGTACTGCGCTGTAATGTTCTATGTTCTAGGGTTATAATGAAAGTTTAGAGATACTATTTGAAAGTTAAAGGATGATATCTTTACAGAGGTTCGAGAAAAGAACAAACCACACTGGACTCAAATGTGAGTGAAATGTATTCTTAGGTTGAATGTTTAAACTCTCTGAACACTTTGTGAACAAATTTCAGATGTTAAGCAGCTTCAATGGTCAAGAAGCCTCACCTTTAAGTTTTCAAGTGAAAAATTAACACTAGTTCAAATGTTTCTCCATTGGAAGAGTTGAAATGAGTTCAATAATCTAACGAATAGATTGTGGGCTCTTTAAAGTCACACATTTGCAGCAGAGATGCACTTAGTTTTTTTCTCATTCCATAGTTCATAGACATCAGCCCTTGTGAAATGGATGTGAGAAGGGCATAAGACATTCTGGTATGAATTAGTGAACATCTATCTAACACCCCACCTTTGAATTTTATGGTATTGACAATAAAATTGGCATGGGAGACTCTAGCTATGAACCTACTTGATACCTCTAAGGAATAATACTGTCAAAAATAATACACCCAATGTAATCCATCTAAATAACTCCAAGAGCTGGGTGTTCGTTGTGTGACCATTACACTCAGCATCAGGCTGCCTTATCGTTGAAGAATGACCACTATTCCACAAAGGGCAACACTGTGTCAACACTTCAAACACATTCATCACACTTAGTGTCACATTGCATTACAAAGGTATTTATCACACTGAAAACTGTCAGGTGCTCCAAAAATCATGATAGCTCAAGTTAATAAATCAGAATTATAATTCCCACCACTAACAATCTTCATGTGAATCTAAGGCAGTTGCCAAATTAGGAAGGTAGGACTAACCATGTCCTTTTAACTTTGGAGTCCATTCAAAAGGTTGCTACTTAAAACATACCAAGCACACTGATTATTTTAGAGCTAGATTAATGGAATCCTGCTTCAGTAACTGCAAGTTTTTGCCCCTCACCTTTTTTATAAAAAAAAATCTTTTAACAGCTATGGGTGGGATTTGTTTAAGTTCTCAGGTTCTTCTTCTGGTGACATTTATAGAGTCATAGAGATGTACAGCACGGAAACAGACCCTTTGGTCCAATTTGTCCATGCCGACCAGATATCCCAACCCAATCTAGTCCCACCTGCCAGCATCCCCCCCCCATATCCCTCTAAACCCTTCCTATTCATATACCCATCCAAATGCCTCTTAAATGTTGCAATTGTACCAGCCTCCACCACTTCCTCTGGCAGCTCATTCCATACATGCACCACCCTCTGCATGAAAAAGTTGCCCCTTAGGTCTCTTTTATATCTTTACCCACTCACCCTAAACCTATACCCTCTAGTTCTGGACTCCCAACCCCCATGCACCTCATAATTTTGTAAACCTCTACGAGGTCACCCCTCAGCCTCCGACGATCCAGGGAAAACAGCCCGCAGCCTACTCAATCTCTCCCTATAGCTCAAATCCTCCAACCTTTTGTGAAATGCACACGGTCAGTAAGTCTACTTTTCTGCTATCTGTCGTATGGTCCACCAGCCACAACAGACAAATCAGGTTTACACCAACATGCCTGTTGTAAGTGACCACCATCCTAATTCAACTCGGTAAAAACAATGACTGCAGATGCTGGAAACCAGATTCTGGATTAGTGCTGCTGGAAGAGCACAGCAGTTCAGGGAGCATCCAAGTAGCTGCAAAATCGACGTTTCGGGCAAAAGCTGGGCTTTTGCCTGAAACGTCGATTCCGAAGCTACTTGGATGCTGCCTGAACTGCTGTGCTCTTCCAGCACCACTAATCCAGAACCATCCTAATTCAGCTGATGATTAATACAAATATTACCACACAACAGCTAAACAACTGAGATTGATGGACTTTTATTAGGTAATGGTAGGAAACAAGATGCAAGTGCTGGTAAACACAAATGGACTCTAAGCCACAAAAGCAATACTTCATTTTAAGAAAGGAAGAATGAGGGTTAGAGAAGCAGAGTGGTTTTGCAAATGACTCCCAGAGCCTGGCAATTGAAGGCGCATCCACTAAGTGATCAGATAAAAGCAAGAACCCAAAAGTCGATCCATGAAGGGATCTCAAAAGGGCTGGAGAGCTAAAGGTGTTTACAGAGGGAGGAACTGTGAGGAGGATTTGAAAATAATGAGAACTTTGTTTAAAAAGCTAAGAATTGATGGACCAAAAGACAGTACAAGTCCAAGAGCAAGAAACAGTAGGTGAAATTATTTAGTGCAAATTATGATACAGACAACCATGTTTGGGGAGAGTTCAAAGATTATCAGTAAAGACAGTTAAATGCCATTAAGATACAGATCTACCATGAATGGCAGAACAGTCCTTAATCTTCCACTCTCCAGAACATCAGAGACTAGAAAGAGGTTTGGACAGGTACATGAATACGAAAGATTTAAAGGAATATGGGTCAAATGCAGGCAAATGGTCTAGTCTAGTTTGGGAATCTTGGCCAGCATGGACAAGTTGGACTGAAGGGTCTGTTTCTGTGCTAAATGACTCTATGCCTATGTGCAGCTCGTCACTACTTTCCCTAACTCTTTTCTCTTCATAGGTGCTGCTAGACCAGCTGAGTTTCTTCAGCAGTTTCTGGGTTTGTTTCAGATCTCCAGCATCTGCAAGTCTTTGCTTTATTTTAATGTTGGACAGTTTGCAGTTCTGGATGACACTTTGGTTTGCGCGTTTCACGAGCCACCTCTATCACACTCCGAACGTATATTTTTGATTTCACTTGTTCAGCACTTCTTTTGCTAACAGAATCTTCAGTTTGCTCTCCCATCAGAACCCATGTTAAGATCTGCCCCTTAATTTAGCAGCCCCTGCTCCTGAACCTGTAGATGCAACCAACTAGATGAGCACCCAGATACTTGAACGCATTGTTTTTGATGATATGGTGATTACTGAGATGTGCAGTTCCCCATAATTAGAGGAGTAAAGGGCTGGGGGAGTTGAGAAGAACCCATATGATCTGGTTACCATGGAGACAAAGGTTTCAAGCCAAGTACTAATGAAATTCAGGACAAACTTTAACACCTGGTCACAAAGAGCAAAGCAGATGGCCCTGCAATGTACAGACAGAGTTTAGTAAAAGTAGTCAGGCTAAAATACTTGGTGGAGGACCACACACAATAGATACTGCTATCCCAGGTAAGACTGGTATAAAGACAGATTTGGGTTAACAACAAAGCAAAGGGCCAGTAAGGACAAAACTCCTTACCTGGGGAAACAAAGGATTATAAGATTTAAAATGAAGGAATCACTGGAGGCCACCTTGCTACTAGAATTCCATTTTCTGCTCTGAAGATTGAGTGATAAGAAATTTGTTCTGAAGTGTAATGGGAAATTCACCCTGGTGCAGCAGGGAGGAGAAAACCTCTCAGATAGTGAGTGGAATTTGGTGCTTGGGTGAAAAAAAAGTTAAAATACTTTGTGACAATATGCAATCGCATGTGATAATGTTAAGAGATCTTCGGTCAGTCAATATGTTGCTAAGCACTATCCTTTCTATCGTGTTGTACTCACCTACTAAACATTCCGTCCATGTTGGCTTGACTCTCAAAACTGGGCCCTAAACATGAAACCTTGTGCAAATCCTTTGCGTTGGAGGGCCAAATATTTGGGGGATACCAGAAGTAAATGATGCAGAAGCAAAAAGAGAAGCCAGTCGAGGAATATAGTAAGGCCAGGCAGCTGACACATTTTTCAGCTCTGATCTCCAGCATCTGCAGTCCTCACTTTCTCCTAGAGGAATATAGTAAGAATGGAACCAACCAAGGACAATATTTACTAGCTGGACAATATAGAGGGCCACTAAAGGATAATAGTTGAGTCAACTATATGAAAGACTACAAACAGAATGAGAAGGATAGTCAGGGTAAGTTTATCTTCGTTGCAGTAACATTGATGTCATTGACAATTATGACAAGAGGTGTTTTAGCTGTGGCAGAGTGAAAATCTGAATAATTCAACCATCACTTCCTCTTTCTTTCAAAACAGCCTGCCTAACTTAACCTGCTAACTCTTCTTAACTCTTAATTTCCATTAACACCCCCCCACCCCCATATTATCCATCCTCATTATTTCCATCAAAAAGGTACCAATTCATACTACTGTTGAATTTCATCTGCTTGGTGTTTGACCATTTTACCAGCCTGTGCTCCTAAAATTTAGTGAATGTCATACTGTTTCTTATAATCGAATTTTTGTGACATTTGTGAAGTTTTCCCAAGTGTGTCCAGGCTATAAACACATATCAAAACGAACAGTGGCTTGAGAGTTACTACAACATGTTTTCATTCAGTCCAGTAAAACAACCCTTCGCCAATAATCTTTGCTTTCTACCATTAACAATTTTGTATCCAAACTGTCACTGCCCCTTTAAACCCAGCAGCTTTAATGTTGCTGACAAGTTTATTAAGTCATACCTTGGAAAAGTCCTTTGAAAGTCTCTCCCCACAACCACAACCACATTACTCTCAGCAACACTTTCCATTATTTCACAAAAAGGATTTGTGCAAGTTAGCCAAACATGATTTGCCATCAATAAATCTGAAGGTTTTTACTTGTTATTTCACATTTTTCCAACTTTGCTTTGGATAACTGTCCCTTGTAGTTTCCTCACTGCATGAACTTTGAGGTTCTCAAACCTGTGAAAGTAGAAATGACTCAACCAAATGAGAAATTAATATGTAAACCCTTTACATACCCAAATAATTTGGTCTAACACATCAGATATGGAGGCATGCTTGTTTATGACTAAAGCTGTGTTTGGGATCTCTTCCCAAAGATAAACATGGATGAAAATAATTTGTTATATTCTGTCTTGTTTTAAGAGCTTTTTCCAATAAAACAAAGCACAGAATAAACAAATACGAAAGAACATTATCTAAGGGAAAACCAAAACACTCACATTACATAAACATAGCCATTTAACATTTGGCTTAAACAACTAGTACAATATATGAAAAATGACTGATAGCAAGTTATTCAATCATGTATTTTGCTTACATCATTGAAAATGATGTTGAGCCTAATTATTGTGCAAACCCAACTTATTCAAATCACAGTTTACAATAGCAAACCTATGATTTTGAACTTAATTCCTCTCCATATTTTTACAAATAAGCAACAGTAATTCCAGAATAATTTATTTGTTGCTGTAATTTTTGATTAAAATTTTAAATAAACAGTTGGTCAGTGCATAAAAATATCACTCCTTGTCAGTGAAACAACCTCTGAAAGCATGAGTTAATATGACTGCACAGCAATCAAAACATGGTCCATAGTCCCTTAAGGTTTTCAAATGAGTACCTAAAGAGCTTAGTATATGGTGGATAAAAAGCCAAGTTTATTTTTCTTCTTTTTTTTTCTTTTTGTTGCAAAATGTAGCAATTGCAATGCAGCAACTGAAAATTAAATCTTAAGCTTTGTTAAAATATTTGACATGATACTGAGCATGCCTGATTTATTTAAATCAGATATAAATACACCATGATTTAAAACGCACCCTGCTGCTTTCACCACCTTTCTCCTCCCCAAAGACACATTTGTTTTTGGAAGCAAGCATTTTGGGTCAAGCCTGAATATTATACCAGCTCCACTAATTCAAAGTTAATCTGCAGAGGCTGAAGTATTTTCTTTGAGAGCAAGCCAACTCAAACTAAGTCCTGAAAAATACTACTTCACAAGTGCCTGAGGGGTAGTTTGCTAATGTTACGATTTATAAACTAAGTGGATATAATACATTCCACTGATTCCCAGAATATCACGTATACCACATAGGAAAACGTTTATCATAAGGCAAACTTGTGACATGGCAATATATAAGATGTAAACCTGCATCCTTTATTGCATTCATAGGGAGTTTCCAGCACTGGGCATCATCATTGAACAAAATGAAGTGTAGTTTGGAGGGAAATGAAAGTAAGTAAATCAGTGCCAGGGTAACAAAGGACAGTTCATATGCAAGTTAAAGGTCCATTTACATTGCCACATTGGCAGATGTCTGGAAGCAAGTAAAAAAAAATCTAAATGAGGAAAGGCTCAACAACATAAGGCATGACTTGGTTTAGCCAGCTGATTACTTGAATGGGAAATGCTGACATTATTACAATTTTGTGAGGCAGCCAGAGGCGAGATTTCACCAGCAGATCCTCCAGAGCCCACAGAAAAAGCTGCAGGTAGGGATACCAGCCCCCAACAATCCCCCCTGGGGTGGGGACTTTTATCATCTGTGGAGGGTTCTGCCCTCAGACCAACTGATTTTGCTAAATTTAACTCGGTTGACCAAGGAGTCTGAGTCGCTGAGGCTTCAGCAGACTCTTCGGAGTTGCCAGCCTCACCTGGATAGCAGGCCCATCGGAGGAGAATCACTGAGCCTGGTCCTGTTACTGACAAGTGCAGTTGGTCCTGATCCTGGTAAATTTCAATCCAACCCAGAAAGAACAACCAGTAAAACCTGCTGATGCCAAATAATGGTGCAATGTGTCTTGTACACTTCGAAATGGAAAACCATTACAACCAGTAGGTTTAGTTTCAAATATTATTATTTTTTGAAAGAAACTAAAGTAACTTTGTCCTCTTTAACATTTGAGATCAGTGACCTGTAAAAGACTTTAGTTCTTGCTTACTTTGAAATCAAGAACTAAATGTAAATTCCAAAATACAACACTTCACTTATCTACCCACTATGTTTTAAACATGCATTAGTTTCATGTACACAGAACATCAAAATCTATTTTATCAACATTGAACAATGGAAGAGATAATATTATACAATTTTCTACAAGACACACAGCCATATCATATATACTTTCACACAATAATGTGCAAAGGAAATGTATGAACCTAAGAATGCATTCAATTATCTTGAACAATTTTTCACACACCCTGTGGACTGCTCCAGTGTTTTTCCACAGTAATACAGATCACTTACAGTGTCCAAACTTTGGTCAAAAGTAATTCTACTGGATAAAAAGAAAATTATGAAATGCGTTGCTGCCTTACAAATACCAAAGTGTAGCAATCTCTCCTGTTTGCATCAAGGGACAAATAAAAATACAGATATGTTTACAAAGGGGAACTTGAAGTACAGCTTGCAGGATTATTACTGCCAGTTGATTAAAATAGTTAAAAATTCAAAAGAGCCGTTTCACATTTAAAAAGCACATTCACTGAAACAAAACTTAAAAATTCGCTTAACTTCACACACTGGTCATGTTGATGATATTTGTTTTAAAAAAAGTAAAGCACATGCAAGCACCTTGCAGTATATATGAAGATGGGAGAGGGAGAACATAACTCTTCAGAACAACTGGTACAGAAGAGGGGTTGCAAATTTGTTTGACCGGACGTATAGGAAACTAGACTGGTGTATTGATCACTAAGACTCCATGTTGCAGTCTTCATATTTGTACAAAGAAAATCAAAGCATACAATTGAAACTCAAGACCTGAAACTTTCAACACACCAGTTACAATCATATTTGACTTTATAAACCTTGAAATTATATTGTTCAAATAGTTAAGTAAACAATTCATACCAACAATAAAGCAAAAAAATTAATTCGTCAATACAGTTTGCACAAGATTATTTTACCTGCATCTCATAACAATTCTTAAGCTATTCAGAACATGAAGATTATATTTCATAATTTCAATTGCGATCTCAAAACAAGATAGAAAGAAAACTATTACCCTGCATCAATATTTTTAAAAATGCGCATATTATTCAGCAACACAAGAAAATTCTCTCAGAAAACTCAGGTCCTACTCTGTACTTAGTCAGAGGTCTAACACAAGATACAGCATACGAGGCCCATTAATCTCAAGATCAACTTTTGTTTCACATTCCCTCTCCTTCCCAAAGTGGATGATGCAAACCTCTACTCTGGCAGAGTCAGACTCACCATTGGATCGATGGATGCAGGTATGCTGGTTATCACTCAGGAAGAATCCTTCTTTACATTGGCATTCATAGCTACCCATGGTATTCACACAGATATGCTGACAGCCGCCATTGTTGTCATCACATTCATTGACATCTGAAAATTTGAAGACAGGAAGATCATTCAGATAAAAAAGAAAATAAACACCTTTAAAAAGATACAAATTTAAATATCAGCTCCCATTCAATAACACAATGGCAAGCTCAACACAGATAATATTATGTGATGACAGCATATAAAGTTTCCCTGTAGAAGGTGAATTTTATTCCCATGCTAAATTTGCAGTAATAAAAACTCGAAATCATGGAATTGGCAGAGGCTAGTAAACCTTCCAAGTTATATACTCCGCTTTATGGTAAACTCAATCCAATGTATTCAGTTAGCACATTGCATTTGTCTATGTTCTCCTGCCAAATTCATTTGTACAATCGTTGTTTTGGAAAGAAGAAAGTTGATACATGAACTGGATTTTCATTTCTAACGAGCTTGCATGACTACAGGGCAGGTTAGGGGTGCATGTGAGATGGGTAATGGATACTATATTTAAAGGCAGACTATACTATACAAACATGAATTCTAGGTAGCATAGAGAGTATAATGAAAGTGGACGTCATTCACAAGCAACAGGAAGTAGTCACTACTGAGAACTACCACGAAAAGATGCAAGACATCTGGGATGAGCAGGGGGAAATTGAGGACTGCAGACGCTGGAGATCAGAGTCCAGTGTTGTGCTGGAAAAGCACAGCAGGTCACGCAGCATCCGAGGAGCATAAGCCATTCATCAAGAATGAGCTCATTTGGGATGATCAGTTCACCATCCCAAAATGGTAGGATCCACACTCCTACATTCGAGAGAACAGCTTTGGAATCAGTCAAACATTCTCATCTATGATGCGTCTCATATTTTATTTCTTTATCTAATTGATTAGTGCTTCATATCAAAACTGCCACAGTTTATTGAGTTTAAGATATTTGAAGATTGCTATCAAGTGGTCAACTGCCTACATCAAGTAATTGTGACCATGAGCTCCTCTAACATGTCACAAAACCAAATGGAGATTTCATCCCAAGTGTGTTCTGCACCTTTTGCATGAAAGTATGCCAAATGAAAGAAAAGGGGATTTACTACATTACATCTTTGTACAGATCATTTACAATACACTTCATTGTACAGTCCATCAACCATCCTCAATTATCTGAGAAAATATTCTCCATCACTGCTTCATGATTCTTTAAGAAATGAAGCAAAACTTCAAGGACAGATACTCAGGTGCATGTCTCTGCTTTTCAATGCAAACTGACTGTTTTCCCACAGATGTCTTCTGGCAACAAGAAAGTTGTGTTCGATCAAGTGTTTGATCATCTTGGTCTATACTTATCCTTTTTGCCTTCAATCCCATTTCTAAGCAGATAATTATACTGCTGTTTTCACTGTTAATTAGGATGACAATAATTGCTTTTCCTGTCAGTTTCTTTTCAATTCCTACAACTCAGTCGGGGGGATGGTGAAGAGTATATATTCCAGTTTCATTTCACATCTGTTTATTTTTACATCTTTTCCCCCTCAGCCTACGTTTGGAGACTGTGTTAGATACACACAGCTTCAATCCTCCTTAGCCTTCCCCAAGTATGCTCTTGCCTTTTCTTATGCTAAAACAATTGGTTTGGAAACAATCCTCGTAACTATATAAACAAAACCTCCTCTTATTATAACTTTGACCCTTCTTCAGACATCTTTGTAGATATTGTGCCTGACAAGGTATGCAACTTCAACTTGCTGATAATCTGGACAAGTTTAAAATGCTTTTCTATTAAGCCAAATTAACACAGAAGTTTTGTCTGATTGCTGCATTTTCCTTGTTTTCAGTAGTTTCACGCTGAGTAGGAACTGCCAATAAATAATGAATAATATATTCGGAAAAGACTGGAGTTATTTCTTTAGCATTTTTCACAATTACTGAACATCTCAAAACATTTTGTAGCCAATGAAATATTAATTGTCACGTTTCCTACATTCATTATTGAAATTAAGGAAACACAACAAATAATTTGCACATGGTATGCTTCTGGTTGTGATAATAATCAGATGATGTTTTTTGAGATTAAGGGTAAAGTACTGTCTAGAATAATGCAGATAACAGATAAAAAGGAAAATACTGTAGATACTAAAAATCTGAAATAAAAATGAAAGATGAAAGAGACTGAAAAATTGTCTTTTTTACAATACTTTTGACAGAGCTGGAGCAACAAGACCAGATGGTGTAGAGGTGCAGTGCAAAAGACAGAGGTTTCTCTTCGGGGTGAAAGACAAATAGAGCTGTGAAAGGAGTTGTAAATTAAAGTGCAGAAGGGTCTTCTTTGCTGACAGTGAAGCAAACAAGATACAAATGAGACAGACTCATGGTGGGGTGGAGCAGAGATGAGAGAGGAATAAAAATGGAGGACAGATGTTGTGGGGTCAGACAATGAAATTGTAGAATTCAGTATGGAGTCCTAAAGGCTATAAGGTGACTGAGCAGAAAATGAGGCGCTATTCCTCAAGCTTTATGCACTGCTGCGTTGGGACATTACAGCAGGACCAGGGCAGAAATGTTAGCAAGAGCGCAATGTGGTTTATTGAAATGGCACGCAAGCTGGAGGTCAGGCTCCTTTGTACAGTCAGAGCAGAGGTGTTCCGCAAAGTGGTCACCCAATCGACATTCTCACCAAAATAAAAGGAGACAATAATCAGAATTATTTTCTTGCTAATGATGAAACCGAATGTGTGCTGGATAGGGTAGCCCCCTTCAAACATGGTTCATCATATCTGTAAGAAATTGTGAAATGAGATATAATGTTATTCATGCTTTCACCAGGGCCATTGTGAAACAGACAATCAGCCTGCTGAAGGAAGGGAAATTGAGGAGTATCAACTCAGCCACAATCTCAATGAATGATGAAGCAAACTCAATAGTTGTGTCTACAGTCAGTCAAGCTAATTGGTCATCTTGGTGGTTTAGTTGGACAGGTATATCATCGTGGCTTCATTATTGGTGCATTCTTACCAACTGACTTGTGACAATATGCGTGAACATCCTCTGTGACAGTGTTTAACCTGCGAGAGAAAATGCTTTGTGCAGCTTCTCTCCAAACCACAATGCTATAAAAGGGATAGTGGACACGTGCCATCTTCTGATCTTGAACATGTCTGCACTCCTCAGAAAGTTCATAGAAGTTTGATGAAGGAGCAGCGCTCCAAAAACTAGTGTTTCCAATTAAACCTGTTGGACTATAGCCTGGTGCTGTGTGATTTTTAACATAGAAAACTAGATTTCATTTGTAAACCTCTTCAGAGGCTTTATGTGGTAGATAATTCCCCAGGGTCACCACCCTCCATGTGAAGAAATTTTGCCACATCTCAGTCTGAAATTGTTTACCCAAGTCCTTAGACAGTGATTAGTCCCCTCTTCTAAATAAGATTCATGGAATTTGCAGGCAGTTCAAAGGAGGTTCGTTAGTTTGATTCTGGACATGGAGGGACTCTCTTGATCAGGAGAAGTAGATTGGGCTTATACTTATTAAAGTTTAGAAGAATGAGGTGGGACCTTATTGAAACATGCTAGATTTTTAGGGGACTTGACAGAGTAAATGCGAAAGGGTTGTTTTCCCTTCAGAGTAAGTCCAGGACCAGAGGGCATAATCTCACAGTAAAGATTAATTAAGAGACAAGGAAGGAATTTCTTCTGACAGTAGTGAATCTGTGAATCCTTTACTGCAGAAGGCCTTAGAGGCGAAGTACGTTTGTATTTGAGATAGACAGTTTTAATCAAAGAATCAAGAGTTATAGGGAAAAGACAAGGAAATGTTGAGGATTATCAAATCAGAGACAATCATTTTGAATGGCAGGGTAGACAATCGACCAAATGACCACCTTATGGTGACCCCTTGTCTTTGATTCCAGAGACAGGGGAAAATCTCATCCGTGCACCCAGTCTGTTCAGCTGTCATATTTTACAAATTTTCAATGAGATTCCCTCCCATTCTTCCAAACTTGACTCAATGCAAGTCTAGTCAACTCAAGTTTTTCTCATGTGACATTCCAAGAATCAGTCTGGTGAGTCTTTGCTTCCTCCATGGTGAGTACATATATATGCATTGTTTTAAAAAGTAGATACCAAAACTGTCCACAATACTCCAGGTGTGGTCTCACCAAGGTCCTGTACAACCACAGCAAGATAGCCTCGCTCCTGTACTCCAATCCCCTTTGCAATGAGGGCAAACACAGCATTTACCATCCTGACTGCTTGCTTTCAGTGACTGGTGTGCAAGGACATCGCATCCTTTAGTACGTCATCATTTCCCAATCCATCATTTCTCTGTTAAGCCTGCTGAGAATATTGCATTGTTCAATAAAATCTCCTCTCATTCTTCTAAACTCCAATTAATCCTCAAAAGATTCAAAGATCACCAAAATACAAAGCTACCTGCAGTCAAAGATTGGGTTGTTTGAGATGTCGGAAGGGCTCCTCATCTCAGACATGGGACTGGCCTAACCTGGCTTCTATACCAATAAAACAGTATCCATCATAATGATGCATGTGAAAATAAGGGATGCTCATTTACAACGGTATAACACTTATTCACTCTCAGTCTCTTTTCTCCCCACATCCCACTGGGCTTAGGTGCAGTTCTCAATCCCACAGCTGGGGTGGAGGAAGCCTGCATTGCAATAGATTTGGTCGTGACATTATGCCTTGCAGCCCAGAGAGCTCAGGTCTACAGACAGACAGTCAGTTAGTGTCCTGACGTTACAGGTTCACCCTCCTCAGCTGGAACTGTTGGAATCACAGGTAGTGAGGCGTCAGAGAGGTGTGCCACTTTTGGAGTTTACTGAGATGATAATACTTTTGCAGTCCTCTCCTGACAGCCTGTGCTCCATTCCCCTCCACCATCCCCACTACCAATGAATGGGCACCTAGAATGAGGCCAAAAAGTCCTCATTCCCCTATTGCCTCGCTATTGATGCTGAGCACCTACGGCTAGAGCGACGGGGTACGAGTCTGTGTGCACTGAGCATTGTTCTGGACCTGGGTGTCTCAGGCATCCGCCATCCTTTCCATGGAGACAGGGCTTATGCCCAAAACATTGATTCTCCAGCTCCTTGGGTTATGCCTGACCTGCTGTGCTTTTCCAGCCCCACACTTTTCAACTGGTTCCATGAAGATAGCCAGATGTTTGTGTACCACAGTCATCATGGCAGTGAGAACATTGAAGGACTCCTCCATCTTCCATTACAGCCAACCAAGTGCTCATCTCTGAGTTAAGCATGTCCCTTGTGTCAGGGCGTAGGGGCAGGTCTTCTGCATGGGACTATACAGGTGACTAGTCTGTGGTGATCTTTGGAGGATCAGGGACCTAATTTCTTATTCCGGTAGCTATGGAGACATGTCAGTGATGTGCTCCTGAGTCTGATATAGAGAGATACCATCAAGGTCAAAATCTGTCGGTTGGAGGAGTATGCAAGTAAACGCTTACAACTTATAGAGGGCTCCCTCCTCAGAAACAAAGCTATCACGGAGGGGTTCAAGCTGTGGCGTCTTCCTTCTGGAAGAGTTCCTTGGCCGTTAATAGTGTCTGCCCCAAAGAATAAAGGAAATTATTTGGGGAAGATGGATAAAAGTTTATTGGAATTAGGAGAGAGTAGCCTTTTGAGCCCGCTCCACCATCTAACATGATCATGCTGATCTCATCCTGGTCTCACCTCCACTTTCCTGCCCATTCCCCATGACACTTTATCCCATTTTCCATCAGAAACATATCTTTTTTTTTAAATATGTTGATTTATTCTGCCTCTGCTGCACTCTGGAGCAATTAGTTCCACAGATTCACAGCCCTCTTGGAAGTAGGCTGTCACCTCAATTTTGAACCTACCTCCTGTCACTCGATATCTATGCCCAAGCTATTCAACCATTCCTCACATGACAGCTCTCTCCATCCCTATAATCGATCTGCTGAACCCCCTAGCAACTACCTCCAGTGCCACCACATCCTACCTCACATAAGGCGACCAAAACTGGACAGAATACTCCAGGTGTGGTCTCACCAAATGCCATATATAGTTGTAATAACACATCTTTATGAGTAAAGAACAATCCAGTTCTTTTGCAATAAATACCAGGAGTCCATTTGCCTTATTACATGCTGCACCTGCATACCCACTTTGTGATTCATGCACAAGATGCGCAGATCCCTCCGCACTGACACACTTTGAACTTGCTTCCCATTTAAATAATAATTTGCCCTTTTTATTGTTCTGGCCAAAAATTACAACTTCTCCCTTATACACATTAAACCTGATCTGACAGAATCTGACCCATTCTCCTGGCCTAGCATATACATCTGTCAATGCTATCTCCTCATCACAGCCTGCTTTGCCATCTATTTTTGTATCATCAGCAAATTTTGATATTTTCCAGTCTGACCCTGCTAGGAGATAATTTATATAGATTATAAATAGTTGAGGTCTGAATCCTGTGGAACCTGACTAGTTACAGTTTACCATCCAAAGGAGGACCCATTTATCTTGACCTCATACTCTTTGTCCATCCAAGCTAATACTCTACCCTTAACCCCCTGCGATCTAACCTTTTGGATCAGTCTTACATGTGCCTTGGTCAAATGCCTTCTGGAAGTTGAGACATACTGCGTCCACCGGATCCCCATTATCCAACATCCTCAAAAGAACTCCAGCAAATTTGTCAAGTTCAACTTGCCCATCCATCCTTAAACCATGCTGACACTGTTGAATTGAGCGCCAGTGTTCAGTTATCTCATTCTTTGTGATGGCCTCCAACAACTTCCCCATTGGAGGTCAAACTGGCCGGTGTATAGTTTCCCACTTTTTTTGAATACGAGTGTCACATTAGCATGTTTCGAATCCACTGGTACCTTTCCAGAAGCTGGAGAATTTTGGAAAATCATAACTCATGCACCAACTATCTCTGCAGCCACCTCCTTTAACACCCGAGGGTGCAGGTCATCAGGCCTGAGGGATTTAGCTGCCTTTAATCCAATCAGTTTACTTAATACCATCTCCCTCATTATAGTAATTTCACCAATTTCTGTAGTGACTGTAGTTTTTAGGAAGAAATTAGATTCCACTGTGAAAACAGGCAAAATATTGATTTAGTGCCTCTGTCATTTCTGAGTTCCCCCCATTATAGCCTTGCTATTTTCCTCCTCTAAAGGATCAACATTTATTTTTACTATTCTCTTCCTTTTTATGTTTCCTGCTAGCTTCCTTTTGTTGTTCATCTTGGCTCTTTTAATTTTGTTTATAGTAACCATTTGCTGACTTTTAAAGTTCTCCCAGTCCTCTAGAGTGCCACTAACATTTTCAGAATGACATGCTCTAGTTTTTGCCTTTATGTTATCCTTGACTTCCTTGTTCAACCATGGATGATTTTTCAACTTTTTATAGTTTCTCTTCCTCAGGAAGATTCTTTGAGTGGTATTTCATTAATGTCCGGCAGAAGGAGATATGAGTTAGCATGGTGGTAATTGGAGAGGAGCATTGCACAATGCAGCCCATTAAATGGGATGCCCCAGGCCATCCCCTGACAGTACAGAACAGTCCTGGCCATCCTCAATCATCTCCACTCTCCTCCCCTCATAGGAAATCAGGTTCTTCCCAGCATCCCCTCCTGTTATGGACCTCACAGCCCAGTTGTGGCCCAGATTTTTCTGCGGTGAGAGAAAGATAAGAATTAGGGATAATGGAGATGTGAGGCTCCTCCCCAACTCCCCCAGGCAAGGCTAACCTGACCCATACTGCTAACTCTGCCCAGCCTGTGTCTGGTAAGGGAGCATGTTGTTGCTGTCAGCTAGGAAGAGAACTTTCTCTCCATTGCCCTAGGGGGGCACCACCTTGAGATCTTTCTGCTTCAAATCTGGAACAAGTTTAGTTTTCTTCTGTGCCACCTGGTCAGAGATTTGCGAGGTCAGCATGGCATGCAGCATCTAAACTGGCTGGGCTTTAAATCTGGGACCAGAGTGATGGGTACCAGCAACAGTCAGCATTTCCACCCCATTCACAATACAATTCACTGAGAACATGCCCAACATTTCAACTGTATAAATAATTAGCTGATAGCACACAATTACATATGATAACTTGCCATGTCATAGTGTACATGACACGACAAAACCCACTGACCAATCTGTAATTACTAATAAGAGAACTGCAGCCAAAGTGTTTACTTTTCAGGGTATTAATGTAGCTAAGATTTAACATGAAAATGTTCCTATATTGACTCATTTATAGAAAAACAGTCATTGTTTTTAGCCTGTGTAAAAACAAATTGTCATCACAACAAAATACAGAAAAAAATGTCCTTGTTC
The DNA here is from genome assembly GCF_047496795.1 of Chiloscyllium punctatum. Classification (NCBI taxonomy): domain Eukaryota; kingdom Metazoa; phylum Chordata; class Chondrichthyes; order Orectolobiformes; family Hemiscylliidae; genus Chiloscyllium; species Chiloscyllium punctatum. Next base: position 52,744,714 of record NC_092770.1, read on the forward strand.
CCTACAAATCAAACATTACATTTGAATATTTTTCAACACAAGGGAAAGCATGAAAGGTTACCATTTGCAATCTTTAGTTTAAAAGAAAATAGTTGGTAAAGATGACACTAAAACATAAAATGAAAACTGGACACTTTTGCATTTATTTTCATCATGGCTTTGGTTAACTATCATACATTAACTATTTGAATTCTTCTAAGTTTGTACAACAGATTAACTTTGTAAACTGCTAATTGACTGTGTGTGCAACCTTTACATCCTCTTCAAAGCCGATGTGAAGTCTAGACTGCAAACAGCCTTTCCTATCAATCCCAAACCACTCAAAAGACATAGCTGACGCCCAAAGTAACTTCCGACAGAAGCAGCACATCAATGGTGGGGGTTGGGAGAGAAACTAAAATGAAATCATTGTCACTCATCGCAAACACAACGGCAGTTTCCAATTATTACTATGGCGCTCTACTCATTATAATTATTCATGTGCAAAATCAATGGAAACTATTTTACATGTTTGCAGAGGTTTCACAAAGTAAATCTGTCAAAAGGCCCATTGTCATCAGGAATTCCTCACTTGCAAATAAGAAATTCCTATTGACAAATAGTAGAGATCAAAGATCTTGCTGGCTCACAGAGTAACCCATTTAGTAACTGTGAAATTATTTTGTCAATCGTGTTAATATAAACTTTCAGGGAATACAAAATGGGATAATCATTTTATACTTGCACCAACCTTTTCAGTTAAATTATTGACCAGAGGAATTTCCTCTATAGAATTTTGTCAGACAAAGCTCAAGCCCAGAGAGTGTGCCAATTTAAAAACTGACATCAGTAGCTTCAGCTCACGGAACACCATGCATTCCTAAAAGCAAGGAAAAAAAATTTCCAAGTCGTCAGGATGTTACAAGTTTGATGTTGGCTATCAGGAATTTCTTACTTGCAAGTAAAAAATTCCTGACAAGACTGGGAATTTAACCCGTGTGATGCAGGCGAGCACTTTGCGGTCTTGTGTGCATGACCGGCACTGAAATTTTGATTAAGGCCTTTGTAGCAAAGGGGTTAAATTGCAAGAACAGTATAGGGAAGCTGTGAACCACTGGCTCCAGAGTTTATAGCCCCTCTAGTTCATTCACCAGACAGGTTCCCTTTTAATGGCAAGAAAATGCTTGAACTGAAAGGGATTATTGAGCATATCTGACCTGCGCTCAACCTTGCAACTAGTCCTTTTCTTCTACCTTTCAAATGCTGCAGAGTTTTAATCTATAGTTGAGCTTAGCGACTTCAGTCACCCTGTTCACAGATTTTGCAAAACAGGACTGAAATTGCGTTTCATTATTCGGCAATTACATATACGAATCAATTTTGCACCCCATGGTGTAAGCATTTTCCATTTTCTTATAATTGATTCAGCTTAAATGGATTGTAAGAGAAACCTTAGTAAATCAATAGGAATTTTCTCCTCTCCACTTGACACCTCCCCTGCTGCAGGGATAATTGTCTCTAATCAAACTGTCCAACTCAGAATGACAACATTTTCCTTAAATCCTGTAACTATCTCATAGATATTGAGATTTAAACTGTTTAGTGTAAACTTTTTAAAACATGCATTAAAATACCAATATCCAAGAGAATAAAATAACTTGAGTTTTACCTCATTCGAACCAGACTCATTTATCTGAGAACTGAGTTTCAGCAACTATTAATTCGTAGAATCCCTACAGTGCGAAACATATGAATTTGTCATTGACTAAAAAACATCCTGAGCAATTAGAAGGCAAAGCTTAACCAGCTAAACAGAACTGGTGATAATTTGAATAGCCAAGGAAATTTATTTATAATATAATGTAGCACACAAAGCATAATAAAATTTGCTTTTCACAGAAATGACAACAGATTCCTCATCTGAACAAGGGACATTAGCATATGCCTATGGTTTTTGTTCATTGTTTAAGACATAATCTAATTCCTTTAATTAGATTAGGTCTTAATTCCTTCAATTAGATTATAGCCCTGATGTTATTATTTCTCTCTTTATTCAGTTTTGATTTATTCATGCATTTTTAAAAAATGTTTAAAATTGATTTTAAGGAAAGTGAATTTACGTGAGTGTCAATGTTGCTTTTGTAGTTTAACATAGTATGAGCCTCATTCGGTAAGAACCTTGCAATTCTTGCACATGTTCTCTTCATGCAGAGTTACCATACAATTGTAGATGGTTATTTTATGTATCCCTCAGTAGTTTCACTCCCTGTTAATAGTGGTCGACAATTATAAATATCTACATCAGCCCAGAAAGTAGTAGCAACATAGACCCATGTGTTAAGCCAGCTAGACCATCACTAGAAATTACAGTCTTGTCATTTTCACGTCATTAGTGCCAGAGTCCCTTTTTAAACACGCTTAGAGATAGAATTGTATTTAATTGTGTTAAATTGGAGATCCTATTAAGTCAGCAGAGTAATGAAACTAATTCATGAAACTGTATATTTAGTTTCAGATTTAGTTTGTAAAATAGTTATGATTGATCCTTGACCAATTAGTAAATAATTTGCATGACTGCCATAATGCTACGAGTAATTTACTAGATAAATGTTAGTTGAGTTGGTTGATCCTAGCTGTAAAATGGGACAGCGCATCAGCATTGCCAAGCTAAGGAAGGATAATAAATCTCCTGTTCTTGTTTCTACCACAGATCGCTAGCCAATAGCCTCTAGCTAGATTTGTACATTTGACAGGGACAGGATTAAGATTAGCTGCTGAATAATTTAATGGCCTGTACTGTCCAGATTGTTATTTGAAGAATTAATTCTTTGTTAAAGTATCAATGAATGCCCAGCACATATACATACAATCATACAAACCAGGAGCAGGAATAGGACACTCAGCTCCTTGAGACTACTGCATCATTTAATCAGATCATGACCAATTTGCAGTCATGTATACTAATTGTCAAATTTCTGAAACACACTCTATGAGATCGGATATCCAGGTTTAATGTAGTAGTACCACCCAATGAAAAGGTTTTCCTTATATTGTGCGAAATTTAACCTAAAGTTTCTAATAAAAAAGAATCTGCATGTCAGAGATCAAGATTTCCAAACATGCATATATATTTCCTTATTACAAACTGCAATCTTCATACGCATCAATGATTGGAAATTTGTTCTAAAACCACTGGATGGACATATCACTCTAAGCTAATTTCTCTGGCTGTCAACCCTCAACTACAATTAAAAATAATTTTCAAAATTTTCTGAATTTCATTTCTTCAGGATCTCTTCTGAAGCAAAACAAAATTCCCCTGCTGTTATCTATAAAAACTAAAACAATGTACATAGAGTCACATTTATTGCCAATATTTCTGGATCTTCTGTGCAGTTTCTATTTAGATATATTCATTCTAATTTACAGAAAAACTTTGTGAATAAGTTAAATATTGTACTTTAAATGAGTGACAAAGCTTCGAAATTGATTCAATCATTAATCCAGAGAATAAAATGGGTTGAGGCAAGATAAAAGTAATCAGATGATACCGTGGAAAAATGCAATATAGGTATGAGCAGTAGACAGTTTAATTTCCTTATTCATTCATTGATGTGGGTGCCTGCTGGCTGGGCCAGCATTTATTGTCTATCACTAATAGGGATGGAAGTGAGCTGTCATCTTGAACTGTGACCTTCCTTGCATTTTAGGGACACCATAGTGCTTCTATGAAGATAGTTGCGGGATTTTAACCCGGCAACTTTGATGGAACAGTAGGATATTTCTGAGTCAAAATGGCGAGTGACAGAGAGGCGAACTTGTATGCTCCCATGTATCTGCCACCCTTGTCCTTCTAGATGGTGTAGCAGCTTTAACTTTATGGGGACAATGTACAGTTATGGAACCTCATCTGAACACACCTGTGCCCCTTCATCCAGAGGTCACTGAAGTCTGCAGCTGTTACAGGCCTTAAATGTTTCTGTCAGATCTCAAAATGCATCAAATAGATTGGTAGAGCATATTATAAAGCACAGAATTTGTGACTCACTGGAAAGGACTACTGCTTTTACACTGCCCTGCAATGCACATACGAGTACTGGAATTTGGGAAAACAACATTGCCCAAGTAAAACTTAGATCACCAGTGTATCCCTCATGAAGCCATGTGGTTTACAATGTAGAGACTGAAATCAAGTGGACTGCAAGACCAATAAATTGTAAAAGCTGCCAAATCACAATAGCTATTTTCATTGGAATTAAGTTTTATCTTTAATATAAACAGATGATTAGCACTATATTCTAGTTAGCTGTCAGCATCATTATGTATCAATGTTTAGAGCTGCCATCACAACCACTAACCAATCACAACATGTATGGACTTGATCTTCCACCCTTCCGCCCCTGGTGCTCACCTTCCACCCTACCAACCTTCGCATAAACCAAATCATCCGCCGACATTTCCGCCACCTCCAAACAGACCCCACCACCAGGGATATATTTCCCTCCCCACCCCTTTCCGCCTTCCGCAAAGACCGTTCCCTCCGTAACTACCTGGTCAGGTCCACGCCCCCTACAATCCACCCTCCCATCCTGGCACCTTCCCCTGCCACTGCAGGAACTGCAAAACCTGCACCCACACCTCCTCCCTCACCTCCATCCAAGGCCCCAAAGGAGCCTTCCACATCCATCAAAGTTTTACCTGCACATCCACCAATATCATTTATTGTATCCGTCGCTCCCGATGCGGTCTCCTCTACATTGGGGAGACTGGACACCTCCTAGCAGAGCGCTTTAGGGAACATCTCCGAGACACCCGCACCAATCAACCACACCGCCCTGTGGTCCAACATTTCAACTCCCCCTCCCACTCTGCCGAGGACATGGGGGACCTGGGCCTCCTTCACTGCCGCTCCCTCACCACCAGATACCTGGAGGAAGAAAGCCTCATCTTCCGCCTCGGAACACTTCAACCCCAGGGCATCAATGTGGACTTCAACAGTTTCCTCATTTCCCCTTCCCCCACCTCACTCCTGTTCCAAACTTCCAGCTCAGCACCGTCCCCATGACTTGTCCTACCTGCCTATCTTCTTTTCCACCTATCCACTCCACCCTCCCCTCGCCCCCAACCTATTACCTTCATCCCCTCCCCCACTCACCTATTGTACTCTATGCTACTTTCTCCCCACCCCCACCCTCTTCTCACTTATCTCTCCACGCTTCAGGCTCTCTGCCTGTATTCCTGATGAAGGGCTTTTGCCCGAAACTTCGATTTTACTGCTCCTTGGTTGCTGCCTGAACTGCTGTGCTCGTCCAACACCACTAATCCAGAATCTGGTTTCCAGCATCTGCAGTCATTATTTTTACCTATATGGACTTGTAGTCTTGCAATTCTATTCTTTGGGTTTAGCATCTTTGATCCAATTTCAGGCTCAACAAAATATCTTCTGAGACACATTGTCCACATACATCATCTTGTCATGAAGTTGTATCATAGGGATTATTAATCTTTAATTCATTTGCTGACATAAATATCCAAAACTTGAGTTTGAAATAAAATTCCTGTAAAATAAGCTGATCATTACTTTAAAACGGTTGCGGAAACCACTCAATCTGAGAGCTGACAAGTTTCACAGCGAATCCCAAAAATGGAGATTGAAACAGCAATACAACCAAATTGAGTTGCATTGAAATGGACAGTAAGCTTCAGAATTCTCATGTGCAAAAATGGCCAGAAACAAATGGAAATTTACTGAAACACACTATAAGAAGAAAAATTGTGAATTTAACCTTCCAATCACATTATGATAACTCGGACAATAAAGGACTTGGCTTCCTTTGTTAACATGGATTATCACCATTGTGCACCACTAGTCAACTATCACATACAAACTCCCCTCAAAGTTATGATCATAAACCTGGCTATTACAGAGGTGAAGCATATCAAGGTGGCTGCAGGATACAATAATAAGATCCCTCTTTTAGTAAGATTATTTAAATTGAGTAAAGAACCCTAATTCTGCCTCTACTTGAAGAAGACAAAGAGAACTTAAAAAATGAAAGGAACTGAGAGTGGCCTAGCAGCATCTCTAGAAGAAAAAGAACTGATTACTGTTTAAAGGATATCATCTCCAGAAGAACCACCAGAACCTCAAGACTATCAAAGGAACACATCATTCCATTTACTAAAATGTTTTTATTTTAAATAGCAACACAAGCTCTTGCTAACTGAAGATCCAATTAACATATTTTCAAAATTTTACATTAGTCAAGTAAATACTGAGTTGAAACATCATATCTTTTCAAACATTCACATAGAAAAAAAAATTACAGCGCAGTACAGGCCCTTCGGTCCTCGATGTTGTGCCAACATGTCATACCAATCTTCATATTCTATCATAACCTATCTCAAGTAATGGAAAGATAGGAATTTATTCACCCTCCACTCTTAGTTATACCAATCTGAAAAAGAATGCTTTTTTCTTCACTACCTTTCATTTGTTTTCAAAGGTCATTAACAACTTGCCAGACAGACTTCCAAAACAAAAATGCCAATAACCTAAATGATAATAATTCAGGCATGAATCTTGGTGGTGAGTTGTATTCATTCACATAGAACAGAATTTATGACCATACTATACAAAGTCTACATATGAACACTTCTAGAATTACTTTATTTTTAAAGTAATCCAATGACACTGGGCTCAAGTCTGGCTCTTTCACAAATCTTATTTGCGGACTTTGATATCTCCCATCTTCTAATCTTATTTCTAGGTGCTTTGCTGCAGCCAACTTCCTCCCCAGTTACCAGCCCAAACCTTCATTTCTTCACTGTCACTTCTCCATTGAACCTCCCCCACCCTCCCCAAAGCACCTAGAAATAAGATTGAAAGATGGGAGATAATAAAGTCCACAAATAAATAAGACTTGAGAAACGGCCAGACTTGAGAGCAGTCATAGGCAGAGTGACTCCTGCGGTTCACTACAATTGCTTTATAAGCGTCAGATGGAGGGGTGAGCATTGACTTCAGAAGTATTTGATATTCACTTTGGTTAGGTGTGACTTTGTTGTTTCTGAGTTAAAAGCTTAGAAGTTCCTTACTTAGGGTGACATTCCTTGCAGTCCTGAGGGAATGCTGCACAGCCTTTCAGATAGGACTTTCATCATATAGTCCCAGTCTGCCTCTCAAATGAATACGAACGATTTCAATGTACTCTCTCGGAGAAGAGTAGGCAAGTTCTCCCAATTCACATCATCAAGACAGATCTGATCATTATCACCATGCTGTTCGTAGGAGCTTGCTATCCATGATTTAGCTAGCACTGTTCAGGCATTGTGTCAAAGACTACACTACACAAGTATCTCCTTAATGGTTAAAATACTGCAGGAGACCTTGAGGACATGAAAGATTTTCCCTTTTTAATAAAGCTTGCAAAAAATATTTATTGAAAGATGACCACTGTTTTCAAATTCAGAAGGAATATATTTTGAACAGCTTTTGAGTAAATTAAATATGTTAACTCCAAGAAATTTGATCAATACACAAACACAATGTTTTCTTCTCTCTCTGTGTATGGGGCATTGTTGGCAAGGACAGCCTTTACTGCCCATCTCTAGTAAGTTCAATGCAATCTAGTGGCTTTCTCAACTACATCAGGTGGTGGTTAAGAGTTAACCATATTGGTGTGGGGCAGGTATCACACATCATTCAGGTCACAATGAGGCCATTATTGTACAACATTTTGACAGCTTCATTGTCACTTTTACTTGTGTCAGGTTTTTAAACTTGCAGATTTTAAGAAATGGATTAAAATTTCTCAAATGATACAATAAGACCTGAACTCATTCTCTGGATTAGTCATCCAGGTTTCTGAGTGATTGATCCAGCAGATCCACAACATCAATCGTCACTTTGTGTTGCCTTAGCCACTTTCTCCTCTCCTTTCCTCTGCTGGATTTTTGGAAGATTTTTGTCTTTGGCTTTCGGCCATAAACCATATAGTAGCAGAGGAGAAGGAGATGTGCACTGCTGTAAGGGTGCCGTTGCAGTAGCAACAGTTCCGTACGTGCTCTCTGCAGTGTCAGGACAAAGTAACCTTTATTCATGTGTTGACAAATTTGCAAACCTGTCATTCATTCCACAAACATAAAACGAAGGCCATTCAGCCTATTGAGTGTGTTCTCTTTGAATATCAGAGCACATCTCATCCTTCAGCAGTGATACATAGATGGCCATTATGAAGAAGACCTCCAAGTGATTTTCCTTCATTTCAAGCTTCTAGTATTACCGTGATAGAGAGCCATTAATTCAGCAGAGTCAAAGGGTGGGACCTTCCTGGTTTCAATAATTCAACGCAACAACCTAACTATTTTAGGCAATGTCAATATGCCACTATTTTTATCTCAGTTGGAAACAAGTGCTTTGCTAACCAAAAATATCTATTCAAATTCAGGCTGAGTGGCAATAATAAAAGCAGACAAGAATACTCTTCAGCTTTGTAACTGTGTAACACACACGTTCAAGAAACATGAAGGAGAATGCTGAAACCACATTTTCAGTATCTGCGGTCAAGGAGGTTTCTTAGCAGAACAAAATAGACACAAATAAATTGAAAATGCAATCAGAAGGAATCTCTGAATAATTTCTGTTCAGAAATGCTAAGTTGCCCCATGATATGCATTCACTAACACCAAGCTTAACTACTTCGCTGCCCTAGTGTCGTGACATTCAGTTTTCATGCAGCTTTCTTTGAACCCCCTACCAAACCATCCGTATGCTGAAGTCAAAGGCCCTGGGAAACTTGGCTCAGATTAACCCATACTAAAATACAAAGATTGCTGGATTCAAAGGGAACTTCCCCCTCCCAGTCTCTTTTCTTTGAATATTATGCATAGCAATTGACCAGAACAACCTCCAGAAAAAGCTAAATAAATCTATATCCTCTTGCTGGTGTATCAAACAAAGACAGTAGCAAGTAGCACGAGGCAGGATCTGTCAATAATACTTCAAAAAGGAACAATGGTCTGCCAGCTGAAAGTTCTGAACAATTCCTGTAGTTCAAATCCTTCACTGAACAAGATATTTGGAACCTAAAAAAGATAAAGCATTTCAAAAAAAGTAAATCAGTTTCAAGTTCAAAACAAGGAGTCCCCATCAAGCAGGGAAATCCATGTTACTCAGATAATACAACAAAAAGAATAACATCAAAAGAAAATAAACTGTCTGAATTCAAGAAACTTCCACCAAAGGTCTTTAAATGAACATACTGTAAGCAGCTGTCTCCAGCAAAAGGAAAATAAATGTTAGAATCAAGAGAAGCGAGACGGTACAATAGCCTTCTTTAATCAAGCCATTGACAATGCAATCTTAAACCAATTAGTGTTGCAATTTGTTGACATTAAGCATCTGGAAGCTAATGTAATGACTTCCTACACCCTTGTATCAAGGCAGGAAAAGTCACTTGCTCTTCAATGCCCTTTAATTCTAACTGCAGAACTGGCAGTTAGCATTCGGAGACAATCACAAACCACTCACATATTTGCCTTTCAATGAATAAGCCTACTGTACAAATGTAAAACTGTCAAGCTTGTTTTCATTTCTTGTTAATAAAATACGTTTCCCATCTTTAAAACCTGCAAGCAATTATTCCATAATGCTTCCACTGACAGAATTTTTAGCTAAGTCTGTTTGAGGTGGACTTCATGCTGCAATCGTAACCGGGTTTACATTCAAGAGAACTGAACATTAAGAAACTGTATAATATATTCACCAACTGCAATCTGGGGAAAAAAAAATAGGGCTACAACACAGTAGCACTATTTAATGGCAAAACATTCCCTTCAAGTGTAGCTCCATGAATTTACCTGCTGGAAATTTACAGAGTATCCAACCAAAGAGAGCTTATGTTTTACACAACAATGTAAAATATATGTCTACGCAAAAAAGATTTCTACACATCTAAGTTATTTTTCCGATAGTGGGTACAAAAAGATAAAAAATGTGGCTCCAGCAGATGTAAATACAACGTCTGCATATTTCAGTACTTGGTTCAGAATGATGCCAAACCTAGATTGACCCAAAGTTCCAAGTGCAGTGGTCAATGCAGCATAATGGAACAGAGCAACAATGTTAGTGAGAAACCCTCGCAAGTCTTTTCTCTTTCTACTAGCGTCATAAAAGAAAATTTGCAAATGGATTTACATTGCTTATTTAGTCATAGGAGAAGTGGCTAAATACTTGGAGCAGAGAATGATGCCTGACTTAAAGGAAAGAGACAAGAAGTGGAATTAGGTTGAGATTGATCTTGCACAAAGCTGGGACACTAATACATTGGGCCAAATGGGCATTCTTCAGTCCTGTAGATTAGGACGTTTCAATGTAATCTTGCAGCTGAGCAGTGAAACAGCCTTTGTGCTTTTTTGGACGTAACTCTTGACACAAGTAAAATAAAAGAGAAAAATAAAAATGAGAAAAGATAGAAAAAAGTAAAAAGAAACTAAAAGAAAAATGGATTAAGCTGACAAACCCTGGGCTCAGAAGTCCTACTCCACTGCCATTTCACCAGAAATATTTTAGGACGGAGGCGTAAATTTAAGATGAGAGGAGAGGGGTTGAAGGAGGACATGAGGGGCACTTTCTTTTACACATAGAGTGGTCCGTGTGTGCAACGAACTTCCAGAGGAAGTGGTGGATATGGGTGCAGTTACAACACTTATAAAACATTTGGATAAGTACATGAATAAGAGAGGTTTAGAGGGATATGAGCCAAGTGCAGGCAGGTGGGACTAGTTTAGTTTGGGATTATAGTCAGCATAGACTGGTTGGACTGAAGGGTCTGTTTCCATGCTGTATGACTCTGTGACAGGGTCCTTTCTCTGGGGTAAGGGAATCCAAAACTAGCAGGTATAGGTTTAAGGCGAGAGGGGAAAAGATTTAAAAGGGACCTAAGAGGCAACTTTGTTACTCAGAGGGTGGAGCTGCCAGAGGAAGTGGTGGAGGCTGGTACAATTACCACATTTAAAAGGCATCTAGATGGGTATATGAATAGGAAGGGTTTAGAGGGATGTGGGACAAATGGTGACAAAAGGGACTCAATGAGTTTACGATATCTGGTCGGCATGGACAAGTTGGATGGAAGGAATTCTGCACTGTGCATCTCCATGACTCTATGATTCTATGATGTGTACATCAACATGAACTGAGAGTGCTTAAAAAGGACAGCAAGTGCCCAACATTTAAACCTCTTCTGTACCTGAGTTTATGTTTCTTGCCATTTGCACGGCCCAAATGTTCATGGAGGTTAGTACAGTGACCAAGCTGAGGCATTGGGCTGTTGCAGGTCAATGCTCTTCTGAGGAAGTTGAATGTACAGAGAGGAAGAGAAAGAATGATGATACCTGAAGGCAGAGAGTTATTGCAGTTGCTAGCTTGTACCATTGTGACCCGTTATTATGAATGCGCTTTGTTCATTGTTCTGCGTTCAGAGTTGTGTTTGGGTCTTCATGCAGACATTTTTAAAAGCTTACATGGACATTTATAATGGGCACACAGACAAAACATTTCTCCAGTCAGTCGAGACAGATAAACAGCACAGCAAATTTTTATTAGCAATTGGCTAACAACCTCTTTACTCATAAGAGGAAAGAGACTTGTAGATTTAAGAAAGGATATTTACATACGCACTTTGTTACAAAAAGACTGTTTTTTTTAAATGTTTTAAGTGACAATTTTTAAAAACAAGAGTTCTGTGCATTTAACACAGGGATTTTTATCCTAACTTTAGGTAGAAGGCAAACTGCTGTCAGGTTTGCCGACCATGTTTCATAGACTAGAAATCAAGAGTGCATTTTGTGTGTCAGATAAAAACAAGCTTGCACTAACCCAAGATCCAAGAATTGGGTGTGGGCCATGAAATGTAAAGTTTGTAATCATGCTTTTCTTCCTTATTTGAAACTAGAGAAGCTCTTTGGCCCATCATGGCTGTGGTGCTCATTAAACACCTATCTACTCGAGTTCTATTTCTAGCTCTTGGACTGTTGGCATGTAAGATATAGCATCTGGAATGTTCATCGGAATAGTTCTTAAATGTTGAGGGGTCCAGCCTCTATCATCCTTTCAGTAAGTGATTTCGGACACTCATCACCATCACCCAGACAAAACTCTTCCTTACATCCACTCTAATCCTGTCATCCCTCCCCTTTAATCTACAACCCCTGGTTTTTGACCCCTCTGCTGAAGGGAAAAGTTTTGTCTCATCCACTTTGTCTATGACCCTCACAATTTTGTACACTTCAGTCAGGACCCCCTCAACTTCCTTTGCTCCAAGGAAAACAACCACAGCCAACTAGTCTTTTCTCATAGCTGAAATCGCTCCAGCTACACAACATCCTGGTGAATCTCTTCTGCGGTCTCACATCTTCCTATAGTGTGGTGGACAGAACTGCATACATTACTCCAGCTGTGGCCTAAGCAAATCATATGTAGCCCTATCATAACCTCCTTGCTCTTGCGTTCAATGATTTGACCAATAGGCAACCATCCCTTTTACCTTATTTCCCTGTTCTGTTGCCTTTGAGGATTTATGGAGATAAAATCAAGGTCCATCTGATTTGCTATACTTGCTACAGTATTACCATTCTTTAGTTACTTCCTTGCCTTGTTAGTTCTCTCAAATTGCATCACCTCACGTATTTTCAGATTAAATACCATTTGCCACTGTTCAGTCCATCTGTGTTGTTTTGCAATTGAAGGCTTCCTGAGATTTACAGCATGTCCAATTATAGTGTCAGCTGCAGACTTATTAATCAAGCCTCCTGAGTCAGCAGTGTGTTGGAATAGGCTCCACTTGCCTGGACAGGGGCAAATACAACAACATTCAAAAATCTCTGCACCACCTGGGACAAAGCGGCACACTCAATAGACACCATGTCCATCACCGACTACATTCATTCCTACCATCCCCGTGACACAGTGGCTGCAGCATGTATCATCCACAAGAAGCAACTCACCAATGTTTCCTTGACAGTATCTTTCAAAGCCATGACCACTGAGCACGAAAACCAAGGGCAGTGGATGCATGGGAACATCATCTGCTGCAAGCTCCCTTCCAAGCCATGCACCATCTGGGCTTGAAACCACACCATTCTTTCAGTGTGTCAGGGTCAAATGTCTGGAAATACCTTCCTAACAGCATCGAGAGTGCACCTACAACACATGAATAAGGCTGCAGCTGACCACTACTTTCTCCAAGCCAATTTTGGATGGGCAATGAATGCTGGCCTAAGCAGTGGCATGACCAGTGAATTTTCTTTTTAAACATTGCACTTCATTTTCACAACCAACATCTGACACCAGAACCTTTCTCCTCTTGTTTATCATTAAACTGCAGATAATCCACTCCCTTCCTTGCTCTTTCAATATGTCAACGTGTTAAGAAAAGCTAACAAAAAGGTCATGGTCCTGATGCTACCAAAAGTCAGCAACACACAGCTTCACTTATTCTGTCCCTCCCAAACTGCACTTCAGAAGTATCTACTCTGGAGTTATCCTCTGCTACTCGTAGATACTGCAGTAACCAAGACGTGGCTGGCCGAGGTGCCTACTAATTTAACAGAGCACAGATCTTGTGGTAGGCGTTACCACTCTATTTCCTATTCTCTTGGGTACAATGGAACAAAATCCTACTGCAATGTCTTTTGGCTGTTTACACCATGAGCTGAGAAAAGTTAGTGCTACCATTGGAACAGAAGAGAACTGGAGGCATTAAACTCATCACAACCGGGCATCTTTGCTATGTGCACTGTATAATTACATGCATTCAAACGTTTATGCTTCTCAGGTGATCCACTAACATGAAGCACAGATATTAATCAAAGAGCTTATGTATACCTATGAACAGAATACAAGTTTCAAAGTAAATTTCACTTAATACAGGCCAACTCTTCAAATCATAAAATAAGACCACCATGAAAAGTAGACTCAACCAAGGCTTTGAAAAGAGAAATGGATCACTTGGGCAGCACAATGGCTCAGTGACTAGCACTGCTGCCTCACAGCGCTAGGGACTGGGGTTCAATCCCTGCCTCGGGCAACTGTCTGTGTGGAGTTTGCACATTCTTCCTGTATTTGCGTGGGTTTCCTCTGGGTGCTGCAGTTTCCTCCCACAGTCCAAAGATGTGCAGGTTAGGTGAATTGGCCATGCCAAATTGCCCGTAGTGTTAGGGGAATGGGTCTGGGTGGGTTGCTCTTCGGAGGGTCGGTGTGAACTTGTTGGGCCGATGGGCCTGTTTCCACGCTGTAGGTAATCTAATCTAATCAAAATAAAAATTTGCAGGGGTATGGAAGAAACCAGGTTAACAGCTTTTGCAAAGAGCTGTGACAGATAGGACAGGACAAACTGCTTCCCTTTGTACCATAAAAATACAATTATTCTATAATTTTGTGCACTTAGAAGTTAATCATCCTCAAGCTAGACCTGCTCTCTATATTCTGCTGTCTACCTACACACTTGGTGCACGAGTGTGTTAAATTTGACCAAACAGCTATTTCAAGCATTACTAATGGATTTTTGTCATTGCAGGGGCAAACGTAAGAAAGGTCAATGTGACACTTGAAGCCTGGTGAAAAATAAACGAAAGGGGAAACATTTAAAATCAAACTTTGATAATATTTGAAAATACCTACAGTAGAGTAATAGCAAAATAATAATGACCTTGCTGTCAAGGATATTACATTTTTGAGCTGTTCTATAGAGGTTCAAGCCAAAGGCATGCATGTAATAAATCTATGAATTTTAAAAAGGTCAAAATTCCTGCATTTGTTAAATTCTAGAAATAGATTACTAAGAAGTGATGTCAAGTCCTGATTATGCTCATGCTCCAAAATTAGAACAAGATTTCTAGAGAAATAACACATTTTACTTATTATTATTACTAATGACAATGCTAAAATAGAGATAAGACAGGAAATTCAACTCAATGGACTTAAAAAAGATTAATTACTTTAGTTTGTTATATTTAGCTACATGACCTCATCATACTCAACAAAACATCAATTAGTATTTTGATGCTACTTTTGCAAGAGCTAAGATTTTGAATATCTGAGTATACAAATGATGTTGGTGGCATGAGTGAACATACTTAATTCATTCACATGATATTCTCTTGCAGTTATGGTTCAGTGGTTAGCACTGTTTCCTCACAGTGCCAGAGACCTGGGTTCGATTCCACCCTCGGGCGACTGTGTGGAGATTGCACATTCTCCCAGTCCAGTGTCTGCATGGGTTTCCTCTGGTGCTCTAGTTTCCTCCCACAGTCCAAAGATGTACAGGTTAGATAGATTGACCATGTTAATGTGCCTTGTAGGGCCAAGGGATGTGTAGGTTAGGTGTGTTAGCTATGGGAAATATATGACGGGTGGATGGATTTGGTTGGGATGCCCTTCAGAGGATCAGTGTGGACCTGTTGGGCTGAATGGCCTGTTACCACGCAGTAGGGATTCTCTGATTATCTATGAAGATTAAAGTTTCAGCAAAAATAATTTGCAAAGGCAGGGAGGGGGTTTATGAGTTCTTGTGCCTTTGCTGAAATACGAGAGAGAAGAGTAAGTGGGGTACGAGTTAGAATTGTTCAAGTAAATGGCCTTTCCTTAGCGTTGCACAAAGTGCTAGGCCAACCAGGGAAACTAGAAGAGGTTCTGGTAAACGTGTACTTTCTAAAAAAAAACTTAAAGTTTTTATCATAAACCAAGAGGAGCTGGTGGGCTCCATTTGGCCCAGAAAAACCTTGAGTCAAGATTAGAGTGGTGCTGAAAGAGCACAGCAGGTCAGGCAGCATCCGTGGAGCAGGAAAATTGACCTTTTGGGCAAAAGCCCTTCATCAGGAATGCGATTCTCATTCCTGATGAAGGGATTTTGCCCGAAACATTGAATTTCCTACTCCTCAGATGCTGCCTGACCTGCTGTGCTTTTCTAGCACCACTCTAATCTTGACTCTAATCTGCAGTATCCACTTTTGCCCAGAGAAACCTTGAGCCTGTCCTCCCAATCTCTGGATTTGATCATCTTGGGACCTCCCTACAGTTACCTAGCCTGTGGCAGGGACTGTTTTCAGTTTGCCAGTGGTAGCACCACGCAATGCAATCTGCTCCTTTCTGCTATCCATGAAGGGTCCAGGCAGGAATCCAACCCCCAAAGTAATGAGATTTGAGAATTGAAATGGAACAGACCTCATGCAGGCAATGTTATGAATGTTTCACAGTTGTCCCAGTCCCAGTTCCACGTGCCATATTCCTGTCAAGTTCTGAATCATTAAGATGAGCATTTCAAGCTCACGCTATGAATTTCTAAAATTTATAAGCAAAGATTTGTCTCTTACCACAGAAACTTGGACAGGCAGTGTAAATAAGTGAACTGGCCAAATTTTTGCATAATTATCAGAGCGCAAGAGGTCCAAACAAAGAAAAGATACCCTGTTTTACAAGATTTCTCAATCTTCTGGGAACGATATAATTATAGAGACAAAGGAACAGGGAGCAGGCCATTTTGCCTAAAGCTTTTTCCGCCATTCAGTGAT
The DNA here is from genome assembly GCF_047496795.1 of Chiloscyllium punctatum. Lineage (NCBI taxonomy): Eukaryota > Metazoa > Chordata > Chondrichthyes > Orectolobiformes > Hemiscylliidae > Chiloscyllium > Chiloscyllium punctatum. The sequence continues at coordinate 52,761,262 of NC_092770.1, forward strand.
GAATTGCAAGGATCATTTCCATAGGGTGGGAGTATTCAAAACTAGGGGGCATATTTTTAAGGTTTAAGGACATGAGGGGCAATTTTTAAAAAAATACACAGCATGGTTCATATGCGGAATGAACTGTCGGAGGCAGTGGTATAGTTATGACATTTAAAAGACATTTGGACAAGTACATTAATAGAAAAGGTTTGGAGGGATATGGGCCAAATGCAGCATAATGGGACTAGTTTAGCTTGGGAACATGGTCAGTGGACAAGTTGGCCCAAAGGGTCTGTTTTCATGCTGGATCTTGACTGATCAAAGCTCTAATACTATATAACAAAGATCTATCAATCACCAGAATGCATTGTAACCTCCCAACTTTCCTGAAACTCCACGTTTGAAGCCTACAATAAGTTTTCTGTCCCTGCCACGTTATTGATATAGCTCTCAGCATAATCACAAGTGTCATTCAATGTGACTGTGATGAATGTTAGCTCTCTCTTTCTTGTTCTGCTCAAACCCATCTGCAGCTTTGACACAGTTGACCACACCATCCTCCTTCAATGCCTCTCCCATGTTGTCCATATGTATTGGACAGCCTCATTCTTATATACTCATAGTCAGAAAATCACTACCATAAATAGGGCTGAGTCAGCACAGCTTCATCAAGACATCATGCCTGACAAATCTGTTAGAATTTTTCAAGGAGGTAATGAGCAAATTAGACAAAGGAGGGCCAGCGGGCATGATCTATTTGGATTGCCAAAGGCCTTTGACCAAGGAGGTCAATAAGAGCCCATGATGTCCAGGGCAAGGCTTGGATAGAGGACTGGCTGACTGGCAGAAGGCAAAGTATGGAAGCCAGTGACTAGTGGATTTCCGCAGGGGTGTGTTGGGACCACAACTAGTCACGCTATACATTCACAATCTGGACGAATTGTTGCTAAGTTTGCAGATAACACAAAGATAGATGGAGGGAGCGGTAGTGTTGAGGAAGCGGGAAGGCTGCAGAAGGACTTGGACAGAGGGCAAAGAACTGATAGGTGGAATACCATGTGGCAAAGTGTGAGGCTATGCACTTTGGTAGGAAGAACAGAGGCATAGACTATTCTCTAAATGTGGAAAGTTTTCAGAAATCTGAAGCACAAAGGAGGTTGGGAGCCCAGGTTCAGGACTCTCTTAATGTTAACATGCAAATTCAGTTAGCAGTTAGGAAGGCAAACACAATATTAGCATTCATCTTGAGGGGGCGAGAATACAATGTACTGCTGCTATCATAAATGATTCTGGTGAGACAGCATTTGGAATATTGTGAGCAGTTTTGGGCCCTGTATCCAAGGAAAGATTTACCGGCCTTGGAGGGAGGATCCAAAGGAGCTTTGCAAGAATGATCCCAGAATGAAGGGCTTTTCATATGAGAAGCAGTTGAAAACTCTGGGTCTGTAATTGAAGTTTAGTAGGATTGGGGGGGGGGAGCGGATCTCATTGAAACTTCCAGAATATGGAGGAGCCTGGTTAGAGTGGACATGTTGTTTCCACTAGTAGGAGAGGCTAGGATCTGAGGGCACATCCTCAGGTAGAAGGGATGACCCTTTAGAACGAGGATGAGCAGGAATTTCTTCAGCCAGAGGGTGATCAATCTGTGGAACTCATGGTCTCCACAGCCATCTGAGGCAAAGTCATTGAGTGTATTTAAGACAAAGATATATAGGTTCTTAATTCTGAGGGGATCAAGGGTTGCAGGGAGAAGGCAGGAGAATAAGGTTGAGAAACATTTTTTGGACAAAATCAAATGGTGGAGCAGACTCAGTGTGGCAAATGGCTAATTCTGCAATGGTCTACTTGCAGTGTCCTCTCTTCCTGTTTCCCATGCTATTGCTACTGGAGTCCTCTATACATCTATTCATAGGTCGTTCCCATTTCTCAGCTTCATGCTGCTCTTCGGCAACATTACACAAGTGCACATTTCTTTTTAATTCAGTCGCGGCACATGGTAAACACATCACACAGAGCTGAAAATAGCTGTGGAATGATTCCTGGAAAATTGAAGGGGTAGAATGCCAAACCACAGAGGGAAATTTCCAATCCTTCTATAAGTTAAATGGGGCACTTTCTTTCATTTTGAGCATAAGTGCACTGCTGAATAATAGTTAAATAATGCTGTTCTTACTTTCTTCATTACAATAGAAGTTTTAAAATTTGAAATCTTGCTCAGGCGATCCTTTTGATCAGTTGTGAACTTTCAGGCATCTTAAAAACTTAGCAGTATCTATCGTACCAACTTTAAGGCACTCCTTAACACCTGCTGTCTTTGACAAGATTTCGGCCATCTCGTCTAATATATTAAGTGTGTCTGTATAATTTTGCTTTTTGACACCATTGACATACTAAAATATTTCCAGTATGTTAATATTACAAAGGCTAAGTCTTTATAATGCAACAGTCAGGCTTTCACTTGAATTTAGTCTTCGACTCAGAAAGAATACAAAGACGATTAACCAAATCACACCATGGATTAGGTACTTCTGCTTTCTGGAACGACTAAAGAAACTGGGATTATTGCTCAGAACAGAAAAGATTAAGATGAGATTCAATAAAACTTGGCAGGTTTCTGTAAAATTCATTCAAAAAAATTGTTTCCACTGGCAGGAGGACCAGTCACCAGAGGACGCAAGTTTATGATATAATGTTGTGATCTCTGCCAATGGTAATACTGGACAAGACAGATCCCAGAATGAAAGAGTGCGAGATAGTTCCATGGGTCTGAGATCAAGTCATAACAGGCAAGAAACAATTTGGGACGTTCATCCTGCTGTTCCTCAGTTTCGTTTATTTCCACTGGTTGATCCATTGCCCTCAGAGTCTAATTTATATAAACCAACCCAGTTATCGTGTGGGCGGCACAGTGGCACAGTGGTTAGCACTGCTGCCTCACAGCGTTCAATTCCCACCTCAGGCGACTGACTGTGTGGAGTTTGCACATTCTCCCCGTGTCTGTGTGGGTTTCCTCCGGGTGCTCTGGTTTCCTCCCACAGTCCAAAGATGTGCAGGGCAGGTGAATTGGCCATGCTAAATTGTCCGTAGGGGTAGATGTTGGGGTACGGGTGGGTTGCGCTTCGGCGGGGCGGTGTGGACTTGTTGGGCCGAAGGGCCTGTTTCCACACTGTAAGTAATCTAATCTAAAAAAATAAAATCACTATCTTCCAGAGGAATTTCCAGAGGAAAGTGTGACTTATGAAGTCACACTTTAAAACCAACTCTATACAACCTTTATCTAAACCTCCAAAGTAATATTTCTTCCATCATTAGTCCCTCTGGAAGAGTAAATGTATCAGCCATCAGTAAGTGACTATCATCATCATCATCTTTGTCTGTCATCATCATCTTTGGTTCACCTCCTTGATTGGAAGAATAAGGAGAAACTTCTTCCATCTGAGCTCAAATATTCAGAACCTCCGGTGTGTGATTCAATAATAATAATAAAAAATTTGACTGTTCTGAACTATCTTTAACTTCCCATGTTGAGGGAACTTGCTCCACCTTCAGCACAGAGACAATTTTGCTAGTCATTTCTTTTCCTGATGCGCTCTTCTGACCATTCCAATGTTCTGAATACTATAACAGGTTTCCTGTTTAGCTTCCAGCTTTAATAAACGTTAATGTGCCCAGTTTTATTACTAGACAAGCATATTTTATTTACATCACTTTTCAATGTAAGCATTCTCCATTATAATTATGGCACGCCTCTGTTTGTTCCCTATATAGCATTCCCAGATTTTGTATACCTCCAACTTCTTTATTAATTCCCATATGACCATTTTCCCAGACGCATCTCCCTATGTGGCATACCATCGGTATCTACCAGAATTCTTGCTTCCCAGATTTTTGAGAATTGGTGCTCAGTCTTAAGAATTACCTTGTTAGCCTTTTGGAATTATTCCATCATCATGACTTCCCTCGCATTCTCAATTTTTTTCCATCTCCAGTGATCAAAACCACTGATCCCATAATACTATTTGTTCTCTTGCAAAGTCAACGAATGTCTGATTAGGTTTCTTTCTAAATTTTACTTAATAAGCTTCAGGAATGTACTTGTAAGCACCAAGCATTACTGTTACTAGCTTCATAGTCAGCATAGTCCTTTGACTAATGTACAAACTTACAGCTTACCTATCGAGGTATCCTGTGACACATTCATGTCCAAACACCTTTCGGCCATTTCCACTTCACAGCAACCTTTTAAATGATGCAAAGCATCCTTTAACTCCATCCACTGTAAATTTAGGCACTAAACTTAGATTTCTAGTTAAATCAAATCCCTCGGAATCAGAATCATTCTTTAAACTACTAGCTTTTCTTTCCTCCTTTATTGGAAACCTCTCTGATTAAGTCATGCTATCTGGTTTCTTAGGTAAAGCTGTTTTCAGTCTCATTTCCCTTTCCATTGCGTTTCTTTCTCTACCCTTTCCATTTAATTTCCTTTTCCCCCTTCTTGCTTCTATCTCTCTTATCCTTTGAATTAAAATTTTTTCTTTCCATTTTTTTGTCTAAATTATTTTCTTTCCATTGCTTCTCAATCTTATCTATGATTTGGAGATGCCAGTGTTGGACTGGGGCGTACAAAGTTAAAAATCACACAACACCAGGTTATAGTCCAACAGGTTTAATTGGAAGCAATAGTTTTCGGAGTGCCACTCCTTCATCCTGATGAAGGAGCACCACTCCGAAAGCTAGTGCTTCCAATTAAAGCTGTTGGACTACAACCTGGTGTTGTGCAATTTTTAACAGTCTTATCTAATTCTACTGGTGACACAATTTCAGGTTTCCCACTTCAATCATCTCATTCTTACAAGATCCTGCATTTATTTTGATATCCAATTTATCCACTAACACTCTGAATAGAACCTTAGATAAATATTTCAAATAGTCCACTTTTACAATGTGTAATCTCAGCAAAGTCTTGGCAAAAGTCATTGGTGAGGCCTCTTCTGGAATACTGTGTCCAGTTCTGGTCACCCAGTTATAGGAAAGATATTATCAAGCTGGAGAGGGTTCAGAAGAGATTTACTAAGTATAGAAGGTTTGAATTATAAAGAAAGGCTGGATAGGTAGGGACTTTTTCTACTGGAGCAGAGGAGGTTGAGTGGTGACCTGATAGAAGTTTATAAAATATACCTAGATAGAGTTGATGGTAGTTGTCTTTTCCCTGGAATGGGGGATTTCAATACTTGGAGGCAGATTTTTAAAGTGAGAGAAGAGAGATTTAAAGTAGACATCAGGGTCAATTTGTTTTTAAACACAGAGGGTGGTTCATGGGTGGAGTGAACTTCCTGAGGAAGTGGTAGATATGTTTAAACATTACAATTACAATGTTTAAACAACATGTAGATAAGTACATGAGTAGGAAAGGTTTGGAGGGATATGGATCAGGAGCAGGCAAGTGGTACTGGTTTAGTTTGGGATTAAGTTTGGCATGGACTGGTTGGACTGAAGGGTATGTCACCATGTTGTATGACTCTATGACTGTAACAGTCAAAGCCATTTTGAAATGCAGATCCATGTAATGAACTTTACAATAACTCTTCTACTTTTATGTCTGATAGATCCATGTCCTCATTTCTTTAAAAAGTCATAAATGCCTCCTGAATTCAATGAATTTCCATCACACAGAATTGCCACCTTACTTTGATCTGACTGATGTTGTCTAAAAAATTAGATCACAGAGTGTAGCCTGGCTCAATTGATATTTTGAGTTTGCAATTTGATTACCATGGAGGTCAGACACTGAACATATTCATACAAGTACTTTCAACAAAAAGAACACAAGTTTATTATTATATGAAATAAAAAAGCAAAGCAATATAAGGAAATTTACAAAGATTAGTCATAAGCAACAAAAATATTCAGCAAGTCTTTCCCCCCAGCAATATCCTTTACAGCCACTCAGTCCCAGGAAGCTATCATTCATAACTTCACACAATTAATGTTTCAACTGACAAGGTCCCAAGCATTTCCTCACTGGGAATTTCTACATGTTCATCTGATATGATTCCCTTCATCACTCCCACAGACACAGATACAGGCTGACTCACTGACTTTCTCACTGAACTCTTAAGGAAAAACAAATCTCATGGCTTTTTCCAGTTAATTTCACTACCTTAAGGCTGAAAAATAGTCCATCTGCTGGTATGAATCTTTTCTTGTGAACTGAACCTGCTCCTCACATCTGGTGTCTTACTCTCTGAAGTGTAAAAGCTCAATTTAGGAAACACTCCAGCAATCATCTCAACAGGTATCTTGTACAATCATTCAGCTCAAGTAACTTGATTTCTTGGAAATGCTGTTTGACAAAGAAGTTTTTAAAAATCTGGCCATTTTAAAAAAAGGCATGTACATAGAACTGAAAACTAAAAACCCATTCACCTTTACTTTAAAACTGAAGGCCCTAACTAATAATAGTAACAGCTATTATTATAGTAAAGTTTCATAACAAGGTAAAAATAATCAAATGGAAAGGCAAAAGAATTTTTAAAGCAGCAAATTACATGATCTGAAGTCTGTTGCTTGAAAAGGTGGTAGAGGTGAATTCAGTTGTAACTTTCAAAACAAAATTGAATATATACATTAGAAAAGTTTTTTTAAGATTGTAGAACTGTAGAGAAAGGGCAAGAGAGTGGAGCATTGTGACAAAATTGTCAGTGTGACAAAAAAGATGAATGGATGATGGCTGTAATGTAGGATTCAAGGGTTCTTGAGAAACACTCCGCGATTCTGCTGCCTGGCATCAACAAAGCACAAAATGTCAACCAGCTGAACCCTGACTAGGGGCCCTGCTCAAATTACACATCAAATTGGCCAGATTGTCTCTAAAATAAGCATTGTAGCACACATTAAAATAAAACCTGTTTGACAATGAAAAGCACTTTATTTTTCCCCTTCCTCCAAACTGCTTAAAAACACCTTTACTAACACTTATCCTTTGAAAGTTTTCTTAATAATAAAATTGGTTTCAAATTGCTACAAGCAGTAGAAAAAAAAACTTCAAATCAGAAATTGAATGCTATATTTACATGTGCCACACCTATACCTATATCCGTCTGCCATGCTTTCAGAGGAAATCAATTTTGTTTTTTAATTTACATTCACATAATAATGAAGAAGTGGAAAGAGGAAGGCTGCAGTTTATTTTGTTCTTTGGAGCTGTTAACATCATGATTTTGACCGAAATATTATCTCAAGTTGCTTTTGCTTTGATGCAGGACTCAGCTTAGTAACTCTGGACATGCAAGTCTTGTGTATGCAATAACAGCCTAAAATAAACTGTTTGGATCCACTCAGGCCACTTGTCTGGAACACTTAAAACAACTTAACACATTGCATCTTAACACATTTCATAAGATCTAAAATGGCTTTTGTATTCAGATTACGAAAGAAAATTGACTTTCTATAAACGGGGAAGTTTAAGAATATTTTTATGCATAATGTAGGGTTTTGGACAGTTTTAAAATTGTGGGGTGTGGTTTTAAATTTGAATAGGAATCCAAAGACTTCATGTTGTCAACTTCATGAGATGACACAAGTCTGAAATCAGCATTGCAAAAATGTTCACCATTCCTACATCAAGTTACCTCTCATATAAACTAAATGCCTATGAGTGAATTAATTTTTAAAAAATCATTAGCAGAATATATGAGGAGGAGCCATTGGTTACAATTTAAAATCACAATTGTGGCCTATGACCATAACAACTTGTGACTTCAGTGTCAGCAGTCAAATCTTTGGGTAAGTTCGCAACAGCCTTTAGTACTTAACCATACACTTCCTACCAAATGATTTATTGCCATTAAAGATTGTACACTAGGCGCTGCATGATACAATGACTTATATGTTAGCTTTTTGATTTCTAAAGAATGATTCCACAATTCCAACCTGGCATAGATGGATGCACTGAAGTAAACTCTCTAGCTACTCTGGGGTTTGAAGTCAAAATGAGTTGCCACAAATTTAATAGAATCTTAAGTTGCCAGGAAGAGAGTGTAAATGGCTTTCCAACGTGTTGCATGTTAGCATGCTGACTCACATGCTATACAAGTGGAAAACAGACATGGACCCATGATTTGGATGTGACACTAGATTGTCTGAACTGAAAGGCCCACGTGTTACTTTTAATTCCAGGAATACTGAACAACATTGCGTCTTTCGATGGAACATGTTATTTATGCTGATTTTCAATCCCCACACAAACCCTAGGTTCAGATGTCTGCATGAGGACTTTGTTCTATTTCCCCTGAGGTAACAGATCTGTTACCAGTTTTTGCACAATTTACCACTGGATACACTTGAATAATTTTGTATTGCAGCGAGCACTGATTGAAGAATTAATACTGTTGTATTTTAGTTCTCTCCTTTCTCCATATCTGAACTGTGTATTTTTAGGATTGACCAATTTAATTGAGTGCAATGGATATGCTAATCCCTATAATAGCATACATTAACAAGAAAAACATTGGAGTGCTGATATAGGTGGTTAGAGCCTGACAGGTGCCAAAATATTCCAAGTTGAAAATTAAGTGTAATTTTCTCATGATCCACTTCAATAACTGACAACAGTTCAGCTTTCAGCCAAAATCCATTTCCTTTAATGGGATTGGGTTAATTAGGGAGGAAACCATCCCAAAATTGTTCGCCACACTTATAATCATAACATCAATGGATGATAATGAAGTTGATTGAAGTTAATTCAGGAAAAATAATTGTTAAGAAAGCAGCAAGCAGCAAATTCCATCTTCTATAAGCATCATGGATTCGCTGAGGCAGCAACACCAGCAAAGTCCAAGGATTAACAATCTCTTCTGAGTTAACTGATCTTGATCAGCACGGCAGTACAAAGGTTACAATTGTGCCTCTGGGTTAAGTATAAGAAATTAGCTATTGCTTCCAATTCTAATCATTAGCCAGCAATTTTGCCAGCGGTATTGTTGGTTCAAGCAACTGTGATGCACCCCACATTAGTTTTGCATTCAAAGTCTCAGGAAAGATATATGTCTGAAAAAAGTACTGCTCATAGTCTCCCGTTTCCCCTTCTGGTTCTGAGAAACATCTGTAAGACAGAGGGGAGAAACATGGGACAAGAGTAGGCCATTCAGCCCCTTTAGCCTGCTCCACCAATTAGTAAAACCATGGCTGATCTGAGGCATATATCCCTTGATACCCTTGCTTAATAAAAACATGTCCCAGATTTAAATCTAACATACAGGCAGCACGGTGACACAGTGGTTAGCACTGTTGCCTCACAGCACCAGAGACCTGGGTTCAATTCCCTCCTCAGGCGACTGACTGTGTGGAGTTTGCACATTCTCCTTGTGTCTGTGTGGGTTTGCTCCGGTTTCCTCCCACAGTCCAAAAATGTGCAGATCAGGTGAATTGGCCATGCTAAATTGCCGGTAGTGTTAGGGGTATGGGTGAGTCGGTGTGGACTTGTTGGGCCAAAGGCTCTGTTTCCACACTGTAAGTAATCTAATTGAATTAGCATTGACTGTCTTTTGAGGAGGTGCTCCAAACCTTCACTATTGTGTGCAGAAATGCTTTCTAGCATCTCCCTGAATGGACTGTCGACAATTCTTAGACTATTGCCGCTGATTCTAGAATATTCAACCTATTCTAGGAATAGCTTATCTACCTGTCTTTCCTTGTTAATATCCTGAAGACCTTGATTACATCACCCCTTAACCTTCTTTGTGCTAGAAAATGAAGGCCTGATTTATCCAATCTCTTCTCATAAACTGAAGTCCTGAAGTCCAGATATTTTCCTTGTAAACCTGAATTGAACTCCATCCAGCGCCAAAGCATCCTTCATAAGGTGTGTGTCCAGATCTGCTCACAGTTATCTCAATGGAGTTTTGTATAACTAGTGTTGAGTAACTAGGATTTTGTATAACTGCAGCATCCCTAAACTCCAGCCCATTAGATATAAAGGTCAGCATTCCATGAGCCTCCTTGACTATTTTCTGTAATTGTGAGTGGCATTTTAAGAGTATTCGCCTGAACTCCCAAATGTCATTGGGCATCCATTGTATTTAACTTTGCACCTTCTAAGAAACACATCCATTGTCGGTCTTAAATAGATAACCTGCCACTTGCATACACTAAAAACCATCTGCTGCAGCTTTGCCCATTCACCTAATGTTGTCATTAATACTGTCTACCATGCTGCCCAAATTTGCTCTGCTACAAATTTGGATATTTGACTCTTTAGGTCATTATCCAAGTCATTAATGAAAATCATGAATTGAGGCACCAACACAGATGCCTGAAGGATGCCACTTGTCAGGTCCTGCCAATTTGAGTAATTATACATATTCCAACCCTGTTTCCTGCCAGTCAACCAATTTACTATCCATGTCAGTTCAAAGCAGAGTGGTAAAGACACCAGAAAAACCAGCTGACATTCAGTGACAGGAGGGCCAGGCTGCAAGTGATAATACTACGGTAGTAAGTACCAATTCCTTGACTCTACATTTAACATCTTAGTGTCACAAAAGGCTTAATGACCTCACTGGTTTATTGAAGTAAAAGGAAATTTGAACAGTGTACGAAGCAAATGCACTAACTACAAGTTTTCTCTCCCTCCCACTTGGCAGAAGTACTTCATGAGGCCATTGCAATATCCAGCTTTACTTGTGGGCCATGCTGTGAAGACTGCAGCAGAGATGCCTTAGCAAAGGGAGTGCACTGGCTAATTAAGATGCAAGAACTGCATCCTGTGGAATCCAATGGTCTGCTCTATTGTGGCTTGTGGCAGATGAAACACAGTAGGTTTAGATTCCACACTGAGGGTGCACCAGACAAGAATGACAAAGAATAGTCCAACTCAGAACAATACTGACCCCCACCTCCACCACCCCAAGATAATCAATAGTAGAAGGAACCATCATGATCTGGACATATAGCAGTGGGAATAAAATGGTTTCTTTCATATGCCATGAGACATGGAAGATTTGAACCAAACCTAAACAAAACAGGTATGAAGGGCTTTTGCCCGAAACGTCGATTTCGAAGCTCCTCGGATGCTGCCTGAACTGCTGTGCTCTTCCAGCACTACTAATCCAGAATCTGGTTTCCAGCATCTGCAGTCATTGTTTTTACCTAATTGTATATAGAAGCTCTGGATTTGAGATTACTCTGAGTTTGAGTTCAGAGTGTACTTTGGGATTGGTGGGGCTCATGACAGAGGGAAGGGGACAATATTCAGCAGGTCGGGGGGAGCTGACACATTAGCTGGTTAGAGTGTTGGATGATTGGATATACTCAGGATAGGATACACAGGAAGTTATAGTGGCAGCAAATGCAGAGCAAGTCTGAAACTGCAATGACTGAAGAGGGGCAGTGAAGTGGCAAGTTCTTGGAGGACTTGGGTGGAGGAGGGACAGGAGATCTAGTTGGGTAAGGGACTAGGTTCTGGCTTGCTTGAAATGCAGAGTTGAACATAGGCTGAATCAACAAATTTTTCAAAGTGGTATTCAGCCTTGGCTTCTCGTTGGTGCATATGTTCTTGGTCACAGCTGCAGATGAATACTTAATGATATTGTTTTATCCTCAGACACACACTGCATGTGAAAATAGATCATGTGGGATTGGGGCTAACATACTGACATATTGAAGATTGGTTGTTGGAAAGAAAACAGAACCGATAAACAGAGTATTCTCAGGTGTCAGGCTATGACTAGTAGGTACTGCAAAGATCACTATGACAAGCTGATAGCCAAGCAATCTAAATCAACAATTTATGTCAGGGAGGGATTAAACCAGAGTAGCAGGGGAATGGGAACCTGAGTGGCAAGACAAAAGAGTGAGGGAAACAAAGATGGAAATGAAAGGTAGAAAAGGAGGCAGCAAAAGTGCAAAGCAGAAGAAACAAGGGCTAACAGTAAGTACAGCCAGAATGCAAAAGGGGCGTTAAAATGACAAGGTATTACATTTGAGTCCAGATGAATGTGCAAAGTATTTGCAATAAGGTGGATAAATTAACAGTGCAAGGCATTCTAAATGGGTATATGATAGGATTGTAATCACAGACACATGACTGCAGTGTGGAGGAGGCTAGGAACTGGATATCAAAGGATAGTCAAACTTTAGGAAGGACAGGCAGGTGTTGTAAGGGAATACTGAAATTGGTGCAATTGTGAGAAAAGATATGGATGTAAAAAACATAAATGTGCAATCAATCTTGGTGGAAGCAAACAGCAATGGAGGTGGGGAGAACCATGAGGGAGATTTGTCTATAAACCTCCAAATAGGATTGGAAAAAGGCAGGGACGGTATTAACTAGGTAATTAGCAATAAAACAAAGATGCTACAGTAGTCATGTGTCAATTTAACCTACATATAGACAGGGCAAACCACTATAACAAAAATATGGTGGTAAATAAATTCCTGGAGTAGGCACATAGATAGATAAATAGAACAGGAGAAGACCACTCAGCCAGTCGAATGTGCTCTGCCATTTAATACAACCATGGCTGAATAACTCTTCAATACTCCTTCCCTGCCCCTCCACATCATGCCTGTGACTCTTCACACCATTGCTGATCAAACATAAACTTCTACTTTAAATATATTCAATAAATGAGCTTCCACAGCACTCTGAGGTGGAGAATTCCAAGGATTCGGAATAAACAAAAAAATTGCCTCACCTTGGTCCTTAATGGCACCCTTGTTTTTAAAGTTATGTCCCTGATTCTAGACTCCTCAAACAAGGGAAACATCTTCCCTGCATCTACTTGTCTATTTCTTTCAAGTATTTTGTAGATTTCAATAAGATCACCTCATTATTCAATACATAAGAGAATACAGGCCCAGTTTGCTCATGTTCTCTTCATAGGACAGTCTCACCATTCCAGAATCAAGCTTGGTGAATATTCACCGCACTGCCTCTACGGCAATATCTTCCAAGATAGAGATGGAAACTGCATACACTACTCCAGGTGTAATCTGTCAAATGAAGACTTCACTACTCAAATCCTCGACAATATAGATTAACATTCCACAAGCCTTCCAAATAGCTTGTTATATATAGAACATAGAACAGTACAGTACAACACGGGAACAGGACCTTCAGCCCACAATGAGCATGCTGACCATGATGTCATTCTAAATTAATCCCATATGCCCACACATGATCCATAATGTCCTGCAGAGTGTTGCTAATGAAAGAGACCTTGGGATGCAAGTTCACAATTCCTGGGAAATGGAGTTGCAGGGAGAAAGCATAGCAAAGGCAGTGTTTGCTATGCTTGCCTGTATTGGTCAGTGCATTGAGTGTAGCAGCTGGAATGTCACATTACAGCGACACAGGACATTGGTTGGGCCACTTTTGGAATATTGCATTCAAAGAGTAGCAAGACAAGGAACAGTTCAGAATGCAGCATGAGGACCAAGAAGTTGATTAAGAACAGGAAATAAACTGCGCATGTAAGCTTGCAAGGAACATAAAAACAGACTTTAAGAACTTCTACAAGTAAGAAGATAAAATGTAGGCCCCCTACAATCTGAAACAGGAGATGATGAAGAATAGGAAATGGTAGAGCAGTTAAGACAAGCAGTTTAGTTCTGTCTTCACAGAAGATACGCTAGGGAAGCGAGGGTCAATTAGGAAGGAGGAAATGAAGGAGATTCGCAATAGTTAAAACAAAGAGGTGCAGAAAACATTTCTTAAACTCAGATTCTAGCAATCTCCCTCTACCATTCCTAGACACCTTGATTGACTTGGAAATTTTTGTGGTTGTGTGCACTCTGGAACCCTGCTAATATGCAAGAAAGCTTTTTTTAAAAAGAAAATCATTTTAATGTACAGCTAGACCCCATTGCAAGGCAAATAAAACATTATCAAGGCATGGAAACAAACAAAAGTAGTAAAACAATCTTCTGAACATACAAAATGCAAACTATAAGTTATACTTAAAGTTATACAAAGTTAAACATTGTTTCCCAACCAAATTGACATGGAGAATGCTGGACTTCAATTTAAGGGAAATTGGAAGGTTCTGTCAGGAGAGAATCTGCCTGACTGTAACTTTTCTAAAAAGCCAGGATGAATGTTGACATTGACATGAACATTATTTTCAAAGATGCTTCCAACTTTGATGAAATTGTTGTTCAGTACCACGACAAATTAACAAAATATATTTAAAAATCTTGATTTTCTTAACTAATTTTCATTCTGAAAAAAATACTTGTTACAAGATACCTGCATAAGTTCCAAAAAATAAGGTTAACCTTAGGAGAAAAAAATCCACAAAACCACTGCATTAGAATAACTATTGAGCACATATTAAAGACAGACAATGTAAAAGTACTTAGTTGCAATTGTCAATCAAACAAGAAGAAGTCCGAATTGCCTCAAGCAGTTGTCAAAAGACAAATTTGATCTCCCAACACATGGACAACCAAAGTGAACAATAGCTGATCCTAAGTTGGACTCCATTGCAGTACCTCCCAATATCTATAGTAATCAAATTAATGTCACTGCCAGATTGGGTTTGGCCCTATTTTGCATCGTCAATTTGATCTATCTAATTCCCATCTCGTGTCAGTACAGCTATTGATAAGTCAAAAGGGAGAAAGACTAATATTTCAAGTAAGTTACCTTTGAAGAATTTCTGATATGGGCATAATTCTATGGACATAATAAGCATTGCAAATCATATTTTGTTACAAAAATATTATCGGGTAAATTTGCTGATCCTGTGCTCGAGGTGGTAGCTTCACTCAAAGAGTCCAAGTCAGAACTGGTACCGTAACATCTTTCTAAACATAGTACCCTGATGGGCATGCGGGATCAGTCAATGTATTCTAGCTGATTATTTAATATTAAAACAGCAATAGAAAAACTTTATTTAAACTTGGTCTGATTCTCCTCAGTCATACATTTTTAAAGCATTATTGAACACTGAGTTTACAGTGGCTTTACCATGACAGTTAACAATCGAGCTGGCAGAACTGAAGAACACTGCAATGTCCACCCCACTGTCTAACAAAGTTGAGCCCTTATTAATATGCAAGCTTTTGCTCAAAGATGTCAGTTTCATGTTTATTGCTAATAAAAATACAAAACTTAAAATTACACATACAAAGTTTCCATGAAGCATTTGGAAATCTTTGATGTCCATGTAATCCTGGTTGCAACTATACCCCATCTGATTGAAAAACAAAACCTTTGTGATGTTTCACTCCCAGATGTGTCTCTCGAAACTTCAAGCCAAAAATTAATTCCCAAATCACACCAGGTCACGTGTCAAACTGGAGTTGAAAGTGATGATTCATTTGAAGCAAGTAACTGGATTTGGCTGACAGCAGGGTGTGTGAGTCACACCAGGAGTGTTATTTACCTTTGAGTCATGAGGCCTGGGTTCAAGACTGACTTGCTGCAGATTTGTGTAATAGCACGATTGGATTTGGCTGCCCTGGTTGTAATGGGATACTCCACTACTTCCAATACTGAGGTGCTAGGAACAAACCACCTCATTCATACCTGGTAAGCACTGTTTTCCTGAAAACCAATGACAACCTTGATTTCTAAGGAACCGAGTTGATATGTGGCATACTTCAGTTACATCTATATTTCATCTCAAACTTGTCTGCCTGCTGGGAAAATAGTCTTGCTCATATATTAATGGCAGTGTCCCATTTTCAATTTTTCAATGTCACTTTGTTATCACAATTCTGCAGAGCTCCAGAAACCAACTTTGCATCTAAGCACACACTAGTGGTAAAGTGGGAAATAGCAAGTGAGCTATTTGTAATGAACACCTTGGCTTTGCATTTCTCTGTACTAAATGTTTGAGTTCAAGCCCATTATAGAATCCAAGAGCACAGTATATAAAATTTCAGGATATCATATACAAGTAATTTGAAACATGGTTTGTGGTAACTGCAGCATGTTTAAAAGTAATAAGGCAAGATTGAATCCATGGCTCTTCGTTTATGATCTCTGGAACATTTTTTTTATTTCACACTTTGTGAACTACTTGATAATCAGTTAATTGGATCAATCGGTACTGTTATAATTGTATCATGTGACTAAAAAAAACCACTTACAGTGCAATGACAATGTTCCTACGTCTGAACCAGAAGACCCAGCTCAAGTCACACCTGCTCCAGAGGTGTGCAGTAACAGAAGTGAACAGGTTGAGGAAATGTATCATATGACTACCACAATAGTAGAAGGTCAACTAGTATTTCCTAATTCTTTTCTATTTAGCATTTCTGTGTACACCTTCTAGTTTGCTACTTCACAAATGCATTGAAATTATAGTACAGAAACAGGCCATTTAGCCCAACAAATCTCAGTTAGGATTTATCTTTTAGCAATAATCCTAATTATATATCCCTGTCATGTTCCATATCCCTTTATTCTTTTGTCTTTCAGCCACCTATCCAAGTAGTCTTAAATAATAAATTCATCTCTGCTCCTATTAACTCAGAACCTGTTCAATGCTCTCAAAAACCTCCGAACAATTCCTCCAGCTTCTGTCCAAAATCTCTGAATTAGTTTGATCCCTGCACCATATCATGCTGGTCACCTCTTTCATTTGATCTCTTGGAGTCACTTCAGTAGATCAGGTCAGGTCTCCAGGAGGGCTGGAAGCAGTGCCCAGCAAGTTCTTGTACTCAGCAGCACTTGGAGATGACCAAGACTGCTGCAGGAAGAGCACTTTACAACTCCAAGATTGGAGAGACCCAAGGCTGGGGGCTGTAGAGAGATGACACTGGAGGCACAGTTGGAAGCTTTGGCTCCCGCTGGACAATCCTGCTTGATATCCCCACCCACTGATCTCCTCTCCCTGCCAATGCCAACGCCAACCCCAATGCCAACGCCAACCCCAACCCCAAACCCAATCAAGCTACATACAGCAGAGCAACTCCTATGTATATAGTTTGGATTAGTCCCAGTTAAAACTGGATTAACCCCAGTGGTAGTTGACTGACCATTAAGTGGTCTTAACTGGCCAATTAAGAGCCTTAACTGGTTGCAAATCAAATATTATCCTGTGTATACAGAATTTACTCTGGGGGTGGGGAGGTGAAGAGAAAGAAAACAGGAAGGTGTCAGGATTTGTACAAGGTACCACCCAGTCTAACTAAATACCCGTCCCACTTCCAAGAGCAAGAGATTTGACCCGATGTTTCATCTTCACGTCACCTCTTAAATCTCCTCTTCTATGACAAAACTATCCCAATGTTTTTTCACATTGTTGCCCTTTTCTCTATTTTGTAATGCCATCCTCTAGGCTCAGCAGTAAACCACACTCCAAGGCAGTACAGGTCACTTTTAAAAAGTGGATTCTTCAACCTGTTCCCTCTCAATTTCATTTCTGTCAGCAACTTTGGAGAAATTTCCTCAATTTCTTTTTCACAATAAATGCATTATCCAGAATATAATTTAAGACACAGCCCAATAATGGTCACAGAATAACTCCAGAAATCCTGGATTAGAGCACAAGAGACCGAGAATTCTGGTTACCTCGTTCAAAGTATCAGTCCCTGCAAATTAAGATTTTTGATACTTAAAGTACAATGGAGAGATGCAGTTACAGATGCAAGATCTTTTTTCCATACTCCCAAGTATCTGCTCCATTGAATAATGCTGAAATTAATAATACTTTCAAGCTTTGGACAACAAACATGTCATAGACATACTATGAAAATAACAAGAAATTACGTTACTCACCCAGGCAATTATGGCCATCATGTGCCAACATAAAGCCATCGTAACAAGTACATCTGTAGTTGCCTGGAATGTTGATGCACTCATGAACACAGCCACCATTGTAGTCATTGTCACATTCATCAATATCTGAAAGACAGTTAGAAAGACATACTTCAGTAAGGCAAAGGACACTCTGGACGGCATCACAGACAAAAATAGGGTAGTTGATGGTGAGGATGACAAGCACCATAGTAATGTTATTTGTTAGTCTCAGTGAAAATGGGTTTCAAGAGAACAACTCACAGCAAACATCACAAGCAAGTAAATGGTGTGGAAACAAAAATGGAAAGAGGTGGAAGTTCATGGATGCGGGGGCAGTCACAAAACCAAGTGCAAGGAATTTTTTTTAATGTCTCTTGTTTTACAAAAAAAGCTGATAAACCTTTGAATGTAGAAGTCAAAACTTTAAATAGAATGAACTTAAAGAAATTACAAGTCATTTGGTTAAAAACTTGCCTTGCGTACCATGCACATAAACTGCTGTCAACAACGTTAAGTGACCATTAATAGAAGATCATGGCAGTGTTAACTCTAATTTTTAACAAATTATGTCCTTCATTAAAATAATCCTGCCATATAAACATGGAGTAGATTTTCTTGTCAATCAGGCACAGGGAAAAATTTCCCAACACTACAATACGGTGTTTTCTGCAGGTCATAAAACCAGCCTCAACCATGGGGTGCAATCCACACTTGAATTAATCAGAATATACTAATAAAACAAAGTATAAGCCAATCACATTGTTCAAAAGCTTTTGATGGTTATTTGGTTTTTTTGCCCCCTCATTTAGTTGAAGAACTCAGGGCTCAAAGGGAAGGTTTACAGGTTTCATTTATATATTAAACATTTCACAAAAATTCTGAGACTCCACAACATATTTATCATTGTCTGAGTCCTCTCATTATGGTTTATATTTGGAGGCCTAAGTCCATCCTAAAGGCCTGAGCTATATATTTTCTAAATCAACCTGTTCAGAGATGTTATTATAGACTGTAGGAGCAGGTGCGACTTGAATCCAGGCCCTCTGGAAAAAGCCTGAGCTATTTCTTCCATACTTGTTACCATTAGCTGAACAAAGTTTTCAATCCCACTTGTGCCCTCAATTAGATGGTTGCAATAGTCTGCACCAATGCAATGTAGAGAATTTCTCAATATACAGTGTTTTAGCACAGTATTTTTGTATTTCCAAATACAAAGAACACCAGCAAGGGAAAATAGAAGAGCTGGTGAAAGAGTTCCTCAGACCTGCTATGCAATTCTACATCAAATCCATTTTCATAATCTGTCCTGGTTTCCCTTCATCCTTTGGATGTTGAAAACTCTACTAACCTCCATTTTGAATGTACCCATTGATTATGATGAAGGCTTGTGGATGGTTAAAGAAAAGATTTCTCCATAACTCAGTCTTAGAAAGGTCAACCCCTATCTGAAGGGGAATGCTAAGATAGTGGTTCACAGGAAATCAATTACAAATTATTCTTGAAATGAAACTAAGTTGGCCAATCAACGGTTGAAAGAACAAGAAGAATGATACTAGCATCAGTGATTCATCTTGTCTTTTCTTAAGAAGAGTTGAAAGTGATAACTGTAAAAGAAAAGCATCATCTTCTTGGAGTCAGTCAAAAGCAAACACTGGTTCCAAATTCTTTTAAGTGGACCAATATCCTGAAATCTTGAAACAATGAAAATTAACCACATTCTGAGCAATAAAACATTCCAACATGTATTCTTAAAATCTGGAAAATACATTTCAAAATATTTCAAATTGAAACTTACAGAAGGTACAATACCATTTAACTTTTGTACATACAGCATGTTCCACCCTAAGGTACCTCAACACAATTACAATTCTTTGGATATTTACAAAATGCATTCCATGTCAAGAGTACAGCCTGAAGGGTTCTGCACAGTTTGCAGCCCCTCAGAGTACTGTGACAGAGAGGCCTTATAAAGTGGTCTTTTCCCATTACAGCTCTGCAGCAACAACAGCAGCACAACACCAGATCTAACAAAAGTCACTGCGTGTAATCTTCCTTAATTTGTTTGTAACATTTCACACTTGTGTTTCAAACACTGGCACCACACTTCAACATCACACTTTGTTGTTTCACTATTATCATGCAAATTTAAGCACAACACTTTGATCGGATTAGCTCAGATTTTGATTTTTAATGTGAAAAATTATGACTATGAATAATTATAGATAACTACTAAATTTTACAACTGAAATAAAACCAAATTTGTTTTTAAATTTAGAAAATCACTTTCTTTACCAGATTTTCTAAGTTCACATATGTTTCAAATTAAATAATTAAGTACACCAATAAAATGCTGATGTTTATTAATGGTTTTATTCAGAAAATCAGTCTGAATGGCAAGCTGAGGGCTGAGTTCATATTTTTCAGATATATTGTTCTGACAAAAACCATCAACTTCTTCACATTTGCCTTAAATTCTCAGCATGCTGCAGTCTGTCAACAAGAGCTCAAAGTGCCTCATTCTGCCAGATACAAAAGGCATCTGTTTTATTCCACCAACTTCTAAATAAGAGTGCAGTAAAATCTTTAGAAACTTCTACTTTAAGCAACATCCTTAATGTAATTACTTACTTACTGGCAAACTTTAAATCTATTCCTTTATTAACACAGACATACTCTCTCTTCAATTCCTCCAATAAATGTAATATACAATGGACTTTTACAATTTCCTTTTCCCACAGTGCACACAGGGACAGCACCTGAACCAGCATATGCTTCTTTAAACATTTCACCCATAGGAGGGCCAAGGAGATCATAGAAGGGGCATCTATTCTAGCCATGCAAGATGACAAGGCTGAAGAATCACACCAGATTAAAGAATTAAGATCCCCATCTTCACATTCTCCTCCCTACAGGTCACTAGACACAAACAGACTTCCACTCCCTTTTCTGTTTCATTCAGAAAGGTTAATATTCATCCATTCTTAAACTCTCCTTTCTGGCAGATCTACCACAGCAAAGAGAGGCCCAGAAAACATGTTTCTTCACTCCCCATGCATCAGCTCAGACTTTTCAACCAAGTTAAACAAGTAGGCTGAGGAGATGACAGATTCATGGAGGTACAGAGATCCGCCAAACCAAAAACTGTCCCATGTTTCTCCTGCTCTTATTTTCACTCCATAACCAATCCACAATCTGTGCTAATTAGAAGAGACATTGCAATCAGGTTGAATTCTTAACAACCCGAAATTCCAGTTGCATTCAAAGGTGTCAGAACAGCAAAAATAATAGAATGATGCCCATGATAAACTCAAGTTCTGTCTGGAAACTCTAAATTATCCAAAATAAACCTGTGCTTCCAAATAAACCTGTTGGATTATAACCTGGTGTTGTGAGATTTTTAAACTTTGTCCACCCCAGTCCAACACTGGCACCTCCAAGTTATCCAAAATCATGCAAGATTGTCACTTGAGTGCACCAAACCCTCGGTGGAGATTAGGCCGTGTTGGAGTGTAAAACCGCAGCACTACTATGTACTACTAAGACTTTATAAAGCTCTGGTTAGGCCCCATTTGGAGTACTGTGTCCAGTTTTGGTCCCCACACCTCAGGAAGGACATACTGGCACTGGAACGTGTCCAGTGGAGATTCACACGGATGATCCCTGGAATGACAGGTCTAGCATATGAGGAACGGCTGAGGATACTGGGATTGTATTCGTTGGAGTTTAGAAGATTAAGGGGAGATCTAATAGAGACGTACAAAATAATACATGGCTTTGAAAAGGTGGATGCTAGGAAATTGTTTCTGTTAGGCGAGGAGACTAGGACCCGTGGACGCAGCCTTAGAATTAGAGGGGGTCATTTCAGAACAGAAATGCGGAGACATTTCTTCAGCCAGAGAGTGGTGGGCCTGTGGAATTCATTGCCACGGAGTGTAGTGGAAGCCGGGACGCTAAATGTCTTCAAGGCCGAGATTGATAGGTTCTTGTTGTCTAGAGGAATTAAGGGCTACGGGGAGAATGCTGGTAAGTGGAGCTGAAATGCGCATCAGCCATGATTGAATGGCGGAGTGGACTCGATGGGCCGAATGGCCTTACTTCCACTCCTATGTCTTATGGTCTTATGGTCACTCCAAGCAAGCTGTCGTTTGACATCAAGATCTCTCCAAAAGGAGATTCAAACTCCACAAGCAGGCTCAACCTCTCAGAGGTTTAAAAATACAGTCAAAGGGAGAGAAGAGTACATTGATCCCATAGAAAACTTTACAGCAGAGGTTTACATTGCTAAAGCATAGTAGATTCCATCACTGAGTTTGTCAACCATTTTGGAGCACACGGCAACATCTTGGAACAGATCCACAAGCAGTTCTTCACTCCAGCAAGTAACAGGATGAGCTTAATATGAAAACTTGAAGGCATGGGATTTGGGGTAGCGTTTTGATGTGAATATAAAACTTGTTAGCTAACAGGAAACAAACAGTAGGAATAAATGAGGCTTTTTCTGAATGGCAGGCAGCAACTAGTGGGGTACCTCAGGGATTGGTATGAGGACTCCAGTTATATGCTAACAATTTAGATGAGGGAATTAAATGCAATATCTCAATTTGTAGATGACACAAAGCTGGTTGGAAGGATGGGCTGTGAGGAAGATGCAGAGATGTTGCAGTGTGCAATGGACAGGTTGAGTAAGTAGGCAAATGCATAGCAGATGAAGTATAATGTGAATAAATGTGAGATTATCTACTTTGGTAGCAGAAATAGGAAGGTAAGTTATGACTTGAATGGCTGTAAATTGAGAGAGGGCAGTTGTTCCTTAAGACCTAGGTGGCCTCATGCATCAGTCACTGAAAGTGTGCTTGCGTTTGCTGTACAGGAGGCATTCATAGGGAGAGGATTTGAGTACAGGAACAAGGATGTCTTACTGCCATTTTACAAGTCACTGGTGAGGCCACACTTGGAATATTGTGTGCAGTTTTGACTTCCTTACCTGAGGAGGGATGCTCTTCCCATAAAGGGACCGCAGCAATCATTTACCAAATTAATTCCTGGGATGGCAGGACTAAGTTATGAGAAGAGATTGAGTCCGTTAGGATTGTATTCAATGAAATTTCCAAGAATGCGGGCGAACTTTGCTGGTTTCTATGAAATACCAAAAGGACTAGACAGGTTTGATGCAGGAAGGCTATTTCTGAGGGTGGGAGAATTCTGAATAAGGGGTAATAGTTTAAGGACAAGGGGTAAACCTTTCAGGACTAAGATGAGTAGAATATTCTTCATCCAGAGAGTGGTGAGCTGGGAAATCAAGAAAGTGGTTGAGGCCAAACCTCAAGGAGGAGGCAGTTTCAGCTCTTGGAGGTAAAGGGATATGGGGAAGGGTAGAATTATGGTATTGAGCTCCATGATCAGCCATGATCATATGGAATGGTGGAGGAGGTTCAAGGGGTCAAATGGCCTCATCCTGCTCCTATCTTCTGTCGTTCAATGTCAGAACAGCTGCATATCCCATATGAGTCACGGAGCCATTGTGAAGCAGCTTTGCTCATGTAGCTCAAGGCAGATCAGGCAGAGAGTGTTTTCACCTCAGAAGAATTCCTGCAGGATAGTAAAGTCTCCTAAGAGGAGCTGGGCCACAAGCAGTTCATCTGCTGTGATGGATTGCTAGACAAATTCAACACACGGCTCAGCATAATCTTCCTCGTTGTAAAGAGCAAGGGTGTGGCAGTAACAGTTGATTGCAAAATGGCTTCACTCTCATCCTGAACAAGTGTACACCAAGAATATTTAAAGGTGGATGATACAAGACTGTTCTTCCCATTTTTCACCAGATTACTCTTCGATATTTCAACATTGAATGCTCAACAAAAAGTGTAGGAAAGAATGGGTCTCTGCTTTGCTCTGTGCCAACAGAATAGCACCAAAAAGCTACTATTTCTTAGAATTGGAAATCTATGCTAAGGTAGACACTTCCACAATGTATCTGACAGATGAAGCAATCATTGGTGCAGCACATTCTTCAACTGAGGAAGCCAACGGCCCTGAAGAGTCCAATGAGTGCTTGCCCTCACTAACCTGGTTCCCTGCCTGAGTCTGAAGAGATGCTCTGGGATTTCATATTGCAGCACAGGAACATGGAAAAATATATTTGACTACACTAAAATGGACAGACTGTCAACCTCATCCAAAGACAACATCATAAGTAGAAAAAGATTGAGTTTTTCTGGACCTGACACCCAACATGTTTCAATGTCATTTACTCTACAAGGTCAGACCATTGTAAGGTGTGAGCCAATTGAAAATAAACACATTCCACATACATACTGTGTATGCATTTGGGATTTTTGTTTTGGCAGAGCACATTTGAAGGCAACATGGCTTATATAGGAATTTCCTTGGTTAACCTGAATCCCTGCTAAGCACCAAATGTTTGGGCAAATCCCCTGCAATTCAATTCATTATTATCTCATTGTATTGCGTCTGGTTCTGAGTACAAAGTTTACATAATAAACATTTGTGAAACTTTTCCCAAATGCTTTTTGAAAATTTAAATAACTACCCATACCTACTTCATCCCAGATAACTTGAATATATTTGCCAAAGTTAGTTTCCCTTTAATCAATTCAGATGTATTCTGCTGAACCATGTTATGATTTTCAAAGTGCCCTAACAATACATTCCAACATTTTGACTACTCTTGATATTAGGTTAATGAACCTATAAGTTCCTGCTTTTTCTGCTCTTCCTTCCTGAAATAGTAGTGATTTGTTTGTTACCTTCCAATCCTTGAGCAGTGTTGTACAATCCAAGAAGTCTACAAGATCAAAACCAATATTCCCCCATCTCTGCAGCTACCTCAAAACTCTAAGCTGCAGATGTGTAGGTCCAGAGCAATTCATTACGACACAGTGCCATACATTTCAGAGTCATTTTACGAATTGAAGGAGATCATTTGGTTCATAGGGTCCATGCCAGGAGTAGTATTTTTTCTGATACAGATTTCTTTAAGTTCCTCATTTTCTCTAGACCCTTGTCTCCCTAATATTTCCAGAGTGCTTTTCATGTCTTGTCCACGAAGACAAACGCAGAGTACTTGTTAAACATCTTTACCACTTCCTCATTTCCCATTATAATTTCAAGGTCACTGCCTCTAGCAGGCCCACGTTTACCTTTACGCCTCGTTTCCCATGTACATACCTATAGAAATTGTTACAGTCTGTCTTATTTAAAGAAACTTGGTCAATCCTTATATTTGCTTTTTTTATTTCTATCACTTGCTTGGCCCTCACTGGAAAAATTCTGAATTTCTCTCCAAACATACAGGTTCACTATTCACTCTTTTTATTATTCTCTAAAAAGTTGACAAACCTTTTATTCTCTCCTCTCATGTTTGTAGCCAATTGCTTTCCTGTTCTGAATGGTTTCCAACCAACTGGTGTGGCCTCCAGCCACCTAGAGTGGCATGTCAGCTGGTTTTGCATTTGCCTGCTGCCATCCCACTACTCTGACTAACCTAAATGCTTTCTCATTCTTCTATTTACCTACAGTCCCTGAGAGTCTGTGGAACTCAAGTTGGTTGGCGGTATGGTGGCTCAGTGGTTAGCACTGCTGCCTCACAGCACTAGGGACCTGCATTCAATTCCAGCCTCAGGCTGTGTGGAGTTTGCACATTCCCCCTGAGACTGCGTGGGTTCCTCTGAGTGCTCTGGTTTCCTCCCACAATCCAAAGATGTGCAGGTTGTGTGAATTGGCCATGCTAAATTGCCCATAGTGTAGGTTATTAGTCAGGGGGAATTAGAGGGTAAGGAAATGGGTTCGAGGTGGGTTACTCTTCGGAGGGTCAGTGTGGACTAGTTGGGCTGAAGAGTATTATTTCTAATCCTCAGTCAGGAGCAGTGAACAAGTTAAAGCCTAGAAGAAGAGATGGTGAAATCCTTTGTGATGAAAAGAATGTTGAAGGAATTGGTGATCAGGATTGATAACCTCTAAGCTGAGTGGGAGGGCTTAGCCAATGCTCAAGATTGTCTGAATTGTCTCTACCATTCAGTACAAAATGTGCAGAATCAACTGCAATTTCTCTGATAATTCAAGTTAATTTCTCTTGATTCCCAATTTTAAGAATACAGTCAGTGCTTGCTTTTCTTGGTTTTCCTTAGTAACCTGTATAAATCATACAAACAGATTATAGTCAAGCAGGTTTATTTGAAAGTAAAAGCTTTCAAAGCACTCCTCCTTCATCAGATAGCTATGGGGCAAGTACATAGGACACAGAATTTATAGAAACAGATTCAAGTGGCATACAACTGATGCGATGTATTAGACAAACCTAGATTGCTGTTAAGTCTTCAATCGCTTAGGATGAGAAGTATCTAAATCCCAGAATTTCTTTCAAGTCACTGTCCCAAGATAATTAAAAAAGGGGGACACCTCAGCTCAGACAGTGCAGTAAAGGTGTGAGGTTAGAGTCTGTCTGTATCCCAACCTGGAGTCAGGTTGGTTTTATTTCCAAAGTAGGAATTTATAAAATGTCATTGACTGACTGCCTACAGATTGTGTGCTTTTTGAACAAGATAGAATGTATCTGAAAATACAAATCTTTTACTTATGAATTCTGTGTCCTATGTACCTTGCCCACCAGCTACCTGACAAAGCTCATACTTTTGAATAAACCTGCTGGACGACAACCTGGTGTTGTGAGGTTTTTAACTTTGTCCACTCCACATCATTCTTTCAGCAAATTGCTGAAGTCCTTTATTTATTTATTTACAGAAGTCTAGTTACTGATGTTGAACAAACAATAGCATGGTTTATTGGACAAATTGTTTACTAATCTCTCTTTTCCAGTTATCTCTTAATCCGTTTGATTTGTTGTCTGTACGCTTTGGATTCTTTTTTGCTAAGTTATGGGCCATCACAAACTGTAAAGACCAATGTTGGAGAATATGATGGAACATAGATGGATTCACAACAAAAAATGAACAGACATGTGCTAAACAAAGAGAAAATAGAAGCCAAGGAATTTACTTGAGTTGAGGTCCATCATACCTGCCAGTATGATTAGAAACAACAGCAAAAACAAGAGTTAACCAAATCAATTTTGGTGCTGTTCATGGAAGAAAAATAATTGAACAAGGAAGAGTTTGAACTGAAACAATGCCAAGAACGTATCTGAACAGGTATCTGTTGGTAAAGAACAGAGAGTAAGAATACAATAGAATGCAGAAAACAGAAAAATCTGAGGGTACATATGTATCTTTCAAAGCAGGATTTTAGATGGAGAATGACATGGGTAAAATTGGATTTTATGCTTGGGGTCTTGATTATAAAAATAAACAAGTAATCTTAATCTGGTCAAGACAGCATGTTAAATCATAGATGGAAACATGTGAACAGTTTTGAATATGCCATTCTAGAAAGGTACTGCAGCCATCAAAACGTGCAGTTGATGGCTAGAGAATGCTAGGATGGGGGATATATGAGACACACTTGAAAAGCTAAAACAGTTTTCATCACAGCAGAGAGGCTTAGGGCCAGCCCAAATGGAAAAATTCAAAGATCTGAAAAGGATTAAGAAAGTAAATAGTGGAAGATTATTTTCAAAGGACACTGAATAGGCAAGGAGGGAGACTAATGTTAGGATTAATGCTAAAAGCGCAAGAGGGGTTTAATATAAAGCGTTACTAGAATCTGGAATGTAACTAGGCTATTGAACCAGTCAATCCTAGCATTTTTAGGGGCCCTTTCTGAGAGATCCCAATGCAAGCCATGAAGTGGAATGGAGTTGCACTAGTTCAGAAATGAGGCTTTAGTCTAAACTGATCTGACTAGTATATAAAAGAGAAATCACTTTTATGATTTTACACCTTATTCTAAAACTTCCTCTGAATAAAGCTTGGATCAAGCATTTGGTCTTGAATAAGCTGAATATACAGCACTGAAGTTGTCTAGTAAATTACAACAAAAGGGATCCTCTTTTTATCCTAAGTCCATGCTATCATCCATTATATCACTTGTCTCTATGTTTTGTTCACCTCAGATCTACTGATTAGTGCCTAAATGGTCATGTCACCTGTGTTCTCCTTGAAGTGAGATCATCAGCTCAATGTCTGCTGATGCTTCCTCCTGACCCATAGGTAGATTTAATTCACTTATCCAGGGATGTTATGGAACATCTCTGCTGCAAGTGAGGCTTGAACTCCAGTCTTCTGGGCCAGAGGCAGGGACTCTATTAGTGCACTAGAAGAGCCCTCCCTCCTTGGTGATATCCTTGGAATTTTGTCAGTGGTGGTCCCTCACTCTCAGGCAGAACAAGAAAGTAGGTCACAATTCCATCGAGCTGGAACCACGCCATCCACTAGGCAGCAAAACCACTGAACTAACCAGCCTCTTCCTAAGAATTATTATTGCCAATATTAGCTAATTAAGGCTCAAACCAGTTTGATAGATATTTTTCTGTATGCTATTTAAACTGATGTTGATCCATTTAAATTAAATAACACCTCTGATAAAACAGCAAAGAATTCTATAGAAATGCACTAAATATTTATTGATGTATTAATTTCAGCAATGATCTCAGAGATTAATTGAGAGACTTAATTAATTTTTGATTCTGTAATAGCGCTACTGAAAGGCCATAGAACATTACAGCACAGTACAGGCCCTTCGGCCATAGACATTGTGCCGACCTGTGAAAACAACCTGAAGCCCATCTAACCTACACTATTCCATTCTCATCCACATGTGTATCCAATGATCATCTATCCATATGTTTATTCAAAAGAATACTTAGTTATTGATAAATGTAAAACATAACATGCTAAAAGTTAAGCACATTCATTTGACAATTAACAAAGAAAAACAGATGTCAAGGTAGAAATTTGAGACAGAAGAAAATGAGTTCAAGACAATGTAACCTTTGAGGTTAGATGACAATAATAAACTCTTTTTAGTTTAATGACATCAACTGACCTCAATTCACTATAATTCCTAGCCATCCATTATTCTCCAAGTACTTTTTCAAATAAAGATTACTCTATTTAATGCTCCATTCACATTGCTATGCAAGTAGTGCTGTCAGTTTTCCAGTTTTATGCATATTTTTGATTGTCCTTAGAATATTAACAAGGCAGCCTTTATTGTTCATCAGGAATTGGCTTGAGGCTACTTCACATCCATCAAGCAGTATGGAATTAGAGTTGTAAGTAAGTCAGACTATATAGGAAAGGTCATTACTTTTCTCTGAACAAAAATAATGAAACACTTGGTTTTCCAAAAATCCAAGAGCTTCCATGATGTTAACACAATTTGAAAGGTTTGCTGACTTCAACTGCTCAAATCTATTGAACTGAAGTCTGAACGCTCAATTTTTAGTTTCCTAATCCAGTACCGTGGCGACTGGATTACTGTAGCCAAATATGAAACAGAGAGTAAAACATCTGAACGGCTATATGGTCAGAACTATATGTGCAGTTCGTTAACAGCTGTTGAGAAAAGTTCCTCCCATCCACAGCAAGAAAAGATGACAAGCCCAAAAGCAGGTTCCAAAAATAACACATGTTCCTTCATTGCTACTTACACTTGACTACTGCCCAGAGTAGAAACCACTAAACACCAAAAAAATGAGAACCTTGAATATCCACATGCAGCAAGATTCTTTATCCTTTATACCAACCTTCTGCATTAGTGTGTCTGCTCAAAGCAAATTTCCTATCTTACAATTAACACACAAATATTTAAAGATGCATCTTTAAAAATAATTTTAAATTTAGATTGCAAGGCACCTTTGCACCTATTCTCGAATTTTAATGTACTTATTGCAGAGGAAAAGGAAAGTCTCAACAGTACAAAATTAAGCAATGAAGATTAAACAGCAGGCAGATCAGAGACATTTTACTTATAAATGGGACGAAAACATTATTCCCCTCCTTATAATTTTACATGAAACCTCCTGGTGCTTTAAAAGGATGAATTCAAATTGAACAAATGAAACCTGTACTTAATTTGCTTAAAAGAATATTGGAGATGATGTTGAAATTGGTCATTCTCTTTCTTGAAAAGATTACCGTTTAAAAATTGCATAGGAACCTCAGGCGATCTAATTGATGCCATAGACTTGGGTCATATAACTTGTGGGAAAAGTTTGGAATGGTAGAACAGGACATGAACTTGTTGGATGCAGAGAGGTGCTTCAAGTTGGAAAAGGTAGCCCATGGTAATTGTAGAATTCTCTTAGCAAATTTCAGCAACAAAAAGAAACAAGCCCGAGCTGTGCATTCTCAATCTATCTGTAGAAAAAGTCGAGTGAACAATAAGTGGAGACAGAGGGCGGAAAATAGTTGAATAAGTCATATTTTGAATTTCATTTAAAACCAAACAGGAAAGAAGGTTATAATTGTGAAGAACAACCTGAAAAAGTACTTGCAGTCCATGTGAATTATCACCAAGAACTGTATTTGCCTAAAATTTGGTGGTGTCTGTTTTGGGAAAGGTTTACCAAAGGTTTCTCTCCATGAGCCTTGTTAACGTGCTCACACAATTTTACACTGTTCACTTCATTAAGTATGCACACCATACTCTACTCTCACATATTCTTGTGTTCAGCAACACTTGCTACAGGCCCAACAAACGTTCATGCTGTGGGTGCCATATTTAAAACCCAGCTGTACACTATTTCAAGTGCTGCCAGGCTGGTCTAAAGTGGTTACCCAAGTCAGTGCATTGGCCATATTCTAGCAGTGCTGCAAGAAGGCCAAATGCTACCATTTTTGCTCTGCTATCTCACACTAACTCTGCCATTGTTGCCACCTCCCACAAAGGCTCATCATCCACCACTCTCTATAGCACATGGCACATTCCCTACCAGATCCCATCCCCAAACCACTAACCATTTCTCCGCTCTGCACTTCTAACTCACTCACCTATCTCATCACTTTTCCCAAACATAGACAGACTAGTTATGTGACTGAAAGTAGTCTTCTGTGACTCGAATGAGGACTGTTCTCCTTAGACTGTGAGAAACGGCCATTGGGTTGAGGCATATGCAGTGTGTTTGCCACATAAACTGATGGCACATGCTGGTAGTACAACATTGATGTAGAAGGAATGCATACACCAACACATTCTCCCCTTCAACTATTCTTTGCTAGCAAATAAGAGAAGCTGCCTGCTTTATGTTTGCCCTAAAAAGGCAAATCAAGGCAAGCAGAAATGTTGAGAGCATAAAGTGAGTGAGTGCTAAGAAAATAAGCCTTCAAAGAGGCATCCTATTCCAATGGATGCCTACCCCAACACATAAAGCGGGTCAGCAGCAACATTGTTGCAGAAGATGTTAGCGAATTCCAACATGTAGTATTAAAATGCTGAACCATGTCACCAGTGAGTCCAAAATGTGCCAATGTTTCCCTCTGTAGATGGAGATTGTAGAGGGTCCCTGCCCATGAGGCATATCCTATGGGAAAGCTAACCTGGGAACGACATTGGTGAGCTGCTACCACCAGGCTACTGCTGACTTTCATGTCACGAATTCTCTCTGGTACTTGGGAAAATAGCAACTGGCATATAAAATTAGACAAGATTAAGTAATGATGAAAACCTCATGTGTGCAAAAAAGGCACCTCACCAGTGAGATTCTCATCTAGCTATTAAAGCCTTAAATGGAAAGTGGACGTTTTCCAGTGCATCAAGAGTCTAATTTTTGTTCCCCTACACTCGCCATATTTTCCCAATTGGAAGGCCATGGCTCACATAATTCAGAAGCTGGAACTACTCAGCTCTGTGTTCAAGCCAAAGTTAGCTAAAGCTAACTAAAGCTTTTCCTCTTTGGCATTATCATTAGCAACATTCACAGTACAAGAGTTGGAACACAATGGGCATGAATCCTTGCAAAATTAGGAATTCCTGCTTAACCTTGGAGTGTAGGCTCATAATTCCTTGAAAGTGGAGTCCCAAGTAGACAGGAGAGCAAAGAAGGCATTTGGTATGTTTGCCTTTATTGGTCAGAACATTGAGTATAGGAGTTGGGAGGTCATGTTACAGCTGTACAGGACATTGTTAGGCCACGTTTGGAATATTGTGTGCAATTCTGGTCTCCCTCCTAACAGAATGATGTGAAACTTGAAAGGGTTCAGAAAAGCTTTACAAGGATGTCACCAGGGCTGGAGGGTTTGAGCTATAGGGAGAGGCTAAATAGATTGGGGCTGTTTTCCCTCGGTGTCGCAAACTGAGGGGTGACCTTATAAGTGTTTATAAATCGTGAGGGGCATGGATAGGGCAAATAGACAAGGTCATCCCCCACCCCAGGGGATGTGGGGGTTGGGACCAGAACTAGAGGGCATAGGTTTAGGGTGAGAGAGGAAAAGATTTAAGAAAGGGACCTAAGAGGCAACTTGTTCATGCAGAGGGTGGTGCATGTTTGGAATGCGCTACCAGAAGAAGTGGTGAAACCTGGTACAATTACAGCATTTAAAAGGCATCTTGATGCATACATGAATAGGAAGGGTTTAGAGCGATATGGGACAAATGCTGGCAAATGTGACTAGATTTATTTCGGATATCTGGTCGGCACGAACGAATTGTACCCAAGGGTCTGTTTCCTCACTGTACATCTCTATGGCTCTGAGTGGCATATGGTGTTCAACCCCTTCATAACATTTACAAGACAGAGAGGCATTGAGCAGGAGAAGGTTGCCCTTGAGAGGATCTCAAATTGAAGCTAAAGACTAGCACATCCTGTGAGCAGACAAAGAATTTTAAGAGAAGGGATACACTGAAGATCAGGATCTGGCAAAAAGGCAAAAGGACAAAAAATACATTCAAGAAGTGGACAAAAGTAATACATAATGGATATAAGGAACATTGGCTTTGAAGAAACACTGTTGGGAATTCACCTCAGATGAAGTGATTTATGATGGTGAGAAATCAAGCAGATTGGGTTCAATCTCCTTTAGATATAAATGAACAAGGGGTAATCTTACTGAAGTACAAAAATAATAAAGGAAGTTGCTGGGAAAATCATAGAACAAAAGTGGATCTTTGTATTAGGATGACATTAATAGTTAAATATTACTCCAGAAGGAAGAAAAAGGGTGTTTGTGTGGGAGATGTGCTTCTCTTACTTATTGACCTAGCATCAATTTAAAGTTTTCCTCAGCAATAGGAAAAGCAATAGGAATGAAGCAAAGGATATGCAGAAATAGGAAAGCAATTGAGCTCCACAGATGGGTCAAAGGCCCACTTGTTTTCCCACATTCCTTCATAGACTTCAAAATCCAGCAGCTGGCACAGTGTAATAGGAAGCCAGCCTACACCACAATTCCCAGAAAAGGTGAATTTCTGATCTTGGCTACAGCTCCTGGCAAAGCAGGTGTTCAATGCTTTCCCTGAGGGAGTGATGGAAAAAGAAATCAAAATAAAATGGTGAAATTATCCTGTGATTACTTTCACACACTCAAATCAGTATGCCACATAGAAAAACCCCTATGTTGTCAAAAGCTAAACACTGCCAAAGAAAGCATGGAAATATTTCAGCCTTGGCACTGCTTTACAAATTAATAAATAAATAACTCAGGTAAGTGTTCTGCAAACAACTTTACAGCCAAACTTGCATCAAATTTGGAATTAGTCAACTACAAATGATCAGACAAGAGTAAACGTTCACTGTAGTAGCATCAGATAAGACAATTGCCTTGAAGTTCTTCAACTAAATAGGGACTTTGTCAAAGCTTGTATCGTCTGCTAACTAATTTTCCTGTTCATTATGATTACAAGTACTATATTTTCAGTCTATTGACAATATCATGGTCAGTGTTATATTTGTCTCTGTGCTAGTGTGACATGGCACTGATATGGTTAAATGAAATGAAACAAAATTGCAGAGAAATCCATTTTTTTCATTTAAAAACAGTAAATATTGCTTTGACGATAACTATCTTCAGTCTCCATCTGAACTCTTTGTTGGAACTATCACAGTGGCTAGTGAAATTTAAATAATAAAGTTTGGAATACAAAAGTTAGTTTCAGTAATATGACCATAAACCTATTATTGATTGTTGTAAAATCTATCTGGATTACTAACTTCATTAGGGATGGAAGTGTGCCAGCCTTATCTGGTCTGGCCTACATGCCATTCCAGACTTATACCAATGTATTCATTTTTAATTCACTTGTGTGATGTGGTGTCACTACTGGTCAGCAATTATTGCCCATTCCTATTTGCCCTTGAGAAGGTGATGGTGAGTTACCTTCTTGAACCGATGCAGTCAATACACTGTAGCCAGACCCACAATGTCATTAGGAAGGGAATTCCTGGGTTTGGATCCAGCAACAGTGAAGGAACAGTGACATATTTCCAAGTCAGGTTGGCAAGTGGCTTGGAAGGGAACTTGCAGGTGTTCCCATGTATAGGCTGGCCTTGTCCTTCTAGACAATACCCAGGTTTGGGCAGACAAGTGACAAGTATTAATTGCATCACACAAGTGGCAAGCTAATAACCATATCCAACAAGAGAGAATTTAACTATTGTCTCTTGATGCCCATAGTATTACCATGACTGAATTCCCTCATTAATAACAGCTGGAGGTTAACACTGACTAAAACTGAATTGGACTAACCATATAAATAGTGTGGTTTCACAATCAGATCAGAGGCTAGGAATCATGTAATGAGTAACTCCCCTCCTGATGCCATAAGGCACAAATCAGGAGTGTATCGGAATCCTCCACTTGTTAGTTGACTACAACTCCAACAACACAAGCAGCCTAATACAACAAAACAACCTTGATAATCCGAACATCAATTATCAGAATTTCAGATTATTCAAACAAGATCTCAAAGTCCTGTAAAAACATTATCCAAAACAATACTCCCCACCCATCTCATTTGGATAATTGAGGATGTTCTGTATATAGGGCAAAGCAGTCCTCTTGATGGTCACCACATCGACAAACATGCACTGTTTCCATCACCATCACCAATGCACAGTGGCAGCAGTATGTACCATCCGCAAGATGCACCACAGAAACTTACCAAGGCTCCTTAGATAGCATCTTCCCAATCTGAAGAGGGATTAATTTTGAATCAATGTTACTGAATGGGTAAGGCAAATGTCTGATCCAAAATTGAATTCCTGCTCCAAATTAAGGATTTGCATTATCATGGGAGTGGAATTACAGAAAGGGTATGGTGAACTTGTCTCTTTTATTGATGTCACCTTTCTTAACAAAAATTGTGAGCAATTTCGTAACTATGATATTAAAGCTTTGAACTCCTAACTTGAAATCTAGTCTCAGTTACTTTTGTGTGGGAGATTGCCTGTGAACAAAAGTTATACCAGTCATGGCTGATTGATCTGGAGGGAGAGAACTGACGGCAGAAGCTTCTAGGTCAACTGAAGCACATTAACAGTTTCTGTGGAGACAGATATTGACAGACTGTGCGCCCTCACTCCTTCCAACCAAAGAGGATTTTTGAATTCAGTTTATTGATAAGGAGGAAGAGAATTTTGTGTAAGTAAATGGGTTAAATAGAAAATAGCAGTTATTAAGAATCTTGAAGGATTTGTTTTTGTTTTTGACGTTTTAGATTTTTTTTCAGTCTTACAGCTGAAATTAATGTGTTCCTGCTGCTGATCTTTTCATTAATAGTTTTGTTTTCCTCCTGGTTCTGACAGGAACAGAAATTAACAATTTACAAAGTTAACAGGATATTTGAAAAGGAGTAGTATGAAAACAACTTGAATTATGATAGGGATAAATAGTTATGATTTTGTGGACTCCAAATAGGCTAAGAGATGAGGCAATTACCCAGGAAGTTGAACTGTCTGGATTGCAATAATATATGTGGTGGCATCTGTGAGCGAGAATATGTCCAAGAAGGATTCAGCATTTTTAGGAATAATTTAGTACTTTACTAATTCATTCTTGACATTTTGTATATAATAAATACATTGCACAGCAAATTTATTTCCTGCCTCTCAACATATTTTCTGCTCCCTCGTCTGTGTTGTGAACAGTTTGTTTGGTAGTGGTATGCAGTTCTTCAGCCATCTGGTGCATACAAATAACATGCCTGGATGCCATAGAAACCCAAGTTACATGTACCTTCTTTTCATTCTAAACTTTAGATGGAATGTAAAACAACATTGGAAGTCAGGTTTTAAAATTACATCCTGATAAATATATTGAGGTTCCATTGCTTTTTTTCTTGCAATGCATTCTTCTCCAGAATATAATCTCCATTTATGACCACTGATGCTGCATGTATTGTGCATATTTTATTCCTAGCGTGTTACTGAAAATTATCCGGCTGAGGGATAGAATTTTTCTGGTTTATGCTAGTGATTTATCAACCAATGTGCATACTTCCAACAGTGAACTATTGTGAAAGATCCCGTAATGTGCTTATCATTGTGTTCTATGTTGTGATAGGGGATTCTCTCGTCCAGGCATTTCAAGAATGCATAACGAAATCTTAGTCTTAAACCTTCAACTATTCTGCGTAAGCTACAGGAATAATATTTAAAACTCCTTTTTTATATTTGAAATCCATATGGTTTTGAATTAATGGGAGCTTTTTAAAAATCCCTATCACTGTACAATTTTGATTTGTAGTATTTTATAACTGAATTTTCAAATTTTATTAATTGATAAAATTTCTCAATGGATAAATGGAATTGTGATTATTATCATCCATGATGAGAATTTTTCATGTACATCAATTAATTGCCCCCAGTAAGAGAACATATATGTTGTGATATTTCCGATTACTCTAAAAGCTAGCAATCTTTTTCACATGAAAATAAATATTTAAAATGGGCTTTGCTGTTAGTTGAGCCAACATTTGAGTGCTCACTCATTACTGACATTGAAAAGGGAATGGTGAGCAGTTAGCTTGAAGGCCTTGGGATATAGGAGCACACACAGAGCTGTTAATGATGGAGTTTGAGAATTCTAACCCACTGACAGAGAGGAAATGGTGACATATTTCCAAATTAGGATGGTAATGGGCTTGGATGGCAACTAGCAGGTGGTGATATCTCCATGTATTTACTGCCCTTGTACTTCAAGATGGCAGTAGTCATAAAATTGGAAGGAGAAGCAGAAATTGCTGCAAAAAACTCAGCATGTCAGGCAGCATCCATGGTAAGAAAGCACAGTCAACATTTCTGCTTTTCAAATATCCTACTAACATAAGTTATTATTTTCTGTTCATGTCCGAACAATGCAGCAAACGAGACTAATTAATGAAGAGTCAGCAGCAGGAACACATTAATTTCAGCTGTAAAACTGAAAGAAAATCTAAAATCTCAAAAAACAAAAACAAATCCCTCAGCAAGATTCTTAACAACTGATGTTTTGTATTTAACACATTTACTTACAAGAAATTCTCTTCCTCCTTCACAGTAAACTGAATCCAAAAATCCTCTTTGGTTGGAAGGAGTGAGGGCACACAGCCTGTCAATATCTGTCTCCACAGAAACTGTTAATGTGCTTCAGTTGACCTAGAAGCTTCTGCTGCCAGTTCTCTCCCTCCAGATCAATCAGCCATGACTGGTATAACTTTTGTTCACAGGTAATCTCCCACACAAAAGTAATTGAAACTAGATTTCAAGTTAGGAGTTCAAAGCTTTAATATGATAGTTACGAAGTTGCTTACATTATTCCTGAAGAAAGGTGACATCAATTAAAAAAAACAAGTTCACCATATTGAACCCCTTTCTGTAAGTACATTCCCATGGTAATGCTAATCCTTAATATGGGGCATCCTTAATATCAGAAGTCAAAGCGGCACGGTGGCACAGTGGTTAGCACTGCTGCCTCACAGCGCCAGAGACCTGGGTTCAATTCCCGCCTCAGGCAACTCTCTGTGTGGAGTTTGCACATTCTCCCCGTGTCTGCGTGGGTTTCCTCCGGGTGCTCCGGTTTCCTCCCACACTCCAAAGATGTGCAGGTCAGGTGAATTGGCCATGCTAAATTGCCCGTAGTGTTAGGTAAGGGGTAGATGTAGGGGTATGGGTGGGTTGCGCTTCGGCGGGGCGGTGTGGACTTGTTGGGCCGAAGGGCCTGTTTCCACACTGTAAGTAATCTAATCTAAAGTCTGATTAGTAAATAACTCATTCAAGTTTGCATATTCCCTTGAAAAAGGAAAAAAAATGCAAGGCTAAAGTAAACAAACAGGGGATTGAAACAAATTGTTTTACTCTTTCAAAATAAACAGTGTAGATATGATGAACTGAACACCTGCCTTCTGTGCTGTACTATTTCATGACTCTTGATTCAAGAGAGCGGTGACTTCTTTACTAAGATGTGGGACTAATCCAGACTGGAGTTAATGGGAAACTATCCTGTTAATTGTTATTTATTCACAAAGAAAGCCTTTTTTAAAAAAATGAAGTCCATTGCTACTGTGAGTAATAGTAAATTATCTTAATATTGATCAAAGAACATTTTAAATCATGTGAAAAACAATGAACACATCCCAAGACAAATTAGGTAGAAGGTTTACATTTAAAGGTAAAAAAAGACAAATCAAAACTTATTTTGTGCCCTCCCTCTTTAAAAAATTTCCAATTTTAGGAGGTGAAAAATAAAATTCAAGTACTAAGAAAATTACTTCTCTGTTGAATACAATCAAAAAATTAGAGTGTGTAGAATCATATTTTCAAATCATTACTGTTAACTGGAAAATCCACAAGCAGCCAGACACGACCAGCAGAACAGACACAGTTGACAGCATACTTGAAAACAATTGAACATTTACTCAGGCAGCAACCACAGTTCTCATTATTATTTGGCTTGTCTATTCAATAAAATTGATGATAGGTGAAAGTCAGGTATGTGGATGCCTGGTGCAAATCTTGTGCTATTCACCTTGTATTAGTTTAACAATGAATTCACAATGGCAGTAATACAAGCATTCTATTTGCTCACAGCACAAATGAACCTATGGCAATATTGGAGAAACGTGAATGTCAAACCTTGCAAGACTAGCTCTTTTCCCCCAAATTCATCATATAGGATGTGGGCACAGGAAACCTGGACAAAAGCATATTGTATTACTTGTTCCTCAGCCCATTTCGATAGTGACTCATTAGAATTGCTGATTGCCCTGAAAAATGATGGAGACCTTTTGTTCAGCAGGAAGTGTTGTGATGAATATTGTGTGTCTCCTTTATAGCAGAAAAAGACAAGATTTTGGTGGGGTCTTGTTACATGAAGTACAACAGGGATAATGACCATTTGCAAAACAGAACATGACTTGATTGAGATGACAAAACAAAATCAGTCCAAAATACGGAGGAGAAAATAACAGAAAGAATTGTTCACTATCAGAAATTGGGCACATCGACAACATTGGCAGCTATCATTCTACAAACAGTGAGAGCTGAAGGCATCTCAAAAAGGGAGCTTGAAATATATGTGGAGAAACCCTTCTTGGAAGAGTGGTGTTGGCATCATTAGGGCATGGACAGTCTGAGAGTCCAGGTGGATATGTTTCCTGCTGGTGCCAGGGTTCAGGACATCTGCTCTGGACTGGAGAGATACTTTCACTGGTCAGATCCTGCAGTCATTACATACATAAATAAAAATAAAGTAGGTGACACTAGGAAAGAGGTTCTGCATACAGAGTATAAATAGCTATAGCCCAAGCCCCATCACATTGACAGTAGAGTCAGGAAAGCACAACAATCCCCCTATTTCCTCAGAAGGCTAAGGAAATTGAACACTCCACAAGGAGTCTGACCAATGTTATAAATACATCATAAAAAGCTCCCAATCCAGATGCATTGCAGCTTGGTATGGCAACTGCTCTGCTCAGGTCGCAAGAAATTACAATGTTCCCGCTGCCTCGGGAAAGCCGCCAACATAATCAAAGATCCCTCTTCCATTAGGCAAAAGGTACCAAAGTTTGAGAACATACCAGATTCAAGAACAGCTTCTTCCCCGCTGTTATCAGACTTGCTCACTGACCCCTCGTATTAGAGTTGATCTTTCTCTGCATCTTTTCTGTAGCTGTACCACTATATTCTGCACTCTGTTCTATTATACTAACATACTTATATAAGGTCCGATTTACAAAGAACAATACAACACTGGAACAGGGCATTCGGCCCTCCAAGCCTGTGCTAACACATTTTGCTCTTTTATACTAATACTGCCTTCACTTACAGGATCGTATCTCTCTATTCTGTTCTTGTTCATATATTTGTCCAGATGCTTGTTGAGAATGGCTATTGTGTCTGCTTCCACCATCTCCTGTGACAGTGCATTCCAAGCACTCACCACCTTTTATGTGAAAAAACTTGCTTCGCACATCTCTTTTAAACTCCACTCCATTCCACCCCACCCAACCTCCACACCTTGAACCTATGTCCCCTAGTACTTAACCCCTCCACTCTGGGAAAAAGCCTCATACTTCCCCCAGTCTATCCATGCCATTCAGAACCTTACAAACTTTTATCAGGTTGCCACTTAATCTGCTGTATTCCAGTGAAAACAAACTTCACAGCTTTCTTCACAGCTAAAATCCACCATATCAGGCAACATCCTGGGCTACAGTCAATCCTGAACAGATACATTCTGGCACAATATGCTGAGCTTCTTTAGACAGGGTTCTGAGAGAGTATGCTACTAAAGATGGGTAGCCTTTGTAGCTTGATCCTTGGAGCTGCAGTAACAATGGAAATTGCTCAGACAAGTGATGATTTAAAAGTGATTGCAAGCTTCTATTTGCAAGAAAGTATCACCTGAGTCCTCAGACAATTTACTTTTTCAATGCCCATCACCAAGAATGTTACAAGAGCATCACTGCACCAAAACAAGGTAGTCCAAAGGATTTCATTGACAGTCCAAACCACACCAAGCAGAGAGAGAACCACAACATGAGGAAGATCTGCTCACAGGCCTGAATAGGCAGGATGGGGTAGAGATTGCCATCTTTGCAATCCACACTTCACAAGATCTCATCCAGTGAGATTTCCCCCATCTCCAAACTGATCATGGTGGGGGAACATTAAATTCCAAACAGCGAATCTCCACAACATACACTGAAGACTGGAGCTCCAGATTACACTTCATTACTAGCCAAGCATTTCCACTACAACTACAACATGGACATCTGCCTGAAGTAGAAAATTGTCCAGGTATGTCTTGTTCACAAAGAGCTGGACAGATTCAGTCGAGCCTATTGCCACCCCAACTGATCGATCCCTATTATCAGTAAACTGACAGAAGCTGTTATCACTGGTGCAGTCAAGAGACACTTACTAACTTTAAAAAAACTCAGCTTTAGCTCCAGTAGATTACAGACTTCATTCCAGCCTTCTTGAAAAGATGGACAAAAATAGTTCAATTCCAGCAGCAACATGAGAATGACTGTCAAATGTTGCCTTGATGTAAAATGCAATTTGGTGGTAAAATTGGGAAAATCTCTCCCCAATGTGGAGTTCTGAACCTCCCACAAAAGGAAGAGAGGGACTAATCATTTCAGCCCCATACTGCACAAGATCCTGAACATTGCCTCCTATGTTCAACCATTTTCAGCTGCTTCAGCAGTTCCCTCCAATGGTCAGAAGTGGGGGTTGCACTATGCCATTCACTATGCTGATTGCACTATGCCATTCCATTTGGGAAAAAGTGAGGACTGCAGATGCTGGAGATCAGACTCAAAAGA
Organism: Chiloscyllium punctatum; assembly: GCF_047496795.1. Taxonomy (NCBI): domain Eukaryota; kingdom Metazoa; phylum Chordata; class Chondrichthyes; order Orectolobiformes; family Hemiscylliidae; genus Chiloscyllium; species Chiloscyllium punctatum. The sequence continues at coordinate 52,802,654 of NC_092770.1, forward strand.
TGTGGTGCTGGAAAAGCTCAGCTGGTCAGACAGTATCTGAGGAGCAGGACAGTCAAAGTTTCAAGCATAAGCCCTTCATCAGGAATGTTGGGGGTGGAGTGGGGGGTGGGGGGCGGGGGTGTGGTGGGGGTTGCTAGAGGGGTAGGAGATAGTTGGGAATGTGGTAGGTACATAAAGGTCGGGGTGATGTGATAGATTGTAGCAGAGGGTGGAGCGTTCCACCCTATCACATCACCTTCCCCCACCTTCATCTACCTATCGCATTGCTAGCTACCTTCCCCCCAGCCCTGCTGTTTCATTTGCACATCATTAAAAAATGGAACAGTTCATCCCATAAGCAGGAAGCTCTGGATATTCAGACTGGGGATGCTAAATAGCCAGTATCATTTGCGCTATCATGTTTAAACGAGAAAGGATCTAATCATTCGCTCTTGACCATCCCTTACCATTGCTGAACTCCCAACTATCAACATCCTGGGGACTTTGTCATTGACAAGAAACAGCCTCATAAATACTGTAGCTGTAAAAACATGTCAAAAACAGCACATCTTGTAACAAGAGTTGCGGCTGTACAGGACATTGGTTGGGCCACTGTTGGAATACTGTGTGCAATTCTGGTCTCCTTTCTATTGGAAAGATGTTGTGAAACTTGAAAGGGTTCAGAAAAGATTTACAAGGATGTTGCCAGGGTTGGAGGATCTGAGCTACAGGGAGAGGCTGAACAGGCTGGGGCTGTTTTTCCTGGAGCATCAGAGGCTGAGGGGTGACCTCATAGAGGTTTACAAAATTATGAGAGGCATGGATAGGATAAATAGACAAAGTCTTTTCCCTGGGGTCGGGGAGTCCAGAACTAGAGGGTATAGGTTTAGGGTGAGAGGGGAAAGATATAAAAGAGACCCAAGGGGCAACTTTTTCACGCAGAGGGTGGTACGCGTATGGAATGAGCTGCCAGAGGATGTGGTGGAGGCTGGTACAATTGCAACATTTAAGAGGCATTTGGATGGGTATATGAATAGGAAGTGTTTGGAGGGATTTGGGCCGGCTGCTGGCAGGTGGGACTAAATTGGGTTGGGATATCTGGTCGGCATGGACAGGTTGGACCAAAGAGTCTGTTTCCATGATGTACATCTCCATGACTCTATGTCTCTAAGTGGCTCACATCCTGACTTCCCAAAGTCGAATCAAGGTACAGATCAGGAGTGTGTTGAAATTTACTCCATTTGCCTACAGGAATGCAGCTCTGGCACACAAACACCCCCCAAATAAAAACAATCTATTTGCCACCTTCCATACATCTTCTTCCAATGGTGTACTGTGACAGAAGTATATAACATCTACAAGATGTACTACAGCAACCCACTCAAGCTTCTTTGACAAAATTCTCCAAACCTTCAAAGTCTGTCGTCTAGATGAGTGAGGGTGTCAGGTACATGGCAACACCATCATCCCTGTTCACATCCAATTCACACACCATACTGATTAAAATACACCACAATTCTTTCTTTGAGTGTGCTACCAGAACAGTCTACCATAAAGGACTGAAGGAGCACCTCACTACACAGACTGCAGCAGTTCTAAGTGATGGCTCCCATTACTTTCTTAATGGCAGCTAGGGATAAACAATAAACACAGACCTTGTCGGTAATGCCCACATAAATTAATGATCTTTTTGCATAATGGCACTCAGATTGTAATGTGATTACAACAGGATGCCAACTACTCCTGGCCTAACCATCATTGATCATGGGGCATTTACATACTGAAGTCTTGAATAAAGCACCATCTATCAATGAGGAAGAACAAGAGACAGACCATATAAGTTCCAGTCAAGATTAGAGTGGTGCAGGAAATGCACAGCAAGTCAGGCAGCATCCGAGGAGCAGGAAAATCAACGTTTCGGGCAGGAGTTCTTCATCAGGAATCCCAAAACTTTGATTTTCCTGCTCCTTGGATGCTGTGCATTTCCAGCACCACTCTAATCTTGACTCTAATCTCCAGCATTTGCAGTCCTCACATTCACCTATAGAAGTTCTAACCTACAGCTATCATTCCCATTCTTCTGGAACAGGAGAAGGAAAGGGAGAGGAACTATTACCTCAACCCATCTTCAGTGACAGAGGTAATCAGATACATATTTGAATGAAAACAAACCAAGACTTGGAAGGAACTTTAAATAATACAAAGAAGAATGTTATTCCCCATGCTGATAATGCATTTTTGCTCCCCGGTGTCCATTTGTCACAAGAGATTGTTTATTTCACAAGTGAATCCTCAGCTCATGCCCACCACTTGCATTAAAGTAAAATTAACAATTAACACTAGCAGACCAATTCTTGTCTGGACGGGACAACAGCAAGACCAAGATTCTCTGAATGTGGCATGTCATGGTCAAAGACAAAGACAAAGACAAAGACAACAACCCTTTTAGCTGAGCCAATGCATTTTACATTTGTTATACACTATTTTACGCAATAGGTAAATGAGCTCAGCAAACTGTTTAAGTTTATATTTTTTGCCAGCAAGATCGGACAGGGACAGACATTGATTTTAGTGAATATGTGCAGGCATGGAAGCCTGGAAAAATATGGGCCAAGAGGCCTGAGGAATAAAAAGGCACATTTGTTTCCTTTGGTAGTTTTCATGAGGAAAAGCAGAAATACAATAGCAGAAAAAGAATTTGGTACGTATGCCAGTTGTTTCAGCAAACAACATTTCATCTTTTAAATGCCTTTATCATGTAGAATTAAAATAGAGTGGAAATTGTGTTTCTATAAGACAATTTTGTTCTGGAGCAACATATTTGAATATTTTCAGTATCACATTTGAAAAACATGGGGAAAAAAACACAAATCCTTTCAAATGCTCCTCTGTTCAAAAACAGTAACCTGGAATTTACTGTGCACATTGTTATATGACTGCTAAATGACTTTAACTTTGCTTGTTAATTTTCTCCTTCCACTATTTTAATTGGCCCATTAATCTATTAAATTAGGAATTTGATACATATCTTTCTCCACAAACGAGAAAGATTGAGACTTACAGGCCAGTGCTTTTTAAAAAAGAAGTTAATTCCTCTGGCCAAATTAGAAATGTATACTTTGATGTTTACAATCATTTCAGAAATCACTTAGAAATTGCTGCTAACCACTTTATTTCTACCTCTTCAGTCAAGGCAAATGGTTTACGCCAGCCTCTATGCAAACTAACTTAGTCAGTACACCTCCCAACTTGTTATATGTCAGGTTCCCAAATCTGCACAGCTTTCACTGACATTGCTAAGATCTAGACAGACAATGTGCGCTCAGCTCCATTGTGGCTTTATCTGTATAAATCTTAGCTTCTAGAAAACAGTTAGTTCATGCTTACAAATTCAGCACATGCATTTAGTAGCAATGCTGTGTTGATATCGTCTATGAATATACAGTAATCCTAAGTGAACTTGGTGAACTTGTTGTTGCTGGCCCTGTTCATACTCATTCGTGAGGAAGTAAGATTTGATACAATACTAGCCCTTGTTACAAGTTACACATTGCTAAAAGTTAACTTTGGAAATATTTGAACAAAGGAGCAGAATGATCGTCTAACAATACAAACCAGTATGGAAAAAATTTCAAAAACTCTCAGAAAACTATGACTCATTGGTATTGTTGTGGAAGTGGACCTGACCAGATTGCACTGAATTCATAAGAATATTTGCAACAAAAAAGATCTCCTTACATAAAGTCTAACCCAAGGATAAGAATCTGAAGTTTATTAAAACCAAAAGACGATTAGTAGCAATGTCGATTTATCATTACAGGAACATATTTACTAGATGCAATGAAATAAAACAGATTGATTTACCAAAATCTCAGGCTGGCTTCTGTTTAAAAATAAATCAAGCAGCAAAATTCTCATTGATTTAATCATTAAGGGCCAATATTTACCTGCCAATTAGTTAACACTGTCTTCTCCTACAGTATAAAATGCTGTTTCCTTTACATGTGTCCTTTTGAACATTTCCTGATGAGTGCAAGATGAAAAGCTTTAAGGAAATCTCTTCTTTTGAATCAAAATAACTGTTGCTGAACTGACAGTGATATTTAGCCTGACGCAGTACTCCAATCACAGATCCCAAGTTTATATCAATACCTTGGTACATCACAGTTTATATTAATACCATGTTACGTCACTTTTGTAATTAGCAGAGGGGTTTGAGCTCTGACATGCCAGAAAAGCTTGCCTAGCCATCTGCTAGAATTGGGAGTGAGTGAAAGAAAACCCCTGATTTCCATTGTTCAAAGAAAAGCTAACAATTTATTTTCCTAACTCTAACAGTGAACGCTAAACAAAAACTATTAAAAAATCCGAGACCCCTTTTTCTTAAAGAACCATTATCTGACCCCAACTCTATTAAAATGCAATTCCAATAACACAATTATTAAACATTAAGTTAACTTAATCTCTCAAAGTCCATACAGTGCTTATACGCTGTCCGACTTCCAGTCTTCCAAACCTACTATTTCCTTTCATCCTTCCAATTCTGCTGTCTTCTCACTTTTTACTGCAAGTGCCTTTGTATAAATTTCTTGGTACCTTTAATAGATGACGTCTTCTGAGAGATTTCTTTTGAGAGCCCCTTTCAGATAACATGTGCTCTCCGGTTCATTGGGCAGTCAGCTCTGACTAATTTTCAAAATGCCTTTCCTTTTGAGACGTCCAACATCATACCCTCTCATTGGTTCAATGTTGTCAATACAATAAAATACAAATTCAATTGTTTTTTGGTACCCTGGGCATAATTTAAATGAATTGATTAAATTTAAATCCTGTTGCCTTAAAATCAAAATACAACCCCAAGTTGATTGTTACATATTGTCAGTTTTCAGCACTCTCTGCATCTGTCAGCTAATCACAGTCATGTGTTGTTACAGTCTCTCAGCTTAGAAAAGACACTTCTCTCAAAGTGACCATTCACTTTTTCGACTTCATAACAACCTCAGACTTCTCAAATTATAAAAAACTGAAAGTTCAAAGACAATACCAAACTGTCCCTTCTGGGTTGTGAGGCGAAAACAAAAAAGAAGAGGAGCATACACTTAAGAGTCAGCCAGGGAGCTGCAAAGTAAGTTTTAAAAAGCCTATTAGTGAATCAGCGAGTGGCAGTGTGTCATAAGATTTTTTTAAAAAATCATTTCATACACACACCCCACATTTTGTGTTAAAATTGCCAATGGTCACCTTAAAACAGATCCAGGAGATTTGTCATATTTGCTACTTAACAGGTAAAATTGTGTGCTTCTCGATTTCTATGTTTTGCCAAGAACCACAGTCTATTTCTTACAAAGCTAGGCTTGATAAGACAAGTGGAGCCAAATCAACACCACCCAGGCTCAAAGCTTCCTCAGCCTAACTTGAAGTACCTTTTGAACCTCAAGGAACAGAAGTGAGCTCTAATTCACAGAAGTTGCCTGGGCCATTGAAGATGCGCAAGATATTTTTTCTATGAGTATCCTTACGTGGGACCCAAACTGATGTTAGGATTTCACAGGGATAAAGATAAGTGGCAGATGATGGACCTCCATCTCCAATAGAGGCTGGAACCAAGGTTTGCAGTAGCAGCACCTAAATAGACACAAGTGGTGCATCAACAATAGCAGAAACACCTATTGCTACCATATAAATTAGATAGCACACTTCCACGTCAAACTTGGAGGGGGTCTGTACTGAAGAAATGGCCAGCCTCAATTCTATTGTACTTGCCCAGAAAGCTGCTCAGTGTTTTGTGACCAATGCATCCCTCATGCAACAGGCACAAATTAAATAAGATTATGCACAAAACTAGAAAAGAAAGTGTACAAAGTAATGCGTAAAGTATACAATGCTCAAGTCAGACAATACCTTGAACAGCATGTCCAAAGAACCAATGAAAAGCTTACATCTTGAAGACAATGCACACAAGTCACATAAAAATTAACTGAGTATCAGAATATGACATTAAGATGACAAAAGAAAAATCAGCATTTTAACCTTGTAAGTAGACAATTGCAATGTTGCCTCATGGAGATAAATGAAGATATTACTGAGGAGAGATGACAGCACGTGCACTTGACATCATGAAAGCAAATGACTGATAATGGCAGTCATGACATTATAGTGTGAAACAAAACTGAAGTGATAAAGAATAAACTTTCCAGTGGCTGGCGACATATCAACTGCAAAGGAACACAACTGTGGTCATTGGAGTCCAGTTTTGATGTTTTTGATGGCATTATTGCATCATTACAATAGTTGTTCAAGGGCGCAACCATGATGATATAATACTTCTAGCTGTTTCATCAATGATGTTCCTATCTTATTAGGACTAGTGTGATGTTCTTCATTCAGGATTCTGTACAACGTAATGGTTCTGAAAGGATCAGTAATCCAAGCACCTTCCAAATCCACAACCACTTCCATCAAGAAGGACAAAGGCTGTCGTGGGGGACATGCAGATAGAGGAGTTCCCTCCAAGCCACTCATCATCTGACTTGGAAATTTATCGCCGTTCCTTCAGTGCCACTGGTCAAAATCCTGAAAGCCTGTCCCTCAATTTAATCTGCATCTTGCTACACAAAACTGCAGCAGTTCAAGGAGGCAGCTCAACACCATCTTCTTAAGCAACAAATGCTGGCCAGCCAGTGACAACCAGATCCCACAAGTGAACTGGAAAAATTATTGAAGACTGCAAAAAAAGTTGCACTTAATTTAATGATGTCACATTAACTTGAGGGGAAATAAGACAAAACATCTTACAACTTTGTCAAGCAAAGACCAATTTGCAAAGTCTCCTCGGTTTATAAAGTTTCTGTCTTACTAACATGTGACCATGCAATTAACTATATCTCACAAAGACAAAGGATCCGCTTGTTGAAACTCACTAGTAATGGTTCCTCTACTGCTGCAAGCCAAATACATCTTAGACCCAGTGAAGTAAAGAAGATTGATGGCAACATTCTTCTACCCACACCCCCATACCAAAGATTCCAGTGCCCAACTCTATTCACAGTGCCTTCACCAATGAAGAAGCCCGTACCAATCTGCAGTAAAAACCAAATACCATCCAAATCTTGGCTGACCAAATTCAACCAGTGTGACCCAAGCACCAGATGAGGAACATATTGAACAGAACAAAACAAGTCTCCTTTTGCTCTTCAATGCTACCATCATTAAAAAGTCCCCATCATTCTTCCAGAGACACGGTCAGAAAACTCATTTATTTACTATTAGGATTTTTTCCAAAGGGAAAATCTTATCTGTAGTGAAACCCAGGATCTTAAGTTCCCAGAAGCTGCTTCCATGGATCTAGCACCATGGATAACTAAATTGGATGCATCCAGTTTCTTAACTAACTCTGAACTCCTGGAGGGCATTCTCTACAATTTGTGTCTGTTCTAGGTGTTCCTCATAATTGCGAGTGCACTGACTGCCAAATTGAAAACTTGTGACATGCTCACTCCACCTAGCTGCAGTAGTTTGAATGAAGCCCTCAAAAAGATGACCAGAAAGCTTTGAGCAGTTTACCTCTGTGGAGCTAGGAGGAGGATAAGGTCCTCCTGCCTGTAAACATTTACTGTGAGTCACTACCAACCCAATCCACCATCTCAGGGAGTAAGCAAGGTTGGAATACACATGTAAATGTAGGAGCAGTGGTCAGGAAATCCTGGGGCCAAAAGATGAGGAAGAACACATTGCTGACATGAGGACACATAGAATTGACCTTGATTGAAGAACCAAAAGGTGCTGGATATCTCAGTACATGTTTTACAAGGAGGAGCTTTACAGAGCAGCATTCAGGACTATCTTCAGCAGTATAGGAATCAATGGATTATTTTTTAGTATACTTTGCAGTACCAAAGACTGTCCTGATCATTGTTCAGCCACGTATGTTTCAGTTATTATTTGCCTGCACAGCTCATCAACTGCAACCACCCAGACACTAAATCCTCCTTGCCTCATGTGATAGCAAATAGTTGTGACTGGCAGATGGGATTGGTGTTGGTAATAGGCAGCAGCATACACTCTTCCTCCACGATAATTAATTTTCTAGCATTGGTATCAATGTAAAAGCTGTGATCTCATTTTGGACACATAATAAAATGATCAATTGAATCGCAAAAGTAGGTGCCCCTCTACACCAAAGACTGTAGTGGTTCGAGGTGGCAGCTCACCACCTTCTTCAGGGCAAATACAGACAGGCAACAAATACTTGCCTAGCCACTGATGCCTACATCCCACGAATGAACAGAATATTCCCCTCTCCTGTGGAATTAGACCGGAGATTGGAATGTTCTCTACTTGAGCTGCTTTGGACCACATGAGCAGAGCTTCTTGGATATCTGCATAGGCAGCTGTTCCCACCCTCTTCCTCAGCGGAGGACTTCTGCTTGTCAAATAGTTCCATGATGTGAACCTTGACATTCTCGGTGATGGAATCTCCCACTATTTTGTGATGGAGAAAGTGAGGACTGCAGATGCTGGAGATCAGAGTCGAAAGTGTGGTGCTGGTAAAGCACAGCAGGTCAGGCAGCATCCAAGGAGCAGAACTTTTAAAACATAAGCCCTTTATCCTGATGAAGGGCTTTTGCCCAAAACGTTGATTCTCCTGCTCCTTGGATGCTGCCTGATCTGCTGTGCTTTTCCTGCACCATACTCACTACTTTGTGATGTAAACCTTTTGCTTTACAGTTGTATTCCACTTGCAATATCAAATTCACTTGGTCTCCAATCAATAGCACTCTTGACTTTGAAATCGGTTTAGCCATACTGGCAGTTTCACAGAGAGATCTTGATGTCAAATGATGGCTTGCCTGTACAAATCATGGCCTAACTCCACTCCAATCCATTGACATAACCATATGACAAGCTTGTACAGGTTAATTTACTCTGGAGTACCGATCTGGACTCTTTATCACGGGCATCCTTCGACTGATAAGTGTCCAGTGGGAATGGCTGGCAACTTTAACAACCAGCTTTTAAGGTTATCTGATTCTAATTCATCACACAATTAAGAAGTGGCCAGAAATCTACCACTATTTTTGGCTATTGATAAGTAGAGCATTTAGAAAGACATAATATGATCAAGCAAAATCATGGCTTCATGAAAGGGAAATTATGCCTGACAAATGTATTACAATTCTTCGAGGAGGTAACAAGCAGGAAAGATAAAGAATATCCACTAGATATATTGCATTGGGATTAGCAAATGGCATTTGATAAGATAGGATACACTGGGCTACTTACTAAGCATATGTCCTTGGTATTGCGGGTGATATATTAGCATGGAGAAAAGATTGGCATCTAATTACAGACAGAGTTTGGATAAGGGGGAGTGGGCATTTTCAGGATGGCAACTTGTAACTAGTGAAGTGCCACAGGGATCAGTGCTGGGTCACAATCACTTACAATATCTTTACACGACTTGGGTAAGGCTTAAAAACTGTAGCCAAGTTTCCAGAACACACAAAAACAAGTGGGAAGGCAGTGGCAAGGATGACAGAGTCTAAAGGGATATAGACAGGTTAAGTGAATGGGCGAAAACTGGCAGATGGAATAAAATGTGGGTAAATGTGAGGTTGTGCACTTTGGCACGAATAGAGGAGCTGAATATTATTAAAAGAACAAAGACTGTCAAAAGCTGCAGCAGAGAAGGATTTGGGTTCCTCATGAATGCATCTGAAAAAGCGAGCATCCAAGATCATTGGATAATGAGGAAGGCAAATGGAATGTTGTCCTTTATTTCAAAGTGATTGCAATATAAATGTAGTAAGGTTTGCTAAGACTACAACAAGGCACTAATCAGACCACAGCTGGAATACTGCAAACAGTTTTGATCCCCTTATCTAAATAAAGTATACTGGCATTTGGAGAAAGTTCACTGAGTGTTTATGTCATGATGTTCCTTTTCTAATACTCAGTGTGGCAAGTAGTTGGATCAGAGCTGTGCTTAATGTGTTCGGTTCCATTAATCTCAAAATACAATTGGATTCAGCTCGGCATTCATGCCTAAAAAGCCTTCAAGTCAAGTTCAGGCCAACAGCCTGAATATGCCTACTAAGGTGCAGGTCATAGTCATAGAATTGAGGTTGCCCCAAAATCTAATATTCAGTGGGCAGAATGGTGGCTCACGGTACCAGGAACCCGGGTTCAATTCCAGCCTCAGGCAACTGTCTGTGTGGAGTTTGCACATTCTCCCCATATCTGCATGGGTTTCCTCTGGGTGCTCCATTTTCCTCCCACAATCCAAAGATGTGCAGATTAGGTGAATTGGCCATGTGAAATTGCCCATAGTGTTCAGGGATGAGTAGGGTAGTGCATTGGCCAGGGGTAAATATAGGGTAGGGGGATGGGTCTGGGTGGGTTACTCTTCAGTGGGTCAGTGTGAACTTGTTGGATCAAAGGGCGTGTTTCTACACTGCAGGGATTCTATGAACTGACATACATACGAAATCCTTGTTTAAAGTGAACACATTTAATGTTGCTTCATTTCAATGTTGTTCAGTTGAAGGAGCCTATAACTCATTAAGTATCACAAGATTTATTTAAAGACTGTTCGCTGCACTCTCCAAGTTACAATCTCTGCCATGTTTCTTCTGAAATTACTTCCAAAGCTACTCTTGTTCGCTGCCTTTCTCCCAACACAATATTAATGTTCAGGAGATGAAAATGGTGGGCAGGAACATTTTAAAACATTTTAAAACTTCTTTAAATGTAATTTCAGTTACCAACACAGAATTTGACAATATCAAAAGTTTTAACTTAGAAGTATTATCTTTCAATATTTGTAGGTTTTTGATAGATGATACTATCTAATGTGATCAGAAAAAATGTCTGAAGACTAATGGAATGAGGGAACAGAACAAGGATATTAAGAGTTAACTGGGTTTGAATTGTTTGTATAAATATGAGGAGCTGGTGATAAGTGAAGTGATTTTTATGGAGTTAGCTAATGGAAAAGTATGGACTTGAATTCTGTTTAAATACAGCCACCTTTCTGAGTATAACAATAGGGAAGCTTCCCACACAACTGAACCAAATATCTAACATGGACTCCCATGACAACTAATGTTTCACTTGAACTTGAGATTTTCAGGAAGGCAACCATAACATTAGGTGACGACTTATTGTACCAGTCTTTTGATGTTCCATTAGCCAAAAATAGGTTAACTTCCTTCTTTTCCACATACTTTGTTGACATTGTTTGAGGAACGTGGTGGCTGTTCCCCAACGAAAGCTCACAGAGACTCCACTGGAGATTGTAATCTCGTGTATTCAGGCATAGTTGAATTTCTTGACTTTTTCTCAGATGAACAAATGGACTACACAACAGTGGCTACAGATATTCATCTGGGTTTTTTCATGCTTTCCAACATCTTATATGGAGGTTTTCTAAATAAGTACCATTCTGAAGTCAATAATCTGCTCATTGAGAGTGCTGAAAGGAGTTGTTTTGCATAAAAATAATGTGAAGAAAAGTGCTGCTTCTATTGAAATTAAGCAAACATCACAAGCTCATTCCTCACCTAATGCCACAGGCAGATGAGTAGATTGTAAACCCCTACTTCTTCCTAGAAAGAAGCTAAATTATTCTAGGTGGCACTGAATAAAGCTTAACCTTCTCAGGTACTCAAAAAGACTACTCTGTTCTTGCAAAATATAAACCCATTTCCAATCTTTCTATACTCTCAAGTTATTGAACATGTCATGCAAATCTTGCAAATTCTTGCCCATCATTTCCATAACTCCCAATTAGGTTTGTGACTGTCAGAACTGAATTACTACAGCCAAAGCAGCAAGCTCTGTCCTCTGTACCTATGGTGCTTTATACCTCTTTTCCTTCTGCAACTTTAGAGATGGTCAACCACATCATTTTCCCCAATACCTCTCATCTGCTGGCCAGCACTTCTGGTGGAGCTAATTTTGCTGAATCTATTCCTATCTACCCAATCACAGCCAGATCTGATTAAAATTTTTAAAGCTCCTTTAAACAACAAGAGCAATGAAACTGGCAAAATTAGAAGTAAAATAAAAAATTGCTGAGGGAAGAAACACAAGGTAGAGAAAGCAGGTCTGTACACCTATCGTCGGTAAGGGACTTTCTATGTGTAGCATTGCAAAATGTTCCACACTCCTGAGGGATACCACTTGCACTCTCCTCCTTCAAAACTCTCAATCAATTGGTCTCGGCAACTTTAAAAACATAACAGCTTGGCATTTTTTCATGTCCCCCGTTCTCATGCGATTCATCATTCTTTTCCATTATAAAAATATTGGAACTCTCTTCTGTATATCGAGTGCAAGCAAATAATTGCAGAAGCACTGCACTGAGAAAAACATAAAGTTCCTAAAATAAGTTTGAACACGCAATGAGATCAAGAGAGAAGGGCATTTCACATCAAACTTTTAATCTCCAAGGAAAATCACATCACAAAAAGGTATTTTTTAATGTGTACATCAGAAAACAATTTTGGAAACATGACAGTCGATGGGAAATTGAGTTGCTGATCATTGTCAGCATTATCCTTAGACTAGAAGGCTAAGGATCTCAGGAATTGAGATAGTTGAAACATTATTCTGGATCACCAGGTAAATATTACATTTCCTCTCTTTCTCCCCCAGACAGCCTCACCTGGATCAAGAACATCATGTTTGTGCATGTTCAGAAGGGGCTGCTTCAGAATCCTTGAAAAGAACATTTCTATTCCGAGATAGACTCTAAAATTTCACAGTGGATACCAAAGCCAATTGCTTCATTTTACATCCAGCAGACTAAGGAATAGGTTATAAAATGTGTTTAGAAAAGTGAAAATTTTAGCCAAAATGTTAAGTTCATTCAAAAGCAATGATTGCAGACAAGAAATGGAGAGCAAGATTTACAATATATCCAACGAATTTAAATAATTTGCAATCCCAGAGGTTAGAGGGATTTATTTGATATTTTGAATAGAAAGATGTTCACATGATGAAGTCAATTTACCTTCACATTGCTTCCCATCTCCTTTATAGCCTGGTTTGCAAATGCATTTGTAGGATTTAGGCGTATTTTGACAGATTGCATCGATGTGACAGTCATCTGTTCCTACTGCACATTCATCCACATCTAGAACCAGATCAGAAAGATACGTCATTGAGATTTTAATCAAATTACAGAGACACAATGGCAGCATTAGTTATTAAAAGGACAAGTCACATTTTTGGTGTACATGACATTTTTTTAAAAAAGTTGATAAGATCAATTGCAGTGGTCCATATTGGTTGCTTAGTAACCAATAACCATGATATTCTCTGCATCACTGACTTGACCTTTTTTCTTTACAAGCGCGCAAAATTATTTTCAATCTGGAGTTGGGAGTGGATCTTGAAGCATCCTGCACAGTCAGCATGCAGAAATTTAGCCCTATGTTATTTCTTGGTGACTTTGCAGTGAGCCATTTGATCCATCTGACCTACACCAGTACTTACTTTCCACACAACCCTTCCCCAGATTTGTCGTCTGTATCAGCATATCCTACTATTCATTCAAACTTCCATACTGATTTAATTTTCTTCCTCTTAAAACAAAAAACAACATTTGTATTTTTCAATGTGCAAAGTAACACAATCACATTTCGATAACTATTGTCGAAATTTTTCATCTCGTACTCAGCACAACTTGGAAGAATACTAATTTAAAGAGAAAACCAACATTTATGCTATGTTATGAGGGGAGGATGCTGTTTGATTTCCAAGTACACTTGAATTATTGAAATGCTGCCATGAAAAATGCTTGGGTTAATGATGACTGAAAGTTAACTGTCAGGTTTTGTTTAAATTTTAAACCAAACAGGTTGACTCCAATTGGTCAAAGCATTGCCCTGAAAGGCTGTCACACATTTTTTGGAGTTGAAACAGGCACAGCACGTGTACATGATATTTCTAACTACAAATTGGGTGTGTGTGTGTGTTTATGATATATATTGGTCAGAGTATTGAGTATATGAGTTGGGAGGTCATGTTGTGGCTGTAAAGGACATTAGTTAGGCCACTGTTGGAATATTGTGTGCAATTCTGGTCTCCTTCCTATCAGAAAGATATTGTGAAACTTGAAAGGGTTCAGAAAAGATTTACAAGAATGTTGCCAGGGTTGGAGGATATGAGCTATAGGGAGAGGCTGTTTTCCCTGGAGCGTCGGAGGCTGAGGGGTGACCTTATAGAGGTTTACAAAATTATGAGAGGCATGGATAGGATAAATAGACAAAGTCTGTTCCCTGGGGTCGGGGAGTCCAGAACTAGAGGGCATAGGTTTAGGGTGAGAGGGGAAAGATATAAAAGAGACCTAAGGAGCAACTTTTTCTCGCAGAGGGTGGTACATGTATGGAATGAGCTGACAGAGATTGTGGTGGAGGCTGGTACAATTGCAACATTTAAGAGGCATTTGGATGGGTATATGGATAGGAAGGGTTTGGAGGGATATGGGCCGGGTGCTGGCAGGTGGGACTAGATTGGGTTGGGATATCTGGTCGGCATGGATGGGTTGGACCGAAGGGTCTGTTTCCATGTTGTATATCTCTTATGACTCTATGACTCTCTCTATATATAGTTTCAGTACATGCAAGTTGCCATACTGCTAATTCAACTGTCAATTCCAATTGTTATCAATGTGATTCTTTACTACTCCGGATTATCCAGCAAATCAAGTCCAATTGTAGAATTGTGTCTACTGTATTTGAAAGATCAAGCGGGTTTGGTAGTCGGTATGTTTGTTTGTTGTAAGCAGCCAAAAAGATAAGGTCTGCCACTCTTTGAGATGCGTGGCTTATAAACCCACCATCATGATATTCATATGCAGGAGAGTTTCATTCAATTGTGCTAGAGACAGAATGTGTCTTTGGCTTGGCGGCGCCATACCCGATAATAGTGAATAACACTGGTGCTGCGGTTATATAAAACGGCATGGAAACGACCTGATGAAGGAGCGGCACTCCGAAAGCTAGTGCTTCCAATTAAACTTGTTGCACTATAACCTGGTGTTGTGTGATTTTTTTTAACTTTGTCCACCCCAGTCCAACACCGGCATCTCAAAATCATGGAAACCGGTCAGATACCTTACTCGGTTCTCGGGGGATAGAATGGACACTTTCCCGGACTAACAGTGACAGCCTTTAGTTGATGAGTTTGGCTGATACACAGCAAGAAATGATCAGATGGAACAGCCCTTATCATCCAGGAAGGCTGAGAGGCGCCCTGGCTCAGGACCAAGCTGGCAAAGGTGAACAAATGGCTTGGGGCTCTGTTAACCAAGTGCCCGGAACTATAGCAAGTCAAAGCTGACATTTTAAGTTACTTGAAATAAAACCTTCACCAAACATCGTTAAGAAATACCCAAATTCCAACACTGGGCTAATTTAGATTTTCGTTCAGAGATGTGCATCGCTTCATCAAAACCTCTTCACTTTGTGGCATCGCATTCACGAGAATTGGACTCCAACATATTTGGATATACCTGACGCAATTTGCCAGAGAAATCCGCCCAGAAGTACACTTCCAATCAATAGCAGCTTGGAAACAAACTGCGTATGTCGAATGTTTTTTGTTTAAAAACACATTGGGGCTGAATCAAAAATTGGTGAAAAGCGGAACGAACTTTTAAAAAGCTAACAATCCTGCACTTTAAATGTAAATGCATTTTATTTTCAAAACAACATAAAAAGCTGCTGACCACTCGCACATTCTGCTGCCTCTCCTTCAGAAGTAGACAAGTCGTGTGTACAGATTCTGGTTTGTCCAAACTCAAGTTAGCAATCCCAGTCTGCTGGGCTGGGGGGAACGTGGTCTGTAATGCGCCAAAGCCGCTTCCTTGTCGAGGTTGGAGTATCCCATGGGGCCAATATTGCAAACGGATGGGCGCATCATATGTAAGCCTTGTGAGTGATGGCTGTGACAGCGCGATGTCATTGTTAACCGCGGGGGAGCATTGCAGCGGCAGCACCCAGCGGGCAACCCCTCCCCACCCCGGAGGGGGCTTCGTGTCATTGAGAGAGAGAGACAAAAATAATTCACCCCTGTTCTTGCGAAGGTGGCCTCTTTCTGACCAAATCTACCGCACCTTGAACTTTGGAAGGAAGTAGGGAGCTCATCGAGAGGCAACGTTGCGTTAAATAGTGACTTTATTTCTGCTCGAATCCGTTTGATTCGTGGCCAGAGACGGCGATAACAAACGAGCGAATGTTTTTTTCTGGTTTTCTGTTTTCATCATTAGACCTACGGCCTCACAATGTCAAAGTTCGCTCAGTCCCACTTCTGACCTTGTTACAGCAGAGTCGGTTCGGGCATTTTCAAGCCCTTGCTGCTGAGCGTTTGGTGTCTGGAGAAGGCCTGGGTGGGTATGACAGGTGGGGTTACTCTCGCTTTGAGACGGTGTACGCACGAAAACAAACCCCTGAGACGGTGTGCGCACTAAAACAAACCCCGGGCCAGTTATTTGGAATTAGAGAATCTCAAACTTTTGAGAGCATTGATTTTTACATCAAACTACAGCGCACGGTGAAACTAACTTGCTAAGTATTTCTGTTAAAAAAAGAATGACTCCAGATTTGGGAGTCGGTCTTGAAAAGAATACCAAAATCGGTCGAGACTTTTTCGAATTTGGTCTGTATTGGAAGTTGACGGAGAGCTGTCGCATGCGCCTTGATGTAACTAATGCTAGTGCCCCTGGACTATACGGCGGCTCTATTTACTGGCACTTGACTAGTCTTCGATTTATTCACGGTATAATGATCCATCTGTGTCTGGGACACAGTCAGACAGTTCCTCCCCGAGTCTGACGGCCAAAGTAAATACGAGGATACTACACAGAAAATTGTACCAAACTACGCGCGTTTTGTACTATATCTCAATAATTCTGCCGCGATGGACGTTTTAAAAGCAAAATAGCCTCGATCTGTCTGTAGGGTTCATTGATACTACATTTAGTAGAATACAATGGTCCATTACATGACAATAATAGCAACTTAATGAGCGTTAAAATGCTACGCGAGTCTTGAATGGGTACGACCTCATTTATTCAGAGACAATTATTCAAAGCCCTTACGGAAACAACCACTCTCCTTTTTTTTTGAAGAGAAAAAATAATAAAAAAGAAAATCAATTGAATTTGCCGACTCAGTCAAGTCTAAACCCTGGTCTCAGCTAAATGAGAGTGCACTCCAGCAGAAGATGGATGCAGCCAAGCGGAAAAGAAAAACTGCCGTGTCATATTTTGACTCATTATCAAGTGCTATTTTCATAAGGGACTTGACAGCTGGGATCCTTGACACTGCCATCGCCTTCAGAATTACTTTAAATGAGTCTAAAAAGGTTTTTTTTCATTTCGGCTTGAGGGAGTCACTCCGCGATGTGTTAAGCAATAAGCAAGAAATCTTCTCTGTTTCTTCATTCCTCTAATGATTGCAACATAGAATTGTGTGAAGATTAACTCCCTCAGTTTAATTCATGCAACTTTTGCAAAGGCTTTTACACGGTATACCTTGTCAAGTAGAATGCCTTAGTACTCATTCGCGTATCTTTCAGGTCTGTCAGATTCTAAAGACATAACACTTTTTTTAAAAAAACTCAAGCCGATCGTGTGTCCGAGGTTTCTCATTAACCAAACCGCGCAGAGAAATTCAACAATTTTCAACGACCGCACACAAACTTTCAAAAGGAAATCTCCACAGTTGGTTTCCAAAACATGCAGAGCGCGTTTACCACAAAAATAATGTTTTATTAATCTCGATGACGCAGAAACTGTTACAAAAAAAAACTTGAAAAGGAGTCGCAGATTAGCATTAAAATGCGAACCGGCCACAGCTCCTTTGTTCCGTGCCTCACTCAGGTATTTTATTTTGTCCCTTGACCAGAAATAAAAGTAAAAATTAACGCGCGTTAGTACCTCTGGACGTTACGAACATTTTCTCGCCAAAGAGAAAGGAAGGGGGGTTTATAGTTAGCTACAGATTTGAACATATTGAGTAGATCTAACTGTTAAACTCCATCAAAAGCCCACGATATAAAAAGGGAGACCGCAAACCTGCATTCACTGGCAGCTCCTCACATTTCCCCCCACTGACAAGCACTCACACCCTCCTCGCTGAAATTAAACAGAGTGAAATTTCCCTTTTGCAGAATTTTCAGAAAGGAAACGGTTGCACACACACACAGTCAGAAGGTAGATATTTCGGAACTCTTACCGACGAGCGCCCCAGATCCCAAGGAACGACAAGTATTTAACAGGATGAAAAACAAACAAAAGTGCCATGAAAAACAAACAGTGCCCATAATGATATGATTCGATGCTGAGTGTTTCTTTGATAAGACGCGTTTGGACTGAGACATTGACCAGCTGACAGCCTCATTTTCATGCGGGAGCGTCGGTGGAGGGTGGTTGGGGGCGGGGGGGAGCGCCGCGGGGGCGCGCTCGCACGGTCACGTCGCGACTGCTGGCAGGCGCGCGCGTGCGAGCTCGGGGTCTGGAATGTGGGGGGAGGAGAAAGGCTCCCACTCTAGACGTGCGCGAGCCCCTCCAAACGCCCTGTGCGCGCGTCCGGGGGGGGGGGGGGGGGGGGAGGTGGTGGCCTGAAGAAGCGCGCGTTCAGGGGCTGGGAAGGGGAAAGCGCGGGGGCGCGCAGGAAGGGAGGTGGATGGGGTTTGGGTATCTCTCTCCAGCTATTTCCTCATAGCTCCCTACTGCTAACAGATCCAGGCTGCCGACTTCACCATTTGCTTGGCACCTCTCTCCCTCCTGGCATCCACCACCTTCCTATCACCTTCCTCTCTTCCTCGTATCTCTTCCCTCCTGTGATTCCTCTACGTTAGCCTGACGACTGCTGGGATTTCACAATCCGTCCGTGAGGAATTTCCAGCGCTGAGCCAATTCGAGTCGGCAGGCGCCAGTGTCCAACTCCGATCTCCCTGACAACCAACCGGGGGGGGGGGGGGTTCTTGAGGTCAGAACAAAGGGATATGGTTAAATTCCAAACAAGTATTATAACATGAAGTTCCAACACTCTCATAAACAGCCCTGTAGGTGCATTAAGTGGTATTTGTGAATGCTAAGCCCTTTTTACCATCTTAGTCACGATTTCATCTTTCTGCTAGCTTCCTGTCAAATCTCCAATAATTTGGATGAACGAAAACTTTCGAACGCAGATCGATACTGGTAAGAGATACAAACAAGTTGTCAAAGTTACCGCTTTATTTGCTGCTTTTTTTGTCGGGGGAGGGCTGGATCTCGGGAAAAAAAAGTCAGGACATGAAAGCGACTGTTTTCCCCCCGTGATGAATATTAGATCAAATATCTTAGCGATGAGTTCAAGTCATTAATTTTGTGCTCTCTGCGGACATGATTAGCCATTGATTGTAGGTTCACCGCAACTGGGACGCTTGGCTGTTAGTTTATGAACATACCTTTTTTGTGCTTTCCAAATTCGGTGACGAAACAAGAGCATGGCTTCCCTCATCTTTCAGAAACTAGTGAAAGTTACAATCGTCACGAATTTAAAATTTCGGCTCAAATTAACTTCCTACCCAGGACTTTTTTTTTGTTCCAGCTCAGTTGTCAACAAAGCAAACATTAACAAGTGCTCTTCTCCGACCTGTTAAAGTTCCAAAGGGATCTGTTGTTAGTCTAAGGTCCATTGAGGTATAAGTGAGCGGGTTTGTCTCAACTAGCGAAGTGTTCTGATCCCTGCCTCATTTTAAGATCCAGGTGTTTAATCGTAACTGTTGAACCTGAAAACGAGTTGGATCGAGGTTTTCGGGGACTGTCTGTTTCTTATGAAGAAACAGAGCCACGGGGAGAGCCAGAACGTTAGTAGGTACCCCATTAACTTTGACCAAAGGAGTTGTTCAGAAAGCGGGTGTTAATGTTGGCGTGGTGCTAGTGACGAGGAGCGTACGGTCGAGATGGCCATAGCATCACCCCCGATGGTGAGGGAAAAGGATGAAGCTGAGCCTAGAGTATGAATAAAACAGTCCGTATAGGTTGACGTTTAAATTATGGGAACTGGGAGACCAAGAGATAGATGAGTTGTGATTGTTTAGTTTATCGTTGATACAGGCATAGCTGAGTGTTTGAGGCAGGGTGAAAGTATTTTCTTGATGGAGAGTGGAAGCCCAGTTTGGGGTTGAATAATATTGAGGTCACAAAAGCAATTTGGTTGAATGTGATACCGGCGAGAGGCGGGTTGAATTGATGGCGAGGACACCGCTTTTTGTTGGGGATGCTCTAGGTAAGGCTAATGTTTAACCAAAAGAAATTGTATCCCACCCAATCTCATTGCTGAGCTAGTAGACCCACAATGTATCGGCTTAGAAGGCGCACGACTAACGGGGTAGGTGTCCAACCGAGCGAGTATCACTATTTTTCTTGTGGCATCTTACCCAGTGATTTTAATGTGACAATGGGTTGTGTACACGAGCTAAGGGGAACGGAGGGCAAAAGGACAAGCCTCAGTTGGCCCGGATACTGATTTATAAGCAGCCATCTAAATACACTAGGAGCTCCCCATGAGCTGAGTTGAAGAGTGTGCTGCTGGAAAAGCACAGCCGGTCGGGCAGCATCCGAGGAGCGGGAGAGTCGACGTCTCGAGCGTTCATCAGGAATGGCAGGAAGGAAGAGCTTTCGTTAGTGAAAATAGCAAACTGGAGATTCTGCGCCCAGTAGCATGCTGCTTCCATGTCCAATCACTGCTGATCCGGAGCAGTCATAATGGCATTGAGATGAAAGGGGAACTCTGTGCCTACGTTTCCAAACAAAAAGGGGGTTGAGTTCCTCTTCGTCTCGTGGAGAGTGTAATTCTTTTCCTAGCCAATTAACAAGGTGATTGGAAAGTGAAATCGCAAATATATATATTGTCCTCTTCCCTGTCATTAAAGCCTCATTATCCATTTAGCTGGAGCGGTTTCCACATGCAGGTGGAACTGCAGTCTGTTTATTTTACTGAAATGGAAAATTGCACCAGGGTATTTGTTTCACTGCAAGCCCTTACGGAGATCAGAGGGAGCCGCCGTTTCAGTTTATTTTCACAAGTCTGGCAGGTTTCCCTCGGAGCGTGTCGAGCGCTGACGGGGACGGGGTGATGGGGAGGTGGGAGGGGGGGGGAGGGGGGAGGTGGTGGGGGAATCTTCTGGTGCTGTAATTGCATCCATACATACAAACCCTGGCCGTGCTTCCGCGCCGCCCTTCCAACCATTCAACCAAATGTAATTTGCTCTCCATTTGCACACATCCCGCATGCTTTCAGGAGAGTGATAGGCAAGAATGAAGTTTTTAAAATCGAAACACCCAGCAAAAAAAAAACAGAAATCACCGGCAAACGTACACGTTGGAGAAATGCAGCAATTTATGTGGACGTGATTTTGTTCCGTCCTCGCCCTGTGTAGGGACGCCTTTTAAAAAGCTTCAAGTCCATCCAGAAGCCGCTGTCCCGACTTTATTAAACAAGGGTTACATGTACATAGCAACCGGCGTACCAGTAATAAGGTATTAATTTTAATTGCGCGACGTGTACACAATGCGGACAGAATGTGTGTGTAAACCCGCTGAAGAATGCGTGCTGAATGAATGAATGAACCAAACCATTCCCAATGTTGCTTTTCCCACGCCAGCAGCGCGCCTCCCACTCCCGCCACTCTTAAAGCCGTGCGCCTCCTGCCGGCGGCGGCTGGACGGTGCAGGTCGGCTACAGGTGGGGATGGGAATGCACGCACGGTCGATCAAAGCTGCCAGTAACACACGGACGTTTTCAGAAAGATGGGACGAGGCTGGGGAAGAGAGATGTTTTAATCTGCTGGAACTCAAGCAGATGGGGTTCCATCACATTGAAGCCACCCCGCATTGTGTCGCTTCGCTGGGCATGTCAGGGCACTTTCCTCCTGGCCAACTTTCCTCCTGGGCAGCTTTCCTCAAGCTGCTGCCCTGATACACCACTCAAGTCACACAGTGGGTTTTACAATGAAAAGCAAAAAGATCATATTCTTTTTTTTCTACGGCGATAATACACGTTAAATGTAGCCTTTCTCCTCATAATAGAATAAAGGGGATGTGGAGACACGCCACCTTAAGCCGATTGCAAAAATTGAATCACAGCAGTGAGCAACTTTTGCACTAAAGACATCTGTTGAGTGAATGATTCAGGATTCGACAAGACGTCGAAATAAAAGTGGCAAACTTCAAAAATATGGTGCATTGCATTTCCATAGCCCCGCTGCTAAAACCAAAACCAAAACAAAAATCCACAATATAAACCACACACTCTTTATAACACCGTTTTATCATCCATCTAACTACACACATTATATAAATACATATGTATTGAGTGAGCGCTTTGTATCAGAGTTTGGTATCACCACCCCAATGGGTGCCATCGAGACCGGTGCTTTCAGAGAGAGCACTTCATTACCTCCACACAAAGGAAGAATGGCGCGATTGAAGAGTTGTCCCGGGGAGAAAGGCGTGAAAATCACAGAAACGTCGGCTCACTTCTGGGGGGGGGGGGGGGGCGGAATGTGCGGATTTATTAAATGGGAAGCCACAGGAGGGCTCAGCCATATCAGGCTTCATTCATCAGTCCTATCGTGTTGGGAAAGGCCTCTAAACCAGTGGCGGTACAATACAACAAGGCAGAAAGCGTTTTATCCCTCTTGTTTCATTCCTCTTCCTCCACACCCCCCACCCCCTCCCCCGGACCTACAATCCGCGTTTTCAATGAAGAGCAATCAACTGTTGAAATTGCTATTTACATTTCCAACTGTTTAACTCGCGATTTGTCCATCTTAATAGCTGCTTAAGCTTTTAAAGAGGAAACTACCCATTCTCCCGATTGGAAAGCGAGACCAAGGTGACTTCAGTCTCTATCCAATTGTTTTTGTTTTAAAAATACAGGTTAGATATCTGTGCTCCCCAGCCGTCTCACCTTCTCGAGGGAAAGTGTCATTTTATTTCTGGGAACTCATTTGCAAACTGAAGGCGGGTTTCCGCTATAGATACCACCGAGTTATTAATCTTGTAAATGAAATCACCAAGGGGGCGAATTCTGTAAAACGAAGAGGATTGGACAAAGTAATGGTTGTGAATGTGTTTTCAAACTCTGAATCATGGGGCTTCATAACTTCCCTCTGGGATACTGTTAGCTGCAGTAAAAGTATTAGTAAATCATAAGTCATCTGCAATAGTAATCATTTTTATTCTTCTAAAGCAGCCAATGTGCCATTTAGTCCCGATAAATTATTGAAAACACAAAACATCCAACTGTGGAGCCCACACTATTCGAGAAAATTAAACTGTCTCAAGAGCAGTGTAAAAAGGGTTCTCAGGCAATACTGTGTTTCTGAGCATCCCGTGAGTGTCGAAAAGGGCAGCAGTAAATCACTGGGCGAACAATTTGTAGCATATAGCACATCTCACCTACAGAAAAGACTGAATTGTATTAAGATAAAGAGGAAAGAACTACAGTAGACCCTGAGCAGGGAATGTAGAAGCCACTGCCTCCATCGAACACTCCAACACTGACTTCATATGCAATATTTGCTCTTGGTTATGCAAATCAAGACTTGGCTTAATGTCACATGTGGGGTGACACCAAACCAGAAGTCTTTGTTTTTCTTTTTTTATTGTTGAACACTCGTCTGTCAAAGTGATGGAAGAATTCATCATTCAGTTAATGGGAGTTGTTCAGAGATATCAAGTCAAGGCTGCATCTTGTATATGATATGTCTCACATCAGCCATGCATCTACCCATCTCCATTCCTTTGAAATAAGAGCATTACACATGGTTATAGAATATTGGTATGGTACAGACAGATGCTATTCAACCTATTAGTGATTTGAGAGATTATCTAAACAATTATGTTACCTTATTTTTTTCCTCAAAGGCATGTATTTTTCTCTTTTAAGTGTTATCCAATTTTGTTTAGGATATTATTATTGATGCAGCTTCCTTTACTCGTTCAAGACTGCATTCCAGAACAAAACTACTCTCTCTCTGCTATACCTGGAACAGTGTTTTTTTTGCTTCCTCGGGTGTTTTTTATTAATTGTTTTAAATTAATAATCTCTTGTGCTGATTCCATGCCACTGTCCTGTAAACCATTTATGATTTTGAATTCCTCTGTCAACTCTCTTCCTCGCCTTGCTGGTCTTGCAAAACTATGGTCATTCCTGACAAATCTGATTGAATTTTCTTCTTATTCTTTGATGAATGTAGTCATCACTGGCAAGGCCGGTAGTAATCGTCCATTCTTGGTTTCCCTTGAAAAGGTGATGATGATGAGGCCCCTGGTGGTGGTCCATCCCTTCTCGAAATCAGGTGTAGGTACACCAATGGTGCTATCAAGAAGGGAGTTCCAGGTTTATGACCCACTGACAGTGAAGGAATGGAAAAGGTGACCGAAGAACTGGATAATGGGGTGGATGTTGACTTTGGGACTACCAGACAACATTTCGTGAAGTCCCTAATTTGAGACGATAGCTAAAATTGAAATAAAGGGAATTGAAGAAAAAGATATTAATTTTGTTAGGAATTGGTTGAGCAGATAGAAGCGGAGAGTGGAATGATGTGCAATTACTGACATTTGCCAGATGTGACAAGTGGTAGTTTGAAAGGATCTGTGCAGGCCTCAACTAATCATTGCATTCTTTAATCACTTAAATTATAAGATATAAAGTTCCATATCCAAATTTACAGTGAAACAAAGTTAGGTAGAT
Source organism: Chiloscyllium punctatum (assembly GCF_047496795.1). Classification (NCBI taxonomy): domain Eukaryota; kingdom Metazoa; phylum Chordata; class Chondrichthyes; order Orectolobiformes; family Hemiscylliidae; genus Chiloscyllium; species Chiloscyllium punctatum. The sequence goes on from NC_092770.1 coordinate 52,827,394, forward strand.
CTGAAAAGTTGGAAACAGTGGAGACACAGAGGGACAAGGAGATCCAGGTAATTAAAATATCAAGAATATTTCCAGAAAATAATCAAGAATGCTAATTAAATACTGGCTTTCATAGAGGAATAGAATTCAACAGCTTAGAAGTCACATTTTAGCTATACAAAACCCTGGTCACATCACATCGAGAGTAGTCCTGGGCTCTGCAAACTCGGAAGGATGTATTGGTTTTGGAAGTAGGGTTTTGTAGATTCACTAGGTTGACCCTAAAGGTAAAATTAAAAGGAGAGTTTACATAAAGAAGGGTTATTGTACCTGAATTTAGAAAGTAAGAGGAGATATGATCGAAGTTTACAAGATGGAACAGGTAGGATAGATTGGACAAAAATATTTATACTGGTTGAAGAGTATAGGCCAAAGGAGCACAGCCACAAAATAAGAGTTTGGTGATACATGTGTGAAATTAGCAAATGCACAAAAGCTGGTTGAAGTTTAGAACCCTCTTTCACAAACAATAAATGATAAATCCATTGCTAATTTTATCATAAAATACATTATAAATTGTTCAAAAGCTGTACTTTGCTTCTTGTTTTGAAAATGAACTTTGCAGGACTTTTAAGATGGCTACGCACCACCTGACTTGCAAGTTGAGCAAAAGTTCTAATCATGGATTGTAGAAGGCCAAAGCAAGGCAGATCACCTTTGGGAATTTCTCACCTATTACTTGTGTGGACAATGTAAAGGGAGGATCAATCCTCTGACTGTCAGCTAGGATTGATAACAGAAGTGATATACCAAAACGTCTTATGCCTGCAAAGGGTGAAAAGCAACAATTGACCCCAAAGATGTTCAATTTGATCAGAGAGATAAAACCTCCCTTGTTCACCAAAATGGCTTATGGCAGCATCATGATGAAACTCCACTGCATTTTGAAGAGTTTTGGTTAGACCTTACTGAACTTTTGGATCAGTGTTTGTTTAATATCCAGGGCAGTCTGTATAACACCAACAACAGAAGGCATGGCATCAGGCTTCTGTTTCTAGAAAGATTTCCTGATTTCCTGGCAGGCAGACTGTTTCCCAGTATACAGGCATCAGATTGCTGTGTCATCTCCCAATTTGAAAGAATTCTGCAACTCCTGTCTTCAGGCTTGTGGATGCACCTGAACTTTTATCCTGAGCTCAGGTAACCTCTCACACAACACTTTAATATGCACATGAATTATGAACTGCACTTTTGGTTTAAGTAATCATATAATTAAAACTCTGTCCTTTCCTGTGCTTTCCTTGTGTGCTTGACGTGTGAAGACCACTCCAGGTTTCAATGTGTAAATACACAATACTCCTGGTTTAACTCTATGATGCATGTTGCCATCCAGGGTTTGGTAAACTTACCGCAGTTTTTTCAAAAGTAAGTCCGTCTGTTTATAGGTGGAAGGTGAGGAGAATACAGGAACTCAGTACCTCCTTCTCCTCTATCTGCAGAATTTCACACTGAGATTGATAGATTCTTATCAGTTAAAAGATATCAACAGATCTATGACAAAGATAGATATATGAAGTAAATGTTACATTTCCACTATGATCTAGTTGAATGGCAGAACTGGCTTGACACGGTGGGGAGTTGGGGGAGGTGGATATGTTACTTCTGTTCTAATGTTCCTATGCTTCTTGGTCTAAGGAAAACAACTTCAGCGTTAAGGCCTTTTTTCATATGAGTTAATTTATTCAGCCCTGGTCTCATTCTAATAAATCTCTTATATGTCACCTCCAAGGCCTTGACATCTTGCTTATGTGTGGCACTCAGATTTAAATACAATACTTCACTTCAAGCTGAACTAGGTTTAAAAGGTCCAGCATAACCTCCTTATTCTTCTGTTCTATTCAATGATTAAAAAGCCAAAAATACCACAAGCCTTTTTAACAGTCTTCACCTGTAGTGCCCCCTTCAAAGATTTCTGCAAATATCCCCAGGTGTCTATAGTTCTTTATCCCTTTAAAATTGTATCATTTAATTTATATTGTTTTCCTTATTCTTTCTTCCAAATTGTTTCACTTCATAATTATGTACATTAAGATTCATCTTTCATTTCTCTGCCTAATTTTTCAATTTGTCTCGTCTTGCAGGCTATTTAATTTCATCCCTACTCTTTGCAATATTTCCAAGTTTTGTAACAACTGTAAACATGAAATTATATCCTGTATACCATCTTTTATTTGTGTGTGTGTGTGCGACAGAGACAGAGATAGACATAATCCAACTGGAGCTATGTGATGTAGAGTGTGATACACCAAAATTATCATCATGACCTCCTGAGTTCATTAAGCTAATACCATAATTCTCTGAATAAAGGAATAAACAATCATTGAGCACAGGACTAAGGGCTTTACTGAGGCTTTCAATGGTGGTGAAACACCAAACTGATTGCCATGAGTTTCTACATTGATTAGACCAATGAAAGTCGAACTACCATTATCCCCTGATTAAAAGGAATTTCCTTTGCATTAATTTCTTAGCACTAAACAGCATTTGCAACAGTGCTGAGTGCAGGAATGGTTTATGGGAGGAAAGAAGTTGAGCAATTTTGAAATGATTGAAGTGCAGAAAGCTGGGAAAGGAATGCATCATTTGCTTCTCCAATCGAGGACTTGTTTCAATCAACATTTGAAAAAGTGAAGCATGCTTAAAGTCTTCCTCCGGATGACAATAGAGAAAAATTAAGAAGGTGGAAAAACTTTGTAACAACAACCCAGGACTGTGCAGCACTGCTTCTGCTGCTGAACACCCTAATCTTCCCATTACAGGTTTGGAGATCATTTGGCATTTTTAAACTATTTCACTATTTCACTATGACCATTCTTAGAGAAGCTTTCAGTGAAACATCACTGGATACTGATCCCAGTAAATGATGATCCCAGTAAGCGATCCCTGACACCTGTCTGATCAGCAGTGCTAATAACTCTCATTCAATGTAAAAATAAACAGCACAACTTTGGTCCAATGGACTAATGGGCCAACTAGTTCACAACAAAAAGAGAATTGGCCTGAATATTGATCTCTGGGAAATTCCACAGATTCCCTGCCGTCTGACAGAAGAAATTCCTCATCTCATTCTTAAAGTATGACCTGGTACTCATCTAAGTCCTACTGCAGACTCTTTGTGTTATCCTCACCATATGCCTTTCCACTTCTCTTTGTGTCATACACAGACTTGGCAATGGTACATTCACTTTCCTCATCCAAGTCATTAATATATACAGAAAATATCTGAGGATGCCACACTGTGGCACTCCACTAGTTATAGGTTACTATTCCAAAAATGCTCCCCTTACCCCAACTCTCTCCTCTACTCATGTTAATATACCTTTAAAGCCATGGGATCTTAGCTTAGTAAGTAGCTTAATGCATGGTACCTTATCAAGTGCCCCTGTAATTCCAAATATATTGCATCTACTGCTTCCCTTTTAGCTATCCTGCCTTTTTAAAAATTAATTCATGGGCCAGAATTTATTGCCTGTCCCTAATTGCCTAGAAGGCTGTCAACCACATTGCTCTGGTTCTGGAGTCACATGTCGGCCAAACCAGGTAAAGTTGGCAGTTTTCTTCCCGAAAGGACATTAGTGAACCAGTGGGTTTACCCAACCAATTGGCAAAGGCTTCATGGTCACCATTTGCCTTTTAATTCCAGAGTTTTATTGAATTCAAATTCCACCGTATGCCATGACAGGATTTGTACCCTAGAACATTACCTGGGTCTCTCTGGAGTAACAGTCCAATGATAAGACCATTAGGCCATCACCTTTGTCAGGTATGATTTCCCCTTCATGAAACCATGCTGACTCTATTTGGTCAAATTATATATTTCAAACTATTCTGTTATTACATCCTTTATAATAGACATTGACATTTTCTCAAAGCAGATTTTTCTGTTCAGCTCCAGAAAGCTGCAGGTGAGGGATGGGCCACAGTCAGTCTATCCGTCTCATTGCAGAGAGAAAGGGGAAAGTGGGAAGAGGAGGTGGCACTGCCACAGGATGGAGTCTTAAGAACCTATTGAAAATATTATATTGTCACACATACCCAAATACAAGTGTACAGGAATGTAGAGAAAGGTCTATAGAAAATGGGATTGGAAGCTGTAGGTTTTGTGGGGGATGGGTGTGTAGGGTACATAGCAATGTGTATGGCAACTGTATTTGTAAAGGAGGGGCATACAGTAAACCATGGCTAGAATTAAGATAATGTAAGGGATGGGGTCATTCATGTTTTGGAGCAACATGGCTTCAAGGTGGTGACAATGCCTGAGTACTCCAGGCATGTCCACCTCATATAACCAGCCCTGGGGTGGTAAGGTTAACAGGATGGATGGGTTGGGTAGGAACCTGGGGATATTTGAGGCTAATCCGGTACATGGGATGGGAGTTGGGAAATGTTGCAGTCTAATTTGTTAGGTGAGATTAGATTAGATTAGATTAGATTACTTACAGTGTGGAAACAGGCCCTTCAGCCCAACAAGTCCACACCGCCCCGCCAAAGCGTAACCCACCCATACCCCTACATCTACATCTACATCTACATCTACCCCTTACCTAACACTACGGGCAATTTAGCATGGCCCATTCACCTGACCTGCACATCTTTGGACTGTGGGAGGAAACCGGAGCACCCGGAGGAAACCCACGCAGACACAGGGAGAACGTGCAAACTCCACACAGGGAGTCGCCTGAGGCGGGAATTGAACCCGGGTCTCTGGCGCTGTGAGGCAGCAGTGCTAACCACTGTGCCACCGTGCCGCCCACATTAGGTAGAGACGGAATAGTAATGCATTCAGATTGATGCAAATAGGTCTCTTGCTGCTCACTAGTGAGATTCACATTTTGACGTGGTTGCAGAATTACACCTGCATTGATATTGAGGATCTAATTTCTGCAGATATCACCTTATTTTCCCAACCGACTTGCCAGCACCCATATTGTTGAAAGGTGGGAAGATTTTGTCCTGGATTTCTTATCTGCCCCACATGCCTCACTGCTGTTCTCTTTCTTCCTTGTTTTGCTCCTTTCTACCCATACTACTTTATAGCATTAACGCTTGTTTGTATTCACTATTGGGGTATGGGCATCACAGGCTGATCCAGCATTTATTGCCCATCCATAGTTGCTTTGAAGGTGCTGCAGAGCCTTCTTGAACCATTGCAGTTCCTTTTGACGTAGGTACACTCACATTGCTGCTAGAAAGGCCATTCCAGGATTTTGACCCAGCGACAGTGAAGGATATATATATATATCCAAGTCAGGATGGTGAGTGACTTTGGAGGGGATCTTGCAAGTGGTGGTGTTCCCATGTATCTGCTACCTCTGTCCTTCTAGATGGAAGTGGTTGTGGATTTGGAAGGTGCTGCTAGTAACATGCATCTGTCGGGTACTGGAGCAGTTCTTCATAGAATCCCAGGACATAGTGCTGGAGCAGGCCATTTTAGCGCATCAGGTCCAAACCAACCCTCCGAAGGACATCCCACCCTATCCCTGTTACCCTGCACCTTGCATGGTCAATCCACCTAACCTCCATATCTTTGTACTGTGGGAGGAAACTGGAGCACCCAAAAGAAACCCCACAGACAGTCATCTGAGGTTGGAATTGAACCTGGGTCCCTGGTCTTGTGAGGCATTAGTGCTAACCACTGAGCCACCATGTTGCTGTACTCAAAGTATAAACATCCCTCACCTGGATGCAAATTATTGACTTTGCTAAATTTCTTATTTTTATATCATTTAAAAATGTAGAGATTTTTCTACTAATACCTGTACATAAGCTAATTATCAATTAACTAAACTAGATTAAAAATACCATTGACTTAAAGACAACCAGAGCACACCACTTGTAATATTTTTTCCAGCCATAAATATTCCTACCTATCGTTAAGTTATGTTTCCCACATTTATCCAGCAACATATTCAGCTCCTACTTATGACTCTGCACCTTGAACTGCAAGTGTTAGATAATTGAGGTAAGCCCAATATATTTTGCGTCACCCTGCTCAGCACATTGTTATTCGTTATTTGTTGTCATTTTTGAGTAAATTCAGCAATGCCTTAACTGTATGTTCTGAGTCATATTCCATTTCATAAAGTCTAATATATTATTGAAGTAAGTATATTGAGCATACTTTTCAGTTGTATGCGTTGTCAAACAATGAAAGCATTTCAAAGCAAAAGCATTCTGTTGGTTCCCTGTGGGAAGTAAAGCTGAAGGAGTCAATGCACAGAGCTGGATTGAAGTCCATTTTTAAAAAAAAAGTTTTTGACAGCACTAATATAAGGATCACACAAGAAGAGAAACCTTTTCACAGAGAAAGAGTGGTGATGATTTGGATTTCACTGCTTAAAACTGTGGTGGAGGCAGTTTCAATTGAAGCATTCAAAATGGAATTAAACTATTATCTGTAAAAGAAGAGTGTACGCAGCTATGTGGAGGTGGAGGAAGAATGGCAATAAGTGAACTGCTCATTCGGAGAACAAGTGCAGACATAATAGGGTGAATGGCTTCCTTCTGCACTGTAACAATTCTGTGATTCTGTGATAAGTTTTCTATTCAATTAAAAGAAAATGTGCCCAACCTGTCACTTGATAAATATTTAACTTTATTTGCACATCTGTTGCATAAACTGTAGTCAAGGTGACCAGACATATGTCTGGCAAGTTTCAGTTGAAATCAAGTAATGATCAGTGCACATTCCATCTTTAAGAAAGTACTGCGCACCTTCAAAGGTATTTCAATTGTGCAGGGCCTTTTGTTCAGGCTTCTGGCATCCATTGTGGCTCAATCAATGTGGCTGATGTGCACCGAATGGTTTTTATTTAAATGTCTTTAGAGGATTCAGCCTTCAATTTAATTGAACCAGAGCACTGGTGAATTCTGAAGCTCCCTGTTCAAATATCTGTATTTTAAATTATTTTAAGAATTATAGATTTGATAGTACATAGGAAACGTTAGGGAAAAATAAACAAATATCACAGATCAGAGTGAATGACCATAACTGAAAGAAGTTGTGTTGCTGTAATTTGATGAATCAAAAAAAATTTAGAACAAATTAATATTAAATAATTAACAGTTTTTGTGAATTCATAACATTTGTCTAATTCAACCTCTGTGGGAAATATAAATCTCGCTTTTTGCCGTTAGTAATTCTACAGTGTTAGAAGTCAATTCTACTGTAGTTTTTCTATTTAGAATGAGAAATGAACTTGCGTTAAGCAGTCTTTGTAACCTTAACCTCTTGGTCTTCACAACTTGGAACTACAAATGTTGAAAGTCACAACAAGTAACGCATTCCTTAATAGTGTCATTGTGTTAAACACTGTGTCATCTGTTTTCAAATGTATTTAGTCATGCACCTGAATTTATGTTAAATATAAAATATAATCAGCATCTTCATAGAAACATGGCTTTTACCCCTGGAATGTAAGGTCAGAATAGTGCCATCAGCAATGTAATTTGGTGTTGCCAGATTGTACTGCCCTGGCACAGGCACAGATGTTCAAAGAGAGTGACTGTGTCTCAGTACCAGAGTCTTCAATGATACAAGAGGGAGCTTTAATTTCTTCTGTCTAGACAGGAGTATAACCCCAGTCACTTTCTATCAGATTTACATTCATAATTGACTGTCCATCTTGTCACCTCAGGCATTAGTGAGTGCCTGACTGTGTCTCTACTGCCATCGGTCCAGCTCACTTTTTCATTGAAAGGAATTAGTCATGAAACAGAAAACTGCCCTAACATGTTTCTAGGGAAGAAGCATGCCTGGAAATTTGATCACAAGCAAACAAATCTGAGACATTTCGTGCTTTAGGGCTTGTAAATCCTTGCAATAGGTCCTCAAACCATTCCATTGCAATAGTCAATGTGCTTTCTGAAGAAACATACTCAGTCTATATTTGCCAGTAGAAGGGAAACTATTTTTGGGAAAGAGCTTAGAAAGCATCATCCAAAGATTGCATTGTTTTAAATATTCAATGACATTATAAATCATCAAAAGAATTTGTCAGATTTGCAGTCCACATCATCTCAGATAACATCAACTGTAATAGTGGTTTGTACATTCTGGATCACAAACCTAAAGTTCTCTGCATTGTATCACAGTTAAGCATTTACACAACCACAATTATAACTCCAGTTGACTGTGATCTATGACAAACATGATCAAAAGTATACAGTAACTTAATAATAAAATAAATTCCACTAAATGAATATTGAAATAAAATTATTGCATCACATTCAGTATAATTAAAGCACAGCAAGAAAAGTGCACACAGACAAAGTGCACACAGACAAAGTGCACACAGACAAAGTGCACACAGACAAAGTGCACACTTTTCCCCATCAACTCATTATTTGTATTTGGTAAGGTTTGTTAGAAACCAAATGCTAGTTACCAATTCAGTGATATCCAGATTTAATTCTAAACTCTTGAAGATGTGTACATGCCTCTATATCTCAAACTGACAGGGTAACAGTTCTCACTGAGTTTCACAGCATCCTCCAGAACAGAAAGATCATTTGAAAATAAAAATGATCCAATCCATGCCAGCCTCCTGCTGATTTCCCTATAGCCCTGATAATAGCTGTGTGAATCTAACTCCATTCAAATATTACTTTTGAACACACTGCCACCATCAAGTCAGGCAGCCCCCTTTCACATCATAATTCACTGTTTTAAAAGTACCTCCTCTTCTCTCTGCTGCCTATTTTGCCAATTATATTAAATCTGTGTACCCTGGTTACTACCCTTCCTGCCAAGTTGTTCTCATTTTTTTTAAGATTAGATTTCCTACAGTATGGAAACAGGCCCATCAAGTCCACACCAACCCTCTGAAGAGCAACCCACCCAGATTCATTCCCCTACATTTACCCCTGACTAATGCACCTAACACTATGGGGCAATTTAGCATGGCCAATTCACCTAACCTGCACATCTTTGTGACTGTGGGAGGAACCGGAGCACCCGGAGGAAACCCACGCAGACACGGGGAGAACGTGCAAACTCCACACAGACAGTTGCCTGAGGTGGGAATTGAACCCGGGTCCCTGCGCTGTGAGGCAGCAGTGCTAACCACTGAGTCATCGTGCCGCCCTTTTACTCTGTTAAAACTACTCAACAGTTTGAACACTAAATTCCCCATGGCATTCTCTGCTCCAAGGGGAGCAGTTTCACTTTGTCCAGTTCCTCCACACATCCCACCCCTGATATCTCTCTGGAAAATCTTGTCTTCCCCTATCCCAAAGAGATGATATCTCTCCAAATACATGCACAGATTTCAGTGAAATACTCCAGCTGGCACCCAATCAGAGAGTATGAGCCATGCCAGAGATTTTGATTTAGATTGGCAGTGAATTTGCTTAAGTTTAGGAAATACAGTATGATTTATTACGTTAAAAATCCATGAAAAATGCTTTTCAGCAGTTGTCTATGTCATAGAATCGTAGAGACATACAGGATGGAAACAGACACTTTGGACCTAACAGTCCACACTGACCATGTTCCCAAACTAAATTAGGTCTGGAGACAAATCCAAGCCTGAGGTTTTTGCACTTTCCAAACATATTGTTGTGAACTCAGTAAGTTGCACATGTAGCAAATAGCACATGTTCAGGACCAGATCAGGCCCCCTCAAAATATTTTAAGAAGGTAGCCTACACCCTAACGTTTTCTTATTTTAAAGGTAGATGTGGTGTGTGTTCCGGATGCAATGCAACTGGTCAAACTACACCACATTAAGCAAAACACAATTTATTTAAACACTGTTGTTAAAATACAAAGAAAAAAAAGAATTTAGAATAACTTAACATTATAAAACTTAACCGAATAATAGTTACAGTACCTATTACTAATTAACGGTTCCAATATAGTAACAATCTGCAAACACAGCTCTTGGCAAAAAGGCAAATTCAGACACAGATTCTCACATGCAGTTCTCCAATCCAGGAAGGAAAAAAAACAAGAAAATTCAGAGAAAGTAGCAGCTGGGAGACACTCACTGAAACTTCCAACTCTTTTGAGACCCCAAAGGCTTCTGCTTAAAACTAACCCTAAAAACTAAAAAAAAGCCTCGGAAGCCTGGTCTGTGAGATCTGGCCACAGAAAGGCTACTTTCAGTGTTCCAACCTTAAAACATTCCAGTAGATCTCACAAGTTGGTTACTTTCTCCAAGATAGTCCAGTACTTCTGCCTTACAACCTCTCTTCAAAAAATAAGGACAAAATAACCTCTTAAAGGGAAAGCATGGGAATTCATGCAACTATGTCAATCGCCCAGGGTTGATAAAAGGTTTGGCTTCTCAGTCACATTCCTCAAATAAAAATTACTGAGAACAAATACCCTCACTGTGCCAATTTTTAAGAATATCATGATTGTTACAAGGTTGGCCAGGTAGATAGATCTCACTCAGTATGCGTTCCCTGATTGGGGCTGCTAATCTGGGTCAATCAGGGAGCCTTGGCTGACAGATATATACAGGAGTCTGCTTATTTTAGGGACTGGGTTTGAGCTAGCTGGTCAGAGTCCATGTACTGTACATATGTAAATAAAGGGTGTCATAATACCTCCATGGAGATATTTCAAAGAGTAACCCTAATGCTTTGTACAAAACATCAGAACATGGTCAAACATGGTTTCTTCAACTTTTTCTAATAATTGTTAAAGCAAATACAGTTGATACTACACATTGATGGAGACTTCAGACAGAGACTGGAGAACCAGCCAAAGCTATAGCTGAAGAAAATACCATTAACTGATTCAGAGCTGGATTTTAGATTCTGGTGACTATGCCAGATTGTTACTGAGGTTCCTTTTTGGAATTTTTAATCAGAACTCTAGAGTGGTCAGAAAATGCTCTGAAGACACAGCAAACGGACTTGAGGCTGAACTGTTCTTAAAGAAGAATCAGCATACAGAAGAGTGAAGAGCCTAATGCAGGAATTTGCACATTGGGTCAGGACTATGACATTGGCATCAACCATGGCTCAATCACATGGTTGAGCACGGATCTGAATTTTACCTAGAATACCAATTACCAACTAGAGAGTGTGTCCAAATAAGGACAATGATCAAGCTCTCAAAATCGAAGGGCCAAGAGGAATCCTTCCAAAATCTGTTTTAGGGAGAGGAGAGAGGGAGGGAGACTTTTAGACATTTTCTTTGCAACTGAAAAAGAATTTAGAAGGGCAAAACAACTTGGCTTCCATCAGGAAGGGGGACTCGTTCTCCAGAAAGGCCTCTGATTGCAGCAATGGCTGGTGGTGGCCAAGGTGGTGCAATGCCCCATAGTCTTCCAGGAATGCTGCTCCCAAGCCAGCCGCCATGCCCCTGACACTGAGGAGGCAGGGGGGAGAGAAATGGGGCATTGACTGACTGGAACCTAGACTCTTTCGTTGATCTGTCAATCAGCTGAGCAAGCTGCTCGCCAATCCCGTCCCTAAGAAAATAGCTTGAGAATTGGCAACCAGCAACATTATAAACCACTCCCTCATCAGAGCTTGGAGCCAAAATCCTGCCCCTAGCTTGAGCAGGGCAAAGAAAGATTAGTTACAGAGAAGTGCAGTATTGAATCCGTTTTTTTTGGTTATGGATACTTTTTATTTCTTGTAATAAACTAATGATTTTGATCATATTTTCGGTGCAAACTTAAAGCTTTACCGGAACTATGAAAAACTTTGAGCTGTTGTGAACCCCTTTGGTTCATGATGAATGGAGTGTTCTGAAGGATTGCATATGGAAATTATAAGGAGCAAGTTGTTGTTCCAGATGTCCCATAGTTATAAGATATTATAACAGCTGTATATCACAACCATCTCACTGCTGTTCTCTCTGGTGCTGGTGGGCCTTCCCCATGCCATATATTACCTTGTCTCAGGGAGTTCACCTTCTGAGTCCATTTGTTCTTGGGAATCAAAGTTTCCAGTCTTATCATAGTAATTCTTCTCAATCTGTTAGCAGCCTGTGGTAGGACTGAAGATATATTGTCTCCAAGAATTCTGTTAGAAAATTCCTCTTCATATTTTAAAGCATTCAGTGACAGGGAACTGCCACGGGGTGAAATAATCATGTCAGCTTCCTAAGTCCCAGGCATTGATATGCGGAAAGCTGTTGTCACACATCCCTTTGGTTCTCATAATGTAATAGTTTGACAGCAGAGTTTGGCAGCTCCCACGAGCATCATCAATCATTCCAAACGTATGTGAAAAGCATGGAATCCAATAAAAAATAATGGCCTTTACTCTGCATCAAAGATAACTAACATGATTGTCTTGCTGATCAGACCATCGATAGTTGACCCAACCAGGAATGATCAGTAATTAGGTTCAGCAGAAATTTGATTTGATTATTGTCATATGTACTTAGATACAGTGAAAATGGATCTTAAAATTATCGTGAGTAGCACAAGTATATGAATCTCATAGAATGATAGAGCACAGAAACTCCCATCAAGCCTACTCCTCATCATCACTCTTCAGAAAACACGGCTTAGGCAGGATATTTACTCCAGGTTAGTGAGAGATTTATATGAAAGGGTTACTCCACTGCCAACACCAGACTACACATGGATTTTCTTTCTGAAATTAAAGAGATAGAGCTGAAACAGAGTTACGCTTCCCCCCAACAACACAACCCCTGCAAAAAAGACACAGCTCATAAAGTCAGAAGAAACTAACACTTAAATAATTATATTAACATCATTCACGATGCATTGCAGACCCCATCAGTCACAGAAGGCCGGAAGCATACAGCAAATATCACATGTTGCCCTCTTCTCTGATATCATTTGGGAGTGGGCCAGGCTGTGGAAGGCAGACAGGCTAATTAAGGTTGGGAGTGTGATGCTGGAAAAGCACAGTAGGTCAGGCAGCATCTGAGGAGCAGAAGAATTGACATTTCGGGCAAAAGCCCTTCATCAGGATGCTCACCCAACAGCCACACTGTGGTGCTGCAAACTGTTGACTGTCCCTGAATAATGCCCTGGGAGATGTGCAAGATCATTAAAATTTCATGAAGCCTATCACCAAAATAATGTGCAGCGACACGCCAACAGAATGAACAAGTTGAAGATGGTTCACATAATAAAGTAAACATAACCTTGATAATAAACTGCAATGTAGTGAAGGTTTGTTTGCAAAAGCCTTCCTGCAGCCCCCTCTGGTGACAGAAAGTGAGTAGTACAGCAATTGACAAGATGGGAATTTCGAAACTTGGAAAATAGGAGTGAGAGCTGAAAAATGTGTTGCTGGAAAAGCGCAGCAGGTCAGGCAGCATCCAAGGAGCAGGAGAATCGACATTTCAGGCATAAGCCCTTCTTCAGGAATGAGGAGGGTGTGCCAAGCAGGCTAAGATAAAAGGTAGGGAGGAGGGACTTGGGGGAGGGGTGTTGGGAATGCGATAGGTGGAAGGAGGTTAAGGTGAGGGTGAAAGGCCAGAAAGGGGGTGGGGATGGGGGCGGAGAGGTCGGGAAGAAGATTGCAGGTCAAGAAGGCGGGGCTGAGTCCGAGGGTTGGGACTGAGATAAGGTGGGGGAGGGGAAATGAGGAAGCTGGAGAAATCTGCATTCATCCCTTGTGGTTGGAGGGTTCCTAGGCGGAAGATGAGGCTCTCTTCCTCCAGGCGTCGTGTTGCCATGGTCTGGCAATGGAGGAGGCCAAGGACCTGCATGTCCTTGGCGGAGTGGGAGGGGGAGTTAAAGTGTTCAGCCACGGGGCGGTTGGGTTGGTTGGTGCAGGTGTCCCAGAGGTGTCCGCCTCGGAACACTTCAACCCCAGGGCATCAATGTGGACTTCAACAGTTTGCTCATTTCCCCTTCCCCCACCTCACCCCAGTTCCAAACTTCCAGCTCAGCACTGTCCCCATGACTTGTCCTACCTTCCCATCTTCTTTTCCACCTATCCACTCCACCCTCCTCCCTGACCTATCACCTTCATCCCCTCCCCCACTCACCTATTGTAATCTTTGCTACTTTCTCCCCATCCCCACGCTCCTCTCACTTATCTCTCCACCCTTCAGGCTCTCGGCCTGCATTGCTGATGAAGGGCTTTTGCCCGAAACGTTGATTTTACTGCTCCTAGGATGCTGCCTGAACTGCTGTGCTCTTCCAGCACCACTCTCATCCAGAATCTGGTTTCCAGCATCTGCAATCATTGTTTTTACCTCAAAAATCTAACTACTTCCTCTTTGAATGCTTTCAGTAATCTAGCTTCCACAACTGTTTGGGATAGAGAATAGCAGACATTCACCAGTATCTGGAAGAAAAAATTCCTTCACACCTCAGTTTTAAAGGTGCACCCTGTTACTCTATAACCATGTCCCCTAGTTTGAGACTCCCCACAAGAATACAAACATCTTCTCAACATGCATCACAGACTCACTGGTTAGCACTGCTGCCTCACAGCACCAGGGACACGGGCAACTGTTTGTGTGGAGTTTGCACATTCTCCCTGTGTCTGCGTGGGTTTCCTTCAGGTGATCTGGTCTCTTCCCACAGGTTAGGTGGATTGGTTGTGCTAAATTGTCCAACATTCGTAAGTTCATAAGATAGAGGAACAGAATTAGGCCATTTGGCCCATCGAGTCTGCTCCACCATTCAATCATGGCTGATATGCTCCTCACCCCTATTTTGCTGCCTTCTGCCCATAACTCTTCAACACATTACCAATTCAAAATTGATCTAACTTCTCCTTAAATTTACCCACTGTCCCAGCATCCACTGCACTTGGGGTAGCAAATTCCACAGATTCACAACCCTTTGGGTGGAGTAATTTCTCCACAACTCTGTTTTAAATTTGCTAACCCTTATCCTAAGACTATGATCTCATGTGTCCAGGGATGTGTCAGTTAGGTGGATTAGCCATAGGGATACAATACGGGGTTGGGTTGGTGGGATGCTCTTCAGAGGGGTGGTGTGGACTCGAAGGGCCGAATGGCCTGCTTCCACACTGTAGCGGTTCTATGATTCTTCTATGATGATCTACTCTGTCAAGCCCTATAACAACTGCACTATTAATTTTACAGGGGAATTGTTGAACTGCTGGGAGACTCTCCTGTTTCATCTGCATTCTACACCATCCAGACCAATGAGCTAACTAATTGTATATTAAAACAAAGAACAATGGATGCTGGAAATCTGAAACAAAAACATGAAACAAAAATGACACACAGAGAAACTCAGCATCTGAGGAGGGGAAGCAGAGTTAACATTTCGAGTCCAATGACCCTTGTTCAGAATTGTTGGTTGCCAGGAAACGATGGGAAGTGATGGCCCAGTGGTGTTATTGCTGGACTGTTAATCCAGAGACCCAGGTAATGATCTGGGTACCTCGGTTCGAATCCTGTCATGGCACATGGTGAAATTTGAATCCAGTAAAAATCTGGAATTAAGAATTGGTTGTTGTAAAAACCCACCTACCTCACTCAGGTCCCTTAGGGAAGGAAGCTGCCATCTTTACCTGGTCTGGCCGACATGTGACTCCAGACCCACAGCAATGTGGTTGACTCTTAACTGCCCTATGGACAACAAATGCTGCCTATCTAGTGATGCCCACATCCTGTGAATGAATAAAGAATATATGCTATGTCGACAGAGCATTGTTTGGGGGTGGGGACGGGACAAAGGAGTAAGCAGATAAGTGAGGATGGAGCCCAGAAAGAGAGTGCAACTGTTCGGCAGACACAGAGATGGATGATAATATGCCAGGGAGAAAGGAAAGCCAAAAATTGGTTGGCTGTGCATGTGGGACAGGGTGATGGGTAACTGCAGCTGTTCTGTTTTGGGTTGACATTATTCTAGAGAGGGTACTATTTATAACATACAAGACACAACTGATTCATTTCTAAATTCCTATTAGTACAAGGATTTGACCCTGGCAAAAAAATGTGATGGGTTGAGATATGAGAAGAAATTTGTTCACAAAGTGAGTAAAAAACACTACATGAAAGACAACTGAAGCAGAGTCAAGAACAACTTTCAAACAGAGATGTGATTTAGAAAGGAGTGGGCTCTGTCAAAGATCTTGCACAGACATATGTCTACTTAGACTCAGTTGCACCTCTGAAATAAGACACAGCCATTGAGGTTCAGATTAGTGGTATTCTAATGTTCCCAATATGTAAAACTATATTTCTAGTTTCTACAGTATAGTCATGTTGCTTTCTGGATCTCTCTGCTCGAACAAAACAGCGATAAAAACAAATTGGTTATTAGAATTCCTGTTTCATTTCTTTGCTATAATATATTAAAAGAGCTAAAGTTTGAAATTTTCTTTCTTATAATTCACTAAGATGACTTGTCACATTCCCAGTTCTCACTGGCTCTTTATCTTCTGCCTGCACTTCCTGCTTGATTCCCCTCACACTGCATTTGCTCCTATGGAGTGGTCCAATTCTAACCTCCGACTTCTACACTGCTGTTCCCAGGTCCCTTGTTATCAAACAGTTGAGTTGCCCTCACCTTTTTTTATTCGTTCATGGGATGAGGGCATCGCTGGCTAGACCAGCATTTATGACCTATCCCTAATTGTCCAGAGGGCAGTTAAGAGGCAGCCACATTGGTGTGGTTTTGGAGTCACATGTAGGCCAGAACAGCACGGCACGGTGACACAGTGGTTAGCACTGCGGCCTCACAGCGCCAGAGGCCCAGGTTCATTTCCCGCCTCAAGCGACTGACTGTGTGGAGTTTGCACATTCTCCCCGTGTCTGCATGGGTTTCCTCCCACAGTCCAAAAATGTGCAAGTTAGGTGAGTTGGCCATGCTATCTAATCTAATCTAATCTAATCTAATCTAAATTGCCCGTAGTGTTAGGTGAAGGAGTAAATGTAGGGGGGTGGGCTGTGCTTCGGCGGGTTGGTGTGGACTTGTTGGGCCGAATGGGCCTGTTTCCACACTGTAAGTAATCTGTAAAACAGGTAATGATGGCTGTTTCCTTCGTGGGCATTAGTTAACTAGATAGGTTTTCCTCTTAATTCCAGATTATTTTTTAAATTGAATTCAAATTCCACAATCTGCTGCAGCAGGATTCAAACCTATGTCCCTGCAACATTATTTGCGTCTCTAGTGATAACACCTCTAGGCCATCACCTCTCATTCTTGTGGACTCTTATATAGTGTCAAAGTCTTCCTGCACTCATTACTCCTGTCTCTCTTATATTGACTTTCCTTCCATTATAGCCGGTGGGGAAGATACGAATGGAATGTTGACCTTTAAATAACATTATTACATGAGAAGTGTAGTTTCCCACTTAAGCTGATTTTCCAATAAATTTAAAGCTCAAAATAATCCATCTGTACATCCCTTATTTAAAATTTAGTATCAGACTGGATTCAACAAAACCATCTGTGCACTGCCTTATTAAACCCAGTGTTGAGATACCTTTCTTCCCAAAGTTCAAGAATACACTGATGCTGCCTATCCTTTTCTCGCTGCTCCTCTTTTGATGTATTTCCTCTTGGTGTTAATATTTCTTCTCTTTCTTCAGTTTGTGCTGTTTCTTCATTTCCCTGTTTAGCCAAGTAATGTCACTGGACTCATAGTTCCAAGTAGGTAAAAACAATGACTGCAGATGCTGGAAACCAGATTCTGGATTAGTGGTGCTGGAAGAGCACAGCAGTTCAGGCAGCATCCAAGTAGCTTCGAAATCGACGTTTCAGGCAAAAGCCCTTCATCAGGAATGACTGGCGATATAGATTTCAATCCCACCATCGTCGATGATGAAGTTTCAGTTCAATAAAATCCATAAGTGAATGTAACCAGTCCGTTATAAATACCAATCTGGTCACTAATTCCATAAAAAAAGTGCTGTTGTGGCACAGTGGTAGTTTCACCATCTTTTAACTAGAAGGTCCACTGAATCTATGACTCTAACTCCCACCTGAAACTTAAAAATATTAATAGAGAGACTTGGGTGTACTCATATAAGAAATGCAAAAGATTAGTGTACAAGTACAGTACAGCAATTAAGAAAGCAAATAGCATGTTGGTCTTTATTGCAGGGGAGGAAAGGTTAAAGAATGTTTGTTACAAATGTTCAGGGTTTTTGTGTACTTTTGGTCTCTGTATTTAATGGTATTCTTACCTCGGAGATGGCAAGGTTCACTAGATTGGTCCCCAGTTTGAGGAGATCTTAAAAGGGGTGAGGTATAGTCACACTGGTTTAATTTTCCAAAATTCACAAGATTCTTGAAAGACTCCATCAGTCTGAAAAATGGCAAATATAACTTCTCTGTTCAAGGAAGGAGGGTGGCAGAAAATAGGAAATATAAGCCACTTAGCCTGATGGGAGTCATCCGCGGAAGGCATTGGAACTGATCATTAAAGAGGTAAGTGCTGCCTACTTTGGAAAATCCATGGTAATCAGGAAGAGTCAGTATAACTTTGTGAAGATTCAATCATGTTTAACAAATTTGTTGGAGTTCTTTGAATGTGTAACAAATACTGTGAGTAGAGGGGACCCTGTTGACAAAGTGTATTGGGATTTTCCTGAGGCATTTATCAAGGTGCCATATAATTGTGTAAAGTAGGCGCTTATGGTGTAAGGGGCAAAAACATTAGGATTGATAGAATCTGTCAGAAGACAGTGTGTATACATAACTGGGTCTTTTCCTATTGTGGACGTGACAAGTGAGCTCCACTGGGACTTCAGCATTTTACAATTTATATCAATACCTTGGCTGAGGGAGCAAAGGAATGGAAGCTACATTTGTAGATAGCACAAAGATAAATGTGGAACGCTGTTGTGAAGAAAACATAAGCATGTTTCAGACAGATTTAGATAGATTGAGCGAGTGGGCAAAAATCTGGCAGATGGTGTATAATGTGGAAAGTGATAGTTATTCACTTTGGCAGAAAGAAAGAAATTCAGAATACTTTTGAAACAGAGAATAGAACATAGAACAATACAGCACAGAACAGGCCCTTCAGCCCTCGATGTTGCACCAACCTGTGAACCAATCTAAGTCCATCCCCCTACACTATCCCATCATCATCTAAGAACTGTTTATTTAAGAACTGTTTAAGTCTCCCTAATGTGGCTGAGTTAACTACATTGACAGGCAGGGCATTCCATGCCCTTACCACTCTCTGAGTAAAGAACCTGCTTCTGACATCTGTCTTAAAACTATCACCCCTCAATTTGCAGCTATGCACCCTCCCCCCCCCGTACAAGTCGACGTCAGCAGCCTAGGAAAAAGACTCTCACTGTCCACCCTATCTAATCCTCTGATCATCTTGTATGTCTCGATTAAATCCCCTCTTAGTCTTCTTCTCTCCAATGAGAATAGACCCAAGTCTCTCAGCCTTTCTTCATAAGACCTTCGCTCCAGACCAGGCAACATCCTCTGCACCTTTTCCAATGCTTCCACATCCTTCCTATAATGGGGCAACCAGAGCTGTACACATTACTCCACTAGCATTTTGTATAGTTGCAGCATGACATCATAGCTCTGGAACTCAATCCCTCCACCAATAAAACCTAACACACCATATGCCTTCTTAAGCACGATCCACTTGGGTGGCAACTTTCAGGGATTTATGTACATGGACACCAAGATCCTCTGAACATCCACACTACCAAGAATCTTTCCATTGACCCAATATTCTGCCTTCCTGTTATTCTTCCCAAAGTGAATCACCTCACATTAACTGCATTGAACTCCATTTACCATCTCTCAGTCCAATTCTGCAGTTTATCCAAGTCCTGCAACCTGCAGCATTCTTCCACACTAGGAGAAAGTAAGGACTGCAGATGCTGGAGATCAGAGCTTAAAAATGTGTTGCTGGAAAAGCGCAGCAGGTCAGGGCAGCGTCAAAGGAACAGGAGAATCGACATTTCGGACATAAGGATTCCTGAAGAAGGGCTTATGCCCGAAATGTCGATTCTCCTGTTCCTTTGATGCTGCCTGACCTGCTGTGCTTTTCCAGCAACAAATTTTTAAGCCGACATTCTTCCACACTGTCCACCATTCCACCGACACTAGTGTCATAAATTCCATCTGGCCAAACTTACTAACCCATCCACCTATGCCTGCATCCAAGTCATTTATAAAAATAACAAACAGCAGTGGTCCCAAAACAGATCCTTGTGGCACACCACTAGTAACCGGACTCCAGGCTGAATATTTTCCATCAACCACCATTCGCTGCCTTCTTTCAGAAAGCCAGTTTCTAATCCAAACTGCTGAATCACCCTCAATCCCATGCCTCTGCATTTTCTCCAAATACCTACCATGTGGAACCTTATCAAAGGCTTTACTGAAGTCCATGTACACCACGTCAACTGCCCTACCCTCATCCACATGTTTGGTCACCTTCTCAAAAAACTCAATGAGGTTTGTGAGACATGACCTGCCCTTGACGAAACCATGTTGACTATCTCCAATCAAATTGTTGCTTGCTAGATGACTATAAATCCAATCTCTTATAATCCTTTCCAAAACGTTTCCCACAATAGACATAAGGCTCACTGGTCTATAATTACCTGGGTCATCTCTACTGCCCTTCTTGAACAAGGGCGCAACATTTGCAATCCTCCAGTTCTCTGGTACTAAACCTGTAGACAATGATAACTCAAATATCAAGGCCAAAGGCTCTGCCATCTCCTACCTAGCTTCCCAGAGAATCCTTGGGTAAATTCCATCTAGCCCAAGAGATTTATCTACTTTCACACCTACTGGAATTGATAACACCTCCTCCTTACTAACCTCAATCCTTTCTAGTCTAATAGCCCATATCTCAGTCTTCTCCTCTACAATATTCTCCTTTTCCTGAGTGAAAACAAATGAGAAATATTCATTTAGCACCTCTCTGATCTCCAAAGGGTCCACACACAACTTCCCACTTCTGTCTTTGTCTGGCCCTATTCCTACCTTAGTCATCCTTTCTTTCCTCACATTCCGAATGAAAACTTTAAGGTACTCCTTTATTCTACCTGTTAAAGACTGCTCATGTCCCCTCCTTGCTCTTCTTAGCTCTGTCTTTAAATCCTTTCTCACCAATCTGTAACTCTTCATTACATCGTCTGAACCATCTCGTGTCAACGTCACATAAGCCTCCCTCTTCCGCTTAATAAGAGATACCATTTTTTTAGTAAACCATGGTTCCCTTACCTTATCTCTTCCTCCCTGCCTGACAGGGACATACCTATCAAGGAACCGCAATATCTGTTCCTTTAACCAGCTCCACATTTCGATTGTCCCCATCCCCTGCATTTTGCGACCCGATTCTGTGCCTCCTAAGTCTTGCCTATCGCATTATAAATGCCCTTCCCCTACCTATAATTCTTGCCCTGTGGCATGTACCTATCCTTTCCATTGCTAAAGTAAACGTAACAGAATTATAGTCACTCTCTCCTACCACTACGACTAAATCAAACACCTGGCCTGGTTCATTACCAAGTACCAGATCCATGTGGCCTTCCCTCTTGTCGGCCCTTCGACATACTGTGTCAGGAAACCCTCCTGCACTCATTAGACAAAAACTGATTCATCTGACATACTAGAGTTATAGTATTTCCAGTCAATGTTGGGGAAGTTAAAGTCCCTCATAATGACCACCCTGTTCCTTTCACTCCTACCCAGAATCGTTTAGCCAATCCTCTCCTCCACATCCCTGGAACTTTGTGGAGACCTATAAAAGACTCCTAGCAGTGTGACCTCTCTTCTCCTGTTTCTAACCTCAGCCCATACCACCTGAGTAGATGAGTCCTCATCAAACGTTCTTTCAGCCACCGTTATGCTGTCCTTGACTAACAAAGCCACACCTCCCTCTTTTACCACCTTCCCTGATCTTAATGAAAGATCTAAACCCGAGAACCTGCAACATCCATTCCTGACCCTGCTCTATCCATGTCTCCAAAATGGCTCTCTCCATGTCTCCGAATGACTGTATAATTCTCAAGTGCTGCGGAATATAGGTATTTTTAGTGCATGAGTCACTAAAAGTTAATATGGTAGGTACAGCAAATAATTAAGAAAGCTAATGGGATACTATATTTTGTTACAAGAGCAATTGAAATTAAAAGTAAAGACATTATGCTTCAGATATAGAGGCACCGGAAAGATCACATCGTAAATACAATATGCAGTTTTGATTTCCTTACTTAGGGAAGGATAATGCATTGGGGGCATCTCGGGGGGGGGGGGGGGTTTGCTAATTTGATACCTGGAATGAGTGTTTTTTTTCTGAGGAAAAGCTGTCAGACTGGCCTTGTTTCCATTGAGGGTTGACTTGTTTGAAGTTGATAAAATTCTAAATGGCCTGGACAAGGTGACTGTGGAAAGGATGTCTTCTCTTGTTGTAGTGTCCAGAACTAGAGGACACTGTTTAGAATTTAAGGGTTGTTGTTTCTGGACAGGTTGGAGGGGAACATTTTCTTTCAGAGCATTGAGTAACTTTTCAACTCTCTGGCTCAGAAGATGATGAAGATGGGTGGGTCATTGAATATTTAAGACTGGTTAGACATGTATGTTATTGAATGGTGGAGCAGACTAAGGCCATAAGACATAGGAGTGGAAGCAAGGTCATTCGGCCCATTGACTGCACTCCGCCATTTAATCATGGCTGCTGGGTCTTTCAACTCCACTTACCTGCACTTTCCCCATAGTCCTTAATTCCATGCGAGATCAAGAATTTATCAATCTCTGCCTTGAGGACACCCAACATCCCAGCCTCCACTGCGCTCCGTGGCAATGAATTCCACAGGCCCACCACTCTCTGGCTGAAGAAATGTCTCCTCATTTCCATTCTAAATTGACCCCCTCTAATTCTAAAGCTGTGCACATGGGTCTGAGTCTCCCCGCCTAACAGAAACATCCTCCCAGCATCTGCCCTTTCTAAGCTATGCATTATCTTGTAAGTTTCGATTAGATCTCCCCTCAACCTTCTAAACGCTAATGAATACAATCCCAGGATCCTCAGCCAATCATCATATGTTAGGCCTATTTTTCCAGGGATCATCCGTGTGAATCTCCGCTAGATACACTCCATTGCCAGTATGTCCTTCCTGAGGTGGGGAGCCCAAAACTGAACTCAGTGTTCTAAATGGGGCCTAACTAGAACTTTATAAAGTCTCAGAAGCACATCGCTGCTTTTACATTCCAACCTTCTTAAGATAAATGACAGCATTTCATTTGCTTTCTTCATCATGGACCCAACCTGCAAGTCAACCTTCAGAGAATCCTGGACTAGCACTCCCAGATCCTTTTGCACTTTGGCTTTATGAATTTTCTCACCGTTTAAAAAATAGTTCATGCCTGTATTCTTTTTTCCAAAGTGCAAGACCTGGCACTTGTTCACGTTGAATTTCATCAGCCATTTCCTGGACCACTCTCCAAAACTGTCTTAATCTTTCTGCAGTCTCCCCACCTCCTCAATACTACCTGCCTGTCCACCTAACTTCATATAATCGGCGAACTTCGCCAGAATGCCCCTAGTCCCTTCATCCTGATCATTAATATATAGAGTGAGCAGCTGTGGCCCCAATACTGAACTCTGCAGGACCCCACTTGTCACCAGCTCCCACCCCCAGTCCTGAAGAAGGGTTACACTTGATATGTTGACTTCTCCACCTCCTGATGCTGCCTGGCTTGTTGTGTTCTTCCAGCCTCCTGCTTTGTCCACTGGCAGCTCATTCCATACACACTCCACTCTCTGTGTGAAAAAAAATTGCCCCTTATGTCCCTTATAAATCTTTCTCCTCTCACCCTAAACCCTATGGGTGGCATGGTGGCTCAATGGTTAGTATTGCTGCCTCACAGCGCTAGGAACCTGGGTTCGATTCCTGTCTCGGGTGACTGCACATTCTCTCTGTGTGAGTTTCCTCGCACAGACCAAAGATGTGCAGGTTAGGTGAACTGGCCATGCTAAAATGGCCCATAGTGTTCAGGGATGTGCAGGTTAGGTGCACGAGTCAGAGGCAAATACAGGATAGGGGAGTGGGTCTGGGTGGGGTACTCTTTGGAAGAGCTGACTTGTTGGGATGAGTGGCCTGTTCCCAGACTGTAGGGATTTAATGATTCTGGATTCCCCCACCCCAGGGTGGCTATGGTCTTGTGGAAGGTTTGGGGTCAGGCTTGAGGGGCTGAATGTTTCTGCTAAGCTGATGATGATAGTTGCAAGTATTTGGTTGCGGTGGTGGTTGACGTGTAGGGAAGTCCTGCAGGCGGCGCCTGGACTCTGTCCTTAACCCCCTGGGGTTGGGGGTGTGTGTATGTGTGTAGTGGAGCTGCTGCTGCTGGGCTGTGAGGATGGAAGCGGAGAGAGCTGCAGATTTCCAGCATTTCACGGAGATTCACCGAGCGGCGCTGGAAACCTCGGGAGTACCGCCGCTTTACTGGAAGAGTTTGCACCACAAACTCACCCACGAGGTCGGTGCCGTTCGTTGCAGATGACAGATGGGGAGGGGGTGGATTATGTTTTACAAACTCTTCCGGTGCAATGTGCAAAAATGCTGAAAAAGCACTCAGCTGGAGGATCTGCCTTAAAGAAAAGATATTTCAGTTCATTTACATTGCTAAAACGTTAGTTCTCTGCGAGAGATTCTTAACGCACGGATCAGGAACAGTTGCATTTCATGTTAAAGAAAATACAAATCCAGTTTGTGTTTGATATCTCAGGCCGTTTGCAACAAAGACTCGTGTTTCCGAGGAGGCCACTGCAGCTAGAAACTTATTCCGGGGTGGTTTTCTTGTGCAAGAAAATTAACCTAGAATTTCAGAAGACATTAGCTTTCGGGGAGTACCAGCCTTTTTATGTGTGTGTGTGTTTGGGGGGCGCCTCTGAATGAATGGAATTGCATTGATGTAGCGCCTGCCACATGTGCAGTCGTCTTCAAGGGTTCCATCTTCGGTTAGGAACCTTTCGAAATGCCGTTTATTTGTTCGGTGGCTGATGAGCACTATGAGATAAATGATTGTTTCATCAGCTGTTGGTGTTGGCAGCTGAGGGATAAATGTGGGCTGGAATACCGGGCATAGTGTTTGTGTCGACCAACCTATTAACGTGCATTTGTATAGCGCCTTGATGTGTGTAAGTCACTGAAAGCAACGAAGCAGTTTTTTATTTAAAAAGACACCCGCGCAACTTTGGGGTTCTAGAAGGCTAATTGCAAAATGGGAGAAAACTTTTTAAATTGTACAGAAACTTGGTTAGACCACATTTTGGAGTACTATAAACAGTCTGGACCCCATATTATTAAAAGCCACCAGAGTAATGGGAAGAAGAATTGACAGAATGATATATCACCTCTCAATTCTATCAGGCCAGAATATAAAGACTGGTGGAGATTAAATAAAAGGTTGGAGATAAAAGATGGAGATATTCAAGATTATGGCAGAGTTTAATGGGGTTGCTATGAAGCTGATTAGAATTAAGTCTCTGAATAAACTCACAGTGGTTCCCAAAGTAGGATGGTGTTTTCCTCTTAGGCAATGGCAGATTTTCTGGAATAACAGCATATATTGACTTTCGCTCCCCCGCCCCCATAGTCCATGGGTTTCCACAGTCAAGTGGCTCTGGTGTTTGGGCTCATATGCCACTCACCTTTCTGCTTCTGCTCTAAATTGTGGTGGAACAATTTCACGACAGTGAAAAGGAGGGACGGGGTTTGGAAAGAGGGAACGGTGAGTGAGTGAGGGGAGGAAAGTTTGAGAAAATAGGACATTCAGAGAGTGGAGGGGTGCAGGGATTCGGAGGTGCTGAGAGATGGAGGCTGAGGTTTGGAAAGAGAGCTGAATGCATGGGGATGAGGAGTTGGAACGGGGTTGATGAGTGAGTTAGGGATTCGGGGAAAAGTTGATTGAGTTGGTTTATTGAGGACGGTGCAGTAGTTAGGGTAGCACGGTGGCTCAGTGGTTAGCACCGCTGCCTTACAACGCCAGGGACCCGGGTTCGATTCTGTCCTTGGGTGGGGGGTTTGCACATTATCCCCGTGTCATCTTGGTGTGCTGGTTTCCTCCCATAACCCAAAGATGTGCAGGTCAGGTGGAGTAGCCATGTTTAAAAGAAAAATGTGGTGTTACAGGTGTGAATTGAATCTGGGTGGCATGCTCTTCAGCGTGTTGGTGCAGAGTGGATGGGCCAAATGGCCTCTTTCTGCACTGCAGGGATTGTATGGAGGGGATTTGGAAAAAGGTTCTGACTGACTGTGGGCTGGAGCAGTTGATATATGAATTGTTGGGAAGGGGGTTAGAAAGTGGGGTTGGTGAATGAATGGGGGTGGGCGTTGGAAAAGGGGGCTAATAAGTGATTCATTGGTGGGGTAATGAAAGGTTTGTTGATGTATTTGAAGCTCGGAGAAATATTTGCCTCCAACAAACTGTTTATTACTGTAACCTGATTATACCGATTTGCAAAATGTGTAGTCTTTTGGAGGGGTAGTTAAAAATAAAACTGCCTTTAATGGTAAGGAAAGTGGTGCACAGCGCAAAAAGAAGGGAACTTTTGCCATAATAAATTCAGAAGGAAATTCAGGAGAAGATTCTTCACCCAGAACCTGTATCCAGTCACGACAGGGAATGGTTGAGGTGAATAGTGAATATCTGTTTAAAATGCTCACGAAGGGGAAAGGGATAGGAGGAGAGATTGGTAAATTTCGATGAAAAGGAATGGAAAGAGGCTTGTAAAGCAAAAACACTAATATTGAACTATTGGTCTGTTTCAATGCTGTAAATGCTTTGCAATAACTTACTGCAATACAGGCCTGAGGGGCAACCAGATAGGAATATATAAATCTATTGAGAGGCATGGACAGGGTGGATAATCAGAATCTTGTTCCCAGAGTGGAAATTCAAGTAGTGGGGACACAGGTTTAACTGAGAGGCGCAAAGACTTAAAAGGAGATGTGTGAAGATATACAAAGAGTGGTAGGTTCCTGGAGCTAGGGAGGTGGTAGAAGCAACTAGACAGACATTGGAACAGGCAGTGAATAGAGGGATACAGTCCACATCGAGGCAGATGGAATTTATTCAGAGTAGCAGTATGATCGGCACAGACATGATGAGCTCAAGGGCTGGTTCCTGTGTTGTTATGTTTGAAAATGTCACATGCATCTAATCAAAATGAAGAAGTACTGAACTAATTAAGGACCTGGAAGGGCAGGTGGCAGAAGATTTGTGAAGTATGGTTTTCAGCAACATCTTAAGGAGAAAGAGGGGGCAGTTACTTAATCTTAGAACTGAGAGTCAAGATTGATGTGTGCAGAAATCTCAGGGTTTGAGAGTTGAAGGATGTTACTAATACATGGAGAGGTGAGGTCATGGAGGGATTTCAAAATGAGGGCACGTTTTAAAATTGAAGGGTTGTCTCCATTTGAGTTTTCTTAATACTGTGTTCTGATTAATTGGGGCCTTTGCCCTGAAATTCTCAAACATGTTTAATTTGAACTGAACACTTAATGATTCATATTGGAGTTATTTCCAGTAGTATTCTTTTGACAACAATTTCTTGCTGTTTGGTCAAAGGTATATTACAGTAAACAAATAATACCACAATCTAATTTCCATTTGGGTCTTCACCCTTCTCCCTGTTGTCACACTATAAGTTGGTGACTTGCGGAATGGTGCATCTCTGCCTCATGGTAGTGGGAGAACTGTTTGTGTGTGGGTAGTGCAGAATGATAGTTCAATTCCAGGACATGATGTTGTAGCTTAAAAAGATCTAATGTTACAACAGTATTTTTCAGAACTGCTTTAAGATTATATAAAGCTGGTAGCTAGCAAAAATAAAAGTGACCATGAACCATTTGGATCATTGTTATCCTTGATTTCTTATGTTTTCTAAATGTAATGTAAATGGGGTTGGGTTGGGAGATACCCAAGTTTGAGATACCAGCAATGCCATTAAGATAACTGCCATTCAAGGAATGTCCACATTTACTTAAAGGGGTGAAACAATAAACCACACATGATCTGCTCTTAGCTTTACAATAGACCAAAGAATCCGATAAGATTGTAAACCTGATTGGAGGTATGTTGAATTGAATTTATTGTCACATGTACCGAGTCACACTGAAAGCTTTGTGTTGCGAGGAATACAGGCAGATGGCATAGTTAAATAGCATAGCTAAGTATATAATGGGTACAGTGGCAAAAACAAAAACACAGGTACAGGCCGATGCTAAGAGTTTGTGAGTCCATTCAGTATTCCAGCTGCAGTAGGGTAGAAACTATTTTGAAACCGGCTAGTGCATATGTTCAGGCTTCTGTACCTTTTCCCCAATGGTAAAGGTTATAGAAAAGCATTGCCAGGATGGGATGGATCTTAAGAATACTGGCGGCCTTTCCTTGACAGTGGGCCTGGTAGATAGATTCTAGAGATGGGAGGTTGGCCTTTATGATTGTCCGGGCTGAGTTCACCACTCTCTGTAACCGTCTCCGATCTTGAATGGTACAGTTGCCATACCAGGTACTGATACTTCCAGACAGAATGCTCTCGATGGCACACCTATAAAAGTTGGCAAGGGTATTTGCCGTCATGCCAAATTTCCTCAGCTGCCTGAGGAAGAAGGGATGTTGTTGGGCCTTTGTAACCAGTGCATCCACATAAAGAGTCCAAGAAAGTTTGTTGTGGATGACCACACCCAGGAACTTGACACTCTCCACTCATTCCACCTCTGTGCTGTTAATGTGTAGGGAAGCATGAGTAACATCCCACCGAAAGTCAATAATGAGTTCCTTGGTTTTGCCAGCATTGAGAGCTAGGTTGTTCTCAGTGCACCATTTTTCCAGGTCTTCAACCTCCCATCTGTAGTCTGTTTCGTTGCCATCTGAGATTCGACAGACTATGATGTTGTCATCAGCAAACTTGTAAATGGCATTAGTCTGGCATTTCGCGACGCAGTCATTGGTATACAGTGAGTGCAGTAGGGGGCTGAGTATGCACCCCTTGGAGTTCCAGTGTTGAGTGTTAATAAGGATGAAATATTATCCCCAATCTTTACTGATTATGGCCTATAGGTCAGGAAACTTAGGATCCAGTTGCAGAGAGTGGGGCTTAGTCCAAGATCAGTAAGTTTAGTAATCAGTCTTGTGGGGATAACAGTGTTGAAGGCTGAACTGTAGTCAATGAGTAGGATTCTTACATAGCTGTCCTTGGTCTCAAGATGTTCTGGGGAGGGGTGTGTAGGGCCAGTGATATGACATCTATCGTGGATCTGTTTGTCCAATAGGCAAATTGAAGAGGGTCAAGAGTAGTGGGGAGGCTGGAATTGATTAATGCCGTGACCAACCTTTCAAAGCACTTCATGACCACCGATGTTAGGGCCACTGGGTGGTAGTCATTGAGACATGCTGCATGAGTCTTATTAGGCACAGGAATGATGTTGGCCCTTATGAAACAGGCAGGGACAGTAGCCTGCTGCAGGGAGAGGTTGACGAGGTCCAAGAAGACCTCTGCCAGTTGATCTGCACGTGCTCTGAGTGCACGGCCTGGTACTCCGTCTGGTCCCATCGCTTTCCTTGGATTCACACGAAGGAAAATTGATCTGACCTCTGATGCAGTGACTGTTGGGATAGGTTTGTCAGGACTTGTCGGAATAGGTGTTACCTTTCTGCCGAAATTCTGCTCAAAGCGAGCATAGAAGGCGTTGAGACGATGTGGGAGGGATGTGTTATCGTCTGCTATTTTGCCCTGTCTCTCTTTAGCACCTGTGATGTCTTTCAGTCCTTGCCATAGTTGCCAGGTGTCTGTCTGGGTCTCTAGTTTGGATCGGTATTGGTCCTTGGCTGTCTTAATGGCTTGGTGAAGGTCATACTTGAATTCCTTATATTTGAGTGGGTCTCCTGATCTGAAGGCCTCATGCCTGGTTTTTAGCAGGTTCTGTATGTCCTGATTCATCCAGGGTTTCCAGTTGGGGAACACCCGATTGATTTCCTCAGTATGCCGTCCTCCACACACTTGCTGATAAAGTCTGTGATGGTGTTGTGCTCATCCAAGGTACCTGCAGAGTGTTTGAACATGGCCCAATCAGCCGATTCCAGACAGCACCAGAGTTGATCCTCTGCCTCTTCCGACCAACACTGGACCTGTATCCGTGAAGGGTTCTCCTGCTTGAGCTTTTGCCTATAAGCTGGAAGAAGGAATTGTGGTTGGAGTTCCTGAAATGAGGGCAGGGGATATATTTTTCATCTCTTTCCTTGCCATCAAAAAGGTTGTAAACCAGGTTAACCAGGTAAATTTTTAAAGTATGATGTTAAAATTCCCGCCTCCTCTCATTGAGACTCACTATTGGATTATCCTCTACATACATTAATCCTCCTGCAGAAAGCTGGCTGCATTCCAATCATTAGCAGGTAGTGGTTGGTTTCATAACACATAGGAAACATTGCTGTGATTAATTCTGTCAAGCATAGAGGATAAACACTGCCATGGGCTTTTACAATTTTTATTTGCTCAGATGAATGGGTATCCCCCAATTCAATCACCATTTGTGGTTTAAACCTACTTTGATAAATATGTTGCCTGACTGATTTTTGAATTATCAATTTGAGATGAGAAGCCAAGCAAATTTTGAACAAACACACTCTGGGCTTGTTTAAATAATGGAACTGCCAATTAGATTTGAGTCTGAATGTCAGTTATAAAAATCCAGATAAGCCATGGCAATTGATGGCTGAACTGATAACAAATAGAATAATAGAAATATAATTGTATGCGATATTGTAATATGAATAACTAATTTATTACTTGGGAAATTGAATGTAAAAGCAGGGACGTTGTGCCTCAATGATACAGGACATTGGTGAGACTGTATTGGGAGCACTATGTATAGTTTTGGTCTCCTTTATTAAGGAAAGATGTAATGGAGGCAGTTCAGAGGAGCTTTATCAGATTAATGCCTGGAATGAGTGACTTGTCTTATGAGGAAAGGTTTTGCAGATAGGCTTGTACCCACTGGAGTTTTGTGGTGACTTGGTTGAAACATATAAAACCTTAATGGTGTTCATAAGGTTGGTGAAGAGAGGATACTTCCTGTTTTGGGAGCATCTAGAACTGGGACTCACTAGAAATCAGGAATCGTCCAATTGTAACTGGTGTTAAGAGATTTTCTATCTCAGAGGGTCATGTATCTGTGGTACTCCTTGAAAAAGTGGTGGAAGCGAAGTATTGAATGTTTTTAAGGTAGAGATAGGTAGATTCTTGTTAGCATGGGGGGTGAAAAGTGATCAAAGGTAGGTAGGAATGTGGATTTGAGGTTACGATTAGATCAGGTATGATCTCACAATGGCTGAGCAGACTTGAGGGGCTGAATGGCCTTATCCTGCTCTTGATTCAAATGTAAATTAATTTCGTGAAGGAATCAAATGTTTTCCATTTATTTTGTGCCATTCCCAGCCTTGAGTCACCCCAAAGCCCTTTCTAACCAATGAAGTGATAGAAGAGGACAAGCCAGATCTAAAAGTTGAAGTTCTAAATTGGAGAAAGGCCACTTTTGACGGTATTAGGCAAAACCTTCACAAGCTGATTGGGGGCAGATGTTCGCAGGTAAAGGGACGGCTGGAAAATGGGAAGCCTTCAGAAATTAGATAACGAGAATCCAGAGAAAGTATGTTCCTGTCAGGGTGAAAGGAAAGGCTGGTAGGTATAGGGAATGCTGGATGACTAAAGAAATTGAGGGTTTCGTTCAGAAAAAGAAGGAAGTATATGTCAGGTATAGACAGGATAGATTGAGTGAATCCTTAGAGTATAAAGGCAGTAGGAGTATACTTAAGAGGGAAATCAGGAGGGCAAAAAAGGGACATGAGATGGCTTTGGCAAGTAGAATTAAGGAGAATCCAAAGGGTTTTTACAAATACATTTAAGGACAAAAGTGTAACGAGGGAGACCCTCAAAGATCAGCAAGGCAGCCTTTGTGTGGAGCCGCAGAAAATGGGGAGGTACTAAACAAGTATTTTGCATCAGTATTTACTGTGGAAAAGGACATGGAAGATATAGAATGTGGGGAAATAGATTCTGACATCTTGAAAAATGCCCATATTACAGAGGAGGAAGTACTGGATGTCTTGAAACCCATAAAGGTGGATAAATCCTCAGGACCTGATCAGGTGTACCCTAGAACTCTGTGGGAAGCTAGGGAAGTCAATGCTGGGCCACCTGCTGAGATATTTGTATCATCGATAGTTACAGGTGAGGTGCCGGAAGACTGGAGGTTGGCTAACATGGTGCCACTCTTTAAGCAGGGTAGTAAGGACTAGCCAGGGAACTATAGACCAGTGAACTTGATGTCGGTGGTGGGCAAATTGTTGGAGGGAATCTTGAGGGACAGGATGTACATGTATTTGGAAAGGCAAGGACTGATTAGGGATAGTCAATATGGCTTTGTGCGTGGGGAACCTTGTCGAATGCCTTACTAAAGTCCATATAGATCACCTCTACTGCTCTGCCCTCATTAATCCTCTTTGTTACTTCTTCAAATAAGTCAATTAAGTTTGTGAGACATGATTCTCAAGGTTAGGTCTCACGGAATACAGGGAGAACCAGCCATTTGGATACAGAACTGGGTGAAAGGTAGAAGACAGGGTGGTGGTGGAGGGTTGTTTTTCAGACTGGAGGCCTGTGACCAGTGGAGTGCCACAAGGATCGGTGCTGGGTCCACTACTTTTTGTCATTTACATAAATGATTTGGATGCGAGCATAAGAGGTACAGTTAGTAAGTTTGCAGATGACACCAAAATTGGAGGTGTTGTGGATTGCGAAGAAGGTTACCACAGATTACAACAGGATCTCGACCAGATGGGCTAATGGGCTGAGAAGTGGCAGGTGGAGTTTAATTCGGATAAATGCGAGGTGCTGCATTTTGGGAAAGCAAATCTTAGCAGGACATAATGGTAAGGTCCTAGGGAGTGTTGCTGAACAAACAGACCTTGGAGTGCAGGTTCATAGCTCCTTGAAAGTGGAGTCGCAGGTAGATAGGATAGTGGAGAAGGCGTTTGGTATGCTTTCCTTTATTGGTCAGAGTATTGAGTACAGGAGTTGGGAGGTCATGTTGCAACTGTATAGGACATTGGTTAGGCCACTGTTGGAATATTGCGCGCAATTGTGGTCTTCTTCCTATTGGAAAGTTGTTGTAACACTTGAAAGGGTTCAGAAAAGATTTACAAGGATGTTGCCAGGGTTGGAGGATCTGAGTTATAAGGAGAGACGGAACAGGCTGGGGCTGTTTTCCCTGGAGTGTCGGAGGCTGAGAGATGACTTTATAGAGATTTACAAAACTATGAGGGGCATGGATAGGGGGCCGGGTGCTGGCAGGTAGGACTAGATTGGGTTAGAATAACTGGTCAGGTTGGACTGTTGGACTGAAGAGTCTGTTTCTGTGCTGTACACCTCTCTGACTCTATAACTCATAAGTACTTTTGAATTGTTCTTACTGTTGTAATATAGGAAATTTGCAGTAACCTGCAAACGACAATTGGATATATGACCAGATACTCTACTTCAATAATGTTCATTTAGGAGAATTGAAATGGAAAATAAAGGCAATCTCCCAGACTTTGATCAGAATAGCAACAGTCCTTTGGAAGTTTTACACCTGTGTACTTCTTTCTGCAGTGTTAATATAATGTTTTGTCTTTAGGTGTTCGATGCGGGTGATGTGTTTGGGATTATGCAGGTGGAAAATGAGGATGTTGATGATGCAGAGATAACCCATAACCCTGGCACACCACCTGTTTACAGAGTCATTATTACCAAGGATGATGGCCTTCAGGTTGCAGATGCTAATAGGTAAGGGACTATTTCAAAGTACAGTGCGTTGCGTGAAAACCTGGCTTTATCCATACAAAACATCTACCATATCATGACTATTAAGGATTTTATATGTTTCAATCAAATGACCTTTTACTCCTCTAAACTCCAGTCGATCGAAGCCTAGTCTGTGCAATCTTCCTCAACTCACCCATTCCAGGTCTTATTCTGATAACGTTCCTCTGACCTGCCCCCAATGTATTTACATCCTTCCTGCACTTTCCACACTGACCACTGCGAAGACTGAAGCCACCTGTTTGTAGTATTCTTAAAAGCAATCCAGCTCAATCTTGTTACGATAAATGTGTAAATAAAGAGTAATCTGTAAACTACATCAAAGATCAATTACTACACATTACAAAATATCTTTCTGAGGAAAGAATCTGTCAGGTTGAAGTTTTACTGTATGTTTTGTCAGCATGTTGTTGAAAGGGCTTCTGGGAGACATCCTGTCTCTCTGTGCTTTCATGCTTTTCACTGTTACCACATTGTGATAATGTTGACTCAGCACTTTGTTTACCTCAGTTTAAAGTACAAATTTTACTGCATTTTGTTTTAGGTCAGTTTGTTTCTATTCTTTTACTGAGCTGGATGAGAGAAATTCCTCAATGTCATGGTTTTGCTTGCTTTCTATTTTTTGGCTGTATTTCCACCTGTAGTGAATTGTAATCCTAGCCCCATTTTTGAGACTATCCTGGATTAGATGTAATTCTCCCTCAGATATTCACTCTGTTTAAGGTTAAGAAAGCCAAATCCTAACGACACGGAATTGCTCTAAACCTCTGGTCCAACTCTCCCTCGAGGTAAGGACATGCTGTGAATATTACCTTCCTGCAGATGACATTCTGAAAAGGTTTCAGACTGATTATAATGTGGATAACTCTAATGATCCTGGGATCTCTCATCAATAATGTGCTGTCCCCAAAGTATGTGTGGAGAAGGGAATCATGGGTTAGTAATACAGAAGTCTGTGTGACACAATATAAATTCTCAACTACATGTAGAATTGGCAGCATCCGAGGAGCAGGAAAATTGATGTTTTGGGCAAAAACCCTTCATCAGGAATCTGTCTTTTGCACGAAACATTGATTTTCCTGCTCCTCGGATGCTGTCTGACCTCCTGTGCATTTTCAGAAACATTCTAATCTTGACTCTAGTCTCCAGCATCTGAAGTACCCACTTTCGCCTACATGTAGAATTCACTACATGTGAAGCAATCAGTTGTAACATCAATAGTTCGAGGAAAAGTTATCTTCTAGTAATGAATCCAATTATTAAATCCAAGTGTTACAGTAAAATGTTTAAGTAGGATAGCCATCAACTACTAAAGTAACATTTGCCTTAAATGCCCAAATTAGTAGAAAATCATAGTTCCTGTGAACTAATTGAGGGAGCTTCATCATTTGACTTCTTTAATACCTTTTACCTTGAAAGACTCTGAAGCAAGAAAAGGGAATCTAAATTTCCAATGTGTCCTTACTTTTGATTTCTAAGCAAGCCAGTTACTGTGACCATGTCAGGAGGGGTGAACCCACTTTTCTCTTCTGAGCTGGTGACAACAGAGTGTAAATCTGAAAAGAATGTGATTTGCCCAATTAATACAAAATTCACAATGTGTCACCGAGTGTGAGAAACTTGGCTGGCTTATTTCTTAAGTTAACAAGGGCTATTATGATACCGTGGTATTGCTTCTAACTTTGAGCTAGGAGACCAGGATTAGAGTCTGGGGTGTGTAATAATGTCTCTGAACAGATTGATTAGAAAATAGGTTTTAAAAATTGTCTTACATTAAAAAGTAAAAAGTGAGTTCTGTTTTAAACTCACTTGAACAATGTTGGAGAAGTTAACAAATGCTTTAAAAATCTAGAGATTTCTCTTAAGTACCCATGAATGCAAAAAAGAAACGCGTGCGCGCACGCATACTCAACTTTTGCCAGGCATACAAAAACGACAACGGAACGCTACAGAGTTTCAGATCTTAAAAACATGGCCAAGTAAAGTTTAATGTCAGCAATAATAATTCACAGATTGTCTGGAAACTATTTATATCTGATGGATTACTTAACACAGTAACTTTTCCGTCTTGAGACTTCCCACTGATCGTTTTGTGGCGATTTGATTTCTTACATTTCTTTACCCTGGAGACAGTGGTGTTGGTTAAGAGTTATCCCTTTAAAAACTCTCAGCTTGCAGCAACGAAGGCTCCTCACGGGTTTTCAACTCACAGACTTAGAGAGATATTTCTGATAAAGAGAGGACAAAATCTGTTGTTCCTGTGGTAGTTTGGCTTGGCCACTTCTTGCTTCAAATCCAGTAAGATTTGACACGTCCAAAATGGTTCATATACCCCAAGTCTCTAAATCATCACTTCCCAGAGGCCACTATGGACATTTTGTGGGCCTTGAATCGTCTTCCCTTGGATCCTGGTTAATTCCTAACTCTCCCAGATTTTTTTTAATGTCTAGAAATTGTTACATTCATCTGAATGCTTTGTTAAAGCTAAAAGCTTTATTGACTCTAGGCCTCCATCAAAGCTGATGTTCTTCACATATGCAACATCTTAGTTGCTATTGGCAATGTTATTTACTTTGTTCATTTTACACTGTTGAGGATATCAATGAATCATTATAGAATCCCTACAGTGTGGAAACAGGCCAGGAGGCCCAACAAGTCCACACCGACCCTCTGAAGAGTAACCCACTCAGAGCCAATCCCCTAACCTATTCTACATTTACCCCTGACTAAATGCACCTAACCCACACATTCCTGAACACTGTGGGCAATTTAGCATGGCCAATTCACCTAACCTGCACATCTTTGGATTGTGGGAGGAAACCGGACCACCCAGACACAGAGAGAATGTGGCAACTCCACACAGGCAGTCATATGAGATGGGAGTCGAACCTGTGTCCCTGGCACTATGAGGCAGCAGTGTTACCAGTGAACCACTGTGTTGCCCTAAATATGTATGTACCCAGCTAATGACATGACAAATTAATATTTCAGATGCACACCTTCATAACACAGTAAATGTACCAGTGAACTGCGAGCACTCATGGGTAATTTTCATGATTCAACTAACTCAATTTCAGGATCGAGGAGTTGGTTATAAATTCAGTTTGGACTTCAGTACTTTTGTCATAAATTCAGTTGACCGGTTTAGGGGGACTGTTACAAAATGATTTTATCGTGTATTGTAGAGTTGTTGCCTTTATGGAAGTTTTGCAAAAATTGTATCAGTATTTTATTGTGGTAAGCCTCACGACGTTTGGAGTGAGACCACCTTTTCAGGAGTTACTCATTTAATTTTAAGATGTAGTAAAATTTTCCACTTAGGACCCCATGGTCATTCAATACTGGAGTGATGGATTAGCTTAACTATCCAGGAAAATGAACTATTTTTAACAATTCAAATCCACATTCATTGGAATTACAGATCTTCTAATCTGATAAGCAGTCATTTTGGCTCTTTTCGTTCACACATTCACGCTAATTCCTTGACTTCACCGTCATTTAACTTCTTGATCATCTTTGTTCTTCATTCTTGGGATTATCTCCCATTGCTGCCTTGATTTTGTGCAAGACCAAAGACTCCGTTACTGCAAATCATCACTTCCTAGAGGTGACTATTTATGGGCCCCGAATCATCTTCCCTTGGCTCCTGGTCAATTCCCAATGATCCCAGATTTTTTTTTAATGTCTAGAAATTGTTACACGCATCTGAATGCTTTGTTTCCCCTTCACCAAATCACCAATGGTACATTTTCATTTATTAACCAGCACCAGTAAATCACCATTTTTCTCCAATTGATTAATTTACATGCAAAGCCCATTAAAGGCAATGCAGATGACCAACTGTGAGGAGGAAGGTACTTAATTGAAATGGAGTTAGAAAAGTGTCCACCTCTTTCAAAGCAGCAAACGTATTAGTGGATACCACATGCTCCTTCTCTAAGAACACTCAGTCATTATTCCAGATTTTTGAACCATCTGGGGAACCAACACCACCTGAATTCATATCTTGTGACTCCAGTCTTGAACATTCCTGCTTCTGTCCGAAACGTCAATTCTCCTGCTCCTTGGATGCCGCCTGACCTGCTGTGCTTTTCCAGTGCTACACTTTTCGACCCTGACTTTCCAGCATCTGCAATCCTCACTTTCTCCCAGTCTTGAACAGTGGCTGCTCCAAGCTGACTCCACACTATCTACAAGATAGTGTCAGCATCTACAAGATTGTCTTCAATGCACCAGGGTCTTGCATTCCTTGTACAGTCCTTTTGGACTGATTCATACTGTTCCCTTCC
Organism: Chiloscyllium punctatum; assembly: GCF_047496795.1. Lineage (NCBI taxonomy): Eukaryota > Metazoa > Chordata > Chondrichthyes > Orectolobiformes > Hemiscylliidae > Chiloscyllium > Chiloscyllium punctatum. The sequence goes on from NC_092770.1 coordinate 52,865,460, forward strand.
TGTTTTCTGTGAGCACTACATGTTTCAGGTCATCTGTACTATGGCTGTAAAAAGTCGAATTTCCTTTGTGTTTATTTACTTGTGCACCTGGGATCTGAACCTCTTGCTTTTAAGTCCCTTTTAAATTTTAATCTCCACTTATACCTTTATGTTCTTCCCTTTCCCTCACTTCAGTCGGTCAGTTCTCATCTCTCCCCTCTCAGAAACTTTGCCATCACTGGTTATTTACTTTCTCTCCTGCCACACTCACTATTTTGAACTTGCTTTGTGAAATTACAGCATTTTGTTTGGAATTCTTTGTCTGACTCACTACCTCTTCTCCTCTTTTTAAAGTCTGCCTCCTTGGTTCAGCCTTTGGGCAGGACTTATCCCTTTGGTCCCCTTGTTGGTTGCTGGCACATCTCAGTCCAATACCTTTGGTCTTGTTTCCTATTTTAAAGGCTGTATACAAATACATATTGCTGTTATCACAATGATGAGCAACAATCAGTTGACAAACTAACTACTATTCAGTTCATGTTCCTCATTTGCACTATAGGTGTTCACTTAGTGCACTAATTTTGGGCTTGCTTGAAGGATTTAACAACAACTTGCAATTGTAGAAACAACGTTCGCACAGTAAAATGTAACATGGTAGTTTCCAGGAGTTTTGTTGACATCAAGACATATTGGATGATGGTGGAATAGGTGACCAAATGTTTGGTTAAAGAATGAAGTTTTAAGGGGAATCTTAAGGTAGTAGGGAGAAAGGAAGGTTCATGGAGAGAATTCCAGAGTTAGAAGACAGTAGTTGAAGGCAGGGTCACTAACTGTGGAACCATTAAAATCAGGATGTGCAAGGGGCCCAGAACAGCAAAGTATGGAGGTCTTGTGGAGTTGTAGGGCTGAAGCAAACTAGACACTAGGAGAGGTATAAAGCCATGGAAGGGTTTGAAAACAAATTGAGGTCTTCATAACTGAACAGTTGTCGAGCTGGGAGTCAGTAGAGGTCAATGTGTGTAGGAGTGATGGGTGAACAGGATTCGGTCCGAGTTACGATTCAGGCAGTAGAGTTCTGGATGAGCTCAGGTTTCTAGTGGTTGCACAGTGACAAACTGAGGACAGTAGAACAGTCAAGTCTAGAGTCAACAATAGTGTTGATAGCATATTCATTGATGCAGGAGTGGATTATTTAAGAAAGAAATGAATGTGCTCTTTATTTTGCTGTAAATGGTCAGCTATTACATGGAGACAAATTAATTTTACTTTGAGGGAACACAATGAATGAAATAAATATGTCAGGACAAAATCTTTATCAGTGAATTCCTTTAGGTGCCTCATTATAGATGTAAGCAAGTAGTTCATAACCTGTACATTAAACTTGTGGTTTTTTTTGGCATGTTGGAAATTGATGTTACTGTATTTTGCTGTATTACATTAAGTCTTACATTAAATATTACATTTTGCTGTATTACATTGCTGCATTACATTAAGTCTTTTTGCGGTGTTTTCATTATTAATTTCTGGTATTGCAGCATTTTCTTAATTGATCATGCATGGACATACAGAGTGGATCAAGCACGTCAGCAGTTATGGGAGATTCCTGGCTTACTCCACAGGATGGCCAACCTCACTGGCATCGAATTCCATGGTGAAGTTCCTGATGATGATATAATTGATGAGGTGATGGCAGAGTTGTGGAGGTTCAGCCACACATACCACCTGTCCCAGGGGGTAAGTAAGTAAGTTTTGCCAGTGGCTTACAGAAATTATTTGTGTTGTAATTTATTTAATATAAGACCAGTCTGCTAAAGAACTGTGCGGCTGACTGACTGACTTCCTGTAGAGAACATTTTTGAACAATGAGTTTTACCAGTGCACAGTGACCCTGAATTATGACACGAGAAGCTAATGGAGCAGAATGACATATGATAATAATCCTTTAACAATGCTCCTTTAGCAAAGCTATATTGTCCTTGGCTTTTCTTTCCGCGAGGTTGTAAAAGACACCGGAAAGTCTAGTTTTGAAAGGTTTTAGGGCCAATTTGATAATAGCTAACAGGTACTACCTCAGGCAACAGGCTTTTAAGTTTAAAAACAACACTTGTCCAAAGAAAGGGGAGTGGCCAGTGCTCCCAGCTCAGCTCTTCTCTGGTTTTAGTACAATAAAGTTGGAAAAACTACCGGACCGAAGAAGCAAGTCCATGCTGATCTCTCTCTGACTTCTCTCCTGTGAGACTTTGTGTTTGATTTTACCATTTGTGCCAAGGGGTATTTATGGGGATTGTTGCACTGCTGCCTCACAGCGCCAGAGACTCGGGTTCAATTCTCGCCTCAGGCGACTGACTGTGTGGAGTTTGCACATTCTCCCTGTGTCTGCGTGGGTTTCCTCCGGGTGCTCCGGTTTCCTCCCACAGTCCAAAAAAAACGTGCGGGTTAGGTAAATTGGCCATGCTAAATTGCCCGTAGTGTCAGGGGAAGGGGTAAATGTAGGAGAATGGGTCTGGGTGGGTTGCGCTTCGGCGGGTCGGTGTGGACTTGTTGGGCCAAAGGGCCTGTTTCCATACTGTAAGTAATCTAAATTGGGAACAGCATCATTATGTTGGTATAATTTGTTGGGTTTTCAGATAGTTTAAGTTATTTGGTATTCTGTTCTTTTTTGTTTGTGCTTCATTCGGTAATCTTGTAAATAAATTCTGTTTTGTTTAAAACTACATGGTTTGACCAGTTGCATCTCTCCTGAACTATCTGTGTTACATCTGCTTAAAGCAACTAGTGAAGCTAGGGTCTGGGTCTTTTCTTGAACTGTTTTGAGGGGATCTGGCCTGGTCCATAACAGATATTAAGCCCCATTGAACTAGTGAAGTCAAGAATCGAGATTGGTCTAAGGGTAAACAGTTCAGTTTGTTCACTTTGAAGGTTTTGATGGTCACAAGGTTTTTGCTGTTGAATTATTAAGGCTGCTTCTTTGTTGAAAGGATAACTGTCATGTATCATTTTATCACACTGATAATTCAGGAATAAGACATTTAGGGTTTTAAGTGTTGTAGATTGATTTGCCATCTTTAGAGGGAGAAAGTCAGGCTTTTGTGATGCAGTGGTAATGTCCCATCTCTTAGCTGGGAGGCTTGGATTCAAGCCTCACCTGCACTAGAGCTGTGACATAGCATCCTTGAACAAGTTGTTTAAAAATATCCAGAGAAAGTGGGGAATTAGTGTCCCAATTGCAGATGAGTAGGAGTGCAATTTACTGTTAAACACCGAAAGATCTGCGGTTGCTGTAAATCAGAACTCCAAGGAAGGGTCACCAGACCCGAGCGTTAACTCTGATCTCTCTTCACAGATGCTGCCAGGCCTGCTGAGCTTTTCCAGCAGCTCCTGCTTTTGTCTGTAATTTACTGTTGTTCTTCTGTCTGCATTTTGTCTATAGTCTGCTGAAGAACAAGTGCCAATTTGGTACGTCATGGATGAATTTGGATCTCAAATCCAACACTCGGATGAGCCAACTTTTCGGACTGTGCCATTCTTTTATGGACCAGGACAGACTGCCTTCAATTTGTTATGGCCATTGAGAGATCTTGAACATGGCGGTAAGTGACCAGGCTGACTATTGGTCATGGAAATGATTTGAGCCCACTTACTGCTACATTGGTGGGGTGACGTATAGAGTGGCTGGTCAGGAATTGTACTAATTGAATCAAAATCCCCAGGTACTACTAATATAGTCAGCAGGCTACAAGTAAGTTGCAATTCCTCATTATGAATTTATGCGAATTCCTCTGAGAAGTTTACTCACTGCAGAATTATTTGGTGGTCTTGGCTGGCCCATTTCCACTTGCAGTTTTGCCTCATTTGCCTACCTGATTTCTGGATTCCCTCAAGTGAGATTGGACTGTATTGTTACTGTGTCTGTATCTCTACTAGCAGGGATCCATCTGAACAATGCCGTACTTTGTTCATCACCAAGAGTTTCTGAGGTTACTCCTGAACTTCAGGTGCCTTGGGAACACCGCCACCTCCAGATTACCCTCCAGGCCACTCATTACCCTGTCTTGGAAAAGGTTTGCCATTCCTTTAGTGTCGCTGGATCAAAATGTTGGACCTTGCTCTCTAACAGCACTGTGGATGTGTCTACAGAAAACAGACTGCAACGACTCAAGAAGGCAGCTCACCGCCATCTTCTCAAGGGCAATTAGGGACAAATACTGGCTCAACCAGCCACGATCGAATCCCATCCCATGAATAAAAAGGTTTAAAAGGATGAGGACTAGCCATTTCCTTCTCTCCCCTCCGCCCCCCAAGTTATCAAACAACTTATTAGCCAAATTGACCCATATAAGGTTTTTGGCCAACCTCTATTTGCACTTCACATTACAAGAACCACTCTCAGAAGAAGGTGGGGACAATATATGATACCAGACATAGTCAAAAGTGAGGTTGAGGCTATCACAGAATCCACTATCAAGTCTTATACTGTTTTCTTGCCTGTTGTTTTTCATCGTGTAAACTATGAGGTGACTTGGATAGGACTGTTAATGTAATTTAATTCCCCATTCAGTGTAAGCGTACAGCACATCTTGTGTCTATATTGTCCTTACTTGGTAAATAAGTACTTGCATTGTGATGTTCTTTAAAAAGTTTGACCAACGTGTTGAAAACAAGATGTAAAAGGAATGGGTTGTATGTGACTCGGGGTTGTGCCGCATTTGAATCCTTCTTTGAATATTTCTTGTAGAAGAGGTAACGTGGGATCATGCCCATGGCGAACAAAATCCCCTCATCAGAAAATGCAGGCTCTTGCCATGGGAGCCAGCAGATTTGAGAGAAGTTAATGCCAGTATCAGTGAACCTCCAGATGCCTATTACAAGGTAAGCATTGAATTAGTTTGACTGATTGATCAATCAGTAAATCGAGAAATTATTCCTTTGGTGTTTTGCATCTTGGCAATCTGAACGCAGCGTCGTTGTGACACTGCATTTAATCTTTTACATATCAACTTTTCCAGGCTTTGCTGTACTATTTAGCTGTTAGCAAACATATTGAATGTGGTGGAAATCTTTGTCTCATATTTCCTTCCACTTCTGAAGTATTGACCTCTTGCAGAGTATATTTTGCTCTTGTACCTTCTCTACCGAGCCAAACCTGAGCCCTAAGAGTGACGCTTGAAGCTTATTTATTCACTCACTGGCTTGAAGAATCTATGATGTGGAGGTGCCGGTGTTTGAATGGGGTGGGTAAAGTCAGAAGTCACACGACACTAGGTTATGGTCCAGCAGGTTTACTTGAAATCACAAGTTTTCAGAGCACTTCACCTGACAAAACTTGTGTTTTCAAATAAACCTGTTGGACTTTAAACTGGTGTTGTGTGGCTTCTAACTTTGAAAAATCTAACCATCCCAATTACTGTAGATTTAGCCTACTTCTGCTGAAGTGTAGCAGTTGGTTCTTTGTAAATTGACTTTCAATATATTGTCAGTGGTGTTCACTGTTTATATTTCCAAAGCATAACATGGTGCACTTCCTGAATTTCAGACTGTTCTCGCGGACAATAAAGAACTTTTGCCACTTCCAATAGAACCTTCAGTTTATCAGAAAGATAAAATTTTCAAGTATGTATAAATATTTTTGTAGTTCTAAATTTTGCTGCAAGTTGATAATAACATTGTGATCCTATAGGTAACTTACTGAGTAATCTTGTGTGTTTTGTTTTAACAACAGCAAGAACCTCCCTTCGGGGTGTTGGAAACTCATCTGTATTAATCCCTGCAGACAGCAAGACTCACTTATTCCATGTCCTTGACAGTTTTGTGTTCAGGTAGCTTGAGCCCATAATTAGAAACAGCCGCCAGTTCTAAGACCCTTGTTTAAGACCTGTACAAAGTAATAAAGTAATTAACTAAGCAGAGATGGCTGAACAGGTGATGTTCTGTAGCTGTATGATGTGGGAGCTGGCTGATCCCGTTGTGAATGGCAGTGACCACGTCTGCAGAAAGTGTTGGTTGCTGGAAAAACTCCGGATCAGAGTTGATGATCTGGAATCTGAGCTTCAAACACTGCGGCACATTTGGGAGGGGGAGAGTTACCTGGACGCTTTGTTTCAGGAGGCAGTCACACCTGGGAGATTAAGTAATTCACATTCAGTTAGTGACATCAGAGTGTGACTGTAAGCGAGTAAGGTACGGGGAACCTGAGTTCGGGAGTGCAGGAGCCTCAGCCCTTGACCTTGTCCAACAGGTATGAGATTCTTGCACCCTGTACAGATGAGGAAAAGGGCTCTGGATAGGATGAGCCAGCTGACCACAGCACCATGGTGCAGAAGGCCATTCAAGAGGGGGGAGCAAAAAGACAAGTAGTTGTTATAGGGGATTCTATAATTAGGGAGACAGATCGTATCCTTTGCAACCCGGATCGAGAGTCTCGCATGGTGTGTTGCCTACCCGGTGCCAGGATGCGGGACATCTCCGACCGGCTTGAAAGGATATTGGAGCGGGGGGTTGGGGGGGTTGGGGGGGGGGGGGGGGAGGATCCAGTTGTTGTGGTCCACATTGGGACTAACAACATAGGCAAAGCTAGGGTGGAGGACCTGTTTTGGGATTATCGAGCACTAGGAAGGAAATTGAAGTACAGGTCCTCAAGGGTCATAATCTCCGGATTACTGCCCGAGCCATGTGCCAATTGGCATAGGGATAAGAAAATTAGGGAAGTAAACATGTGGCAAAGGGATTGGTGTGGGAAAGAGGGATTCCACTTCATGGGGCATTGGCATCAGTTTTGGAACCGGGGGGGGGGGGGGATCTGTACAGTTTGGACAGTCTCCACCTGAACCGATCAGGTACCAATGTTCTAGCGAAGAGGATAAATAGGGTGGTCAGTAGGACTTTAAACTTCTGAGTTGGGGGGAAGGGAAAGTGAAAGCAACAGGGAGTATGGAGTTAAATGGAAAGATAAGCGGCAGGCTAGCATATGTGCAGGCAGATTTAAACTTGAGACAGACTGGGAATGCAGCAAAAAGGAACGATAACGTGGGACATCTTATGACTTCCAATATCTCTAGTGATAAGGAAGTTAGCATTAAGGCACTTTACCTGAATGCTCGTAGCATTCGTAACAAAGTAGATGAACTAATAGCACAGATCATAGTGAATGATTATGATGTGGTAGGCATCACAGAGACATGGTTACAGGGGGGTCAGGACCGGCAGTTAAACATCCAAGGGTTTTCAACTTATTGAAAAGACAGGGAGGTGGGCAGAGGGGGCGGGGTTGCCTTGTTAGTTAAGAACAAAATTAAATCTATGGCACTGAATGACATAGCGTCGGATGATGTGGAGTCTGTGTGGGTGGAATTGAGGAACCACAAAGGCAAAAAAACCATAATGGGAGTTATGTACAGACCTCCTAACAGTGGTCAGGACCAGGGGCGCAACATGTACCGGGAAATAGAGAAGGCATGTCAGAAAGGCAAGGTCACGGTGATCATGGGAGACTTTAATATGCAGGTGGACTGGGTAAATAATGTTGCCAGTGGATCCAAAGAAAGGGAATTCATGGAATGCTTACAGGATGGCTTTTTGGAACAGCTTATCATGGAGCCCACAAGGGAGCAGGCTATTCTGGACCTAGTGCTATGTAATGAACCAGACTTTATAAAAAAATTTAAAGTAAGGGAACACTTAGGAAGCAGCGATCATAATATGGTAGAGTTCAATCTGCAGTTTGAAAGAGAGAAGGCAAAATCGGATGTAATGGATGTAAATAAAGGTAATTATGAGGGCATGAGAGAGGAACTGACGAAAATAGACTGGAAGCAGAGCCTAGCAGGGAAGACAGTAGAGAAAAAATGGCAGGAGTGTGTGGGTAAAATTGAGGACACAGTACAGAGGCTCATCCCCAAGAAAAGAAACGTTATCCGGGGAGGGATTAGACAGCCATGGCTAACAAAGGAAGTCAGGAAATCTATCAAAGAGAAAGAGACATCCTATAAAGTGGCCAAGAGCACTGGGAAATCAGAAGTTTGGGAAGGCTACAAAAACAGAGGATAACAAAGAGAGAAATAAGGAAGGAGAGGATCAAATGTGAAGGTAGGCTAGCTAGTAATATTAGAAATGATAGTAAAAGTTTCTTTCAGTACATAAGAAACAAACGACAGGCAAAAGTAGACATTGGGTCACTTCAAACTGATGCTGGAAGCCTGGTGATGGGAGATAAAGAAATAGCAAGAGAACTTAATAATAACTTTGCATCAGCCTTCACAGTGGAAGACATGAGTAATATCCCAACAATTAAAGGGAGTCAGGGGGCTGAGTTGAGTATGGTTGCCATTACAAAAGAGAAAGTGCTAGAAAAGCTAAAAGGTCTTAAAATTGATAAATCTCCTGGCCCCGATGGGCTACATCCTAGAGTTCTAAGGGAAATAGCGGAGGCGTTGGTTGAGATCTTTCAAAAGTCACTGGAGTCAGGGAAAGTCCCGGATGATTGGAAGATCGCTGTTGTAACCCCCTTGTTCAAGAAAGGATCAAGACAAAAGATGGAAAATTATAGGCCAATTAGCCTAACCTCGGTTGTTGGTAAAATTCTAGAATCCATCATTAAGGATGAGGTTTCTAAATTCTTGGAAGAGCAGAGTCTGATTAGAACAAGTCAACATGGATTTAGTAAGGGGAGGTCATGCCTGACAAACCTGTTGGAGTTCTTTGAAGAGGTGACAAGTAGGTTAGACCGGGGAAACCGAGTGAGTGTGGTCTACCTAGACTTCCAAAAGGCCTTTGATAAGGTGCCACACGGGAGGCTGCTGAGCAAGGTGAGGGCCCATGGTGTTCGAGGTGAGCTACTGGTATGGATTGAGGATTGCTGTCTGACAGAAGGCAGAGAGTTGGGATAAAAGGTGCTTTTTCGGAATGGCAGCCGGTGACAAGCGGTGTCTCGCAGGGTTCAGTGTTGGGGCCGCAGCTGTTCACATTATATATTAATGATCTGGATGAAGGGACTGGGGGCATTCTAGCGAAGTTTGCCGATGATACGAAGTTAGGTGGACAGGCAAGTAGTACTGAGGAAGTGGGGAGGCTGCAGAAGGATCTAGACAGTTTGGGAGAGTGGTCCAGGAAATGGCTGATGGAATTCAATGTGAGCAAATGCGAGGTCTTGCACTTTTGGAAAAAAGAATTCAAGCATGGACTACTTTCTAAACGGTGATAAAATTCGTAAAGCCAAAGTACAGAGGGATCTGGGAGTGCTAGTTGAGGATTCTCTGAAAGGTAAACATGCAGGTTGAGTCCGTGATTAAGAAAGCGAATGCAATGTTGTCAATTATCTCAAGAGGGTTGGAATATAAAAGCACCGTTGTGCTACTGAGACTTTATAAAGCTCTGGTTAGGCCCCATTTGGAGTACTGTGTCCAGTTTTGGTCCCCACACCTCAGGAAGGACATACTGGCACGGGAGCGTGTCCAGCGGAGATTCACACGGATGGTCCCTGGAATGGTAGGTCTAACATATGAGGAATGGCTGAGGACCCTGGGATTGTATTCATTGGAGTTTAGAAGATTAAGGGGAGATCTAATAGAAACTTACATGGCTTGGAGAGGGTGGATGCTAGGAAATTGTTTCCATTAGGCGAGGAGACTAGGACCCGTGGACACAGCCTTAGAATTCAGAACAGAAATGCAGAGACATTTCTTCAGCCAGCGAGTGGTGGGCCTGTGGAATTCATTGCCGCAGAGTACAGTGGAGGCTGGGACGCTAAATGTCTTCAAGGCAGAAATGGATAAATTCTTGATGTCACAAGGAATTAAGGGCTATGGGGAGAATGTGGGTAAGTGGAGTTTAAATGCCCATCAGCCATGATTGAATGGTGGAGTGGACTCGATGGGCCAAATGGCCTTACTTCCGCTCCTATGTCTTATGGTCTTATCTCATATCTGAGCTTTCCGTTTTTAGTTTCCCGCACTCCAGTTGAGAAGCCACTTGAGAGATCACTTTATGGTCGCTTGTTTTGAAAACACCCTTTCTACCCCCAGGTGTAAGTGACACTACTCTTCATAAATGAGTTGGAGATGCTGGTGTTGGACTGGTGTGTACAAACTTTAAAATCACACAACACCAGGTTATAGTCCCAACAGGTTTAATTGGAAGCACTAGCTTTCGGAGCACTGCTCCTTCAATAGGTGGTTGTGGAGTACACGATTGTAAGACACAGAATTTATAGCAAAAGCTTACTGTGTGATGTATCTGAAATTATACATTGAAAAATACCTTGATTGTTTAAGTTTCTCATCTGTGAAAATGACCGTGTTAGTTTCACTTGAGAATGTAACTTCTAAAAAAAACGTTTTGCGATTTACACATGAAAGAAGTGAAACTAATACGGTCATTCTCACAGATGAGAAACTTAAATAATCAAGGTATTTTCAATGTATAATTTCAGTTACATCCCACTGTAAACTTTTGCTATAAATTCGATGTCTTACAATCGTGTACTCCACAATCACCTATTGAAGGAGCAGTGTTCCGAAAGCTAGTGCTTCCAATTGGACTATAACCTGATGTTGTGTGATTTGTACCTTCATAATTGAGGACAGAGTGCTTGGCAAAGCTGCAGATAGTTGCAAAGAATCCCCTTCCCCTTCACCAATCAGACTCTTAGACTGGAGGTACAGTGGTAAGCCATTTGGCCCTTTGAGCCTGCTCTGTCATTCAAAATGAACATGGCTGATTACCCTACTCAGTACCCTATCCCTGCTTTCTCCTCATACTCTTTGATCCCTGCAGTGCTAACAACCATACATAATGTTTCAGCGTCAATGTTTCAGCACCCTCAATCCTGAGGAAGGGTTACACCCGAAATGTTGACCTCTCCTCCACCTGATGCTGCCTGGCTTGCTGTGTTCTTCCAGCCTCCTGCTTGTCAACCGCTTTGTGGCAGAGAATTAATTTCTCTGTGGGTGAAAGAAAAGAACCTCCAGTGTTAATGTTGCCTGCATGCTTTGGCTTCAATTACTTATCTATTAAACATGTCCCAGTGGTTGTAGTGACACACCTTTAAAGTAGTTTCTTAACCATTTGATTTTTCCTCAGACTATAGTATTGAGGGTTATGGAGTCAAGACAGGTAGATGAACCTGAACTCACTGAATGGTGGAGCAGGCTCATGTTGGATGACCTAGAGTCATAGAGTCACAGAAACAGACCCTTCAGTCCAACCAGTTCATGCTGACCATAATTCCAAGCTAAACTAGTCCCTACTTGCGTTTGGCCCATATCCCTCCCAACATTTCTTATTCTTATACCAGCCTAAATGTCTTTTAAATGTTGTAACAGTACTCACATCCTCCATTTCCTCTGGAAATTCATTCCACACATGAACCACTGTGTTTAATAAAAAAAGTTGCCACGCATGGCCTTTTCAAACCCTTCTCCTTTCACCTTAAAAATATGCCCCCTAGTCTGAAAATCCTCCTCCTTCAGGAAAAGGCATCTGCCATTCACCTCATCCATATCCCTCATGATTTTATAAACTTAGATAAGGTCACCCCTTAAGCTACTACGCTCCCGTGGAAAAAGGTCCCAGCCTAACCAGCCTCTCCCCATAATTCAACCCTCCATTCCCAGCATCATTCCTGGTAAATCTCATCTGAGCCCTCTCCAGCTTAATAATAACAAAAGGTTCCACAGTGTGGAAACAGGCCCTTTGGCCCAACACGTTCACACTGACACTCTGTAGAGTAACCCACCCAGACCCATTTCCCTCTGACTAATGTACCCAACACATCGGCAATTTAGCATGGTCGATTCACCTGGCCTACACATCTTTGGACTGTGGGAGGAAACCGGAGCACCCGGAGGAAACCCACACAGACACGGGGAGAATGTGCAAACTCCACACCTCCTCACCTGAGGCTGGAATCGAACCAGGGTCCCTGGTGCTGTGAGGCAGCATTGCTAGCCACTGAGCCACCTCACAAGTTATAGGAAGAATATTATTATAAACTCTTGTATTCCGAAGGATATGATAATAGGATTGATAGTTTGCAGGTAACAAATCAGGTGTGATTTGGATCAAGTACATTAGGCCCTATACATGTTTCTTTTATCTTGATTTCAAATTCATTAACCCTATCAAACATGTTCGTGGAAGTTGATTAGATCGATTCTCTTGTCTCAGTTTGAAACACATCGATCAGAGTCACTGAATCATTTCTGGTTTATAAGTTTATGATATCTTTTCCACTTTTCTTGTGCAGAGTGTATACAGAATTAAAGCAAGTGTTGGACAACTTGAATTCCCCACGTTTTGTGTTCACAGAAAATGAAAGTGAGGCAGACATTCTTTACTTGTACCGCCACTTCAAAGACTACAGGTCAGTGTAATGTTCAAACAGAGGAGCATTTTCAACTAATGTCTTCCCAGTTTGTTTTCAGTTGCATGCTGAAACTAGCTTGGGTTTCAACATAATGGACTAAGAAGACTAGTGCACTGGATTGTCTCACATCTATATTAGCTAAAGGTTTGAATCCATCTCAGTTTGATAGAGTGCAAATCTCCATTCACATCCTCTATTCTTCCATGAACGTTTGCAGAAAGACTGGGCTGAAATGAAGTTAACCATCTCTGGTACTCATCTTCACCTTTGCTGGAAGGGAGAATTCCTCCACATGTTAGAACAACCTCATATTGTGTGTTCTTGAGGGGTGGGATGGGGGAGGCAGGGAAAGAATCTCTTAAAGAAGTATGCAGTTCTGTTGTCCACATGTTAGGAGGGATGTGATAGCACTGGAGAGAGTGCAAAGGAGATTTACCAGTTGTTCCCTGGTCTGGAGAGTTTTAGTTACAAAGAGAGATTGGATGGATTGGGTAAAAGCAAATTACTGCGGATGCTGGAATCTGAAACCAAAAGAGAAAATGCTGGAAACTCTCAGCAGGTCTGGCAGCATCTGTAAGGAGAGAAAAGAGCTGACATTTCGAGTCTAACTGACCCTTTGTCAAAGCTTGCAGATTGAGATGTGTTAATTTAAGGAATCATAGAGTGTGTAAACAGGAAATAACATTTCCCCTTGGTGGAGCGATCAGTGCCCAAGGGACACAGCTTTAAGGATAGGGGCATAAGATTTAGAAGAAATGTGAGATGACATTTTATTACCCAGAGACTAGTGGGAATCTAGACCTCTCTGCCTGTGAAGGTAATGGAGACAGAAAGTAGTATTTGTAAGTGGACTTGTGACTCCAAAGCATACAAGGTTACAGCCAAATGCTGGAAAATGAGATTTAAATAGTTATGTAGTTGGATATCTGGTCATGGAGTCAGAGGTGTACAGTGCGGAAGAGGACCCTTTGGTCCAACTGGTCTATGCTGACCAGCTATCCAAACCTAATCTAGTCCCATTTGCCAGCACCTGGCCCATACCTCCTAAACCCTTCCGATTCATATACCCATCCAGGTGCCTTTTAAATTTTGTAATTGTACAAGCCTCCACCACTTCCATACATACACCACCCTCTGCATGAAAATGTTGTCCCTTCGGTCCCTTTTAATTCTTTCCCCTCTACCCTAAACCTATACCCTCTATTTCTGGACTCCCCCACCCCAGGGAAAAGACCTTGACTATTTATCCTATCCTTGCCCCTCATGATTTTATTAACCTCTATAAGGTCATCCCTCAGTCTCTAATAGTCCAGGGATACAGCCCCAGCCTATTCAACCTCTCCCTATAGCTCAAATCCTCCAACCCTGGCAATATCCTTGTAAATCTTTTCTGAACCCTTTCAAGTTTCACAACATCCTTCCAATAGGAAGGAGACCAGAATTGCACGCAATATTCTAACAGTGGCCTAACCAACGCCCTTTGCGGCCACAACATGACTTCCCAACTCCTGTGCTCAATACTCTGACCAATAAAGGAAAGCATACCAAATGCCGCCTTCATTAGCCTATCTACCTGCGACTCTACTTTCAAGGAGCTATGAACCTGCACTCCAAGGTCTCTTTGTTCAGCAACACTCCCTAGGATCTTACCATTAAGTGTATAAGTCCTGCTAAGATTTGCTTTCCCAAAATGCAGTACTTCGCATTTATCTAAATTAAACTCCATCTGCCACTCCTCAGCCCATTGGCCCATCTGATCAAGATCCTGTTGTAATCTAAGGTAACCGTCTTCGCTGTCCACTACTCCTCCAATTTTGGTGTCATCTGCAAACTTACTAACTACACCTCCTATGTTCACATCCAAATCATTTCAATAAGTGGCGAAAAGCAGTGGACCCAGCACTGATCCTTGTGGTACACCACTGGTCACAGGCCTCCAGTCTGAAAAACAACCCTCCACCACCACCCTCTGTCTTCTACCTTTTGAGCCAGTTCTGTATTCCTGTATTCCATGAGATCTAACTGAAGCCCATATAGACCATGGCCACTACCCTGCCCTCATAGTTGTTACTTGTTCAAGAAATTCAAGAAAACTTATGAGACATGACCTCCCATGCACAAAGCCATGTTGACTATCCCAAATCAGTCCTTGCCTTTCCAAATACATGTACATCCTGTCCCTCAAGATTCCCTCCAACAATTTGCCCACCACCGATGTCAGGCTCACTGGTCTATAGTTCCCTGGCTTTTCCTTACCACCTTTCTTAAATAGGGGCACCATGTTAGCCACACTCCAGTCTTCCAGCACCTCACCTGTGACAATCGATGATACAAATATCTCAGCAAGGGGCCCAGCAATCACTTCCCTACCTTCCCATGGAATTCCAGGGTGCACGTGATCAGGTCCTGGGGATTTATCCACTTTTGTGCGTTTCAAGACATCACCTTCTCTGTAATATGGACATTTTTCAAGATGTCACCATCTATTTCCCCACATTCTACACCTCCCATATCCTTCTCCACAGTAAACACTGATCTAAAATACTCATTTAGTATCTCCCACATCTCCTGTGACTCCACACACAGGCTGCCTTACTGATCTTTGAAGGGCCTTATTCTCTCTCTGGTTACCCTTTTGTCCTTAATATATTTGTAAAAACCCTTTGAATTCTCCTTAACCCTATTTGCTAAAGCTGTCTCATGTCCCTTTTTGCCCTCCTGATTTCCCTCTTAAGTAAACTCCTACTTCCTTTATACTCTTCTAAGGATTCACTCGATCTATCCTGTCTATACCTGACATATGCTTCCTTCTTTTTCTGAAAGAAACCCTCAATTTCTTTAGTCATCCAGCATTCCCTATACCTACTAGCCTTTCCTTTTACCCTAACAGGAGCATACTGTCTCTGGACTGTTGTTATCTCATTTCTGAAGGCTTCCCATTTTCCAACCATCCCTTTACCTGCAAACATCTGCCCCCAATCAGCTTCTGAAAGATCTTACCTAATAATGTCAAAATTAGCCTTCCTCCAATTCAGAACTTCAACTGTTAGATGTGGTTTATTTTTTTCCATCACTATTTTAAAACTAATAGAATTATGATCACTGGCCCCAAAGTGCTCCCCCACTGACACCTCAGTCACCTACCCTGCCTTACTTCCCAAGAGTAGGTCAAGTTTTGCACCTTCTCTAGTAGGTACATCCACATACAGAATCAGAAAATTTTCTTGTATACAACTTAACAAATTCCTCTCCATCTAAACCCTAAACACTATGTCAGTCCCAGTCTATGTTTGGAAAGTTAAAATCCCTTACCATAACCACCCTATTATTCTTAGAGATAACTGAGATCTCCTTACAAATTTGTTTCTCAATTTCCCACTGACTATTAGTGGGTCTATAATATAATCCCAATAAGGTGATAATCCCTTTCTTATTTCTCATTTCCCCCCAAATAACTCCCCTGGATGTATTTCCAGGAATATCCTCCCTCAGCACAGCTGTAATGCTATCTCTTATCAAAAACTCCACTTCCCCTCCTCTCTCGCCTCTCTTTCTATCCTTCCTGTAGCATTTGTATCCTAGAACATTAAACTGCCAGTCTTGTCCGTCCCTGAGCCATGTTTCTGTAATTGCTATGATATCCCAATTCCAAGTTCATAACCATTGAATTCATCTGCCTTCTGTGTTAGGCCTCTTGCATTGAAATAAAAGGACTCACCTTCATCCCCTCCGTCCACGCATCAATGAATTTAATACATGCCGTGACGTCGAACACTTCTTCCGCTGCCTCCGCCTCCAAGCTTACTTTCACAATCAGGACTCCCACCCACCTTCCGAGGACCCCTTCGCCCACCTCCAACACACTGCATCCACCTGGACACACCGCGCTGGCCTATTACCCAACCTTGACCATCTCCAACTGCCGCCGGGACATTAACCGCCTCAACCTGTCTACCCCCTCCCCTACTCCAACCTCTCACCCTCACAACGCGCAGCCCTCCAATCCCTCTGCTCCAATCCCGATCTCACCATCAAGCCAGCAGATAAAGGGGGCGCAGTGGGAGTCTGGTGCACTGACCTCTACACTGCTGAAGCCAAACGTCAACTCAAGGACACCTTTTCCTATCGCCCCCTCGACCATGACCCCACCCCCCATCACCAAACCATCATCTCCCAGACCATACAGAACCTCATCACCTCAGGAGATCTCCCACCCACAGCTTCCAACCTCATAGTCCAGCAACCCCGCACTGCCCGGTTCTACCTCCTTCCCAAGATCCACAAGCCTGACCACCCTGGCCAACCCATTGCCTCAGCATGCTCCTGATCCACTGAACTCATTTCTACCTACCTCGACACTGTTCTATCCCCCCTAGTCCAGGAACTCCCCACATACGTTCGAGACACTACCCACACCCTCCACCTCCTCTAAGATTTCCGTTTCCCAGGCCCCCAATGCCTCATCTTCACCATGGATATCCAATCCCTCTACACCTCTATCCGCCATGACCAGGGCCTCCAAGCCCTCCATTTCTTCCTCTCCCGACGTCCCCAACAGTACCCTTCCACCGACACTCTCATTCGTTTGGCCAAACTGGTCCTCACCCTTAATAATTTCTCCTTTGAATCCTCCGACTTCCTCCAGACCAAAGGCATGGCCATGGGCAGACGTATGGGCCCCAGCTATGCCTGTCTTTTTGTTGGGTACGTAGAACAGTCGATCTTCCGTAATTACACCGGCACCACTCCCCACCTCTTCCTCCGCTACATTGATGACTGCATTGACACCACCTCATGCTCCTGCGAGGAGGTTGAGCAATTCATCAACTTCACTAACACATTCCATCCTGACCTTAAATTTACCTGGACCATCTCTGACACCTCCCTCCCCTTCCTGGACCTCTCCATCTCCATTAATGACGACCGACTTGACACCGATATTTTTTACAAACCCACCGACTCCCACAGCTACCTGGATTACACCCCTTCCCACCCTACCTCCTGCAAAAATGCCATCCTGTATTCCCAATTCCTCCGCCATATCTGCTCCCAGGAGGACCAGTTCCACCACAGGACACACCAGATGGCCTCCTTCTTTAGAGACCGCAATTTCCCTTCCCCCGTGGTTAAAGATGCCCTCCAACGCATCTCGTCTACATCCCGCACCTCCACCCTCAGACCCCACCCCTCCAACCGTAACAAGGACAGAACGCCCCTGGTGCTCACCTTCCACCCTACCAACCTTCGCATAAACCAAATCATCCTCCGACATTTCTGCCACCTCCAAACAGACCGCACCACCAGGGATATATTTCCATCCCCACCCCTTTCCGCCTTCCGCAAAGACCGTTCCCTCCGTGATTACCTGGTCTGGTCCACCCCCCCCCCACAACCCACCCTCCCATCCTGGCACCTTCCCCTGCCACCGCAGGAATTGCAAAACCTGCGCCCGCACCTCCTCCCTCACCTCAATCCAAGGCCCTAAAGGAGCCTTCCACACCACATCCATCAAAGTTTTACCTGCACATCCACTAATATCATTTATTGTATCCGTTGCTCCCGATGCGGTCTCCTCTACATTGGGAAGACTGGGCGCCTCCTAGCAGAGCGTTTTAGGGAACATCTCTGGGACACCCGCATCAATCAACTACACCACCCCGTGGCCCAACATTTCAACTCCCCCTCCCACTCTGCTGAGGACATGCGTAATTGATATGTGGAACTTGTTCAAGGAGCAACTATTGAGTGTCCTTGATAAGTACGTACCTATCAGGCAGGGAGGAAAGGGTCGTGTGAAGGAGCCGTGGTTTAATAAGGAGTTGGAATCCCTTGTTAAATGGAAGAGGGCGGCCTTTGTAAAGATGAGGCGTGAAGGTTCAATAGGGGCGATTGAGAGTTATAAGGTAGCCCGGAAGGACCTGAAGAGAGAGCTAAGAGCAGCAAGGAGGGGACATGAAAGGTCCTTAGTTGGTAGGATTAGGGAAAACCCTAAGGCTTTCTATAGGTATGTTAGGAATAAAAGAATGACTAGGGAAGGAATAGGTCCAATCAAGGATAGTAATGGGAAGTTGCGTGTGGAGGCTGAAGAGATTGGGGAGGCGCTGAATGAATACTTTTCGTCAGTATTCACTCAGGAACAGGACATTGTTGTCGATATGAATACTGAGGCACGAATAAGTAGAATGGATGGCTTTGAGATATGTAGAGAAGAGGTGTTGGAAATTCTGGCAAGGGTGAAAATAGATAAGTCCCCTGGGCCTGATTGCATTTATCCTAGGATTCTCTGGGAAGCAAGGGAGGAGATTGCAGAGCCATTGGCCTTGATTTTTGTGTCCTCTTTGTCTACAGGAGTAGTGCCAGAGGACTGGAGGCTAGCAAACGTGGTTCCCTTGTTCAAGAAGGGGAGTAGGGATAATCCTAGTAACTATAGGCCAGTGAGTCTCACTTCTGTTGTGGGCAAAGTCTTAGAGAGAATTATAAGGGATAGGATTTATGCACATCTGGATAAGAATGATGTGATCAAGGATAGTCAGCATGGTTTTGTGAAGGGCAGGTCGTGCCTCACAAACCTTATTGAATTCTTTGAGAAGGTGACGAAGGAGGTAGATGAGGGGAAAGCGGTAGATGTAGTATATATGGATTTTAGTAAGGCGTTTGATAAGGTCCCCCATGGTAGGCTACTGCAGAAAATACAGAGATATGGCATTGAGGGTGAGTTGGAGGTTTGGATTAGGAATTGGCTCTCTGGAAGAAGACAGAGGGTAGTAGTTGATGGCAAAGATTCATCTTGGAGTGCCGTCACTAGTGGTGTTCCGCAAGGATCTGTTTTGGGACCATTGCTGTTTGTCATTTTTATAAATGACCTGGAGGAAGGGTTAGAAGGTTGGGTGAGCAAGTTTGCGGATGATACGAAAGTCGGAGGAGTTGTAGACAGTGAGGAAGGATATGGCAGGTTACAGCGGGATATAGAGAAGCTGCAGAGCTGGGCAGAAAGGTGGCAAATGGAGTTCAATGTAGCTAAGTGTGAAGTGATTCACTTTGGTAAGAGTAATAAAAAGATGGATTACTGGGCTAATGGTAGACTACTTGGTAGTGTGGAAGAGCAGAGGGATCTTGGTGTCCATGTACACAGATCTCTGAAAGTTGCCACCCAGGTAAATAGTGCAGTGAAGAAGGCATATGGCGTACTGGCTTTTATTGGTAGAGGAATTGAGTTCCGGAGTCCTGAGGTCATGCTGCAGTTGTATAAGACTCTGGTGCGGCCGCTTCTGGAATATTGTGTGCAGTTTTGGTCGCCATACTATAGGAAGGATGTGGAGGCACTGGAACGGGTGCAGAGGAAGTTTACCAGGATGTTGCCTGGTATGGTAGGAAGATCCTATGAGGAAAGGCTGAGGCACTTGGGGTTGTTTTCTTTGGAGAAAAGAAGGTTTAGGGGTGATTTGATAGAGGTGTACAAGATGATTAGGGGGTTAGATAGGGTTGACAGTGAGAACCTTTTTCCGCGTATGGAGTCAGCTATTACAAGGGGGCATAGCTTTAAATTAAGGGGGGTTAGATATAGGACTGATGTTAGGGGTAGGTTCTTCACTCAGCGAGTCGTAAGATCATGGAATGCCCTGCCAGTAGCAGTAGTGGACTCTCCCTCTTTATGGGTATTTAAGCGGGCATTGGATAGGTATATGGAGGATAGTGGGTTAGTGTAGGTTAGGTGGGCTTTGATCGGCGCAACATCGAGGGCCGAAGGGCCTGTACTGCGCTGTATTGTTCTATGTTCTATGTTCTATGTTCTATGTCCTGGGCCTCCTTCACCGCCGCTCCCTCACCACCAGACGCCTGGAGGAAGAAAGCTTCATCTTCTGCCTCAGAACACTTCAACCCCAGGGCATCAATGTGGACTTCCTCATGAGTTTCCTCATTTCCCCTTCCCCCACCTCACCCCAGTCCCAAACTTCCAGCTCAGCACTGTCTCCATGACTTGTCCTACCTGCCTATCTTCTTTTCCACCTATCCACTCCACCCTCCCCTGCCCCCGACCTATCAACTTCATCCCCTCCCCCACTCACCTATTGTACTCTATGCTACTTTCTCCCCACCCCCTCCACCAATAATCTCACTTATCTCTCCACTCTTCAGGCTCTCTGCCTGTATTCCTGATGAAGGGCTTTTGCCCGAAACATCGATATTACTGCTCCTCAGATGCTGCCTGAACTGCTGTGCTTTTCTAGCACCACTAATCCAGAATCTAGTTTCCAGCATCTACAGTCATTGTTTTTACCTCGTTTAATTTATCAGTCCTACCTTGTTCTCTGCTTTGGCCCTGCGTGTCCTGACTTTTTGACTCGCTTCTTTTCCCAACAATACTTTCCTCACTATTTCCCTGGGTTCCTTTCCCCCA
Source organism: Chiloscyllium punctatum (assembly GCF_047496795.1). Classification (NCBI taxonomy): domain Eukaryota; kingdom Metazoa; phylum Chordata; class Chondrichthyes; order Orectolobiformes; family Hemiscylliidae; genus Chiloscyllium; species Chiloscyllium punctatum. Next base: position 52,886,195 of record NC_092770.1, read on the forward strand.
CCTTAATAGTTTTACTCCTTCCAAGCAGCTCTAGCAAATCTCCCTGCCAGTATATTAGTCCCCTTCTAAATCAGGTGCAATCCATCCTTCTTGTACAGGTCAGTTCTACCCCAGAAGAGATTCTAATGATCCAAAAATGTGAACCCATCGCCCATACGCCAGCTGCTCAGCCACACATTCATCTGCTCTATCCTCCTATTCCTGCTCGTAGCATTAGCTCATAGCACCGGGAGTGATCCAGATATTACTCACCTCGAGGACCTCCTTTTTTTAAACTCCTGCGTAACTTTATATGTTCTTCCTTCAGAATCTCATCTATTTCCCTTCCTATGTTGTTTGTTCCAATGTGTACAATGACCTCCTGTTGGTCCCTCTTCCCCCTTGAGAACATTCTGCACCCTCTCTGAGACATCCTTCATCCTGGCACCAGGGAGGCAACGCATCATTCTGGTTTTTCACTGCTGGCCACAGAAACGTCTGTCTGTGCCTGTGTCTAAGCGCTTGAAACCCAATGTACCCCTCATTGCATTGGACTGTGTCTCGATAGCGGAAACTTGGCTGTTCGTGCTACCTTCCCCTGAGAGTCCATCACCCCCTACATTTTCCAAAAAAGCATTCTTGTTTGAAATGGGGATAGCCACAGAAGACTCCTGCACCACCTGCCTTCCTCTCCTACCTTTCCTGGAGTTAACTTATCTACCTGACTGTATCTGCGGCTTTTCTCCTTTCCTATAACTGCCATCCATCACACCCCCTCGCTGTTGTAAATTCCTCATTGCCTCCAACTGCGACTCCAACTGATCCATGCAATCTGAGAGGATTCATAACCAAAGATACTTCCTATAGATATAATCATTGGTAACATGGAAACTCTCCCTAAACTCCCACATTCGACAGGAATAGTACATCACTCTAGTAAAGGCCATCTTAGCTCCTTCACAATCTACAGACCCAGAAAATAACACCGTCTTATTGCCCTCAAAAACAGTGCTCCAGGCTAACCTAGTACCTACGGTTTATATTTTAAAAATTTAATCAAAAGACAGATTTCAGTAAAACATATAATCAAGAAAGAAACTTGATGGACCAAAGGGCTTTTTCTGAATTCTACACTTCTATGACTCTGTAAGATTTGAGATGTCAGTGACCTGCTTGGGAGCAGCAGGTGACCTTTTATTTTCTCATCTGCAAGTTCTGTGCTGTACCTTATTGCTTCAGTTTCTCTGACAAGTAAAGAAAAGTAGAAGACACTGCAAGCAGTGAAAGGTTGGGAAGGAATCTGTTTTGGAGTAAGCTTCTAAGAAGAAAATTGAAGATTAGACTGCACACAGGTTTCTTCATCTTTCTGAGCATGTGTATTCCAGCTATTGCTGGAGATTGTCCAAGGAGCATTGAAGTTGGAAGGGAGAGAGGCTCTAGCAAGTGGAGAATTATCCTGTCATTGATTATGAGCAAGCATGCCGAGTTCTAAATGACATATTTGATGATGTTGAGTGGATTGCCTAACGCTCACATATTAACTGTTATTAATATGCATAGCTTAGCAAGCCCTAGGTACAACCCAAGTGAGTATTGCCTTTAAAATGGTAACTATTTTTAATAAGCCTATTTGGACATTTTATGGCATATGTTCGTGTGGGTGGGACTTGAATCTGGACTTTCTAGGGACACTGTCACTGTGCCAAAAGAGCCTAACTGACTGATTTGTTGGTGCAATTTGGCCACTGATTACGTGGAGTACTATGACCCAACAAAACTTTTCAAAGACATAACATTGTTCATGAATGTTTTAAGGTACCGTGAGCATCTGTGAAATGCACTTGACTAAAAGATTACAGATGCTTGCTTCTTCATTTTAAATAATTAGGAAATATTTGGCAACCATTTCAAATGGATCTTGTGTTGCATGGAAAGTCACTCCACACAAATCCACTGCAAATTGAATAAAGCAGCAGTTCATTGATCAGTACGGGCATGTTTGCAGGGGAAAGTGCACTCTGATTGTTCCAAGAGGCATGTTGAAGTGGCAAAGTTTCTCTCGTAAATGTACACCATTCGTGTGACGTTATATCATGAGTCATATGCCCTTGTCTTTACTTTTAGTACTGCATGTACAAAATTAAACCACACCCAGTCCTTACCGTTTCATCACTCTCTTCCTCACATCAAAACATTCTGCCTTGAACTTTACCTTGGCTTTTTCAACTTTCCATTTCTTTTTTGCAGTCCTTTTTGTTGTTTATCGAGGATTGTAATTTATCAAAAATAGCAAAGTCGTAATCCATCTAACCTTATCCTTTGATTTCCAAAGTCACAATCTATCAAACATGGTACTTTGGTTATAAGCAGAACTATCCCTTCTCAAATCACCGTTGTTACTCTTACAACTGCCTCTGGTCATTCACACCTAAAGTACTTTGTTGGTCTGAAATAGTTTCTTCAAGTTCTAGCACAATATGTAATCTCTCCGATCTGCAGGATCACACGGCCTGTTCGTTCGATGAAGGATATTTGATTTGTCACCAAAGCCGGAATCTTACTTTGTAGCCGAAATCAAAATTCTTAGTAGCCTGAATTTCCAGCTGAGAACATTGTGCTCACAGGCCCAAGGAATTAGAATGAGAAAGTGAGAATCTGGACAGAATGAAAATCCTCTGAATTTTGAAACTGTGGGTTATGTGGTTGTATTTCACACAAGAAAGTTGATTAAGGAAAGGCTGTTTTTTTTTAATGAGTCATGGGAACTGGATGATGCTGGCCAGACCAGAATCCTGACTGTCCCCTAATGGCTGATTTGTCACTGTATTAAATCATTAAACTCCTTGTGAATTGGTATACCCGCAATGTTGTTAGAGTTCCAGGATCTTAATATAGTGATGAGGTCAGAATCATAGAATCCCTTGAGTGTAGAAACAGGCCTTTTGGCCTATTAAGTCTGTACCCACCCAGACCCAGCTCCCTACCCCATCTTTGTAACCCTGCATTTCCCATGGCTAATCCATCTACCTGTGCATCCAGGACACTGTGGGCAATTTACCATGGCCAATCCACATAACCTGCACATCTTTTGGTTTGTGGGAGGAAACCGGAGCACTCTGAGGAAATCCACACAAACACTGGGAGAATGTGCAAACTTCTCCCAGATAGTCGCCCGAGGATGGAATCGAACCCAGGTCCCTAGTCCTGTGAAGCAGCAATGCTAACCACTGAGCCACAGTACCACCTTGATTTCTGGATCTGTAAAAATGAATAAAATTGGCTGAAGACTGGCATCTATGGAATCTTTGCCCTTTCATTAGTTTGTACTACATTCTCCACAGAAAGAAATCAACTCAGTCTTATGATTTCTGATCGCCATCCCCTCATGGGAATGTGCTGGTGTGAGTATAAGTGAAGACAGAGGCACGGAGATGTACAGCATGGAAACTTATCTATGCTGACTGGGTATCTTAACCACAGGATTGTGTTTTAGTGTGATGGCCCCCATTCAGACAGCCTGACAAAACTGACCATGAGGCCATCACTTGGATGTGATAGCCAAAATCAAAATGCTATCAGTTGATGTGTTTTCCAATAACGGAGTCACAAAATAAAGCAGGGAGGTACAAGAGGCGATGGAGAAATTAAACAGTTTTACCAATTATCTAACCATAATACAGGCCTTATTGCGAAGGAGAAAAATTCATAAGATTCCAATAAATTGGCACCTGAAGTTTTTTTGAAAGCTACAAATGTTTGTGTTTTTGTTTCTTCAGTGGTTATGACCTTTGCAATCTGGGAGTATGTCCAAGCTCAGGTACCAGCCTTAGAGTGGAACACTTCTGGATGAAATAGATTAGATTAGATTAGATTACTTACAGTGTGGAAACAGGCCCTTCGGCCCAACAAGTCCACACCGCCCCGCCGAAGCGTACCCACCCATACCCCTACATCTACATCAACCCCTTACCTAACACTACGGGCAATTTAACATGGCCAATTCACCTGACCTGCACATCTTTGGACTGTGGGAGGAAACCGGAGCACCCGGAGGAAACCCACGCAGACACGGGGAGAATGTGCAAACTCCACACAGTCAGTCACCTGAGGCGGGAATTGAACTCGGGTCTCCAGCGCTGTGAGGCAGCAGTGCTAACCAATGTGCCACCGTGCCGCCCACAAAATAGGTGATTTGCTGCTTATCTACCAACTCATCCATAACCTCTTTTATACATTTGTGTTAAACATTTGTAGGACTTTGAGTGAGCAGAGGCCCAATGTTATAGTGAATCAGTTTCCTTGTGAGAATCTGGTGACAGTGAAGGATTGCTTGGCTGCTGTTTCGAGGCGAGCTGGAGGAGTGAATGGCCCAAGATGGCTGCCCCTTACCTATAACCTTTGCACAGAGCTACCTCAATTTATTAGCTGCTACCAACAACGCACAGACAGGTAAGAAATGCTGAAAACTTTGTTTTGTTGAATTTACAACAATACTGGTAAGAATGTGGATGAGTCAGTGTTTACAGCCAATTACGTGAGACTTAGACTCCTTGAATTCACAGTTAAATTGTGACATAAAGGAAAAACAACTTATTGTTAAATTAAAACACGTATGCTTTTTCAGTAAGTTTCTTATTTTGTTCAATTAGACTCCATTAAATCCTAGCGGTAAAAAGGGGAAACAGAACATCTACTCACAGAGCGCTTCAGAGAACCTCTCTGGGACACCTACACCAACCAGCCCTACCGCCCTGTAACCAAACACTTCAACTCCCCCTCCCACTCCACCAAGGACATGCAGGTCCTGGGCTGCCTCCATCGCCGCTCCCTTACCACCCAACGCCTCATCTTCCGCCTCGGGTCCCTCCAACCCCATGGCACCAATGTGGATTTCACCAGTTTCCTCATTTCCCCTCCCCTGACCTTATCCCAGTTCCAAACTTCCAGCTCAACACCGCTCTCATGACCTGTCCATCTTCTTTCCCACCTATCCGCTCCACCCTCCTCTCCAACCTATCACCATCACCCCCACCTCCAAACACCTATTGCACACTCAGTTACCGTCCCCGTCCCCCCCCCCCCCCACAGCCCCACCCCTATTCCCCTCCCACTTATCTCTCCACCCCCCGATGCTCCCAGCCTCGTTCCATTGGCCCGAAACATTGATTCTCCTGCTCCTCGGATGCTGTCTGACCTGCTGTGCTTTTCCAGTACCCCACACTCGACTCTAAACCCTAGAGGCGATGACTCATCACAATCAAGCATGATTTTGTTGTCATTTTGATATCTGTTGGCTATTTATTTTTATTTTAGACATTTGGGAAGGTTGATGTCTTCCACTTCTACCCTTTATGCGATCTTTAAGCGCAGGCAAAATGCTTAAGGTTTCATTTTTAACATACGCTGTGACTGATGGGCTTCACATTTCTTCCGTTCCTGACCCAGAATCATCACAGCTGGTTGTTGCAGTCTGTGGGTTGCTGCATCAATTATCTCCATAAGCTTATCACATTGTATCTAGGACTTTTGTTATGACCAAATGCTTTGATGTGGATTTATTGATTAGTGTGTTTGAAGAGTGATTGCAAACTCTAAGCTACTATTATGATTCCAGTTGATTTGCTGCTGTGCAAGTTGGATCTCAGAATGAATTCTAGCCTGACAGATCATATTCTCTTTCAACGTCAATATGCTGGTCTTTCACTGAAATATAAGCATACCAGGCTGCAGATTTGGTTTTAATGATAAAACAGAAATTTATTACACAAAATATATTTTTAAAAATAAACAAAGCTAAATAAGGCTTTTGGGTCCTGTCATCTTTGTACAATACAGTTAAAGATTTCAAAATGCACAGCAAAACCAAAAATCCCATCAATTCTCCAACGCCATTAATTTACAGTGAACCAAAATCCAGACAGACACTCCTTCCCTGTAAGTCTGGGGTTTTATAGCATTTCCCGTGCTGTCAGCCATTAAGCCTTTCTTTAAATATTCACACAACTGAGAGTTTTGATTTTCTCACTTTTAATAATCCGCAGAGTTCTAAACAAACGCTCTTGGTCTGGAAGGTATAATAACTATCAAAGTGTCTGCTGGATATTTAAAGTACAGGATTTAGTCAGTGCTAAAAGGAAGTCTCATTTCGGTGGTGATTTTCTGTAATGCTGGATTTGTGGGTTTCAAGACACATTTGTAAACAGGAGGTTCCTTCCCAGAAATAATTTCCGACTTTGATTATAAAAGTTGAGCCAAAATTTCTCTCATATGATCACAGACTTACTTTCTGACTATGGATTATATGATAAAGATGCTCCCCGTGCATCCAATGGACGGATAGTAGAGCAGGTTCAAAAGCAGAGTGGTCTACTCATTTCTGTATCGAGTATCTAATGATGCTCAATACTGTAAATTGAATCATGCTTCAGTTTACTGACCAAAGTAACTATGTCTACAAGAGAGAGCACCATCAGGTTGCTTGAAGATGCATCTTAGCATTACAAAGTATGCCATATACATTTAAAACATTCTTGTGACATTTCAATACTGGCCATAATTATATCATGTGTCGTTGCTTTCACTTCTGCAGTTAACATGGACATGTATAAATAAACCACACCCATTCCTTGCTCCTCTTTCCCCCTTCTCCTGTGTCCCACTTTTTTTCAACTTTCCATTTGCCTCCTTCGGTGCTCTTTTAATCAAGAATAGTAATTTATCAGAATTGCAATGTCCCAATCCAATTAACATTATGCGTGTCAGGAAAACTAAGCTCATTAGTATAACCCACCTCCACATCTTGAGTTGTGTCCAGTTACTCACACCCTAATTATTCTATTTTCCTAAAATGTTTCTGCAAATCCAGCAAGAAAAAGCAAAATCTGTAATCTCGTGTTTTAACCCCTTCAGATCATGAGGGATTTAACAATTATAATTTTATGAAAACAGCTGTTTAGCTGAGAACATGAATAGCATCTTGGAATAATATCATGACCGGTATTACTTCTCTGAAGCACCTTAATGAATATCACTTATATATTAAACACCACCGCAAAGATCTAGTTGTTCATACCATTGCAGTTTGTGTGTTCCTTTTATTAATTCATTCACGAGATGACTGTGTCACTGCATAGGCCAGCATTTGTTGCCCATCTCTAATTAGCCAGAGGACAGTAGAGGGTCAACAATATTGGTGTGGGTCTGGATTCACATGTAGATCAGAATAGGTAAGGTCAACAGTTTACTTGCCTTGAAGACATTAGTGAGCAAGAGGCTTTTTCCAATAATCAGCAACGGATTCATGGTCATTATTAAACTCTTAATTCCACATTATTATTGAATTAAAATTCCATAATCTGATGTGGTGGGATTCGAACCTGGCTATCCAGAGCATTACCTGAGTCTCTGGATTAACAGAGGTCATTGCCTCCCCAATACCTGTACTTGAAGTTGCTGCTATATTTTGCTCAAAAAAACTGAAAACTGGAAGATGTTTCTTCCATTTCCTGCATCTTGTTTCTCAGGGGAGAGGACAACCACTGGATATGCAAGCCTTGGAATCTTGCTCGAGGTCTCGACGCACACATTACTGACAACCTCAACTACATCATTCGTCAAAGAGAGAGTACACCAAAGGTATGCTCAGTTTTGGAACTGTGAGGTTATTTACACAACATGAGCCTGCTTGAAAGATCTAGGTCAAGTTGGGTGATGCTCTGTCAAACACACCAAGCCATCCTTTTGTTTCTGTGCTGTTTAAAATAGGGTAGGGATAGGAGTGTTGTGGTGGCCTCTGTTGACTGGGCAGGAGACGGGAATAGTCAACATTGTACGTGCTGTTTCCTCATTATTTAATTATGGATGCGTTGACCAAGGGCAAGGTTTTAGCCATTGTTACAATCTCCATTCCTAACTCCATTGGACGGCACGGTGGCACAGTGGTTAGCACTGCTGCCTCACAGTGCCAGAAACCCGAGTTCAATTCCCGCCTCAGGCAACTGTCTGTGGGGAGTTTGCACATTCTCCCCGTGGGTTTCCTTTGGGTGCTCCGGTTTCCTCCCACAGTCCAAAAAAAATTTGCAGGTTAGGTGAATTGGCCATGCTAAATTGCCCATAGTATTAGGTGAAGAGGTAAATGTAGGGGAATGTGTCTGGGTGGGTTACTCTTCGGAGAGTCGGCGTGGATTTGTTGGGCTGAAGGGCCTGTTTCCACACTGTAAGAAATCTAAATCTAATCATGGACTCAATCCCTGTCCGAGCTCAAAGGTTATTGCAGAAAATAATAGGGGATGACTAGGGTCACCAAGTAGGGTCAGACTAGGTTGGTTCCTGTGATGAGAGGGCAGACTTAGAAGGAGAGGTTGGACAGACTGGGCTTATTTTCATTGGAGTTGAGAAAAATGCGGGGTGACTACATTGAAGTGTGCAAGATCCTGAAGAGTCGTGACAAAGTGGACATGAAAGCGACGTTTCCTCTAGTGGGTGAGTCCAGGACTAGGGGCACTGTTTTAAAATTAGGGTTCGCCCTTTAAGATAACATGGAAGAGATTTATTTTCTCTGAGGGTTGTGCAATTTTGGAACTCTCTGCCTCAGAAGCTATGGAAAGGGGTCATTGATTATTTTCAAACCAGGCGTAGATAGATTCTTGTTCGACAGGGAAATCAAAGGTTAGTGGGGTAGATGGGAACATACAAGCAGTTTCCCTGGTTACGATGGATCGCTTTTCTGAGGTTGTTTGTAAGTTGATTTGAGAGCAGGTTGGAACACAGTATTATACAATTATAAAATATCCATTTCTAAGAACTGGCAAGCATTCACATGTCAGTTCCTTAAAATTAGTAGTACTATGTGACTTTGTTCGTAAGTGCAAGCAACCGTAAGCTGGATGTTCATAAGTTGGGGACCCCTGTAGAATTTAAAGCACAAACTGATCGACCATGAAGTTATGGGAAAAGTCAAACAGGCTCAAAGGGTTGAATGGCTTAGTTATACTCCTGTTTTGTGTGTAGGCTCGTATGTTCCCTCAGGTTTTTTCTTCTAACCTATCTCTTGATTTGTCACCTGTCCCTATATTCCTACATCTGCCCAGTGTCAGTTTTGTTTGAAGCACCTTGGGACGACTCGTGACATTAAAATGAGTATCTAAAAGTAAGTTGATGTTGGATCACCAATCATTGATTTGTCCTGCATTTGTGATATGCTTTGCAGTTCTCAGTTCATCAGTCAGCACTTACCCCCACTGGTTTCATGTCTGGCCATTTCGGGAGATACTGAAGAGTGTGTGTTTCAGATTGAGGTAGCCAATTCCAAGATGAGAGAAGGCATCTGAGGGAGAAGGAAACTGTTTTGGTAGTTTTACAGTAATGATGCACTATTCATTGTTCGCAGGTGGTATGCAAGTACATTGAGAATCCAGTGCTGTTTGACAGAGAAGATTTGGAAGGATTGGTTAAATTTGACATCAGATACATTGTCCTACTTCGTTCAGTCCAGCCTCTGCAGCTGTATGCGTACAATGTATTCTGGCTTCGCTTTGCCAATAGGTATGAAAAGATGAACTACCTGTTCAGTGTCTGGAAATTTTAAAAATTGAGACAGTTTTTTTTTCCTATTTGTTTGTTAACTGTGGGCATTGTTCGTAATACCAAGACATGTAGGCCTTGAGAAATATTGTAGTGAATTGTTTTCTTGAACCTGTGCAGTATATATGGTATGGGTCCATCTATTGTACTATTAACCAGGGAGTTTCAGGAGTCCAGTCAAATACCAGTGGAGAAGCAGAGATGTATTCATCTGTGGCTAAAAAGTGGCAACTAACATTCATCTTGCACAACTGCCAAGCAATGACCATCTCCAATAAGAGACCATCTAACCACCACCCTTTGATATTCGATGGTGTTGCCATCACTGAATCCCCCACTATCGGCATCCTGGGACTTACCATTGACCAACAACTAATTGGCCTGGCCACATAAACACAGTGGCTACAAGAGCAAGTCAGAGGCTCGGAATACTGTGGTGACTAACTTGCTTTCTGACTCCCCAAAGCCTATTCAGAAGGCACAAGTCAGGAGTCTGATAGAATACTCCCCACTTGCCTGGATGAGAGCAACTCCAACACTACTCAAGAAGCCAGACACCATCCAGGACAATGCATCCTGCTTGAGCAGCACCACATCCACAAACATCCATTCCCTCCACCACTGATATTCAGTAGCAGCAGTGAAGACTATCTACAAGATGCACTGCAGAAATTCACTAAAGATCCTTAGACAGTACTTTCCAAACCCAGGACCACTTGCATTTAGAAGGACAAGGTCAGTAGATACATGGAACACCACCCCCTGCAAGTTCCTCTCTAAGCCATTCATCGTCCTGACTTGGAAATATATCACCGTTCCTTCATTGCAACTGGGTCAGAATTCTGAATTCCCTCCCTAATGGTATTATGGGTCAACCCATAGGACACAGACTGCAACAGTTCAACAAGGCATCTCACTACCAGTCTCTCAAGGGCATCTCGGGAAGGGCACTAAATGCTGGTCACCCAGCTACGCCAACTTTCCACAACGGAATTAAAAACATTCCTAAGACAGGATGGTATCTGATTTGGAGAGGAGTGTGCAATTGATGGTGTGCTTGTGTAATTGCTGCCTGTATCCTTCTAGCTGGTGGAGATCATGGGTTAGGGAGGTGCTGTCAAAGGAGCTAAGGGTATGACTGCATTGCATTTTGCTGCCACTGTGTCAGTTGTGGAGAGAGTGAATGTTGAGCTATTGGGTGAGGTGCAATTTAATGGGCTGCTTTGTCCTTTATAGTGTTGATCTTATTGACAGTTGCTGGAGCTGCACCCATCTAGGTGAGTTCTGAGGAAGGGTCACCGTTCCCGAAGCGTTAACTCTGACTTCTCTTCACAGATGCTGCCAGACCTGCTGAGCTTTTCCGGCAACTTCTGCCTTTATAAAAAGCTCTAACTTGATTCCAATTAACTTCCATTTTACTTGGGCTCCTTGGTGCCACGCTCACTCAAGGCCACCATACCTTTGGAATTCAGCTTTTGTCCATCTTTGGACTCATGCTGTCACAGATCTGGAGCCGAGTGGTCCTGGTGGAACCCAAACTGCGAATCCGGACGCAGGCTGTTGTTCAGTAAATGCAACTTAGTTGCAGTAGTGCCAACACTGTCCATCATTTTGTTCGTGATGAAGGTGAGACCAAGGGGGCACTAATTGGGTGCAGTTGACAAGACATACCTTTCAGGTCGGGTTGTTGCTGTCCTGGAGCTGCACTGTACTGAATGATTCCTGTTTAGAGAGGCCATGAAAACTCATTTTTTTTCAATTGCTTTCCTTCTTACAACTGCATTTTCTTTAAAATGCATGAACAGACATGTTTCTGAATGAATTCACTACTTGTTTAACCTTAGCTTCTTACTGGCATGTTGTTTTCATCCAAATTGAGTAAGACATTTAGGACAAAATATAATTTTACTTAAATTGTATTCCAGTAATGTTTTTACTTGAATGGAATATTACTGACAAGTCACTAACTCAACATTACACAGTCTTAATGCCTTAGCATGATGGAAATTGGTGGGATGTGAATGGACGCCAGGTGTTTTGGAGGTGATTGTTATGGACATTAAGACTAATATCAGAAATCTCAGAGCAGTGTTGCTGTCAGTAGTTGATCTACAATTAGCATCGGCACACGAATGTTCATAGACATTTTCGAGGAAGGGAGTGTGAATGGCAGGAAAGAATTAAGAAAGTGAAGCACCATGCCTAGCACCCAAGTATGAAAGATGAGAGCAAAAGGAACAAAAATAAAATTAGTGTCATTTTACATGTTCAGTTGGTCAAAATTGCAAATGGTGATCTTGACCTGAGCAATGCAATTCATCATAGAATCCCTACAGTGAGGACACAGGCCATTCGGCCCACGCGGATCCTTCAGAGAGCATCCCACCCTCCCCTACCCAAACCCTGTAACCCTGCATTTCCCATGGCCAATCCACTTAGACTGTGGGAGGAAACCAGAGCACCTGGAGGAAACCCACGCAGACACTGGATGTGCAGACCCCACACAGAGAGTCACCTGAGGACAGAATTGCGCCAGGGTTCCTGGTGCTGTGAGGCAGCAGTGCTAGCCACTGTGCCACCCATTTACAATTGAAATTTTCTGGGCTACTTACTGACATTTATAAAAACACTAAACTGCCTGCTTGGTTACACCAATAGCAGTTTGCGTTATAACCCTATTCTCCTGAGAGTTATCCTGTTTTAATTTGTGCAAGTATTTCTGCTCAAGTCCAATTTACCCCAGGCGTAGCTGCCTGGAATCATCCTTGATTTTGATTGACCATTTGGTGGCATTATGCCATTAAATGCGAAAGGTGTGCACTATTCGGTTTTCAGAGTCACATTGCTACTAAGTAAATATCAGGTTAATATTTGGTCAGTTTTGCTGCTGTAATTTGAGAGGTGGTTGAGGTCATATAGAAGTCAATGAAAAGACCTCTCATTCCCTGGCTGTTATTTTTAGAACTATAAATTCCTTTATACTTCTGTTTGAAGCAGATTATAAATTTATGCGTGATGCTTGAATTGTGGCATTTAGTTCTACTTTAATAATTTTTATACAGCTGTATTTCCTAGGTTCTGACTAATGATTTTTTTTTAATGGTTCAAATTTGTAGCCCAATCATGCTGTGTAAACACAATATTATTCTGATGATACAGTTTTAATGTGTACTCCATTAAGGCTACAAATTTTAATGGATCAATCGCTCATTGAGTTGATGTAAAGGTCAAATAAAAATTGCAGACTGGCTGTGGAGCATTATGTTACTGGAGAGTTTGTGCCTTTCAGTTTACTGTCTTTATACTTTTCCCTATCTCGGTTTCCAGATTTGTACATGTCTGTGCCATTTTGGTAAACCCAAGATATGAAAATACGTAAAATGTTAATAGAAAAATGATGTATTACACTATTATGCATCAAACATGAGCATCTGATGCTACTCTGTCTTACAATTGCTGCTCCTCTCATTCCTCTTCTCATCTTTTTCTCTTTCTGCCTTTTCTTTGCTCCTCTTTTTTTTATTTGGCTGGGAGGTGGTGACATCTTGATAGGAAAGGGAACCATCACAGGGTGAAAAGAACTCAGAGGATCCAACCAGCCTGAAAGCAGCAGAGGCAACAGACTGAGCAAGAGCAGTAGTGCAGGTTGAATGGATATTGCTAAAGAGTCCTTGGAGTGCAGGTTCATAGTTCCTTGAAAGTGGAGTTGCAGATAGATAGGATAGTGAAGAAGGTGTTTGGTGTGCTTGCCTTTCAGTGTATTGAGTATAGGAGTTAGGAGGTCATGTTTCAGCTGAACAGGACATTGGTAATGCCACTTTTGGAATATTGCGTGAAATTCTGGTCTCCCTCCTATCAGAAGGATGTTGTGAAATCTGAAAGGGTTCAGAAAAGCTTTACAAGAGTGTTGCTAGGGTTGGAGGATTTGAGCTACAGGGAGAGGTTGAATAGGCTGGGCTGTTTTCCCTGGAGTGTCGGAGGCTGAGGGGTGACCTCCCTGAGATTTATAAAATCATGAGGGGTGTGGATAGGGTAAATAGACAAGGTCTTTTCCCTGGGGTGGGAGAGACCAGTGCTAGCGGGTGTAGGTTCAGGGTGAACAGGGAAAGATATAAAAGGGACCTCTGGGGCAACATTTTCAAGCAGAGGGTGGTGCGTATATGGAATGAGCTGCCAGAGGAAGTGGTGGCAGCTAGTACAATTACAACATTTAAAAGGCATCTGGATGGGTATATGAATAGGAAGGGCTTAGAGAGATATGGGCCAAGTGCTGGCAGGTGGGACTAGATTTATTTAGGCTATATGGTTGGCATGGAAAAGTTGAACTGAAGGGTCTGTTTCCATACTGTAAACCTCTGACTCTATGTGCATGTGGAAGGTGACTACCTGTTTTCCTATCCTCCCACTTCTTTCATTCCTCTTTCATGTTCCAGCAAGTCCTACACTGCTTTGTCTTTATCAGTCTTCTTTGTCACTTCTTCAAAAACTCATTCAAGTTATTGAGACAGGATTTCCCATGCGCAAAGCTATGTTGACTATCCCTAATCAGTTCTTGCCTTTCCAAATGCATATAAATCCTGATCCTCAGGATTCCCTCCAACAAATCGCCCACCACCGATGTCAGGCTCACCAGTCTGTAGTTCCTTGGCTTTTCCTTACCACCTTTCTTAAATAGTGGCACCATGTTAGCCAACCTCCATCTTCTGGCACCTCCCCTGTGGCTATTGGTAATGCAAATATCTCAGCAAGGGGCCCAGCGATCACTTCCCCACCTTCCCACAGACTTCTAGGGTACACCTGATCAGGTCCTGGGGATTTATCCACCTTTATACATTTTAAGACGCTCAACACCATCTCTTCTGTAAATGTTCACTTCTCAAGATGACGCAATTTATTTCCCAAGTTGTCTAGCTTCCATATCCTTCTCCACTGTAAACACTGATGTAAAACATTCATTTAGTATCTCACCATTCTCCTGTATTTCCACAAATAGGTGGCCTTGCTGATCTTCAAGGGGCCCTATTCTCTCCTTCGTTACCCTTTTGTCCTTAATATATTTGTAGAAGCTCTTCAGTATACTCCTTTTGCCCTTATACTCTTCTAGGGATTAATCTCAATCCATGCTACCTACATGTGACATATACTTTTTTGCGTTTCTTGATCAGAGCCTCAATTTCTCTAGTCACACGGCATTCCCTACATTTATCAGTCTTGCTCTTCACACCAACAGCAACATAGTGTCCCTGGATTCTTGTTACCTCACTTTTGAAGGTTCCCAGTTTCCGTTTATCCCTTTGCCTGCAAATATCTGGTGACAATCAACTATCTTACCTAATACCATCAAAATTGGTCTTCCTCCAATTTAGAACTTTAACTTTTAGATCAGGTCTACCCTTTTCCATATCTTGCTTAAGAGTTAACAGAATTATGATCACTGACCCCAAAGTACTCCCCCACTGACACCTCAGTCACCTGCCCTGCCTTCTATCTAAGAGAAGCTCAGAGTTTGCTCCTTCTCCAGTAGGTAAATGCACTTACTTAAGTGTTAACCTGATCACACCTGTATGAAGGCTAACCTTTCACTTAGAGAAGCAATAACATTAGGGGTGTGAGAAGGGGTGAAAATGTGATGCTGGAAGATAAGAGGCAGCAGGCATCATTAAGGTAATAATCCAGCCAATTTTAATAGGCCTGAGCTACGAAGAAAGTGCCAAGTTTTTTTAGTGCATTTATAGGATGTGGGCATCAGTGGTAAGGTCAACTTTATTGCCCACATGTAAATGCTGTCAGGAAGTTGGTGGTGAGCTGCCACTTTGAACTGCTGCAGTCCTTATACGTAACACCCATAGTGCTGTTATGGAGGGAATGCTTCCAGGATTTTAACCAGCAGCTCTGAAGAACAGCATTGTATTTTCAAGTCAGAGCGACCTGTGCTTTTGAAGGGTACTGGCTGGTGATACTGTTCTGATGTGCGTGATGCCTTTGTTCTTCACAATTTGGGTTCAAAGTTTTAATGATGCTGTTGAGAACACTTTGGCAAGTTGCTACCATGCATCTTGTAAATGATAGACACCCGTCAAGGGAGTGAATGTTTACTGTGATGGTTGAGGTCCCAATTAAGCAATTTATCATAGATGGCATTGAGTTCTGATGATGCTACACTCAGCCCTAAGCAAGTGACTTGAAGGGAGATCTGGTGAGGCACATTGAACTGGCATAGTAATAATGTTAGATGACAGACTGATGTGAAAAAGTATTTTGGATTTTTCAGTGTTGCTACAAATGTGAGACTTTGAGGTTTTTGTTTCTAGCTTGTTTCCTCAAATTTATGGTGAAATACAATGTCCTGAATAAGGGTTATTGAAATCATGCAAGACTGTGCCAGGAGACAGGTACATGTAATGTGGTTGTCATGGGGCAACAGATCCGGGTGGAACACTGGAAAATCAAGTGCCAGTTTTCATACCTTGACACAAAAGAGATACAGCTGGCGAAGGAGATATAAACAACTGCAGCTCTGAAAAGAAAAGGTTTTTGTCTCTGAGACTTTTGTATTAGCTACCAAGCAGAATGCTGCTGAGAATGATTTTCTGTTCCCAGAGACAGGACTTGTGGAGATTTAAGGAGTTTGAGTATCAGACAGTATTATGTTGCTGGAAGCCAACTTGGTGATAGTCTGAATACTGGGCAGAGTGACTTTAAAAGCACAGAAGAAGAATCACCCTGGAGGAGACAGAAACTTGCTAAAAAGTAAGGAGGAGTTGGGAGTTTAATCTTAAATTGAAGGAGCCAATTACTAAGGTTATTTGAGTGAAAGAAGAATTTTATTGTCTGTTAACCTAAGGAAAACAAAAATAACACAATGTCAGACAAACGCAGGTAAAAAATGTAAATGAATTTTACAGACAAGGAGAAAAAAACTACAAAGTTTAAATGTTCGTGTATGTTTCAAGAATAAGAGTAAAATCTGAGTCCACAACTGTTTAGCAGGTAGAGTGGCCTGACCAAGGAGCTGTGCTCTGAAACTTTGTAATTTCAAATAAACCTATTGGATTAAAAGCTGGTGTCATGTGACTTTTGACTGCGTCTACTCCAGTCCAACACCAGCACCTCCACACCATTGCTGCTGAAAGGCAGTGAATGAAAAAGTCTATTTGCATATTCCTGAGTCTAGCTTCATTGTCCTTACTAGTTGAACATTTGCTGGCATATTTTCATCCAATATCTTGCGTGCCTGAATTAAAACAGGAGATACAAATTTCTAATACTGTCTTATTTATATGATTTTGGATGAAAGGGTAATTTCAATGCAGCAACTTTAGCGCATGTTTCAATCTAGAGCCAAGTGATCACATCATTTGATGAGTTTTTATCCTTTTTTGTGTAATTGCTTCAGTCAGGAAAGACTTCAGTATTAATGTTAGATGATGGAAACTGCTTATTGAAACAGTCCATGCTTACTATTGTCATAACAGGATTTTCTTTACTTAACATGCAACTAATACAAAACTAATATCTAGCAAATGTTGATTTTTTTGTGTGTGAAAGCTTGAAATGTGAAATTCGGTCCTGCTATTCTTTGATGTTTGCTGGAAAATTCATATCTGTTCAAAAATTATTGGTTTTCATGAGGACTGCAGCAATGTTCAGTGTTATGGTATAAATATAATGGACCGGTTCATTTTGAAGTACATGTCCATAGATAGCAGCACACAGTTTAAGACCTTACAGGTTGCACTTCATTCACTGCTTGCAGCGCAACTGAGCAATACGAAACCTATGAAATGTGTGAGATATTTTAAGTATGAACAATCGTTTGTTAATTTCCAGGCCTTTCTCACTGCATCATTTTGATGATTATCAGAAGCACTTTACTGTGATGAACTATGTTGATGAAACTAAACTTAAACAGGCAAGTAAAGCCCTTTTTTGTATTTGATTATTCTATAGTTTTGATAATAAACACTAGCTTTGAGAATTTCTATGTTTCTCCCTCCCTGTCTTGTCAATGTTCTCCCTACTCATTTGAATCCTTCCCTTCTGGGTTGAGAGGAGTCAGATCTACAAGGGAGTATGTCTCAGGTAGTTAGACTGAGCTTGAGAAAAAGGTCCAAGTTACCTTGCAGGAAAGTTAAGGATTGGTTGTTTTTCGGGACTGCATTTTAATTCCAGTAATTTTGAAACATGTAAATTTCTAAACAAAGGCAGTGAAAGTAAGAATTTTTAGTCACAAAAGAGGGAGCTGATTCTACGGAAAGGAATACAAGGCAACCTCGATTATCCGATCGACATGAGCAGGTCTAATGAGTTGTCCCTTCACTCTAAGGCTGTGCCCTCAGGTCCTCATCTCTCCTACGTGGGGACATCTTCTCCACCTCCACTCTATCCAGGCCTCTCAGTATTCTGTAAGTTTCAGTGAGATCCCCACTCAATGTCCTAAAGTCTTGTTCACTAACTGGATATCGATGAGGCCAACCAGTCTTCGGTGGCATGCGGCAAGAGCAAAGGCAAACTACGACACTATGGGTGGCCTAACTGCACAGCCGGGCGAAGAGTGGAAGGTCAATACTGATGAGGGATCCTTCAGTTAGGGGAACAATGGCCACAGTGTGACTCCAGGATGGTTTGTTGTCTGCCTGGTGCTACGGTCAGGGATGTCACAGGCTGCTGGGCATTCTTCTGGGGAGAGTAAAACAGCCAGAATTCGAGGTCCACGTTGATGATCATGACATGGGTAGGAAAGGGGATTTGGTCCTGCAGTTGGAATTTAGGGAGCTAGGTAGAAATTAGCAAGCAGCATCTCCAAAACTGTAATGTCTGGATTACTTCCAGTGCCACGTACATGTGTTGACAGAATTAGGATGATGAGACAGATGAACGCATGGCTTTAAAGTCAGTGCATGAGGGAGGCGTTTAGATTCTTTGGATGCTGGGACTGGCTCTGGGAGTGATGGCTCCTGTACAGAACAAATTAAATCCATCTGAACAGAGCCAGAACTAAGTTTCTTGCAGAGTGTTTTGCTAATGCTGTGGGGAAGGATAAACTAACTCAGCAGAACTGTGGGAATCTGGCGGGAATGTTCGAAAGTAGTACAGGAGTGCACAAAATGCTGCGAGGGGCAGATAATATTAAAATGGAGAATAGGATGTTAATAGGTGGAGTCAGTGTAAGGGGAAAGAAGTGTACCCTAAATCATCTGGGAGTCCACAGTGTTCAGTTCATAAAATTGGAGAGTTAACAGGCCCAGATTGTGGGATTGTCATGTTGTGATGACACCAAATACCAGGTTTACACATGGAAAGTCAGGGTGTTAAAGGTTCCTGGCCACAAGGTGTTCTGAAAAGATAGAGGGCGGCACAGTAGCTCAGTGGTTAGCACTGCTGCCTCACACCATCAGGGTCCTAGGTTCGATTCCAACCTTGGGCATCTGTGTGGAGTTTGCACATTCTCCCCGCATTTGCATGGGTTTCCTCCGGGTGCTCCGGTTTCCTCCCACAGTCCAAAGATGTGCGGATCAGGTGAATTGGCTATGCTAAATTGTCCATAATGTTAGGTGCATTTGTCAGAGGGAAATGGGTCTGGGTGGGTTACTCTTCGGAGGGTCGGTGTGGACTGGTTGGGCCGAAGGGCCTGTTTCCACACTGTAAGGAATCTAATCTAATCTAATCTAAAAGGGATACAAGGAAGGGGTGATGTTTTTGTTATTGAAGGTGATTGCTTGACAAAAAGGATGCTTCAGAGGGTTCAAGGACAGAATCAGCTTGGCTAGGGATAAGCAATAAAGAGGTTGCAATTACACGTCTCAGTGCAATCTATAAACCAATTAGACCATCCAGTAAATAGGAACAAATCTGCAAGGAAATTAGAGAGGTGTAAATATCATAGAGTAGTTATAATGGTGGGGGGGATCTTTAATATTCTGACAGAAGAGAAAATGCCATCACTAGAAAACTTTCAAATTGGCAAAGAGAACATATCGAAGAAGCTTCGGTATGTAAAATTGACAAGGAATGGGACTGGTATCTGCGGATGTTAAAGGAAATAAGTGTGGAAATTGTGGAGGTGCAGGCAATCTTTCGACCTTCCCTGGATTTACGGGCTGGCAGATTGGAGCACTGTAAGCATTACACCTGTATTTCAAAGAGATTGTATACAATGTCCCAGCAATTACTGAGCAGTCAGTTTAACTTCAGTGGTGGGGGATCGGCTAGAAACAATTATTTGGGATGGAATTAATATTTGCATGGAAAAATATGGATAGATTCAAATGGATTTGCTAAGGGACAATCATGTTTCACTAACATGGAGTTCTTTTTGAATTGGTAAAAGTGAGTTGAAGGGGGGGGGCAGGCTACCTTGTGGTGTACATGGCCTTCCAAAAGGTGTTTGATACAGGGCCACATAACAGACCTATGAGGGAGATTAGAAGTCAAAGGGGAGAATAGTATTGTGAATACAAAATTGGCTGCGGGAAGGAAACAGAAAATTACTGGTTATTTTTAGTCTGGAAGAAGGTTTGCAGTGGACTTGCCCACAGGCCAGTTTTGAGATCTTTGTTTCACTTGATTTGCGATAGTGATCTAGATCTTGGTGTGATGAAGGGCTTTTGCCCGAAACGTCAATTTCGAGGCTACTTGGATGCTGCCTGAACTGCTGTGCTCTTCCAGCACCACTAATCCAGAATCTGATTTCCAGCATTTGCAGTCATTGTTTTTACCACCTTGGTGTGAATGTGACAATTGCAAAGTATTCAACTTGGGAGAACTGCAAACTGTGGAGTAGTCAGTTTAGAATTTCAAAAGGACAGTAATACGTTGGGCAGGAGATAGCAGATGGAATTCATGTGGAGAACATGTAGAAAGAGAATAGAGAGGCAGCAGAAGTTAAAGGGTGCTGCTTTCAAAGGTGTGCAGAAGCAGAGACCTATACAAATTATTAAAGGTGGCAGGAGAAGTAGAGAGAGCTGTAATATGAAAAAGCATCAATATTCCAGGCTTCATTAATAGGTTTACAAAGTTAGAAATCACACAACACCAGGTTATAATCCAACAGGTTTATTTGGAAACACTAGCTTTTGGAGCACTGCTGCTTCATCAGGTGATTGTGCCCGAAAGCTAGCGCTTCCAAATAAACCTGTAAGACTATAACCCGGTGGCTCAGTGGTTTGATTCCTGCCTCAGGCGACTGTCTGTATGGAGTTTGCACATTCACCTCGTGTCTGCGTGGGTTTCCTCCCGGTGCTCCGGTTTTCTCCCACAATTCAAAAGATGTGCAAGTCAGGTGAATTGGCCGTGCTAAATTGCCCGTAGTGTCGGGTGCATTAGTCAGGGGAATGGGTCTGGGTGGGTTACTCTTCGGAGGGTTGGTGTGGACTTGTTGGGCCAAAGGGCCTCTTTCCATATTGTAGGGAATCTAAAATAAAGGTTGTACTGTGTGCAGCTCTGGGTGTCACACTGTAGGAAAAATGTGAATATGTCAGAGAGTGTAGAAGAGTTTTATGAGAATGATTCCAAAGAGACCCTTCCTAAGGTTGGAGAAGTTGGGACTTGGAGGGAAGAAGGCTAAGCAGAAATTTCATAGAAGTTTTCAAAATTATGAGAGTTCTGGATAGAGTAGATAGGGAGAAATTTCTCCTGCTCATCAAAAAGTCTAAAACACGAGGGCATGGTTTTGTACAAGAAGCAAATGCAAGGCGAGAAAAACATTTTCATACAACAATTGTGGGCCTCCATCCGATTGGAAAGGATGTTGTGAAACTTGGAAGGGTTCAGAAAAGATTTACAAGAATGTTGCTAGGGTTGGAGGGTTTGAGCTATAGGGAAAGGCTGGGGCTGTTTCCCTGGAGTGTCTAAGGCTGAGAGGTGACCTTTATAGGGGTTTATAAATTCATGAGCCACGTGGATAGGATAAATAGATAAGGTCTTTTCCCTGGGGTGGGAGAGTGCAGAGCGAGAGGGCATAGGTTTAGGGTGAGAAGGGAAAGATATAAAAGATATATAAGAAAGATATAACAGAGGGTGGAATGGGCTGCAAGAGGAAGTGTTGGGGCTGGTACAATTACAACATTTAAAAGGCATCTGAATGGGCATATGAATAGAAAGGGTTTAGGCCAAGTGCTGGCAAATGGAACTAGATTAATTTAGGATGTCTGGTCAGCATGGATGAGTTGGAGCGAAGGGTCTGTTTCCATGCTACATCTCCATGACTCTGTGACACTAAGTAGTTAGGGTCTGGAATGCAATGCATGGAAGTTTGGTGGAGCCAGGTTCAGTTGAAACATTTACAAGGTCATAGGATAATTATGTAAATATGCATAATTACAAGGAAGAGGGAGGAGATTAGTTGTAAATCAAAAGGTGGCACGGTGGCACAGTGGTTAGCACTGCTGCCTCAGAGTGCCAGAGACCTGGGTTCAATTCCTGCCTCAGGTGACTGACTGTGTGGAGTTTGCACATTCTCCCCGTGTCTGTGTGGGTTTCCTCCCACAGTCCAAAGATGTGCAAGTCAGGTGAATTGGCCATGCTAAATTGCCCGTAGTGTTAGGTAAGGGGTAAATGTAGGGGTATGGGTGGGTTACACTTTGGCGGGTCGGTGTGGACTTGTTGGGCCGAAGGGCCTGTTTGCACACTGTAAGTAATCTAATCTAACCTAAAATCCTTAGAGAGCTAGTGCATATACAACAGGCTGAGCGGCCTCCTTCAGCTCCGTGACAATTCATTCATTTGGAATATGGTTCCTGGTGTATGGATTCTCAGTGTTCCAAATTTGGATTCAGGTTGGGTCTTGGCCCATAGGATCATTAATGTGAAATTTGACCTTCACAGTGAAGAAGCTATGTGACATTTATAAACTGAATCTGTTCCTATTAGTGCTGTAATACCACATCCACTGCAACAAGTCAAGCAAGGACTGCAAGATGGCAGTGCTGAGCAGAAAACAGAATGCCTATACTTTTTTTTGCTGAACAATCACAGCCATCTTCCTTGGACTTGTTGTTTAGTTGAGTGTTGATTTGTAAAAAAATACACCTTTTAATATTCTTTATTCTTTGCATAATCTAAGCAAATTTCCTTTGGTGGTGAATACGTTTTGTTCATCAAATACTCTTCTATTGCAACAATCATATCTTGTTTGACAATATGGATAATCGTTGCTTCATAAACTCTTGCCTCTGCTTATCCAAAATATCTTTATTATATCATTTAATCTTCCTAAAGCATCAAAAGTAGTCCAGTTTTTAATTTGATTTCTTAATCACACTTTGGGTTCTCTGATGTTCACTCACCAAGAAACACACATATGCCCAGCTGTTAACTGCATCCCTTCAACAGTGATTTTTATGTCTTCCTGATGCTTCCAAAATTACTTAATCACTGCTGTCATTATGCTAATGTACACTTCAAAGATTCTTCTTTCTGCATATTACCATGTCAGGCAGTCTCTGCAAATCTGTTGAACGTCAATGCCATCAGCAAATCTGAGATCGTTTAAAGTCTTGCTATATGCATAACATGTAATATCATCCTTTGGTGCAAGATTAATTACTAATTCCTATAATAAATAAATTAGGAAACAATCCTTCACTCACTGCATTAATATTTCAGCAATAAATTGAAAAGTGAAACTACTACTGCTGGTTGCTACAAAAAAATGATAAAGGAAACCACCAGTTTTCAAGTGACGTCTCGACGTATTCTGTACATGACTTCTCATGGAAAGTTCTGGAAAATTTCTGAATTAGCGACCTGACTGTTCCAGCCAAAATAGACAAGCAAGTCTCCATTTTACAGTTCACCTTATGAATTCATCACAGAGTTGTGAGGGGATACAACATGTTTGTGACTCGCATAAGGCTTTTATTTCTCCTGCATCTGAATGGTTTTATGTTCCCAGGAGTGAATGTCTTGTTTGTACATAAGACTTTTATGTTTCAATCAGCTTAGATGCACTATGTCTTAATTAGCTTGAAAGCTTGTGGTTTAACATAACATGAAAGCTGTGCTTTTTCCATCATTCAGTTCAATGCTTGACCTCCATATGGAATGGTAAAAATGGTCAACTTTCAAGTTAAAACTCCATTTGCATACATTTAGGCAGTTCATGCATGTCTTGAAGGACCTGTGTGCCTTGAACATCTTTCTTGGGACAGTCCATCAATACATCCCCCTTCCCCCTACATCATGTTTCTCCATCTTTCTAACCTTTTCCTTGGATTCCATACCCTTTCCAAATCAGTCCTGTTACTACTCTCACTCAGATATACCAGTCTTCATAAGTTTATTCATCTTGTGCTTATTTCACTTAGATCATTCCCTGGACTTCTGTTTACTTCCACTGATTTTAGTGGTATTGCTTGTTTCAAATCTGTTTCTGGGAATCTCATTAAATTTACTTCCACTGCCTGTTGCTCTCTGACCTTCCTGAACTGTTGCTGTCCAGACTGAAAGGGTAGGCCTTCCACTAACATCTACTGCAAATCCTGACCGCCAACTGACCCCTTCTTCACGTGCTCCCATGCACAATTTCTGCCCAGTCATCACCTTAAGCACCGGTCGTTCTGTGTGACACAACAATTTATGTGGGTCGTTTTTCACTTACTGTACTACATTGGCTGTTTGTAGTGCAATTGCCTTTAAGTTGAAAAACCAAATGTGCATTGGATGATTTGCAAAACACATGTACTGAAACATCGATTCTCCTGCTCCTTTGATGCTGCCTGACCTGCTGCGCTTTTCCAGCAACACATTTTTCAGCTCTGATCTCCAGCATCTGCAGTCCTCACTTTCTCCTACATGTACTGTGTTCACTAGTACAGCCCTGAAGTCCCTATAATTCCTCAAACCCCTTTCTGTTTTCCACGCAAACATTCTTTTGTTCCAACAAAGTTCAATGTAAGTGTCAATAATAATATATTTCTTTGTCGCACTCAATCTTGAAACCTGTGGAATGAAGACTGATTTCAGAAACATCAGAATTTAGCGAAAATTTTCTTGTTAAAAACCGGTATTACTCCACACCACCACATCACATTTTGTTGCAGTTTCCTAAGCCGCCTACACTTGGCTATTTGCACACCATTTATCTTTATCGGTATTATTTTTCAATTCTCAAGAAGAGACTGTGCTTTAAACCTTAACTTATCCGTTTTCTGTATAACTGTTGACTCAACTACTACATATTCTCAGTGTTTCTGCTTTTGTTTTACATTTCTTTATGACCTAAAGTGATGCCTATGATCTTTATTATGTGATGTGACCTGGTACATTTTAGGTTTGGGAGCTAATGGGGTGATAATGGGATTCAGAATTGCTTTACAACAGAATATGTGCAGTACTCTGACAGCAGCAGGTTCTTTTGCA
Organism: Chiloscyllium punctatum; assembly: GCF_047496795.1. Lineage (NCBI taxonomy): Eukaryota > Metazoa > Chordata > Chondrichthyes > Orectolobiformes > Hemiscylliidae > Chiloscyllium > Chiloscyllium punctatum. The sequence goes on from NC_092770.1 coordinate 52,911,116, forward strand.
AAAATCATTGTGGATTTGGTCAAACTGGTAGCTATTGTTGACTACCAATGTTACTTTGTTGCTCATTATTACGAGACAAGAGGAGCTTTGAGGGGAAAGAAGTGAAACAAAAACAAGGTTTTTCATCAGTCGTTGATACTGCTATGCTAACAGTGTTTCAATCTCCATAATGTCATGGTCAGAAAGTGGAAATATCGGAGACAAATTAACAATTATCTTTGCATGTTTTCATTGGTTTTAAAGTGACACAATTCAGTACAGTAGAGGTTTCTACACACGTGTTATGCTGCCTTTACCTTTATTGCGTTAATATACTGCTTTTGAGTTGTTCGCTTTATTTACTGAATTGTTAATTATTCACAGGTCCACTATGATGAATTTATTCCAATGTTTGAGAAGCAATACCCCAACTATTCCTGGAAAAACACAGAGGTGGGCTCCAGTGATTGCATTTGCTGTTGTTTTGATTACGGTTACACATTTTAAAAATGTATTCATTGGGATATTTCAGGGAGCTTGTCAATAAAGTAGTCATCGCCATAGGGGTTTTGAACTTGTAAATTGACTGGAAAATTCAGATAAGCAGAAAGAGCCAAGTGGAAGAATTCAAAAAATGTTTCCAAAACGGTTTCTTAGAATGGCATGTTCTTGAGTCAGCCAGAGAGTACTCTATATCAGACATCTACTGTACGTGAGACATAGTTAATTAATGACCTCACACAAAAGCTGCCTCTGGGTGGCAGCAATCATAACATGAATAAACTGTTTATTCCATTTCAGCACGAGAAGAGTGTTTGCAAGACTATCCTTTTAAACATAAATAAAAGCACTTACCAGGTCACGACAATAAAGCTAGCTAAAGAGACTGGCAAGTTAGTTTAAGCGAGGCTGGATAGGCTGGGACTTTTTTCACTGGAGCGTAGGAAGTTGAGAGGTGAGCTGCTAGAAGTTTATAAAATAATGATAGAATTGATGCTAGTTGTCTTTTCCCTAAAATGGGGAATTTCAAGATTAGGGGCACATTTTCAAGGTGAGAGAAGAGTGACCTTTTTTAAAAAAAAGACAAAAGAGCCACATTTTGTTTACACAGAGGGTGGTTCATGGGTGGAATGAACTTCCTGAGGAAGTTGTGGAATGGATACATTTACAATGTTTAAAAGACATTTGGATGGATACATGAATAGGACATTTGGAAGGATGTGGGCCAGGAACAGGCAGGTGAGGCTAGTTTACTTTTGGATTATGTTCGGTGTGGAACTGGTTGGACCGAAGGGTCTGTTTCCATGCTGTATGACTCTATGATAGGTCATTTGCTGTGCAGAAGCAGACATTTAATGGGATATTGCAGAAAATACAGAATAGATAATTCCAACAAGAAATAAAAATTCCAAGAGGATTGCCCCCTTTTTGTGGATAACTTAAGAAAATTTAAAATTGTGTCCACTTAAAAAACACGTTATTGCACAAAGATGGGTGCAGAAGATTGGACCATGTTTTTTTTAACAAAACATAGAATGACTTAAAGATTAATAAGAAGGGAAGGAATATGAGAGAAAATTAAAAACAGCTAGTCAGAGTTTGATGGAAACATATAAGATACTGAAGGGTGTTGATAGGGTGGATGCAGATTCCCAGTACCTATTGACATTGTAATTTTGCCTTCATCAAATGGATTGCAGCAGTACAGGAAGATAGTTCACCATCTTCTCAAGAGCAACTAGAGATGATTAATAAATGGTAGATAGACCAACATCTACATCCAAGAGTGATTTTTCTTAAAAAAGGATGTTTGTTCTTGTGGGAGATTTTAAAATAGAGTTGGGGGTTGGGGGGATGGGGGGGTCCACCATTTAAGGATTAGGGCTTGCCCATTTATGACCAGAATGGGAAGAATTTCTTTCCTCCAGAGGGAGTCGTGAGTCTTTGGAACATTCTTCCTGAAAAGTCGAAGCAAGGCAGAAATGGATGTATTCTTGGTAAGCAAGAGTGTGAGAAGTTATTGGCAGTAGAGAGGAATGTGGATTTAAGGTTAAAATCAGACCCTGTATTTGTTTCAGAGCAGTTAATTCGACTACAGAAACAAAAGCAGGAATTGCTGGAAAGACTCAGCAGGTCTGGCGGCATCGGAGAGAAATCAGGGTTAACACTTTGGGTCCAGTGACCCCTTCCTCAGAATTCCAGTATCTGTAGTTCTTTTGGTTTTTAATGCGACTAACAGGTTCAGTTAGTTCAGAAACCTCACCAACAAAGAGATGAAAAGCTGTTTGTATCAGGACAGAAGACTTCAGATTCATGTGTTATTGGGACTAGCCCTGTGTTAGCTGAAAAGGTCTGGGACCAATATCCTCACCTTTCATCAGTTCAGTGTCGGTTGAAGTATTGGGGGACCAGGATGTACGAGAAGAGAGGGCAGAGATTGGAGACAGGATGCACAGTAAACGAGGAGGGACAAGCAACAGAACAGAGAATAATGCATCCAGTGCAGGACTTAGTCACAGGGATAAAGCTAAGCCAACCAGCATGGCATTGGAAGTATGTTTGTTAAGGGGAGGAATGTCACAGATAAAATTGACAACTTAGGCGCAAGTTTGCACATGGGGCTGTGATATAATTGCTGAAATGGAGACCCGGTTTAAACATGACCTGGAATGAGAACTAAACATTCCCACCCACAAAAATGTTTAGGAGGGATAGGCTGGTATTAATAAGGATAACTCAGGTCTACCAAGGAAGGCTATAACAGACAGTTCAGAGATTAAACCTTTTTGGTTGCAAGGAAGAAACAGGAAAATATAACATTTGCTGATTGTCACCATAACTGTGCTCTTGCCTAACACACCCCCCCCCCCCCAAAAAAAAGGTAGTGAGACAGAGGAATATATCTGTAGGCAAATTTCAGAAATATGTAAAATTAAATATCATAGAACAATGATGGTTGGGGATTTCAATAGCTGAATATAGACAGGGGAAAATCGCACTAAACCAGCATTGCGACTCATGTAAATTGTCACATTTGTGTAATTGGCAGAACATGCTTTTGACTTGACAACAACATCCTGTTAGTGGAGGAAATCACTTTGGGGTTTGTTGCAAAGAAGCAACATGATACAGCTAGCCACACCTGCTGTTCAAAATTATGAAACCCCTTCCCCTTGAAATAACTTAAATTGAGTTAGTTTTATTGTCATGTCTTTTCCTTGGGGTGGCGGAGTCCAGTTAGAGACTGTATATGGGCTTGGTTTAGGGTGAGAGGGGAAAGATATGAAAGAATCCTAAGGGGCAACTTTTTCACGCAGAGGGTGGTGTGTCTATGGAATGAGCTCCCAGAGGAATTGGTGGAGGCTGGTACAATTGCAACATTTAAAAGACGTCTGGGTGGGTATATGAATAGGGAGGGTTTGGAGGGTTATGGGCCAAGTGCTCGCAAGTGGGACTAGATTGGGTTGGGATATCTGGTCGGCATGGGCGAGTTCGACCGAAGGGTCTGTTTCCATGCTGTACATCTCTATGACTCTATGTACTCACACCAGTACAGTGGAAAGTCTACAAGCAGCCACTTGCAGTGCTATCTTAGGTACCTAGGTATATATTCTTGAGTATAGAACCTTAGAGGGTAAAAAAGCGTTATAACAAAAGAAATAAAAAGCCCAGCAATACAGGACCTTCAAAAGTACAAAATTATCTTCATGAATCAGAAAAATAAAGAAGTTAAAAGTTAAAATTAACAATCATTCCACGATAATATAACAAAGAAAAATAAAGAAATTAAAGAAAAAGAGAATTGAAGACAAGTCCACGTGGTCCATTTCATGGCTCTGAGCTCGAGGACCTGACCGGCCCCATGTTGAAATCTCAGACCGGACCCACCATGATGCCAAAGAAAACGCCGGTTAGGACCAGAGATTTACAGAGTAGTCTGAGGTAGATTTGGTACTTCTTAGAGCTGAAAGTGACAGCCTTGAAAGAGTGTGGCTTTATTCCTTCAGGCTAGAAATTTTAAACAAGTTACGTTAGATTTTTAAAATTTTGGAATTCTTTTCCTTTAAACCCTCACCGTATTCCCCGTCTTGTACCTGATTGACATTGAATGCAGCTATTCTCAATCACAGTCCTACTTTCATTTTTTTTCTCTCGATCCTGTAAATTCATTAGTTAAGGTGGTATACTGTCGACTGGATTATTCAGCATAGGTCACATACGATCTCTTATCTTTAACTCCCCCCTCCTCCCATCACCACCAACAGCAGGGCAAAAATATTCCAGGCTAAAAGCTGAAGAAGAAACATCTTGCCAAGTGGGCACATCATGACAGTCTGAACTCCATCAAATTGTAGCTCATTAAAATCTAACTGCCCTTGTCATAAATTCAGATAGCCTTTCATTTAATATGGGCAAAATCATGGGAAATCCACTGTGATCCAGAAAATGTTTAGGCTTATTTTAAAGTTGAATTACTTTCCTTGTAGTTTTTACTTTGTGCATTATTTTTAACTTATCATTTTGGTTACAGGAAGAAATACATAAATCGTTTGTTGAACTGTTTCAAGTGGCTACAGCCAAAGATGCTCCCTTTGGTATCTGCAATTATTCATCATCCCGGGCAATATATGCTATTGATCTCATGTTGAAATGGGACACTGATAGTGATGGTAAGTGTTTTATTCCTTTGAATTTCAATGGTCAGGGTATATACAGCAACCAAGCCAGTTGTAAATCCACGGTGTGAATAAACATTATTTTTCATTGGAAGTCTTGATGTTGGCTAAAATTTGTTCCAATGAGCAAAGGTTTCTAGAGAGCCTACTGAGAAATTCACACAAGTGTTATGGACCAGGCCAGACTGCCTCAAAGCATTGCAAGAAAGTAGGTGAGACCCTTACATTGCTCACTGTTTTAAGCAGGTGTAAAGTGGATATTCCAGGAATGTTCCAGATGGTCCAACCACTCAGTTTTAAACAAAACAGAATTTATTTACAAGATTACCGAATGAAATACAAACAAAAGAAAACAGAATACAGAATAACTTAACATATCTGAAAACCAAACAGGCTATCCAATCTTATGATGCTGTTCCAAATACTTGCGATAATCCCCATAAACACCCCTTTGCAAAAAAAAAGTAAGATCTAACCCAAGTTCTTACTGGAGAGAAGTCAGACAGAGGGAGGACCAGCATGGACCTGCTTCTTTGGGTCCAGCAGCTTCACAACTGACTGATTGCTTTCAGTGAACGGTCAGCCTGCTTATAACCAAACCAAACCGAACCAGAGAAAAGCTGAGCTGGGAGAACTGGCCACTTCCCTATCATTGTACAAGTTTCTTCTATAAAGCTCGAAAGCCTATTGCCTGATCTGTTAGCTCTAATCAATTTGGTCCTAAAACCCTTCCAATCTAGACTTTTCCGAATCGCTGCTTTTACAACCTGGCTGGAAAAAATCGCCAAGCACAAGCATAACCCTGTTAAAGGAGCAGCATCATCACACCAGTAAAGATGATTTTTTTCTTTGTCCTGCACGCAAAAAGCAGATCGAAGGAAGTAGTGGATAAGGATGCCAGAAAAACTGGAAGTTTGAAGATTGGAAGCAATTTAGAACCCAGTAAAGGAAAAACCAAAGAACTGATAAAGGGAAAAGAGAAAATGAATGAGAACCAGTAGGAACTATAAGGATGGTTTGTAAAGGCTTCCTTAGATATATGAAAGGAAAAGATTAACTGAGAAAAATATGAGCTCACCGCAAATGGGAACAATAGAATTTGTAATAGAGAACGGGGAAAGGGCAGAGAAACTAAACAATTACTTTGTACCTTTATTCATCCAAACAGATACAGAAAATCTCCCATAAGTACTAAATGATTGAGGGACTTAGGAAACTGAGGAATATCAAGAAGTTATTATTAGTAAAGATGTGGTAATTAAAATGTTAACTGGATTAAACTTGTCACACTCTCTGGACCAGATGAGCTGCATCCCAGAATGTTGAAGGAAGAAGCTGTAGATAGTGAATAAGTTATGTGTTATCTTTCAAAATTCTATAGGTTCTGTATACAGCCCGTGGATTCAGCATTCCTCTGGAAACGTGCTGCCTTGTTACCTTAAATTATGTGTTCCAGTTTCACAGACCACGAATCCCACAACAGATACTGTAACCCCCACGCGGATCATGATGACACTTGACCACCACCCTCCCCACCCCATTCAGGGTTTAACATTCAAACCCACGTGTGGCCGTTTGCAAAAGTGAGTTAAAGCTGGTAATTAGTGAGCAGGCACTGGGGAACAGAATGTCTGTGCAAGATTGTGGTAAAGTCGCAAACTAGTATATATATGCCTCTGAAGATGCGATTAACGAAGAGAGAAGACTTTGGTGGAGAGCAGTGAGAAGTGCAAGTTATTCAGCAAAGCCGAGAATGCTGAGCCTTTACTCAATGGGAGTTGTGAATATTATTGGCTGTTATGACTTTAAAATGTGATCATTTCTCTGTCAGGGAAGTTTTGAGAATGCAGAGAAAACGGGTGCAGTCTTGATGGAGTACATGTTCTGCTTCCATGATGTACTGTCCTATGATTTCACTTTCACATGCTTTCTCCCTCTGTGAAAGTACTTTAAAATCATCTTGCACAATGTTTGATGAATGCCAATTGTTTGATAGAAATAGCACACAATGTCAAGAGGAAAGCTGCATGAAAAGTTGGAAATGGAAGGTAGATTAGAGACCAAGTTACAATGATCCAGAAAGGGAAGAAAGGTCTGGGGAATGGGGCGACATGGTGGCTCAGTGGTTAGCACTGCTGCCTCACAGCGCCAAGGACCTGGGTTCAATTCCCACCTTGGGCGGCAGTTTATGTAGAGTTTGCACATTCTCTCCATGTCTGCCTGGTTTTCTATCAGGTGCTCCACTTTCCTCCTCCAATCCAGAAGTGTGCAGATTAAGTGAATTGGCCAAGCTAAATTGCCCCTAATGTTCTGGGTTGTGTAGGGTAGGTGCATGAGTCAGGGGAAATGTAGAGTAATAGGGTAGGGGAAAGGGTCTGGGCAGGATACTCTTCGGAGGGTTGGTGTGGACTTTTTGGGCCAGATGGACTGTTTCCACACTAAAGATTCTGTGAATAGCTAGTTTCAGGACCAGCAACCTGGATAGCAAGTAACATTTAAAAGTGGAGTCTCTTAGGAAGTGCAGTGCTGTTACTGAAATATCAATGATCATGATAAAGACGGCAGAAGTTTCAACATTTGATAAAATAAAAGTTTTTTTTAAAACGATTGAACCATCTCCGTAAGTACAATGCTGGTTGGAAAAACAAACTATTTAATTAATATCAATTTGATTTAATCAGTCAAGATTGAGAAACATTGAGTCATTAAGGACCCCTGTATGGCAGCCTTAGATCAACTCCGTGCAAACCCATTTTGTCCCAAGCCATCCACTAAAACACACTGAATCCATCCCATTGATACTCAGTTGAGTTCTGCCAGGTCTGCAAGATTGTAGTGACAATTTGTGACAAGGAATTCCATGTGTGATCAGCATAGGCACTGTAACGCTGCCCCTCACTGTAACTCAGGAGGAGATCTAAGCAAATGTACACCTGAGAAATACTCCTTGGTATCTGAGGCTGTGCTGCAATATTATCTTAGTTTTTGGAACGCAGACATCAAATTGGGGCATTTCACGATCAGCATCACTGGATCAAATAATGATAATATGCAGTTCTTGTCTGTATATTTCTGATTGGCCACAAGGTTGATTTGGAGCCTGGCTTATGTCTGATAACAGTTGCTTAATTCGATATTTTAAAACTTTATTGTAAGATTCAGGTACCAAGTGTCATGGTTTTCTGATCTATCTTACACAAGGCAATGCAGCATATTGTAAAGTGCTTCTGTTGAGGTGGATTGCTTGATGGTAGAGGAATGGAGGCAGACGTAATGCTCTTGTAGTTGAACATAAGACTGTTGGTAGTGATGGCGGGCTGGGACCAAAGAACAGAAAAAGTCATTGGTGTGGGACAATGCATTTATTATTTGTTTGAACATGTTGACTTGTTTATGGAGTGGCTGATTTTGGAGGAACTAGAATTTTTATTCCTCATGTAAAGTGACTTGCAGAATTATATTTCTCTTTTTCGGTTCTGGGTTGGGCGAACAATTCCAATGAGGCTTTTACATTCCATGGCTTTAAACAGGCCACACCTGCAATAAAATTTGAATTCACATTTCTTTTACATATGACAAATTTTATGCAGCTTTCCTTCCAAGTGGGGACGTCTCATTCCAAGTGGGGAAGTCTGATTCAGAATGGGAAAGTTTGATTCTGTTCAAATCTTTGGGAGGAAGAAGAACCCTGTATTCAAAGAAGTACTATTGCAATAACTCAACTAATTTTGCCGTAAATGTATTATGTGTCTCTGGTGTAAATCTAATAGCACCTCGAAATGGAGTGAATTTTGAGTTGTACTCTAATTTGTACTCAAGCGTTTAAAATACTGCATCACTGTTTGTTTTTTTTTAAACAGGAAAACCGATCATGCAGCCCCAAATTTTGGAGGTGAATTTTAGCCCTGACTGTGCCAGAGCCTGCAAATATCACCCCAGCTTCTTTAATGACGTTTTCAGTGTACTTATCCTGGATGATGTGGCTGGATGCCCTGTCACTCGTTTGGTCTAATGCTGAGGAGTCTCATCTGTAAACATCTGGATTGTTTGCAAAGGTTTTTGCAAATCTTGCAGGTGGAGGAAGATGGTCAAATCACTGAGAAAGGTTTGAATATCTTGAGACATTAGCGTACAGATCTTTGAACAATTAAAGATATTCTGAATGCTACAATCCATCTGAGGTGTCTTGTTTTTGTTTTCAAGTCTTGTTGAAAGGAAGACTTTCTCTTTGTTATTTTCATTGACTTGCCTGGGAATGGTAGGCTTTTCAGTTGAGGTTGACTTTGGGGTGGTTAGTACTGCTCCCTCCATGCCAGTGTGAGAAACGAAGCTCACTTATCAATAAATTTCAGTCCGAGTCAAATTCTGATGCAGCGAATTTTATTGAGATGGGTGTCTAACGAGTAGGCACCTCGATCTGAGTTCAGCTACGTCTCTCGGTCCTCCCCTTTCACCCCATTGGTTACTTTTGCTGTAGCTTATAGCTTATCACAAGCTCTAGCTTTCACTCTGCCTCTGTTTACTTCTCCCATTACCCTAAGCCTGTCACCCCTTACTCTTATTTATCTCATTCATTATATGTGACTATCCTGGCATAGTTTGCTGTCTTTGTGCGATCATCCTGCCAAACTAAATTCCGTCCATTGGCCACATCCGTCCTGCGACTGGCACACTATTCTCCTGTTACTGGTACATCCTACTCCACGGTTGCTCTGCCCTTTTAGTCATAGATAATTCTACTTGTTTTCGCTTCTCCTATTCTCCTACACCTGGTACACCCTACTCCACAGTTGCTCTGCCTTATTAGTCAGAGATAATTCTACCTGTTTTCGCTTCTCACTGTTTAGTATTTGCATGCGCAACCTAATTTTATCATGTAAGCTTTTGCAGGACCAACATCTGTTCCCTTATTCTGCACAATTTTAGCCCTCTACCTTACACCAGGGACACTGGTTCGATTCCAGCCTCAGGTAACCGCTCTGTCTGGAATTTGCATGTTCTCTCCATAGGTTTCCTCCAGGTGCTCCGATTTCCTCACACACACCAAAGATGTGCAGGTTAGGTGGATTGGCCAAGCTAAATTGCCCATAGTGTCCAGGGATGTGTAGGTTAGATGGATTAGCCAGGGAAATACAAGGTTACAGGGATAGGAGTAGGGTTGAGGGTCGAAGTGGAATGCTCTTCGGAGGGTTGGTGTGGACTCAAGGCGCCAAGTGGCCTGCTTCCCTGCTGTAGGGATTCTACGGTCATTGTTGCTTTTTTTGAAGTAGGATGTTGTAACATTGACTGTATTCAATTGGCCTTGAGTTATCACAGCCATGATTGTGAGGACTGATCAGATTCTGTATGCAAGAGTGCCACATTTCAGGACTATGAGAAGTGACAGGAAGGTGGCCCAAAACTAGACACGAGCCACCAACACCAAATCCTGAAACAAGGGGAGGTGGAAATCACTTTTTCTCATGTTTGTGTTTCTCTTAATGTATTGGAAATGTAGTGGTGCAGATTATCTGCACACTAACCTTTCATATATGGGACCTATATTCAAATGCAACCAATATGGATTTAAATTCATTCTATTAAATTTAAGGGCATATATGAAAATAATCCTTGATGCACCTGAGGGCAGATTATATAACGCTCCTTGATCTTCCATGGTCAGTTCAATTTCTCGAGTTTCATCCCTCTTTTTGTTGGATGGTTAGTGTTGAAAATATTAGAAAAAGCTATCACCTGTAATCAGGCAGCAGTGCTCTCTAACTATATTCAGGGTTAAGAACAGAGAACAGGAACAAGCCCCTTGGCCCACCAAGCCTGCTCCGACCCCAAATGCCTTTCTAAACCAAACACCTTTTTCCCTTTATGCTGTCTGTATCCCTTTATTCCCTCCCTATATACGTATCCGTAAAGATGTCTCTTAAATCTTGCTGTTGTGTCTGCTTCTACCACCTCCTCTGGTAGTACAGTCCAAGCACTTACCACCCGCTGCTCTTAAAAAAAAAACTTGCATCTCACATCCCTTCTAAACGTACCCCCTTTTACCTTAAACCTATGTCCTTTAGTAGTTTCTGCCCTGAGAAAATGACTCTGACTATCCATGCCTCACATAATTTTGTAAACTTTTTATCAGGTTGCTCCTATGGAAAATAAAGAGCATGAAAGCACGGGAAGGGTTAAAGCATGAAGACCACTGGCAACCTGTGTTCTGTAAAAGGCAGGATGGGATAAGCATAGTGGAATATTCTTACACCATTTAGCAGAGTAAGGTTAAGGCTGAAAGGTCACTATGGCGAGATGAGATAACGCAAGTAATAAAGCAAGTTTCTCTGTAACGTGTTATGACAGGATTGGGACAATAAATATTTGGGACATGACATTAAAATATCTAGTTAATAGTGTCAGCTTGAGACAGGAGGCTATTGTAACAGATGGAATAGCTAACTATCTATCATGACAGGTTAGTCTGCAATGGAAGATCACTGTAGCATAGTTAGCAATAAATATCTAACCGTGACATTAGTTGTACATTCTACTTAATGTTATTCTAAAGAGATAATGGGAACTAACATCACTGGTTTATTGTGTAGCTAGAGTGAGGTATTTTGATTAATATAGTTGGACATGCTGATAAGCTAACTTGAAACATGATTAAAAAGATATAAACCTCCACACACCCTCAGGTTCGGGGGCATTTGAGAATCTGCTTTCTCAGTGCCATGATTTTTTGTTTGCAAATAAAAGACCTACTTCTTGAAGAACTCTCTGCGTCTCCTGGTATTTCTCTCTATTTTCTCCACAACACTCCTCAGTTCCTGCTGTTTGTCCAATCTCTCCTCATGGCCAGTACACTCCAAACTAGGCAACATTGTGGGAAGCCATTTCTGTACCCTCTCTCAAGCCTCCATACTATTCTAGTACTGGCGACCTGAACTGCACGCAATATTCCAAATGTGGCCCAACTAAAGTTCGAGACAGCTGCATCATGACTTGCCAATGTTTATACTCTGTGTCCCAGCTGATGAAGGCAGTATGCCATACGCCTTCTGGACCATCTAATCCACGTCTGTTGCCAGTTTCAGGAAACTGTGGACCCTATGCCTGGATCCTGCTGTATATTAATACTTCTAAGGGTTCTGCCATTTACTGTATACTTCTCCCCTGCATTAACTCTTCCAAAATGTTTCATCTCTCATTTGTTTAGATTAACTCCATTACTAACTGAAGAAACAGCTAATGTTTGAATCCAGTTTGCAAATATGAAAATGTTTTGATGTAACTGGAAAAAATGTGTCCAATTGTCAACTTTTTCACAGATTTTATAGCCATTTTTATTTGCTAATCCAATTTTCTCCTCTGAAAGCAAACTCTTGTGAGTCCTGATGGTGTCTTCTGCCTTCTGAGATTGCCCCAAGTGGCCATCATTTTAGTTATGACCGAGGGAAAAGTGCTCACAAAGTGACTCTACAGGTTATGGTGCTATGAAGGCAAAAGCAAATCCTTCCTTCAATTGTGTATGAACTTCCAGAGAAGATCTGGTTGCAAATCATGGGTCACTGCTTTGACAAGTATTGAATAGAGTCAAAGAGATCTTGTTGCCATGGTAACGCTCTTGCTTGAATCCAAAGCAAACAAAGGGCAGTCTGAGCTGTAATTGTTGAAGTATCTTACGGAACTGTGCAGCTCAGTTATCACGTGAGAAAATAATGTCCGACACAAAGAACTGAGATAGCATAGCATTGGAAGGGGAGCTATGGTTGCCTGAGTATAGCTGCAAGACACGTGTTGAGGGACGAAACTAAACTCCCAAATCATAAAGAATAAATCTTCACAGTGGCTATCTTCAAAGTACAACCCAAACCTCTCAAAGTTAATACAACTGCTCACAAACTGATAGCATTAACAGAATGTGAACTTTCTGTGACCTCCCTGGCTAAGTCAACAGAAAGATGTTGTAAAACTGGAAAGGGTTCGGAAAAGATTTACAAGGATATTGCCAGGGTTGGAGGGTTTGAACTATAGGCAGTGGATGGATAGGCTGAGGCTTTTTGCCCTGGAGTTTGGAGGCTGAGGGGTGACCTTATAGAGGTTTATAAAATCATGAGGGGCATGGATAGGGTAAATAGATAAAGTATTTTCCCTGGGGTAGGGGATGCCAGAACTAGAGGGCATAGGTTTAGGGTGAGAGGGGAAAAATTTAAAAGGGATCTCGTGGGGGACCTTTCCACAGAGGGTTGTGCAGGTATGGAATGAGCTGCTCGAGGAAGTGGTGGAGTCTGGTACAATCACAACATTGAAAAGGCATCTGGATGGATAAAGAGGAAGGGTTTAGAGGGTTATGGGCCAAGTGTTGGCAAATGGGACTAGATTAGGTTAGGGTATCTGGTCAGCTTGGGCGAGTTGGACCGAAAGATCTGTTTCCATGCTGTACATCTCTATGACTGTATACCTTGACAAATACCTGGTGGATGTGGTAACAAAGTGTGAGAAACGAAGATCACTGCCAAATAATTTTAGTCCGAATCAAATTCCGAAGCAGTCTTTATCCATACGTACTTGCAAGAGCAGGTGTCACACACCTGAATAATATTAGTGCACATTTATACAGTTTCTATGAATCTCTCTCTACTTCCCCTTTTACCTCATATGTGACAGTTGCATTGCTCTGTGCAGCTGCTAATCTAATCGGTTTACTACATCTGTCTGTGGCCTGTTGTTAGCGTGCAACCCCCCCTTGATAGCCAAGTCTTATTACTTTTGCTGACGCAACACTGGGTCTTATCACTTCTGCACAATGAGTCTTTATGAGTTCTGAGTACGTGACTTCTTCAGAAGCAACACTTACACACGCTTTCCACAAAAGGTCCTGACAAATAATTGAATTTACTACCAAGGGGCCAGAATAAGATGCATAGAAAGTCTTTCTTAATTAGATTAATGATTGATGTGCAAAATATGCTTCTTTAAAAAACAAAGCTTGTCACGCATGGTCCTGAAGGAATTATAAAACATCTGAATCCAGTCAGATGTATGTAGCAAAGTTTTTGCTCTGTTTGAACCTTAAAGTCTTTTTTTCTCTTCTCCTGAACCATTATGGTGTGAATGATTTTGTAGGTGTGAAAGTGGGTCAACCTGTATGAAGAGCAGCTAAAGTTCACAATTCTAATTCCCACTTCCAAATCAGATGGGTAAAGCTTTGTCCATCCATAGTCAGAACACCCTTCCTCTGAGCAGGAGACCAAAACTGCACAGAATACTTCAGGTATGCTCTCAGCAAGACCTGTCCAATTGGAGCAAGACATCCCTCCTCCTGTAATAGAATCATGTCATGGTGAAGGTCAACCTTTCCACTTGCTACCTCCACGACCTGCTGCACCTGAAGGTTTACTTTCAGCGATTCATTTACAAGCTCACCCAGGTCTCATTGCATTTCCCCTTTTCCCAAATTATCGCCATTCTGGTAATAATCTGCCTTCCTGTTTCCGCTATCAAAATGGATACCCTCACATTTATCCACGTTATACATAAATCTGCTATGCATTTATTCACTCACTCAACTTGTCCAAACCATCTGAAACATCTCTACATGCTGTTATGGACCAGGCCAGACCCCCTCAAAATGTTTTAAGAAGATAACCCAAAACTTAACTTTTTTTTGCAATTGTTTTAGGCAGATGTAAGGTAGATATTCCAGGAGTGATGCAGCTCATCAAACCATCCAGTTTTAAACAAAATAGAATTTATTTACAGGCTAATGAATGAGACATGAAGAAAAGAGAACAGAATATAGAATAATGTAACCTATCTGAAAAGCCAACTGACTCTATCTCAACTTAATGATGCTGTTCCAATTTCCTGCAATATTCCCATAAACACATCCCTTGGCAAAAAAAAGGTAAATCCAAACCCAGGTTCTTACAGGAGAGATTTCAGAGACAGGCCCAGCCAGGGATCATCTGCTAAAGCATGGAAACTCTTTTCACTATATCCCCAGCAATTTCTAACTGCTAAAACTGAACTAAACCAGAAAAATTCCTGAACTGGGCACTCTCCTTTCATTATAGATGGCATGATGGCTCAGTGGTTATCACTGCTGCCTCTCAGCGCCAGGGACCCAGATTCAATCCCTGCCTGTGTGGAGTTTACACATTCTCCCCGTGTCTGTATGGGTTTCCTCTGGGTACTCCGGTTTCCTCCCACCGTCCAAAGATGTGCAGGTCAGGTGAATTGGCCATACTAAATTGTCCATAGTGTTTAGTGAATTAGTTAGGGGTAAATATAGGGGGGTGGGTTACTCTTCGGAGGGTTGGTGTGGGTCTGTTTCCATACTGTAGGGAATCTAATCTAATACAACTGTTTTAAAAGAAAAACCTAAAGGCATTCTCTGATTGTTGACTGAGGCAGTCTCTGGTTTACACCTCTGCCTTGACCCCTCTCAAAACAAAAAGGACAGAATAACTTTATTAAAGGTTATCACATCATCACAAAACTCCTTGCAGTTCACCCTCCCACCCATTGGCAAACTTGGAGATGTTTCATTTAGTTCCCTTATCTAAATCATTATTAGACATTGTTGTTATTAATGTTCTTGCTTCCGAAGTTGTTGGAGCATTCTTCCTCTTCCAGTGTTCTGTTGACCATTGTCTACCTATGTCTTTGATGAGGTCTCTAATTCTCTTTCTTTATCTTTCTTAGTAGGCCCTCACCCTGCCATATTCAGCCGTAATTCACCTTAATACGATTGCCGTGAATTGGTGCCATGTTTTAACATTGGGTGGAATCTCACAGGGATTTGATTCTGATGTGGATGATGGGAAGAAATGTGCCTGAATTGTGTGAGAAGCCCAGTAAAGCCAACTGGACAACACAGACAACTCCTACCTTTTAAGCATCAAGGTTAAATCATTACCAGGCAACAATTGCCTATTAAGGGGGATTATTGCTTCTTTATTAACTTCATATTCTGCCTCATAAATATGCAGCTTTCTATTGTACAGCCCACTACAAGCAAACTAGACAATGAGAATTCTTGACATGGAAGTCAGAACAAGCACCTGACAACTACAGCTTGTTGCTTGCTTTGAAGTTTCTCCATGTTGGACACCAGGCACCAACGTCTCTGGGCATGCTCCATGGGCACTGGCCACATGCTAACCAGGGCAGCACGTTGGCTCAGTGGTTAGCACTGCTCTCTCACGGCGCCAGGGACTCAGGTTCGATCCTATCCTTGGGCGACCGTGTGGAGTTTGCACGATATCCCCGTGTCTGCGTGGATTTCCTCCGTATGCTCCCACAGTCCAAACATCTGGAGGTTAGGTGGATTAGCCATGCTAAATTGCTCATAGTGTCCAGGGATATGCAGGTGGTTTAGCCAAGGGAAATGCAGGGCTACAGGGATAAGGTAGGGAGATGGGTTTGGATGGGATTATCTTCGGAGGATTGGTATGAATTGATGGGCTGAATGGCCTGCATCCACAGTGTAGGGATTCTATGATTCTATATCCATGGACATTGGCATCTGACATTTGGGAGGTTCTGAGAAACTTAGAGGCACATCTCTGATCCACTTATAGGTTGCTATACCTTGTAGCCCTGCATTTCCCTTGGCTAAACCACCTGCATATCCCTGGACACTAAGAGCAGCAGGTATTATGGGAGATGAAAGTGGATGGTATTTTTGCAGGACGTGCCTGCAATGACGACGTTCTCCTGGTTTGGCAACTGGGCTAGAATCGGAGTGCCACAAGGAACAGGGTTAGTATGTAATGAGGCGAGTTCACTAAGATCTTGTTGTGGTTCTGTTCGCCGAGCTGGAATTTGTCTTGCAAACATTTCGTCCCCTGTCTAGGTGACATCCTCAGTGCTTGGGAGCCTCCTGTGAAGCGCTTCTGTGCTGTTTCCTCCGGCATTTATAGTGGCCTGTCTCTGCCGCTTCCGGTTGTCAGTTCCAGTTGTCTGCTCTAGTGGCCGGTATATTGGGTCCAGGTCGATGTGTTTATTGATAGAGTCTGTGGATGAGTGCCATGCCTCTAGGAATTCCCTGGCTGTTCTCTGTTTGGCTTGCCCGACTGCAGAAAACACTACATCGGACAAACAGGAAGACAGTTAACGATCCGTATACACGAACACCAACTAGCCACGAAACGACACGACCAGCTATCCTTAGTAGCCACACACACAGACGACAAGCAACATGAATTTGACTGGGACAACACTACCATTATAGGGCAAGCCAAACAGAGAACAGCCAGGGAATTCCTAGAGGCATGGCACTCATTCACAGACTCTCAACAAACACATCGACCTGGACCCAATATACCGGCCACTACAGTGGACAGCTCGAACTGACAACTGGAAGCGGCAGAGACAAGCCACTATAAATGCCAGAGGAAACAGCACAGAAGCGCTTCACAGGAGGCTCCCAAGCACTGACGATGTCACCTAGACAGGGGGCGAAACGTTTGCAAGACAAATTCTCAGCTCGGCGAACAGAACCACAACAACGAGCACCCGAGCTACAAATCTTCTACCAAACTTTGATCACTAAGATCTGTAGTGAGAGAACCTGGTAAGCCTGGTGGAAAAAAACACTTGACTGAACTAACAGCCAATAAATTGTAACATTCAGCCCACAGTCTCTCTTTCTCCCAACATGCACGTTGATCCTGTTTACCTCAACAAGTCTTTGCAAAAGTCCCCTTTCAAATGTCTTACTTCAGACTTTGCTCACGGGGACCCAGTTACTGTAACCTTGTGGTTTTACCATTCCATTCTCTCTCATTTTGTAGATGTCAACGAACATCCCACCATTCACAATCTCTTGCAACAAAGTATGTTCATTTTATGAAAACAATAATTCATATAAGAGGTGCGGAGCTTTAGAAAATGGTTGGCATCAATATGTATAATAAAAGATGAAAATATTCACTAGCATAATTGAAACTTGTCTTAAAAACACCTCATAGCATTCAGCAAGAAACATCGTTTAAATTCTCTGTTCCCAAAGCTCTGACAGTCAGGCACTTGCTATACTCCAGGCTTTTGCCCGAAACGTCGATTTCGCTGCTCGTTGGATGCTGCCTGAACTGCTGTGCTCTTCCAGCACCACTAATCCAGTACTTGCTATACTCCGTCTGCCGACTACCTTCCACAGATGCTCCGGGATCAGTCCTGATGAAGGGTTATGTCCGAAATGTCAAGTCTGTTGTTCCTTGGATGATGCCTGACTTGCTGTGCTTTTTCCAGGCTAGAAATTTTAACATTACTTAATTTTAGCAGTCTTCTGCTCTTATAGACTAGCAGTCTCAATATGTTTTCTTCCTTTTATGGCTTCATGAACAATTTGAGATATACTGTATTGGTACATTTTAAGCAAGAGTAACCATTACACTTTGCAGCCAGACCTTAACACTAATACTATTACCATAATGAATGGTAACTGTTTTTATTCATTGTTGGGATGTGGGTGTCACCCATATTTTGTGAACAAACAAAAAAAAGCTTCTGTTTCTTACTGTTGTGGTGAAAATATCCACTATTGTGTATATATGAGACAAAGAAGCAAAGCTTTTAGTTGAGCATATAAAGAGAAGGTCTCAGTCACCAAAATAACTTGTCTATAATTCAGAAGATTCAGCTCATATTTATGATTCTCAATTTTACACAGCTCCCCGCCCCCCGTTATCTCAACCTTCAGTCTTGGGTTTGCAATATTGCACAGTTACTGCCCAGCCTTCAGTTTCCTTTAAGCAATGAATATGCTTACATGGCATGTCTTTTTTGGAACTGCAGAACTAATATTCTTAAAACCACCCTTGGAAAGTATTTATTATATCATGGAAGAAAAATAGAGTATAATTGCAGTACTTAGTTCAAGATTATCATGCATTGTAATGTTAACTCTACTACAATTTGTCCCCTCATCCCTACATTGCTTACAGGAAGAATATTTAGTTATTCAAAATAGCAATCCATTAAAGTGCACTAACATCTACATATTTTCGATTTGTACATCCTGATTTAACCATTAGTGTGTTCTATAATATGGGTGGCACAGTGGTTAGTACTGCTGCCTTACAGTACCAGCGATCTGGGTTCAATTCCTACCTCAGGCAACTGTCTGTGTGGAGTTTGCACATTCTCCCCATGTCTGTGTGGGTTTCCTCCCACAGTCCAAAAATGTGCAGGTTAGGTGAATTGGCCATGCTAAATTGCCTGTAGTGGTAGGGTCTGGGTGGGTTGGTGTGGACTTGTTGGACCGAAGGGCATGTTTCCACACTGTAAGTAATCTAATCTCATAATTATCAACAAGAAACAGTTGGTATTTATGTAAAATATTTTAGCTCTGAATGTCTCACCGGCTTCAGAAACAGTGAGGTGTTCTTGAATCATACTGACTCTTATAATGTAGACAAACATGTCCGCTGAGATTTATCTTTCTCTGACTGATAAATGTCAACTTGCTATCTGAATTCTTATAATTTTGGTCTCTTATGCATCTTCGATTGTAATAGTTTGACCACATGCAGCTGGAACTTCAGCTGCCAAAGTTCTAAGGTGTGGACTTTACTTATCTGCTCCTCACATCTCCTTTCAGACACTTCTTAAAGCACACATCATTGGCACACATCTTTTATGGCTCAGTGTGAAATACTGAGTGATAACACTTTTTTCTGATTGTTTATTGCATTGAAAGTGCTATATAAATGCAAATCGTATTGTTACATACTTTTATCAATCATCGATTCACACTTGAAATCCATTGTTGATCTGTTTCCCCTCTTTTCTGAAGTTTTATATGAAGAATTCAACCAGATTATGAGTTGATATCTCGGGAGTAGGACTTGAACGCAACTCTGTCTTGACTCCTTATTTGCAAATTCATACGAGTTCAACTAGTATCCTGTTGAACAATCCATACTGCATGCACTTCCTGCCTATAAAAATATACTTCCTGTCCTTGCTTGGTTGTTTTGTTTTTAAAATGAAAACTGAATGAAAACCTGCATCCTGTCATTCTGTAATGGAAAGCCTTAGCCACCAGGTGGCACTGTGTTCACTCTTGCCTTTCTTTAAATACCAACATTGATACCTGAACAATTTGAGACGCCACTTTTTCTCAGAAACTGAAATTTCTAAAATACAAAATAGCAGCATTCGAAATCCCCATTTCACAGTAACTTGTTAATTTTGTTTTAAAGTCTTCATGCCATTATGATGTTAGGATGTAGTTCTGATTTGGAGATGCCAGTATTGGACTTGGGTGTACAAAGTTAAAAATCACACAACACCAGGTTATAGTCCAACAGGTTTATTTGGAGGCACTAGCAATCGGAGCGCTGCTCCTTCATCAGGTGGCTGTGGAGTGTAAGATTGTAAGACACAGAAATTATAGCAAAAATATACAGTGTGATGTAACTGAAATGATATATTGTAAAAAAAACCTGGATAGTTTGTTAAGTCTCTCATCTTTTAGAATGAACATGTTGGATTCAGTTCTTTCATATGTAAATTGCAGAACTTTTTAAAAGTTACATTCTCAAGTGAACTTTAACAATTGGTATCATGTCAGCCCAGATAATGCATTTAAGGTGTGAGGTGCCCTGTGTGAGACTGTCTGTACCATAATAGGCAGAAGTGAGAACTGCAGATGCTGTAAACCAGAGTTTAGATTAGAGTGGTGCTGGAAAAGCACAGCAGGTCAGGCAGCATCCGAGGAGCAGGAAAATCGACGTTTCGGGCAAAAGGCCTTCATCAGGAATGGAGGCAGGGAGCCTCCAGGGTGGAGAGATAAATGGGGGTGGGACTGTGGAGAAGGTAGCAAAGAGTACAATAGGTAAATGGGGATGGGGATGGAGGTGATAGGTCAGAGGGGAGGGTGGAGTGGGTAGGTGGGAAAGGAGATTGGCAGGTAGGACAGGTCAGAGGACAGTGCTGAGCTGAAAGGTTGGAACTGGGGTGAGGTTTGGGAAGGGGAAATGAGGAAACTGGTGAAATCCACATTGATGCCCTGGGGTTGAAGTGTTCTGAGGCGGAAGGTGAGGCATTTTTCCTCGGGTGGTGAGGGAGTGGGGGTGAAGGAGGCCCAGGACCTGCATGCCTTGGCAGAGTGGGAGGACGAGTTGAAATGTTGGGCCACGGGGCTGTGGGGTTGATTGGTGTGGGTGTCCTGGAGATGTTCCCTAAAGCGCTCTGCTAGGAGGCGTCCAGTCTCCCCAATGTAGAGGAGACCACATCGGGAGCAACAGATACAATAAATGACATTGGTGGATGTGCAGGTGAAACTTTCATAGATGTGGAAAGCTCCTTTAGGGCCTTGGATGGAGGTGAGGGAGGAGGTGCGGGCACAGCTTTTGCAATTCCTGCGGTGCAGGGAAAGGTGCCAGGATGGGAGGGTGGGTTGTTGGGGGCGTGGACCTGACCAGGTAGTCACAGAGAGAATGGTCTTTGCGGAAGGCGAAAAGGGGTGTGGAGGGAAACATATCTCTGGTGGTGGGGTCTGTTTGGAGGTGGCAGAAATGTCAACGGATGATGCAGTTTATGTGAAGGTTGGTACGGTGAAGGTGAGCACCAGGGGCGTTCTGTCCTTGTTACAGTCAGAGGGGTGGGGTTTGAGGGTGGAGATGTGGGATGTGGATGAGATGCGTTGGGCATCTTCAACCACGTGGGAAGGGAAATTGCGATCTCTAAAGAAGGAAGCCACCTGGTGTGTTCTGTGGTGGAACTGGTTCTCTTGAGAGCAGATACGGCAGAGGCGGAGGAATTGGGAATACTGGATGGGATTTTTCCAGGAGGTAGGGTGGGAAGAGGTGTAATCCAGATAGCTGTGGGAGTCGGTGGGTTTGTAAAAAATGTCAGTGTCAAGTTGGTCGTCATTGATGGAGAGGTCCAGGAAGGGGAGGGAGGTGTCAGAGATGGTCCAGGTGAATTTAAAGTCAGGGTGGAATGTGTTGGTGAAGTTGATGATCTGCTCAACCTCCTCGCAGGAGCATGAGGTGGTGCCGATGTAGTTATCGATGTAGCGGAGGAAGAGGTGGGGAGTTACAACTGAA
The DNA here is from genome assembly GCF_047496795.1 of Chiloscyllium punctatum. NCBI lineage: Eukaryota > Metazoa > Chordata > Chondrichthyes > Orectolobiformes > Hemiscylliidae > Chiloscyllium > Chiloscyllium punctatum. The sequence continues at coordinate 52,932,819 of NC_092770.1, forward strand.
GATGGACTGTTCTATGTAGCCAACAAAGAGACAGGCATAGTTGGGGCCCATATGGGTGCCCATGGCTACCCCTTTGGTCTGGAGGAAGTGAGAGGATTTGAAGGAGAAATTGTTACGGGTGAGGACCAGTTCAGCCAAACGAATGAGAGTGTCAGTGGAAGGGTACTGTTGGAGACATCAGGAGAGGAGGAAATAGAAGACTTGGAGGCCCTGGTCATGGCGGATGGAGGTGTAGAGGGATTGGATGTCCATGGTGAAGATGAGGCGTTGGGGGCCGGGGAAACGGAAGTCTTGGAGGAGATGGAGGGTGTGGGTGGTGTCTTGAATGTATGTGGGGAGTTCCTGGACTATGGAGGATAGTACAGTGTTGAAGTAGGTGGAGGTGAGTTCAGTGGGGCAGGAGCATGCTGAGACAATAGATTGGCCAGCCTGGTCAGGCTTGTGGATTTTGGGAAGGAGGTAGAATTGGGCGGTGCGGGGTTCCTGGACTATGAGGTTGGAAGCTGTGGATGGGCGATCTCCTGAGGTGATGAGGTTCTGTATGGTCTGGGAGATGACGGTTTGGTGATGGGGGGGTGGGGTCATGGTCGAGGGGGTGGTAGGAGGAGGTGTCTGCGAGTTGGCGTCTGGCTTCAGCGGTGTAGAGATCAGTGCACCAAGCGACCACTGTGCAACCTTTATCTGCTGGTCTGATGGTGAGGTTGGGATTGGAACAGAGGGAGAGGAGGGCTGCGCATTGTGAGGGTGAGAGGTTGGAGTGGGGCAGGGGGGTAGACAGGTTGAGGCAGTTAATGTCTCGGCGGCAGTTGGAAATGAAATGATTGAGGGCTGGTAATAGGCCAGCGCGGGGTGTCCAGGTGGATGGAGTGTGATGCAGGCAGGCGAAGGAGTCCTTGGAAGGTGGGCGGGAGTCCTGATTGTGAAAGTAAGCTCGGAGGCAGAGGCAGCGAGGTCTGGGCCATAATGTTCAGACTAATTCTAACCTAAAAAACAGATTTACAGAATTTTACATGGATTCATGCAGTTTTTGAGCTAAATACCAGGTAATTCTACAAGTACAAATGCACCCCACAAGCCTCTATATATGTGGGTGCATGTGGGTGTGTGTGTGTGTTTTTGGGGGGAGGTGGGGGGGTGTGCGTGGAGGGTTAAGAGTGTCTGTAGGAGAATGTGTGTATGCGTGTGAGTGTGGGTGTAAAGGGTTATAAGTCTGAGAGAGTGCATATGTGTGAGTGTATGGGGCAGTCATAGCGATGTACAGCACAGAAACAGACCCTGCAGTCCAACCCGTCCATGCCGAACAGATATCCCAACCCAATCTAGTCCCACCTGCCAGCACCCAGCCCATATCCCTCCAAACCCTTCCAATTCATATACCCAACCAGATGCCTTTTAATTGTTGCAATTGTACTAGCCTCCACTATACGTACTACCCTCTGCATGAAAACGTTGCCCCTTAGGTCTCTTTTATATCTTTCCCCTCTCACCCTAAACCTATACCCTCGAGTTCTGGACTCTCCCACACCAGGGAAAAGACTTTGTCTATTTATCCTATCCATGTCCCTCAAGAATTTATAAACCTCTATAAGGTCACCCCTCAGTCTCTGATGCTCCGGGAAAACAGCCCCAGTCTATTCAACTTCTCCCTATAGCACCCTGGCACCATCTTTGTTAATCTTTTCTGGACCCTTTCAAGTTTCACAATGTCCTTTCGATAGGAAGGAGATCAGAATTGCACGCAATATTCCAACAGTGGTCTAACCAATGTCCTGTACAGCCGCCACATGACCTCCCAACTCCTATACTCAATACTCTGACCAATAAAGGAAAGCATACCAAACTCCTTCTTCACTATCCTATCTACCTGCGACTCCACTTTCAAGGAGCTATGAACCTGCAGTCCAAGGTCTCTGTTCATTACCTTACCATTAATGTACCTTACCATTAAGTGTATTACTCCTGCTAAGATTTGCTTTCCCAAAATGTAACACCTCACATTTATCTGAATTAAACTCCATCTGCCACTTCTCAGCCTATTGGCCCATCTGATCAAGATCCAATTGTAATCTGAGGTAATCTCCTTCGATGTCCACTACACCTCCAATTTTGGTATCATCTGCAAACTTAAGAACTATGCCTCTTATGCTCACTTCCAAATCATTTATATAAATGAAGAAAGGTAGTGGACCCAGCATCAATCCTTGTGGCACTCCACTGGACACAGACCTCCAGTCTGAAAAACAACCCTCTACCACACCCTCTGTCTTCTACCTTTGAGCCAGATGGCTAGTCCTTTCTGTATTCCATGAGATCTAACTTTGCTAACCACTGTCACATGGGGAATCTTGTTGAACGCCTTACTGAAGTCCATGTAGATCATTTCTACTGCTCTGCCGTCATCAATCGTCTTTGTTACTTCTTCAAAAAGTTTGTGAGACATGATTTCCCTCCAACAGCTTGCCCACCACCAATGTCAGGCTCACTGATGTATAGTTCCCTGGCTTGCCCTTACCACCTTTCTTGAATAGTGGCACCACACTAGCCAACCTCCAGACTTCTGGCACTTCACCTGTGACTATTGATGATACAAATATCTCAGCAAGTGGCCCAGCAATCACTTCCCTAGCTTCCTACGGGGTTCTAGGGTACACCTGATCAGGTCCTGGGGATTTATTCACTTTCAGGTGTTTCAAGTAATCCAGCACTTCCTCCTCCGTAATATGGGCATTTTTCAAGATGTCACCATCTATTTCCCTACATCCTATATCTTCCATGTCCTTTTCCACAGTAAGCACTGATGCAAAATACTCATTTAGTATCTCCCCCATCTCCTGCGGCTCCACACAAAGGCCGCCTTGCTGATCTTTTAGGGGCCTGATTCTCTCCCTAGTTACTTTTTGTCCTTAATGTATGCTTAAAAAAAAAACCCTTTGGATTCTCCTTAATTTTACTTGCCAAAGCTATCTCATGTCCCCTTTTTGCTCTCCTGATTTCCCTCTTAAGTATACTCTTACTGCCTTTATACTCTTCTAAGGATTCATTTGATCGAGCTTATCCATACCTGATATATGCTTCCTTCTTTTTCTTCACCAAACCCTCAATTTCTTTAGTCATCCAGCACTCCCTATACGTACCAGCCTTCCCTTTCACACTAACAGGAATATACTGTCTCTGGACTCTCATTATCACATTTCTGAAAGATTCCATTTTCCAGCTGTCCCTTTACCTGTGAACATTTGTTCCCAATCAGCTTTTGAAAGTTCTTGCCTAACACCATCAAAATTAGCCTACCTCCAATTTAGAATTTCAACTTTTAGAATTGGTCTATCCTTTTCCATCATGTTTTAAATCTAATAGAATTATGGTCGCTGATCCCAAAGTGCTCCCCCACTAACACCTCGGTCACCTGCCCTGCCTTATTCCCAAGAGTAAGTCAAGTTTTGCACCTTCTCTAGTAGGTACATCCACATACTGAATCAGAAAATGTTCTTGTACACACTTAACAAATGCCTCTCCATCTAAACCCTTAACACTTTGACAGTCCCAGTCCATGTTTGGAAAGTTAAACTCCCCTACCATAACCACCCTATTATTCTTACAGATAACAGATCTCCTTACAAGTTTGTTTCTCAATTTCCCACTGACTATTAGTGGGTCTATAAAACAATTCTAATAAGGTGATCATCCCTTTCTTATTACTCAGTTCCACCCAATTAACTTCCCTGGATGTATTTCTGGGAATATCCTCCCTCAGTACAGCTGTAATGCTATATCTTATCACTTCCCCCTCCTCTCTTGCCTCCCTTTCTATCCTTCCTGTAACATTTGTTTCCTGGAACATTAAACTGCCAGTACTGTCCAACCCTGAGCCACATTTCTGTGGTTGCTATGATATCCCAGTCCCATGTTCCTAACCATGCCCTGAGTTCTTCTGTCTTCCCTGTTAGGCGTCTTGCATTGAAATAAATGCAATTTAATTTGTCAGTCCTACCTTGTTCTTTGCTTTGTCCCAGCCTGCTCTGACTGACTTTCTTTTCTCAACTGTACCAGTCTCAGACTGATCTCTTTCCTCACTATTTCCCTGGGCCCCATCATTCCACGCCCCCCCCCCCCCACCCCCCCACCTCCTCCTGAGCATTTCGCATTCATGAAGCAGCGTCTTGGAGCTAAATGGCTAAAGCCTGTTCATACTTAGAGTCATAGAGATGTACAGCACAGAAACAGTCCCTTCAGTACAACTTGTTCATGCCAACCAGATATCCTAACCTAATCTAGTCCTAGTTGCCAGCACTTGGCCAATATCCCTTTAAACCTTTCCTATCCATATAACCATCCAGATACTGTTTAAATGTTGTAATTGTATAAGCCTCCACCACTTCCTCCAGCAGTTCATTCCATACATGCACCACCTTCTGCATCCCTTGAGTCTTTTTTAAATCTTTCCCCTTAACCTTAAACCTTTACTTTTTGGACTCCCCTACTCTGCAAAAAAGACCTTGGCTATTCACCCTCACCAAGCCCCTCATGATTTTATACACTTTATAAGGTCACCCTCAAGCTTTGACAGTCCAGAGAAAATAGCCCCATCTGACTCAGCCTCTCCCAATAGGTCAAACCCTTCAATCCTGGCAACATCCTTGTAAATCTTTTCTGAACCCTTTCAAGTTTCATAACATCTTTCCGATAGCAGGGAGACCAGAACTGAATGCAGTGTTCCAAAAGTGACCTAACCAAGGTCCTGTACAGCTGCAACATCATCTCCCAATGACTTCTGTTCGAGATTTTACCCAGTCTCATCTCCAAGCTGCACTAACTGCTTCTAAGTTCAGTTTCGGCTAAATTGCTTTCTCAATATTATGTGAACAAGAGCTGGAGGGACAACTTTCAAAAATTGTTCTGCTAAAGTTATGATGTGCAGGAGCCGGTGTTGGACTCGGCTGAACAAAGTTAAAAATCACACAATGTCGGGTTATAGTCCAACAGGTTTATTTGGAAGGACTAGCTTCTGAAGCGCTGCTCTTTCATCAAATAGAGTTAACGCTTTTATTAAACAAACACCGAGAGCATGAGAGACAGAGGAGAAAAGATTCACTTTACTGATCAACTACCTGACGTATTTCTGGATTAGTGGTGCAGGAAGAGCACAGCAGTTCAGGCAGCATTCAAGGAGCTTCGAAATCGACGTTTCGGGTAAAAGCCCTTCATCAGGAATAAAGGCAGTGAGCCTGAAGGGTGGAGAGATAAGCTAGAGGAGGGTGGGGGTGGGGAGAAAGTAGCATAGAGTACAATGGGTGAGTGGGGGAGGGGATGAAGGTGATAGGTTAGGGAGGAGAGGGTAGAGTGGATAGGTGGAAAAGAAGATAGGCAGGTAGGACAAGTCAAGGGGACAGTGCTGAGCTGGAAGTTTAGAACTAGGGTGAGGTGGGGGAAGGGGGAATGAGGAAACTGTTGAAGTCCACATTGATGCCCTGGGGTTGAAGTGTTCTGAGGCGGAAGATGAGGCGTCCTTCCTCATCTCTACCTCGACAGTGTCGAGGTAGGTAGAGATGTGTTCAGTGGGGCAGGAGCATGCTGAGACAATGGGTCGGCCAGGGTGGTCAGGCTTGTGGATCTTGGGAAGGAGGTAGAACTGAGCAGTGCGGGGTTCCTGGGTTATGAGGTTGGAAGCTGTGGATGGGAGATCTCCTGAGGTGATGCAATCATTAATGCAACACTGGGTGTGGGTGGGGTGGGGCGTTGGAGTGCTGGAGCAGAAAGGGTGGTGATAGAACAGATTAAGTGATCAGAATGGGAGAATGGCAGAACAATGGTGTGCCTAACTGCTAGTTTTCAAAGAACAGACAGTCTCACTGGAGGAGAGAGAGGACATTGTGACAAAGAATGTATGAAGTAAAGCTAAAAGAAAGGAAAGGAATGTGAATGGATTCACAATCTGAAGGTGTTGAACTCAATATTAAATCCAGAATAGTAATTACTTCCTACTTTATTTAAACTAATATGGGAATTCAACCATTTCTAATTTAAATTTAGCTTTAGTTTACATAGCACATCAACGCACAAAAATATTATGACTTTCTAGTCAGAACAGACACATGAATTCAACGTGAGAAAACTAAAAGCTTTTTTGTTGAAAGATATAATGGCCTTGAAGCATAAAGAGCAAACTCTCAGTCTGTGAGCCAACTTAACTCAGCTTGGCTCTTGATAGTGAAACTATAATTGCTGTCCTTGACTTGAATTCATTTCCATTTCTATCTGATCTATGTACAGCAGCCCTGGCTGGATTTGACTGGAGACTGTAGATAAGGAAAGGATCATGCTCGGCTGTCAGTCAGCAAGCCTGCTGAAATCTCCTGTTAAATCTAACATTAATTATGGTCACCTTATATGACTGTCGGGTCTCACAGCAACCTGTTGCAGTGACTTTGCCTACTTTTCCGATCCATGCCCCTCATGATTTTGTAAACCTCTATAAGGTCACCCCTCAACTTCTGACGCTTCAGGGAAAACAGCCCCAGCCTGTTCAGCCTCTCCCTGTAGCTCAAATCCTCTAACCCTGGCAACATTCCTGTAAATCTTTTCTGAACCCTTTCAAGTTTCACAACATCTTTCCGATAGGAAGGAGACTAGAATTGCACACACTATTCCTGTACAGCCACAACATGATCTCCCAACTCCTGTACTCAATACTCTGACCAATAAAGGAAAGCATATCAAACACCTTCTTCACTATCCTATCTACCTGCAACTCCACTTTCAAGGAGCTATGGACCTGCACTCCAAGGTCTCTTTGTCAGCAAGACTCCCTAGGAGCTTACCATTAAGTGTATAAGTCCTGCTAACATTTGCTTTCCCAAAATGCAACACCTCGCATTTATTTGAATTAAATTACATCTGTCACTTCTCAGCCCATTGGCCCATCTGGTCCAGATCCTGTTGTAATCTAAGGTAACCCTTTTCACTGTCCACTACACCTCCAATTTTGGTGTCATCTGCAAACTTACTAACTATACCTCTTATGCTCGCATCCAAATCATTTATGTCAATGACAAAAAGTAGAGGGTCCAGCACCGATCCTTGTGGCACTCCACTGGTCACAGGCCTCCAGTCTGAAAAACAACCCTCCACCAAAGGTCTTCTACCTTTGAGCCAGTTCTGTATCCAAATGGCTAGTTCTCCCTGTATTCCGTGAGATCTAACCTTGCTAATCAAAGTTTCCCATGGGAAACTTTATCGAACGCCTTGGTGAAGTCCATATAGATCACATCTACTGCTTTGCCCTCATCAATCCTCTTTGTTACTTCCTCAAAAAAACTCAATCAAGTTTGTGAGACATGATTTCCCACGCACAAAGCCATGTTGACTATCCCTAATCAGTCCTTGCCTTTCCAAATATATGTACATCCTGTCCCTCAGGATTCCTTCCAACAATTTGCTCACCACCGAGGTCAGGCTCACTGGTCTATAGTTCCCTTGGTTGTCCTTACCACCCTTCTTAAACAGTGGCACCATTTTCTAGAGGGCATAGGTTTAGGGTGAGAGGGGAAAGATATAAAAGAGACCTAAGGGGCAACTTTTTCATGCAGAGGGTGGTACATGTATGGAATAAGCTACCAGAGGAAGTGGTGGAGGCTAGTACAATTGCAACATTTAAAAGGCATTTGAATGGGTATATGAATAGAAAGAGTTTGGAGGGATATGGACCGGGTGCTGGCAAGTGGGACTAGATTGGGTTGGGATATCTGGTCGGCATGGACGGGTTGGTCTGAAGGGTCTGTTTCCATGCTGTACATCTCTGTGACTATGACTCTATAATCCTCCCACTGCCTCCAAACCTCACTCTGAACAACTTCTCTTTCCAATCCTCTCACTTCCTCCAAACCAAAGGAGTAGCCATGGGCACCCGCATGGGCCCCAGCAATGCCTGCCTCTTCGTAGGATATGTGGAACAGTCCATCTTCCACAGCGACACTGGCACCAACCCCCACCTTTTCCAACGGTACATCGATGACTGTATCGGCGCTGCTTCGTGCTCCCACGAGGAGGTTGAACAGTTCATCTACTTTACCAACACCTTCCACTCCGACCTCAAATTTACCTGGACCGTCTCAGATTCCCCCCACCCCTTCCTAGACATCTCCATTTCTATCTCGGGCGACCGAATCAACACGGACATTTACTATAAACCAACCGACTCCCACAGCTACCTAGACTACACCTCCTTCCACCCTGCCCCCTGTAAAAACGCCATCCCGTATTCCCAATTCCTTTGTCTCCACCGCATCTGCTCCCAGGAGGACCAGATCCAATACCTAACAACCTAGATGGCCTCCTTCTTCAAAGACCGCAATTTCCGCCCAAACGTGATCGACGATGCTCTCCACCACATCTCCTCCACCTCCCACTCCTCAGCCCTTGAGCCCCGGCCCTCCAATCACCACCAGGGCAGAACCCCACTGGTCCTCATCTACCACCCCACCAACCTTCATATCATCCATCGTCATTTCTGCCACCTCCCAACGGACCCCACCACCAGGAATATATTTCCCTCCCCTCCCCTATCAGCGTTCTGAAAAGACCACTCCCTCCGTGACTCCCTCGTCAGGTCCACACCCCCCACCAACCCAACCTCCACTCCTGGCACCTTCCCCCTCAACCGCAAGAAATGAAAAACTGTGCCCACACCTCCCCCCTTACTTCCCTCTAAGGCCCCAAGGGATCCTTCCACATCCATCACAAATTCACCTGCACCTCCACACACATCATTTACTGCATCCGCTGCACCCGATGTGGCCTCTTCTATATTGGGGAGACAGGCCGCCTACTTGCGGAACGTTTCAGAGAACACCTCTGGACACCCGGACCAACCAACCCAACCACCCTGTGGCTCAACACTTCAACTCCCCCTCCCACTCCACCAAGGACATGCAGGTCCTTGGACTCCTCCATCGCCAGACCATAGCAACACGACGGCTGGAGGAAGAGCGCCTCATCTTCCGCCTCCAACCACAAGGGCTGAACTCAGATTTCTCCAGTTTCCTCATTTCCCCTCCCCCCACCTTGTCTCAGTCCCATCCCTCAAACTCAGCACCACCTTCCTAACCTGCAATCTTCTTCCTGACCTCTCCGCCCCCCCCCACCCCCACTCTGGCCTATCACCCTCACCTTGACCTCCTTCCACCTATCGCATTTCCAATGCCCCTCCCCCAAGTCCCTCCTCCCTACCTTTTATCTTAGCCTGCTGGACACACTCTCCTCATTCCTGAAGAAAGGCTTATGCCCGAAACGTCGATTCTCCTGCTCCTTGGATGCTGCCTGACCTGCTGCGCTTTTCCAGCAACACATTTTCAGCTTTGATTTCCAGCATCTGCAGTCCTCACTTTCTCCTATGGTTCTATAATCGCAACTTGTTTAGGATGTGGGAAAGTGGTAAATAATACCCACAGCAGAGTGACAAAAGAGATTTATGTAGCATCTTATCAGAAACGTAGGTGCAATAGTACCTACCGTGAAGGTACAATGAGCAACCGTTTTGCACAGAGCATATTCCCATAAGCAACAATAAAATAAATTATTGGTTAATCTGTCTTTATCGTAGAATCCTGATAGAAAACTTTCAGCTCTTTGAATAACATCCACAGAGACGTTAGTAATTATGTAAGGGCCTAATACACTTCAATTTCACATTGTTTATGTAATAGTGCCAGCCATTGAATGGGGTTTGAATCCACACTTGCCTCACCAAGACATGATGAGCTGAACCAAACTGATGTATGGGAAAAAAATAGCCTTTTGCAGAAACACTGGTCATACACATGTTTGCACATTCTCCCCGTGTCTGCATGGGTTTCCTCCAGGTACTCCGGTTTCCTCACACAATCCAAAGATGTGCAGGTTAGGTGAACTGACCATACTAAATTGCCCATAGTGTTCAGGGATGTGTAGGTTAGGTGCACTAGTCAGGGTAAATGTTGAGTAATAGGCGAGGGGAATGGATCTGGGCAGGTTATTCTTCAGGGCGTCAGCGTGGACCTTTTGGGCCGAAGGTCCTGTTTCCACACTGTAGGGATTCTATGATATCAATGATGTGTGACAATCTCAGTCAGGACAATAACATATTTGGAAAGTAAGACATCTGAAATTCCAGTTACTTAGTCAATGAACGAAGCCACAAGAGTCAATGATTTAAAATAAAGGGACTTGCCCATACCTGTACTTGGCAAACAAAAGCAAATATCCTTATGTAAACGTTTACCCTCTAAGAGCTGTAGTCAACAGAATTTAAATAGGCAAATTGTAAATTACGTATTAAAAACCAGGAACAATATATCTTATGAATGGGTTCAGCAGTTCACTCAGCATTTAGGATCATAGAGTTGTAAAGATAGGCATCACGGAAACAGAGCCTTTGGTCCAACTCATCCACGCTGACGAGATATCCTAATCTAATTTAGGCCCAGTTGCCAGCACTTGGCTCATATCCCTCTAAACCCTTCCTATTCATATACCCATCCAGATGCCTCTTAAATGTTGTAATTGTACCAGCCGCAACACTTCCTCTGGCAATTCATTCCATGCACGCACCACCCTCTGCCTGAAAGATTGGCCCCTTAGGACCCTTTTAAAGTTTTTCCCTCTCACCCGAAACAATGCCCTCTAGTTCTGGACTCCCCCAACCTTAAGATCACCCCTGACACTGCCGGCTCCCACTCTCTCTCCCTCACACTGCCAGCTCCCACTCTCTCTCCCTCACACTGCCGGCTCCCACTCTCTCTCTCCCTCCCACTGTTGGCTCCCACTCTCTCTCTCCCTCCCACTGCTGGTTCCCACTCTCTCTCCCTCACACTGCCGGCTCCCACTCTCTCTCTCCCTCACACTACTGGCTCTCACTCTCTCTCTCTCCCTCACACTGCCCGCTCCCACTCTCTCTTTCTGTCACACTCCAGGGAAAAAATCCCCAGTCTATTCACTACTCCCTATAGCTCAAACCCTCCAACCCTGGCAACGTCCTTTTAAATCTTGTCTGAACCATTTCAAGCTTCCCAAAATCCTTCCAAAAGGAAAGAAACCAGAATTGCACACACTATTTCAAAAATGGCCTAACTAATGTCTTGTACAACAGCAACATGACCTCCCAACTCCTATACTCAATGCCCTGACCAATAAAAGAAAACGTATCAAACGCATTCTTCATTATCCTATCAACATGCAACTCCACTTTTAAGGAACTGTGAACCTACACCCCAAGGTGTCTTTGTTCAGCAACACTCCCCAGGACCTTACCATTAAGTGTATAAGTCCTGCCCTGATTTGCCGACCAAAATGCAGCACCTCAGACTTTTATGTTAAAAATCTCATTCAAAATGTCTTTCAAAAATCTGTCTTTCTCACAAAATCTTTCAGATGTCCTTGTATGATTTAGTCTGATCGGAGAAAGTGAGGACTGCAGATGCTGGAGAGTCAGAGTTGAGCGTGTCCTGTTCCTCGAATGCTGCTTGACTTGCTGTGCTTTTGAATCTGATTTAGTCTGATCCCCAACTGACAACAATGGGAAGCTAACACAAATTTAACATGTATGGCTTTCACTAAAGATGATAATTGTCTACAGAAACACCTCAAATCTGTTTTTGACAGACTGGGTGATATAAATCCACCGAAGTTATCTTCAAGTAACTGAATCATCTGCAGAAACTGTATGTTTCCTTGTTTTCAGCTTCTGAATCTAGCCTCTATCTTCATTAGTTTGCCTGTACTAGACTACAAGAGCTATGATGTCTGTGAATACTCTTCCTAGTTTTAACCAGTTTCAGTCTGCCCAGAAATTTCAGTTTCTGATTGCTGTGTAAGTTTCCCTCGAAACTGAAAGGAAACTAGAATTTCATTTTGGAAGACAGGCCAGTGTATGGCACTGCACCGTGCCAACATCACATCTGCAGCGTGTGCCAACAACTTATGTGGCAAACACATGTATGATTGCCAAAAATGGAGCAATCCTTAATGAGCTGAAAATGTGTTGCTGGAAAAGCGCAGCAGATTAGGCAGCATCCCAGGAACAGGAGAATCGACATTTCGGGCATAAGCCCTTCTTCAGGAATCCAAGGAACAGGAGAGGGCTTATGCCCGAAATGTCAATTCTCCTGTTCCTTCAATGCTGCCTGACCTGCTGCGCTTTTCCAGCAACATATTTTCAGCTCTGATCTCCAGCATCTGCAGTCCTCACTTTCTCCTCAATCCTTAGTGAGGTCAAGGAGGACTGTGGTCAATCAAGGCGTGCTGCAGCAGTCAACAAAGAGGCTTATTCAAAAACAATCCAAGGTTTTGACCACAGTCAGCCAGGCTGATGGTCCTACCAGAGTCCAGGGATTTGTGTCCTTTCATTCCAGAGATTGGGCCATGCTCAGACTGGGAGGTCAAGTACAACTAGTACAGGGTTTGCAGATAGTCAGTCGTGGTTCTCTGGAATTATCATCCATCGGGTCGGCCAGCAGGTCAGTTGGAGAAGTGACGGAGCATGGGGTGTAGAGTGATCAATCCTGGGGGATAACAATAATCAAGGGATTTAACAATGTGGAGGCCATGGTATCCTTGGGAAACTGGACAATTCAATTCTGAGGTGGCCTCTTTTGTACTGGGTTGATGAGGGAGTGGTGACAGTAGAAAATATAGGAAGTAGTAAAGTGGGTCTTTACAGTGAAAAAGAGGGAATGAGGACCTCCAGAAATAATGGGAAGAGGTGTTCAAGCAAATCACAGTAACTCCAGCCTTTATGTTAGGCAGAGTGGGGGTCCAACAATGTCTTGTGGAATTCCAAACTCATGGGCTCTATGGATAAAGTGAGCTCATTATTAATTCCTGATGAAGGGCTTATACTCCTGCTCCTCGGATGCTGCCTGACCTGCTGTGTTTTTCTAGAACCAGACTCTCAACTCTGATCTCCAGCATCTGCAGTCTTCACTTTCGCCTCATTATTAATTATGTAAAGGGGCTTAATGGAAATGAGAGAAGTCTGAAAAGTCCTAGGAGCATCAAGATGGTAACACTAAAAGGAACATGAAGAATGGGAGAAATATCTTGCAGCATAGGCAGAGCCTGCAAGTCATTCACACCAGAAAGATGTTGGAATTTTGTGAAACTCAACTGCATACATAAAATGGCTGCCTGCCATTGTATACAAAGCAAGCAGAGTAAGTAACTAATTTTTTTCTTATGGGGTGAGTAAACCTCTTGGGGCCAATTTTAATAATCATTCCTTCACTGATTCAGTAATGGTCTCAATTTGTACTTCGTTGGCATGTCATTTAATCTCCAAAAATGTACATTAAAAATTATAGCCTCAATCAATCAACACCAACCTATTGTGCACACTAATTGCCTCCTTGTTACATCAGCTAGGCAAATGTAATGCTCCTGAAATTTCCAATTCACAGTTACATTTCAGTTAGGACTGGAAGACAATCTTTCATAGCTGCCACATTTGCTCCATGAACTGTAAGTATGATAGGACATGTTCTGTAATGCAAATGGCAGCCTTTCATTTTGACAGAGGTGGATTTGCTATTTCAGTGGCTTACTAGCAGAATTCTATTCCTAATGTAGCATGGTTATGATAAGTTGCTCCAACTCTGAGTTTTCTTCTGTAGACATGACAGTGAAAGCCCCCATATCACACTGTGTGACAGCAAAATATGAGGGTTCATTGTGATAGATGTGAAGGCTGAGGTGTTCCTTCATTGACTTCAATGGACACCAGTGTGTTGGTCTTAATACAACTATGAATACATAGACAGTGATTACCACTTCACCAGCAAGCCCAGCAACCTCCAACAGCTACTACAACACCTCTAGGAGCAACAGGAAAAATCCACCACCCTATAGTTATCCTGACTAATACACCAACCTACACATCCCTGAACAGTATGGGCAATTTAGCACAGCCAATTCACCTAACCTGCACATATTTGGATTATGGGAGAAAACTAGAGAACCTGGAGGAAACCCACGCAGATGTGGGGGGATTTGTCCACCCAGACAGTTGCCCACATCTAGAATTGAACCCAGGTCTCTGGTGCTGTGAGGCAGCAGTGCTAACCATTAAGCCACCGTGCCACCCCAATGGCAAAGTTAGAGTGAATGGTGGCCCTGTGAGTGTATGGTAGCAAGTGAAGATGGTGGTGTTGTATCTGTGTGGAACACAGAAGATCATTGACCTTCTTCCTTCGATGCTAGGTGCCCCACTTCACCTCTGTCGCAGCCCTGACCTGGGCTGAAATATGGGTTGCTTGTGTTGGTTGTGTGGCCTCCAGTGGTGGTCAGCTGGAAAAAGGAATGTCCACCTCATCCCCCTCCTGATCCACCACCACCTCCTAATGCCGCTGTCGGTGAAGCTGGAGCGAGCTTTCCTTTCCTCTGGATATTGTCCTCAATGTGGAAGCTTGAGCAGCACAGAGTGTGGGGGGCTTGAACTGTAGCATTCGAAGTGGTGTGCAGCTGAGCTTTACTTCCTGCTGTGGTAGAGCGAACACTGTACACTCTGGGGCTGGCGTAAACTTCCCTCTGGCCATGTAATTCTCTAAGAAAGGTGCCAACAGCCCTATTGGATTACTGACAAGGTGAAGAGAGCAAAGCACATGAGAAAAAAATCTTTCCAAGCCCTGAGGAATTTGGGTGCCATGAATCACCTAACAACCTCTTCTAACTGCAAATGGAAAACTCTACCCTCAATTTCCCTTTTTAATTAGGGTCTGACTCACAAAATACAAGTGTCGACATTACAGAGTCTGTCACCAATGCTCCAAGATTTCTCCTTCATCTTGAATGTAAGAGTAAAAAGGAAGTATGAAGAAAATAAATGCAGACAACTAAAACACAGTGATTTGGGACATCCTTCATCAGCAAAACACTCACCTAGTCAATTAGAGTCATAGAGTCATAGAGATGTACAGCATGGAAACAGACCCTTCAGTCCAACCCGTCCATGCTGACCAGATATCCCAACCCAATCTAGTCCCACCTGCCAGCACCCGGCCCATATCCCTCCAAACCCTTCCTATTCATATACCCATCCAAATGCCTCTTAAATCTTGCAATTGTACCAGCCTCCACCATTTCCTCTGGCAGCTCATTCCATACATGCACCACCCTCTGCATGAAAAGGTTGCCCCTTAGATCTCTTTTATATCTTTTCCCTCTCACCCTAAACCTATGCCCTCTAGTTCTGGACTCCCCGACCCCAGGGAAAAGATTTTGTCTATTTATTCTATCCATGCCCCCCATAATTTTGTAAACCTCTATAAGGTCACCCCTCAGTCCCCGACGCTCCAGGGAAAACAGCCCCAGCCTGTTCAGCCTCTCCCTGTAGCTCAGATCCTCCAACCCTGGCAACATCCTTGTAAATCTTTTCTGAACCCTTTCAAGTTTCACAACATCTTTCCGATAGGAAGGAGACCAGAATTGTCCGCAATATTCCAACAGTGGCCTAACCAATGTCCTGTACAGCCATAACATGACTTCCCAAGTCCTGTACTCAATACTCTGACCAATAAAGGAAAGCATACCAAACG
Organism: Chiloscyllium punctatum; assembly: GCF_047496795.1. Taxonomy (NCBI): domain Eukaryota; kingdom Metazoa; phylum Chordata; class Chondrichthyes; order Orectolobiformes; family Hemiscylliidae; genus Chiloscyllium; species Chiloscyllium punctatum. Next base: position 52,948,379 of record NC_092770.1, read on the forward strand.
CCTTCTTCAGTATCCTATCTACCTGCGACTCCACTTTCAAGGAGCTATGAACCTGCACTCCAAGGTCTCTTTGTTCAGCAACACTCCCTCGGACCTTACCATTAAGTGTATTACTCCTGCTAAGATTTGCTTTCCCAAAATGCAGCACCTCACATTTATCTGAATTAAACTCCATCTGCCACTTCTCAGCCCATTGGCCCATCTGGTCAAGATCCTGTTGTAATCTGAGGAAACCCTCTTTTCTGTCCATTACACCTCCAATTTTGGTGTCAGCTGCAAGCTTACTAACTGTACCTCTTATGCAGTTACAAATCATTGCCAACTTTAATTTTAAAAAGATCTTCTTTTCAAATCTAGCCCAGAGTTGGACTGGATACCTGTGTAGGATTTTAGAACCTGCAGTTAAATCTAGCCTGGCAGGTCAAGACATTGTTTTTTTTTGAAGTATTTTAATCGACATTTTGAGTTTGTACTGAACTAATTCTTGAACCTTGCTCATTTTGTTGCTACAATTTTCAGTCATGCACAAGATAGTGATATTGTCAATAGTAAAACAATATTTAATCGGATTGCCCTTGAAATGGATGAAAGCAACTATTATCTCAGGAACACAGTGAAGGAGTTTTAAATGGGAAATTTGAATAGTGGTTGGGAAGGGATGGTGGGAGGAGAAACTGCAACTGGATTTCTGCTCTTTGGAATAAATCCAAAATGTTGGTAACCGATGAAACCTTGAATGAAAAAATCCAATTTAGCAGCATCAGAGCAAAAGCTTCTTAAAGTGCATGAGATTAGGGGCGTAATGTATTGAGATTGTAGCCATATGGCTAAACAGCTAAAATGTTTAAGAAATATGGACAAGGATGAACTGCTGAAACAAGTCTGGACATGTTTCTCTGCATGTGGCCCTAGCCTTCGAGCAATGGAGCCAGATTAATAATCAGATGAATAGTGTCAGGAGAGGGCTCACTATTTGGTCAGACATAGTTAATATCAGCAGCAGATGTTTCACTGATAACTGATTAATTGCAATATACATCCTAAGAGGGCATCTAGGAAAGTGTGCCATTGCTATGCAATGTTTTAACATACACTGCTGATTGCAGTGTGCTGTGGAGGAGCTGGTGTTGGACTGGGATGGATAAAGTTAAAAATCACACAACACCAGGTAATAGTCCAACAGGTTTATTTGGAAGGAGAAAGTGAGGACTGCGGATGCTGGAGATCAGAGTCGAGAGTGTGGTGCTGGAAAAGCACAACAGCTCAGACAGCATCCAAGGAGCAGGAAAATTGACATTTCAGGCATTCATTCCCGATGAAGGGCTTGTGAGAAACAAAGCTCACACACTTCAATAATTGCAGTCTGAGACAAAATCTGAATCAGCAGTGTCCTTTATTTTTACACTTGCAAGAGGGTGAGATGTCCAGTGCAATTACCCTTGTTTATCTCTTGCCTTATCCGGCCTTGTCTGTGACAAAATGCTTATTTCTGGCCTCACAAGGCTGTTTGACCTCATCCTGCTGTAGGTCATTGTTAGGCATATTCTTTCTTCATCATTATCTACCCCCTCCATCTGTGCCTTTCCCAAGGACATTCTGATCCCTATGAATCTTTTAATTGGGGTTTGTTCCTGTGTTTCTGTAAAAGTGGGAAACAGATGTTTATACCTACTGTTTGTACAGGCGTATCTAGCTTAACTTCATCCCCTCACAACATCTTATCTATTTGCCCATAATGTCTGCCATTGTTTAGCAGTCACGTTTCATTCTGACATACAATTTTAGCTAATACAAAAACAATTATATATTTCCTCCACATCGTTTCCATTCTTGTTGACTTAGCTCTTGGCTAAAACAATTACACACTGGTGTGAGTTCATTTACTTTGTAAAATGGAATTGCAGAAGTAACATTATTTCTCCCACATCCCACAATTTCCCCTCTTTCTTTAATTACCATTTGTTATCTTCTGCAAATTTTTTTTTAAGCATCGCCCCTGAAATTTGCAAGCATCATTCTGGAGATTTCATCCATCTTGGTCTCACTCATCTCCTCATTATTTAGTCGATAAAGTTCTTCAGCCTGATTCCCTTTTAGGGGCATCAGTTTCATCAAGGCTGTTTCAATCAGTCTTTGGGTGAGCCCTCGTATACAGGGTATGATACAACAGCCAATGGCCACCAATACGCCGACTACTACTATGAGGGAAGTAAGGATAGAAACCACCACCCCCTTCCATTTTCCAAACCATGATTCAAGTATCTACTCCGTGAGATGTATCTACTCCTGAATTCTCAGCCAGTTCCTCCGCTAAGGTAGTCAATCCCCTTAAGGCCCAAGTAATTGAACCATCAGGTGCAGTGTTATTAGGAATAAAGGTACAACAGCTTCCTCCTAACATCACACACACACACACACACCCTTTTTCTGCTAAAATCATATCAAGGGCTATTCTGTTTTCCCATGCCATTCTACTTGTCGCATCAAGCTGGTCTGATATTCCTTTAACCGCATCTCTTGTATAATTTATAAATCGCTGTTGATTATAGAAAATCTAATTTATCCAATCTACATTTTTATTAATTGTTACCCACCAAAAGAGAGCTGACTCAAAGCCTGCTACAATCTGGTTACGAGCCTTGAATTCATCAGGTACCCCCCTAGGGACTCCTACTGAATCGAGATAAATCCTCTCATCGAAAGAAGTATCTAACAGTAATCTCTTACCCCTTCCCTTTTTCCCTACTATCTTTTCCATCTCAAATGCCAGGGTAAATGGAATTGCCAATTGTACAATTGTACATATCCCTCTCCAATCCGGAGGGAGGGTGGGTCTCAATATTTTGCCTCCACAGTACCACCACAGATCCGCTCGGGGAACCTTTAGTGCTGAGTAGTTCCCTCCTTTCTCTGTTTCGGTAACATTCTTAATCTCTGTACATAATTTCAGCTCACCCAAATCTTTTGACCGACCTGTACCTCGTCTACGCACGCACGATGTGTGATTTCAAACTGCGGGGGAACTTTTGCATCTTTCTTCTCCAAGGGAAGGAACATCAGAGATAGGGAGGTACAATTCCTATCATTCCACGCAGTCTCATCCTGATACAGGGCTATCATACATTTCATGCCCTTCCTGTCTCGCTTCCACCCGAGCGGAAAGGAAACCACCTGGGCCACTGGCCGACCGGAGGCACATGCATAGCAATTGCTTTTGTTCAGACTTTTCACAGTATACTTTACCCATTCAACCCAGGCATTTGCAACCCCGTACCCAGTTTCTATTTCGATGGTCTGTTTCAAGTCCTTTACCTCTATAAATTTTACTACTTTAGGATCATCAGGAGGGGTGAAAGATTGTATCTTATTACGCAGTAGTTCTACCCGTTTTCCCTGTCCTACACTAATTCGGAAACAACAGCCCAAGAAATCCTTCCCATTTGCTTTCATTTCTATCCCAAATGTTTCATTTAATTGTATCTCATAGGTGCCCCCCCACCCAGGATTGTTTCGTGCCATGTGGTTTTCCTTATTGTTAGGTATATTGGGTTACACTTTTTATCAGGACAATCGCGAGCTGGTCGGAAGGGGGCCCGGTGTACTGTGACAAGACCGTTACACCAAGTACCCTCCCCAAGGCCATCCCCATAGGACTTAAGATGTATCTCAGAGCTGCGATACTGTCTCTGATTATCTACATCCCCACAATTTACTAAGCTGCATACGTCAGCGTCTATTACTTGTGGATTATCAGATTCAGGAACCATTAATAATTCATATGAAAATGATATTTGATGAAATCCCAGTACTAAGAGAGCTAGCATCATAACTCTAAGCATTCCCAGTATTCTAAACATCATGCTGAAGCACAAAAAGACTTAATATACAATCCTACAGAAATAATCCCGCGCTCGTGTCGCCACTGTATAATTACTCAAAGTCTCTTTAGTCTGAGTTTCAGCGGATCTTGCGTTGATTCAGCTGTCCAGACTTCTTCCTCCACGGGAGGGTCCACTGGCCCTTTGATCCGAGTGTAATGAGTCCAGCCTTTCTCCGCCGTCCTTATTGCCGTTTCGGTAGTCAAAAGAGCCTGGTATGGCCCTTCCCAGTCCGGCTGCAATTTAGTCTCTGTCCATGATTTTACTAAGATCCAATCACCCGGCCGGATGGAATGAACGGTGAATTCAAGGGGCGGAGTCTGTGCCAATAAACCCTGTTTCCTGAGGAAAGACAAAGAGGAGGACAAGCCCAGTATATACTTCTTTAAAAACAAATCTTTAGTTTTGGGAATTGGCAATTCTCCATTCATTCCCAAGTAAGGTAATCCAAATAAGATTTCATAGGGGGATAGTCCCAAGTCTTTCCTTGGGGCTGTTCATACTCGCAAGAGAGCTATAGATAAGCATTTGGTCCAAGGGAGTCTGGTTTCTATTATCAATTTAGAGAGCTGTCGTTTGAGTGTTTGGTTCATTCTCTCAACCTTTCCCGATGATGGCAGGTGCCATGGAGTATGGAACTCCCAGGAAATTCCCAACCTTTTCATTACCCCCTGTAACACTTTAGAGGTAAAGTGAGTTCCTTGGTCGGAATCAATATGGCTCACGAGCCCATATCGGGGAATTATGTGCTCCAATATTGTTTTAGACACTCCACACGCAGTAGCTAGGGGGTATGCCTCAACCCAACCAGATAAATGATCTACTATGACCAACATATATTTTAGTCTTCCTACCCTGGGGAGTTCAGTATAATCTACTTGTATACTCTGGAAAGGTCTCAATCCTGGGTCTCTTCCTCCCTGGGTCTGTTTCCTCAAGACTTTTTTATTTACTTTTTGCATATGATACATCCCTCACATATTTGTTTAGCAATTGTATATATTCCTTTACATCCATATTCCCTAAGAACTTAATCACACATTGCTTGTACTCCCCAATGACTGCCTTGGTGTAGGACAGCCATAATCTCTCACGTCATCATTTTGTTTAACATTCTCCTTCCATCAGGTAACCTCCAATGCCCGTCTGCTGTTTTTACAGCCCCTAAATCTCTCAATTCATTTTCTTCGCTTTCAGTAAATATAGGAGCTTCCCTAGGACCTGGGACAGTAGGTATTAGGGAATGAATCACCACTTCAGGGCGGCTTCCCTAGCCACTTCATCGGCTAATCTATTTCCTCTAACTTCTGGTTCATTTCCTTTCTGATGACAATTTACATGCACTACTGCTATTTCTCAGGGGAATAATAGGGATTCCAAGACCCGTTTAATCAATTCTTCATGTACTAATTCTTTCCCCTGGCTATTGATCAGCCCTCGTTCCTGCCATACCTTGCCAAAAGTGTGCACAACACCAAATGCATATTTAGAGTCAGTGTATACTGTTCCCTCTTTATTCTCTAATGCCCTAAGGGCTCTTTCCAATGCATAGAGTTCACAAGTCTGAGCTGACCACCCATTTGGCAACCTTCCTGCCTCCACCACACTACTGTTTGTCCCGTCTACGACTGCATACCCATTATGTCTTTTCCCTTCAGTCACCCGGGATGATCCATCTATAAAAAGTCTAGCCCCTGCATGAAGTGGAACATCTCTCAGGTCCATGTGGACCTTAGTTTGGTATTCTATAATGTCAAGGCAGTCGTGCCCTGGATTCTGAGGAGAGTCTCCTTCCCCTTTCCAAAGAAAGGCAGCTGGATTTAAACAATTGTCAGTGACCAACACTAGATCATCCTTTTCTATTAATATTGCCTCATATTTCAGAATCCGCGAGTCTGTCAACCATCGCCCAGCTTTTTGGTTTAGGATTGTTCTCACTTGGTGTGGAGTGCTTACTATTAGGGCTCCCCCAAATGTAAGCTTTCTGTTTTCCTCCACCAACAGTGCAGTGGCAGCCACAGCCTGCACACACTCAGGCCATCCCCGGGATACTGGATCCAATAGCTTCGAAAGATATGCAACTGGCTGTCTCATTCCTCCCCACCTCTGGGTTAATACTCCCAAAGCCGCTCCCTTATCTACGGTAGCAAAGAGGTGGAAAGGTTTATCTAGAGAAGGTAAGGCTAACACGGGGGCATGGATCAGATGTCTTTTTGAGTTCCTCAACTCGTTCTTTTTCCTCATCATCCCAACTTCGACATTTTGGTTCCCCCCCTAATAGTTTGAGATATAATTTCTTAGTCTTCTGTGGATAGGAATCAATCCACAATCTGCAATAGCCCGTTAGACCCAAACATTTGCGTAACTCCCGTTTAGTGCTGGGCAGCGGCATCCCCACTATTCCCTCTATCCGTTCCGGGCTTACCTTTCCCTTTCCCTCACTAACTAAATGTCCCAAGTATTTCACTTCTTGCTCCACATATTGTAGATTGTTTTTAGATACCCTCAGTCCTTGCTGGCCCAGGAAATTCAATAATTTGTTAGTGGCTTCTACTACTCTTTCTCTTCTTTTTCCTGTTACTAAGAGGTCATCTACATACTGCAACAGGGTAATCCCCTTGGGGCTGCTAAATTTCTCCAATATTTGTTCTAACGTCTGTCCAAATAAATTCGGGGATTCCATAAACCCCTGGGGGAGCACAGTCCACCGGTATTGCTGTTTCCGTCCTGTCTTAGGCAAACAATGGCAAACAAATTCCTACTTTCCTCTGCAAGGGACAAGCCCAAAAGGCATCCTTTAAATCTATCACCCTAAACCATTTGTGGTCATGAGGGATCTTACTTAATAACGTATAGGGGTTTGGCACCACTGGGTGCCTGATCTGTACTATTCGATTTAATGTTCTCAAATCCTGCACCAATCGATAAGTTCCATCGGATTTCTGCACTGGTAGTATTGGGGTATTATAAGGAGACATACATGGCTCCAACAGTCCATCTCTAATCAGACCCTCAATTACTGGCTGCAGTCCTCGTTTACCTTATATGGAAATGGGATATTGTCGCTCACAGACAACGTCCCCTTTCCTTTTTAAATTTACTTCAAGGGGAGGGATCTGTAGTTTTCCACGATTCCCTTCTCTAGCCCATACAATAGGGTCTATCTCTCTCTCCACATCCTCTGTCAACATTGCCATTTGGACAACTAATTCTTTTTCCTGAATTCCAATCTCCAGTCCTAAGAGGATAATTAAGTCTCTCCCTAGTAAGTTACTTCCTATATCAGGGATATACAGCAGTTCCCCTGTGACTCTATCCTTAGGACCTTCTATCATCATAGCTTCAAATACTGGAACAGTAAATCCTTCCCCTTTTACCCCTGAAACAGTAATTGACCGTGTCGATATTTCTACTTTCTTTGGTTTAAAATTCAGCGATGACTGTGTTGCCCCCGTATCTACTAGGAAGACTACCTCTTCCCTATAGGGTCCCACCTTCAGGTTTATCAAGGGTTCCTGGTGGGCCCCCGAGGGCAGGAACCTCTGACACCCCTATCCTTCAACAAAATTCATAAGCGGAATTGCCCTCTCTTCCCTTTTCAGAGCAGGACACTCCCGCTTAAAGTGCCCTATCTTTCCGCAATAATAGCATCCTGCCTGTGGAGACCTCCAGCTCTGCCCCTGTCGCTCGAACCCTCTATCAAATGCTCCCCCTTGTCCTCTCCCTCTCCCTCACCCCCTTTCTCTTTGTCCGACATGCTGCCACCCACCGCTCCGGTTGGTCACTATTGGTTCCATTCTTTTCTTAACTACCTCATCAATCGTAGCTACCATCATTTTCACCTTCTGTTTTTGTCTCTCATCCTCTCTCTTTACAAACACTTTCTGTGCCTCTCTTAACAATTCATCTAATGGCTTTTCACTCCACCCTTCTATCTTCTGTATCTTTCTCTGTATGTCTGGCCATGCCTTTGTCACAAAATGTACTTTCAAAAGACCCTGTGCCACTGGGTCCTCAGGGTTCATTCCAGAATATTTCCACATTGAGTCTCTTAATCTTTGCAAGAAAGCTGAGGGAGTCTCATCTTTCTTCTGTCTAACTTCAAAGGCCTTAGTCAAATTCTGTGACTTCGGAACTGCCTCTCTTATTCCTTTTAGAATCAGGTCTTTCAATTCCCTCATTTCTTCTCTATGCCCCGGGTTTTGATTTTCCCACTGGGGGTCTCTGAGGGGAAACTTTACCTCTCCCTGTCCAGCATCCCCATCTCCAATCGGGTGTTCCCTGTCCCATATTTTAATGGCTGCCCCTCGTATAAGTCCCCTTTCTTCCCCAGTAAATAGTATATTCAAAATAGACATTAACTCTGCCCAGGTATACAGACTAGGCCCCAAACATTGATCAATTTGTTCAGACAACCCCACCGGATCCTCAACCAGGACCTTCATTTCTTTTTTAAATGTTCTGACCTCCCCACTGTTGAGGGGGGCACTTACAAACCCAATCTCTTTCTCTCCTATTGGTACCTCCCGAAGGGGATAAGTCGTTACGTTCTTCCTTTTTTTTTGTTTTCCCCCCCTTAGGCTTTGATTTAGATCCTCCAGAGGCCTCCTCTACATCTACTGTAGCTGTCCTTTCTTTTACTGAGGATTGAGGGTCAGGAACAACAACATCCACGTCCACCGCCCCTTCATCCTCCTCGTGTGAATCATCTGTTTCCTGTCCCTGTTTGTCTGTCTCTCCTCCTCCTCCATGTTCACCTAGCCTGATTTTATGCTACGGGGGGGCAAACAGCCAAGAGGATCCCAGGGACTAGGTGGGGCAGAGGGGGAATCCTTTGTCTTTACTGCCAACATTCGCAAACTGCCCTTCCAACAGGACGCATAGTCCGCCTCCTCTTGACTAAAAGGTTGTTTGTTATTCACATACAAACCTAAATACTGACAGACGCAATCCTCATCCGAACCATACTTTGGCCAGAAGACAGCTGGACGAAGGATTGGGTCTTTGGTCATACTAAACAACAATATTTCATCATTTTCTTTTTATCTTTTGCCCTTGTACAAGTATTGCTTGTTCATTCCCGCAACGGACTTTCAGGAGGAATGTTACCAGGGACTTTTTCTTCTTCCTGTGCTCCGTGACAGCTACTCTGCCTCACCCCATTTCGCGGGGCCCTCGCTGGTCCCTCAGCAAGTAAATACCCCTTGTCCTGGCCACCAAGGCAATACTTAAAAGTCAGGTTTCTTACCTTGGTCTGTGCACAGAGTTGCCTGGCCCCTTTTCGCCGTATTTTCTATCGAACGCCCAATCCTGTCCGATTCAGATGTCTCTCTTGTGGGATTCATACCAGTTGCCCAAGAAGCAGACCAAACCAGGACACGAGACCGCTCCTCAATGGGGAACAGGACGCGTCTTCCCAGTGTCCAAGGCCAGCCACTCCCCCTGGCAATGGAAGAAAATCCCAGACGAGCCCCCAATTGTGAGAAACAAAGCTCACACACTTCAATAATTGCAGTCCGAGACAAAATCTGAATGAGCAGTGTCCTTTATTTTTACACTTGCAAGAGGGTGAGATGTCCAGTGCCTATAAGTTAGAGGACATACACACACCAAATTCAATTCATACACAATATTTATATAATTTGGTTTCTTTTGTTTTACATTGCTCCTCCCCTGATTACATCTTCCACTTCCCTAAGAACGGCCCCCATTACCCCTGTTTATCTCTTGCCTTATCCGGCCTTGTCTGTGACAAAATGCTTATTTCTGGCCTCACAAGGCCGTTTGACCTCATCCCACTATAGGTCATTGTTAGGCATATTCTTTCTTCATCATTATCTACCCCCTTCATCTGTGCCTTTCCCGAGGCTGTTCTGATCCCTATGACCCTTTTAATTGGGGTTTGTTCCTGTGTTTCTGTAAAAGTGGGAAACAGATGTTTATACCTACTGTTTGTACAGGCGTATCTAGCTTAACTTCATCCCCTCACAACATCTTATCTATTTGCCCGTAATGTCTACCATTGTTTTGCAGTCACGTTTCATTCTGACATACAATTTTAGCTAATACAAAAACAATTATATATTTCCTCCACATCGTTTCCATTCTTGTTGACTTAGCTCTTGGCTAAAACAATTACACACTGGTGTGAGTTCATTTACTTTGTAAAATGGAATTGCAGAAGTAACATTATTTCTCCCACATCCCACAGGCTTATGCCCGAAACGTCAATTCTCTGGCTCCTTGGATGTTGTTGTGTTTTTCCAGCACCACACTCTCAAGGTTTATTTGGAAGTACTAGGTTTTGGACCACTGCTCTACCTGATGAAGGAGCTGTGCTCCGAATGTTAGTATTTCCAAATAAACGTGTTGGACTATAACTTGGTGTTGTGTGATTTTTAACTTTATATCTATGTAAATGTAAGGCCAAGGGAAAATAAGGTCTTTTTTCCTAATATACAATAAATCTTTCAGTGGGGTTAATCAGAAAAATTCTGGGTTTTGTTCATCGAACCATGGCTCTTACTGTGTGCCATTTACCACCAGGGGACCACCTGGGCCACTGGCCTACCGGAGGCACATGCATAGCAATTGCTCTTATTCAGACTTTTTACTGTGTACTTTACCCAATCTACCCAGGCATTTGTATCTCCGTAGCCAGTTTCTATTTCGATGGTCTGTTTCAAGTCCTTTACCTCTATAATTTTTACCACTTTATGGTCATCGGGAGGGGTGAAAGGTTGTACCTTATTATCCAGTAGTTCTGCCTGGTTTCCCTTTCCTACGCTAATTTGAAAACAACAGCCCAAGAAATCCTTCCTGTTTGTTTTCATTTCTATCCCAAATGTTTCATTTAATTGTACCTTGTACCTGATAGATGCCCCCACCAACAGAATTGCTTTGTGCCATGTGGTTTTCTTTATCGTTAGGTATATTGGGTTACACTTTTTATTGGGACAGTCAAAAGCTGGTCGGAAGGGGGCCCGGTGTACTGTGATGAGACAATTATACCAAGTACCATCCCCGTAGGACTTAAAATGTATCTCTGAGCTGCTGTACTGTCTCTGATTATCTACATCCCCATAATTTACTAAACTGCATGCATTGGCATCTATTACTTGTGGATTATCAGACTCAGGGACTGTTAATAACACATATGAAGACGATGTTTGACAAAATCCCAATACTGAGAGAGCTAGCATCATAACCCTAAGCATCCCCAGCATTCTAAAATTCGTGCTGAAGCACCGAGAGACTTAATATACAATCTTACAGAAATAATCCCACGCTTGCGTCGTTACTGTATAATCAGTTACTCAAAGTCTCTTTAGCCTGGGTTTCAGTGGTTCTTCCGTTGATTCGGCTGTCCAGATTTCTTTCTCAACAGGAGACTCCACTGGTCCCTTAATTATGGTGTAGTGAGTCCAGCCATCCTTATCGCCATTTCAGTAGTCAAAAGAGCCTGGTACGGCCCTTCCCAATCCGGATGCAATTTAGTCTCTGTCTGATTTAACTAAGACTCAATTTCCCGGTCGAATCGGATGAACAGTGAATTCAAGGGGTGGAGTCTGTACCAATAAACCCTGTTTCCTGAGGAAAGACAAAGAGGAGGACAAGCCCAGTATATAGGTAAAAACAATGACTGCAGATGCTGGAAACCAGATTCTGGATTAGTGGTGCTGGAAGAGCACAGCAGTTCAGGCAGCATCCGAGGAGCAGTAAAATCGATGTTTCGGGCAAAAGCCCTTCATCAGGAATACAGACAGAGAGCCTGAAGGGTGGAGAGATAAGTGAGAGGTGGGTGGGGGTGGGGAGAAAGTAGCATAGAGCACAATAGATGAGTGGGGGAGGGGATGAAGATGACAGGTCGGGGGCAGGGAGGAGGGTGGAGTGGATAGGTGGAAAAGAAGATAAGCAGGTAGGACAAGTCATGGGGACAGTGCTGAGCTGGAAGTTTGGAACAGGGGTGAGGTGGGGGAAGGGGAACTGAGGAAACTGTTGAAGTCCACATTGATGCCTGGGGTTGAAGTGTTCCGAGGCGGAAGATGAGGTGTTCTTCCTCCAGGCGTCTGGTGGTGAGGGAGTGGCGGTGAAGGAGGCCCAGGACCTCACAATTCCTCATGCACCACACGTGACATCACTTCCGCCACTCACATCATCGCTGATGTCACACGCTCAGTGACTCCCCCCCCCACTGCCGTGTTTGCCACCACTTCCACCCCGCACCAACGCCACTCACCTGCATTCTGCTGGCACGCCCCCCACGGATCTCACTGTCACCATCCCCGCCCCCCAGAACCCTGAGGGGAATACCACCCCTGCTCATGACTCCAGCTGCATTCCCCCCACCACCACACCCATTCCAGTTACCGGCTCTATCCCCACACCCAGCTCCACACCCACACCAGATCCCAGCTCCCAGCCCTGCTGAGTTTTCACCAGCCCTCCAGACCTTCTCCTCACTGAGGACGAACGATCAGTCCTCAGCAAAGGAATCACCTTCATCCCCCTCCGTCCACGCATCAATAAATTTAATACATGCCATGATGTCGAACACTTCTTCCGCCGCCTCTGCCTCCGAGCTTACTTTCACAATCAGGATTCCCGCCCACCTTCCGAGGACCCCTTCGCCCACCTCCAACACACTGCATCCACCTGGACACCCCGCGCTGGCCTATTACCTGCCCTCAACCTCTTCATTTCCAACTGGGACATTAACCGCCTCAACCTGTCTACCACCCTCCCACACCCCAACCTCTCACCCTCACAATGCACAGCCTTCCAATCCCTCTGCTCCAATCCCGACCTCACCATCAAGCCAGCAGATAAAGGGGGCGCAGTGGGAGTCTGGCGCACTAACCTCTACACCGCTGAAGCCAAATGCCAACTCGAGGACACCTCTTCCTACCGCCCCCTCGACCATGACCCCACCCTCCATCACCAAACCATCATCTCTGAGACCATACAGAACCTCATCACCTCAGGAGATCTCCAACCCACAGCTCCCAACCTCATAGTCCGGGAACCCCGCTCTGCCCGTTTCTACCTCCTTCCCAAGATCCACAAGCCTGACCACCCTGGCCGACCCATTGTCTCAGCATGCTCCTGCCCCACTGAACTCATTTCTACCTACCTCAACACTGTCCTATCCCCCCTGGTCCGGGAACTCCCCATATACGTTTGAGACACCACCCACGCCCTCCACCTCCTCCAAGACTTCCGTTTCCCCGGCCCCCAACACCTCATCTTCACCATGGATATCCAATCCCTCTACACCTCTATCCGCCATGACCAGGGCCTCCAAGCCCTCCGTTTCTTCCTCTCCCGATGTCCCCAACAGAACCCTTCCACCAACATTCTCATTCATTTAGCCGAACTGGTCCTCACCCTTAACAATTTCTCCTTCGAATCCTCCCACTTCCTCCAGACCAAAGGCAGAGCCATGGGCACACATATGGGCCCCAGCTATGCCTGTCTCTTTGTTGGCTACGTACAGCAGTTGATCTTCCGTAATTACACCGGCACCACTCCCCACCTCTTCCTCCGCTACATTGATGACTGCATTGGCGCCACCTCGTGCTCCTGCGAGGAGGTTGAGCAATTCATTAACTTCACCAACACATTCCACCCTGACCTTAAATTTACCTGGACTATCTCTGACACCTCCCTCCCCTTTCTGCACCTCTCCATCTTCATTAGTGATGACTGACTTGACACTGACATTTTTTACAAACCCACTGACTCCCACAGCTACCTGGATTACATCTCTTCCCACCCTACCTCCTGCAAAAATGCCATCCCATATTCCCAATTCCTCCGCCTCTGCCGTATCTGCACCCAGGAGGACCAGTTCCACCACAGAACACACCAGATGGCCTCCTTCTTTAGAGACCGCAATTTCCCTTCCCATGTGGTTAAAGATGCCCTCCAACGCATCTTGTCCACATTCCGCACCTCCGCCCTCAGACCCCACCCCTCCAACCGTAACAAGGATAGAACGCCCCTGGTACTCACCTTCCACCCTACCAACCTTCGCATAAACCAAATCATCTGCCGACATTTCCGCCACCTCCAAAAAGACCCCACCACCAGGGATATATTTCCATCCCCACCTCTTTCCGCCTTCTGCAAAGACCGTTCCCTCCGTGACTACGTGGTTAGGTCCACTCTCCCCAACAACCCACTCTCCCATCTTGGCACTTTCCCCTGCCACCGCAGGAACTGTAAAACCTGTGCCCACACCTCCTCCCTCACCTCCATCCAAGGCCCTAAAGGAGCCTTCCACATCCATCAAAGTTTTACCTGCACATCCACCAATATCATTTATTGTATCTGTTGCTCCCGATGCGGTACCCTCTACATTGGGGAGACTGGACGCCTCCTAGCAGAGCGCTTTAGGGAACATCACCGGGACACCCGCACCAATCAACCACACTGCCCTGTGGCCCAATATTTCAACTCCCCCTCCCACTCTGCTGAGGACGTGGAGGTCCTGGGCCTCCTTCATTGCCGCTCCCTCACCACCAGACGCCTGGAGGAAGAACGCCTCATCTTCCGCCTCGGAACACTTCAACCGCAGGGCGTCAATGTGGACTTCAACATTTTCCTCATTTCCTCTTCCCCCACCTCATCCCAGTTCCAAACTTCCAGCTCAGCACTGTCCCCATGACTTGTCCTATCTGCGTATCTTCTTTTCCACCTATCCAATCCACCCTCCCCCCACCCCCGACCTATCATCTTCATCCCCTCCGCCACTCACCTATTGTACTCTATGCTACTTTCTCCCCACCCCCCACCCTCCTCTCACTTATCTCTTCACAGTTCAGGCTCTCTGCCTGTATTCCTGATGATGGGCCTTTGCCCGAAACGTTGATTATACTGCTTCTCGGATCCTGCTTGAACTGCTGTGTTCTTCCAGCACCACTAATCCAGAAGCCCAGTATATACTTCTTTAAGAACAAATCTTTAGTTTCTGGGATTGGCAGTGGCTGGAGAATATGCCTCCACCCATCCGGATAAATGATCAACTATGACCAACATATACCTCAGTCTTCCCACTCAGGGTAATTCAATATAATCTACCTGGATGCTCTGGAATGGTCTTAGCCCAGGTTCTCTCCCTCCTGGGACTTGTTTCCTTCACACTTTCTTGTTTACCTTTTTACATGTTATGCATCCCTCACAAATCTGTTTGGCTATTGTATATATCCCTTTGCATCCATATTTCTTTAAGACTAAATCACACGTTACTTGCACTCCCCAGTGGCTCCCCTGATGTAAGCTTCTGACTCTCCTCTACCATTAAGGCTGTTGCTGCCACTGCCTGCATACACTTTGGCCAGTAATGTAGCTTTCCATTCTTTAATTAATACAATCATGTTTTAAATTAATCTTGAATCAAAATGACAGGTCACTGAGAATATGTAAAGGAATCCTGCCAATTAATATTGATTCAGGCTAACACAATCGATTTATTATAAATATTAATTATATATTATATAAATAAAATAATCATTATCTGTAATTCAGGATGGAAACGCAACAAGTGACTAAAACATTTTAAAAACTGTAATTGCGCAGTTCTGTTTGTTTACCAGTCACTTGTGACTTCTCACTCTGTTTCTGTAATTGTTTTGCTCAAGTACATTCATTTTTAAGAACCTCAACAGATTTCATCGCACCATTTGTAGTTAATTCAATCCCCAATTTGGTGGCAGTATCTTGTAATGAGCGCAAAACTAATTCTGCGTGCCTCTCGTCACAAAACTGTCGCCATAATCCAATTAACTCTTTTGTTCCCGCTGCCTTGGGCTTAAAATTTAAGGACGATCTTGCTGCCCCCATATCGAGGAGGAGAACGATGTCCTCTTTGTAAGGTCCCACCTTTAAATTTATCAAGGGTTCCTGGTAGGTCCCCGAGGGCAGGAGCCCCTGACATCCCTATTCTTCATCAAAGTTCATAAGCAATATCGCCCTCTCTTCCCTTTTCAGATCCAGATACTTACGCTTAAAGTGACCTGTCTTTCTACAGTAGTAACATCCCACCTGTGGGGATTTCCACCTTGATCTCTGTCCCTGTCCACCAAACCCCTTAACATCTCCTCCCTTTATTTTCAACATGCTGCCCGCCACCATTCCGGTTTCCTTCTCCTTTTAGTTTTGTCCTTTTTTTTATTACCTCATCGACCGTGGCTATCATTATTTTTGCCTTTTGTTTCTGCTTCTCATGTTATGTTGCCAGATGTTTGTTAAGACCTTGAATTTTTTTTTAAAAGAAATATTTCAATATTTCTTGCTCCCTATAACTTCAAATACCAATTCATCAATTTATGCTTATCTAACTTTAAAGCCTGTTCCTAACCATACATTTTGGAACCTTACTTATAAATATATATTTATATATTATAAATTCATTTATTCAGCATTTAATATTTAAAATGTAAAATGCATACAGTTTCCAACTTTGAAATCCACTATAATTACCCAGTTTTAGTCCCTTAATTTAAATCCAAAATTATGTTTCTTAAGTAGTCCTGACCAGTCATTGCTCAACTACAATGCTATCGGTTGTGAAATAACCCGAGCTGTCTTAAAAGGATTTGTCGATTCAAGTTAACAAAAAACTTCTAATGCATACAATGGCCGAATCCAAGGTCACAGATATTAACCATAGGATTTTTAAAAATTACAATCTAATGTTGAACTGAAACTTCAACTGTCCTCCATAAATCGCTTTTATGTAAGGATAAAAGAGATTAGTTAGAAACTGATAGTAAGGCAGTCATGACCTGTAAAAAGAACAGGAGTTAACATTTTTTTCATAATCTCTGTAAAATCCTTAACCTTAAAAGAAATCATATTAAATTTCCATAATAGAAATCAGATTCAAAACAATCCTGGATCTCAAGCTCCAGGGAACAAAGCACAAACATTCAATCACCAACAAACAAATGTGCATTCAAACCAAATCACAAAGGGTTAAACTATCTACCAGCTCTACAGCTCTTCTCTCTCTCTCTCACACTCTCACACACACACACACACCGTATCTCACAGACACTTTCTGAGCTTCCCGCAACAACACCTCCAGGTGCTCCTCACTTCACCCCTCTATCTTTTGAATATTTTTCTGGATGTCTGGCCATGATTTAGTTACAAAGTGTACCCTCAGTAGCCCTTCAGCTACTAGCCCTTCCGACACGAAGCATAATCTGATTCCTCCTGACTGTAAGGCTGTTTTCTGTTGACATATAAATTCAATTATTTACAAACCCAGTCTTCGTCTGACCCATACTTTGGCCAGAAGACGACGGGACGAAGAATGGATTCCTTAGTCCATACAAAGCAAAAACATTTAATCATCTTTTACCTATCTTTTCCCCTTGTATTATTTTTCTAATTCCACAACATCCTGCCCAACAGACTTTCTGGAGGGATGCTGTCGGACCCTGCCTCCATTTCCATTTCCATTTCTTTTCCTGGGGGCTTTTTCCTTACCCTCGGCACAGCACATATTGAGTTTCTTCGTTAGTCCCTTATTAACTACTAAAACTCAATCCCAGCCACCAAGGCAGTATTTAAAGGTCAATTTTCCTTCCTTGGTCCGTGCACAGAGTTGCCTGGCCCTTCTCTGCGTTCAGAGCCGGCTTTACTCACCCCACTGCGTCGTTCAGATGTCTCCTTTCAAGGATTCTTACTGGTCGCCCAAGGGAGCGGACCAACCCAAGACATGAGACCGCTCCTCAACCGTGATCTCAGTGTCCAGGGCTAGCCACTCCCTCCTGATGATGGAAGATATCCCAGACCAGCCCCCAATTGTGGGAAATAGAACCCACTTGCTTAAGTAATTTCAGTCCGGGACAAGATCTGAAGCAGCAGTATCGTTTATTATGCTCTTGCAAGACGGGTGTCTACTAGGTCAATGAGTACACAACTTTTATACAATTCATTTCTCCTTGTTTACATCTCCCACTACTCTAAACTCAGTGCCCATTACTCTTGTTTATCTTGCCTTATGCACCCTTGTGCGTGACAAAGTGCAGGTTTTACTTGGCTGTTTCACTACATCCCGCTGTGGTCTATTGTTAGCATATATTTTAAGTTTTTTGAAGAAGTAACAAAGAAGATTGATGAGGGCAGAGCAGTAGATGTGATCTATATGGACTTCAGTAAGGCGTTCGACAAGGTTCCCAATGGGAGACTCAGTAGCAAGGTTAGATATCATGGAATACAGGGAGAACTAGCCATTTGGATACAAAACTGGCTCAGAGGTAGAAGACAGAGGGTGGTGGTGGAGGGTTGTTTTTCAAACTGGAGGCCTGTGACCAGTGGAGTGCCACAAGGATTGGTGATGGGCCCTCTACTTTTTGTCATTTACATAAATGAATTGGATGCGAGCATAAGAGGTACAGTTAGTAAGTTTGCAGATGATATCAAAATTGGAGGTGTAGTGGACAGCGAAGAGGGTTACCTCAGATTACAGCAGGATCTAGACCAGATGGGCAAATGGGCCGAGAAGTGGAAGATGGAATTTAATTCAGATAAATGCGAGGTGCTGAATTTTGGGAAAGCAAATCTTAGCAGGAGTAATATACTTAATGGTAAGCTCCTAGGGAGGGTTGCTGAACAAAGAGATCTTGGAGTGCAGGTTCATAGCTCCTTGAAAGTGGAATCGCAGGTAGATAGGATAGTGAAGAAGGTGTTTGATATGCTTTCCTTTATTGGTCAGAGTATGGAGTACAGGAGTTTGGAAGTTATGTTGCGGCTTTACAGGATATTGGTTAGGCCACTGTTGGAATATTGCATGCAATTCTGGTCTCCTTCCTATTGGAAAGATGTTGTGAAACTTGAAAGGGTTCAGAAAAGATTTACAAGGATGTTGCCAGGGTTGGAGGATCTGAGCTACAGGGAGAGGCTGAACAGGCTGGGGCTGTTTTCCCTGGAGTGTCGGAAAGTCGGAGGCTGAGGGGTGACCTTATAGAGGTTTACAAAATTATGGGGGGCATGGATAGGATAAATAGACAAAGTCTTTTCCCTGGAGTTGGGGAGTCCAGAACTAGAGGGCATAGGTTTAGGGTGAGAGGGGAACGATATAAAAGAGACCTAAGGGGCAACCTTTTCACACAGAGGGTGGTACGTGTATGGAATGAGCTGCCAGAGGATGTGGTGAAGACTGGTACAATTGCAACATTTAAGAGGCATTTGGATGGGTATATGTATAGGAAGGGTTTGGAGGAATATGGGCTGCGTGCTGGCAGGTGGGACTAGATTGGGTTGGGATATCTGGTCAGCATGGACGGGTTGGACCGAAGGGTCTGTTTCCATGCTGTACATCTCTATGATCCTCTATGAGTCTATGATATCCTCTTTCACTGCCATCTGCTTCCTTGCTAGCTAAAGCAACATTTCCTCCCAATCTTCGTCCACATTGAGCGTTATGACCTCTTGACTAGTTTTTTTTGTTTTTGCAGAAGCAGGAAACAGATGCTTATAACTGTTTGTACAAGCAGATCTAGCTTAACGTACACACACACCCCCCCCTTCATAATTCAGCCTTGTGATTTTTGCAGACAACAACATTTGCAATTGCCTCTCAGACCACCATAGTCAGTTGAATTTCAGATGGCGACGAAACAGACTACAGATGGGAGGTGGAAGACCTGCAAAAATGGTGCACTGAGAACAACCTTGCTCTCAATGCTGGCAAAACCAAGGAACACATTATTGCCTTTCGGCGGGATGTTACTCATGCCCCCCTACACATTAATAGCACAGAGATGGAATGAGTGGAGAGTGACAAACTCCTGAGAATGGTCATCAACGACAAGCTTTTTTAGACTCTTCATGTATACGCACTGGTTACAAAGGACCAACAACATCTCCTCTTCCTCAGGCAGCTGAAGAAATTTGGCATGACGGCGAATACCCTTGCCAACTATTATAGGTGTGCCATCGAGAGCATTCTGTCTGGATATATCACTACCTGGTATGGCAATTGTACTATTCAGATCAGAGACGGTTACAGAGCGTGGTGAACTCAGCCCAGATAATCACAAAGGCAAGCCTCCCATCTGTAGAATCCATCTACCAGGCCATCTGTCAAGGAAAGGCCGCCAGCATTCTTAAAGATCCATCCTGTGAGAAAGGCCATTCACTGTTCAATAATTTCAGTCTGAATCAAATTCCAAAGCAGGTATTTATTGAAGCATTCTTATAAGAATGGGTGTCCGACAAGTAGGCACACCGATCAGAAGGTTACATCGCAAGTTATACAGTTCAGCTGAGTATGTTGGTACTCCTCTTTTACCTTATTGGCTTAGCATGCAAAGCGTCAAACCTATCACAAGCTACTCATTTCACTCTGCCTCTGTTTACTTCTCCCACTACTCTAAGCCTGTCGCCCCTTACTCTTGTTTGTTTCTTTCTTTATTTGGCCTATCCAATTCCTTGTTCATCACAAATTCCAGGTGTTAACTTGACCACTTTACCACATAGCTTGACCGTTTTGCCAAATCCCTCAGTGGTCTATTGTTAGCGTGCATGACTTCTGCATTATGGCTTCTGCTAAAGCAACTCTTTCTCCCTGATAGGCCACACTGAATCGTACGACCGTTGATTGTGGTTTCTGCAGCACTGAGCCTTGTGACCGTTGATTGTGGTTTCTGCAGCACTGAGCCTTGTGACCGTTGATTGTGGTTTCTGCAGCACTGAGCCTTATGACCGTTGATTGTGGTTTTTGCAGCACTGAGCCTTATGACCGTTGATTGTGGTTTCTGCAGCACTGAGCCTTATGACCGTTGATTGTGGTTTCTGCAGCACCGAACCTTGTGACCGTTGATTGTGGTTTCTGCAGCACTGAGCCTTGTGACCGTTGATTGTGGTTTCTGCAGCACCGAGCCTTATGACTGTTGATTGTAGTTTCTGCAGCACTGAGCCTTGTGACCGTTGATTGTGGTTTCTGCAGCACCGAGCCTTGTGACCGTTGATTGTAGTTTCTGCAGCACTGAGCCTTATGACCGTTGATTGTGGTTTCTGTAGCACTGAGCCTTGTGACCGTTGATTGTGGTTTCTGCAGCACCGAGCCTTATGACCGTTGATTGTGGTTTCTGCAGCACCGAGCCTTGTGACCGTTGATTGTAGTTTCTGCAGCACTGAGCCTTATGACCGTTGATTGTGGTTTCTGCAGCACTGAGCCTTGTGACCGTTGATTGTGGTTTCTGCAGCACTGAGCCTTATGACCGTTGATTGTGGTTTCTGCAGCACCGAGCCTTGTGACCGTTGATTGTAGTTTCTGCAGCACCGAGCCTTATGACCGTTGATTGTAGTTTCTGCAGAAGCAATACTTACATTTTTCACGAACATATTTTCCACAATTCCACCCTGGCAATGCTTTTCTACAACCTCGTAAGACAAAACTTTTCACTGTGCCTTGGTACACGTGACAATAAAATCAATTCAATTTAAATTAGACATTAATAATTTTGGTTTGGAACTCTTATCAAAGTTTCTACACAACTTATTTCTTTAACAGGCTTTATAGCAAATTACAGATTTAGCTCTGCTACTAACTGGGAAGTAATGAAAAGAGTAGATCAAAGAAAGAGGTAGTACATTATCAAGCTGGAGGTGCAAATGTGTGCTCATCTCAGTTAATTTCATGTTTCGGGCATGTACTTAGAGAGATTTCAAAATGTTTCCTTTTATGCTGTTGGGTGATTATTATCATATCTAACTATTACACAATTAATTAAACTAAGTGTTGAACACCAGCCTATATCAGATATGAAAATTAATATGCATCTATCTTATCAGTGGCTTAGATTTTGAATACTGCTCCGTGTGCTGGTACGTACCAGGAATCCAATCACATGGAACATTCTTTCTGCATTTCATTATTGGCCAACTTTGGGAACCTGTCTGCTTTTAATCCTGAGATGTTCCAGTATTTCAATCTCACATTCCATCATTGACCCTTTACATTCATGGCATGTCAGTTTCATGTTTCATTATCAATAATGCATTAACTCTAACCTTAATTTACAGGCATGTACCTGATTACATGCAAACCTTTTCTGCTCTCTAGATTTCTCCACCTCTGCTCCCATTCAGCAATACAGTGCTTTTCCTGATTCCGTTTCAGAATTGACAACATAGCCAAGATAGCCTTCTCTCTTGCTATCACCTTGGCTTCAAGTCCCTGTCACTTATTATTTTGTCTCTTTTTACACCTCTCTGTGGAATCTACCACTGACTCTCTGAGAAGCATCACAAGATTCGTGCCAAGCACTGAGAATGCATATAGGGTATGAGCAGGTAGGGAAAGAGTTAAATTTTGAGTTTTATGAAACAAGAGGTTCAGCTGAGTGTGATTCAGATCAGATAAGAACCTGCAGTTAACAATGGGGTGCTGGAGGCAAGGGGAATGGGTTAACAATGTAGAGCCATTTAACAATATTGGAAGCATTCAGTATGTAAGGTCAGTTTAACAAGGTGAAAAGTATTCATTATGTGAAACCAGTTAAAGTTAAGAACATTCACTGTGCAACAGAAGATGGTTTAATCTTTACTATTGACACTCTCTGATTGTAACGGTCACCCAATCAATATGTATGTTGCCTTATCTAGATGCTTCTCCCTCTAAGTGACTGTAGAATTCCTTAAGAAACTGCTGTTCTAGAAAAGACTGAGAACTCATGTCTCTATGCACACAGGCGATCATTCTCTCTCCCTTCAGGGCCCAGAAAAAGTTTCGACTGAGGGGGAAAACAGGATAGCAGTACCATGTTAGCGCCTGTCACCTTATTCCTTGGTAACTGTTCCCACTTGATCACTTCTAATCCACTCTGCTCTTACTTGTTCGTAGAAACATGTCAAATA
This sequence comes from Chiloscyllium punctatum, assembly GCF_047496795.1. Taxonomy (NCBI): domain Eukaryota; kingdom Metazoa; phylum Chordata; class Chondrichthyes; order Orectolobiformes; family Hemiscylliidae; genus Chiloscyllium; species Chiloscyllium punctatum. Next base: position 52,971,133 of record NC_092770.1, read on the forward strand.
GGAATCAGAGTAGTCCATTAGGCTGTTACAGCCTGCTCTGCTATTCAATATAATCATGGCTGATCATTCAACTCAGCACCCTGTTCCTGCTTTCCCGACATACCCTTTGATCCCTTTAGCCCTAAGAATGACGTCTAACTACTTCCTGAAGACATTCAATGTTATGACTTCAATTCCTCTCTGTAACAGAGAATTCCACAGGCTCACCACTGTGCGTGAAGACATTTCTCTTCATCTCAGTCCCAACTGGCCTACCCAGTATACTTAGACTGAGATTCTTGGCTCTGGTGTTCCTGGTCATATACCACCATCGCATTGTTCATACTTGTTAACATTCTCACCAACTTCGCCTCTCTTCTCTGCTTCCTCCACACTTGTATCAAGTGATTCTTCAGTAACTTAATTCTCCACTTCCCTTCTAATTTCTTCCCTCACTCAATCTCACAATTTGTATAAATTCTTCCTCAGACATGCAACTCTCAATTTGTTCTTGCACTATGACTTCTAGCCCTCAGAATTTGAATGCACGTAGGCTATGTTTAACTCCTTTCCTCTCTCTCTACAACTACTTATCAATTGTTGAAAGATTTCTGACAGAAGCTCCCTCTGTAATTCACTCATAAACTCCCTTAACCCCCATCCTGCCAAAATATCGAACAAAGAACAAAGAAAGTTTACAGCCCAGGAACAGGCCCTTCAGACCTCCAAGCCTGAGCCAATCCAAATCTACTGTATAAACCTGTCACCCAACTCCTAAGCATCTGTATCCCTCTGCTCCCCACCTACTCATGCATCTGTTCCAGACACCCACCACCCTCTGTGTAAAGTACTTGCCGTGTGTATTCCCCTTAAACGTTTCACCTCTCACCTTGAAAGCGTGACCTCTCGTTATTGAATCTTTCACCCTGGGAAAAAGCTTATCTCTATCCACCATGTCTATACCCTTTATGATTTTGTAGACTTCAATCAGGTCCCCCATCAATCTCTTTTTCTCTAATGAAAACAAACCTAACTTAGTCTCTTCATGACTAGCACCTTCCATTCCAGGCAACATCCTTGTAAACCCTCTCTGCACTCTCTCCAAAGTGTCCACATCCTTTTGGTAATGTGGCAACCAGAACAGTACACAGTGTTCTAAATGCAGCCAAACCAATGTCTTGTACAATTTTAACATGACCTGCCAGCTTGTACTCAATACCCCGTCCGATGAAGGCAAGCATACTATATGCCTTCTTGACCACTCTACCCACCTGTGCAGCAACCTTCAAGGTACAATGGACCTGCACTCCCAGATCTCTCTGCCCATCAACTTTTCCCAAGGTTCTTCCATTCACTGTACAATTTTGTTCTAGAATTAGACTTGCCAAAACACTCGGTTTATTTGCATGGTTGTTCCATAACATTCTTCATCCAAAAGGTTTGTACATATCAATTCATCTAGTGTCTCCCACTACTTAAAATGTACTAGCACAGACTCTGCTGTTACTTTAAATCAATGACAGCAAATTCAATTAGACTTTTTGTCCAACTAGCTTTGTTACTAACAAATTTCACTCTCCATAATAAAAGGTCTCCCATTATCCTTTCAGTATCTATATAAGTACTGTGGCCTCAAGAGCATGTCAGAGGCTAGGAATACTGAAGCGAGTAACTTGTGTCCTGAGTCCCCAAACCTTGTCCGCCATCGACAAAGCACAAGTTAGGAGTGTGGTGGAATACACCCCACTTGCCTGGATGAATGAAGCTCCATAACACTCAAGTAGTTCGACATCTTTCAGGGTACTATGTCCACAAACATTCACTCTCTCCACCACCGATGTTCAGTAGCAGCAGCGTGTACCATCTACAAGATGTACTGCAGAAACTCACCAAGGCACCTTAGACAGCAGCTTCCAAACCCACGACTGCTTCCATGTAAAAGGACAGGGCAGCAGATATATGGGAACACCACCCATACAAGCTCCCATACAAGTCACTCACTCTCCTGATTGGAAATATATCACCATTCCTTCACTGCCACTGGGTCACAATCCTGCAAATCCCTCGCTAAGGGCATTGTAGATCAACCCACATGTGGACTGCAGCTGTTCAGCCAACCATGACCTTCACAAGGGATGGGCAGGAAATGCTGTCCCAGTCAGTGATATCCATATCCTGTGAAGGACTAAAAAGAGCAAAAACAAATGCTCACTTTCGCCATTTTGAATCATTTAAACTTTATTTCCTTTCTCTATCCATTCCCATAACAGGTGAGAAGGACTGAGACTTTGCATCTTCTTGGTTTCTTACAAAAAAAGTGTAAGTTCCTTTAACATGTGTTGATATGTTTCACCATTTAAAATGTAGTTAACTATTTTCACTGTCAATTCAGAGTCAATCACAAGATTTTCTTGAGTGAATAAAAGATCAGTTTTGTTTCCTGCTAACCACAAGACATACACAGATAGAGTCATAGAGTCATAGTGATGTACAGCATGGAAACAGACCCTTCGGTCCAACTCGTCCATGCCGACCAGATATCCCAACCCAATCTAGTCCCGTCTGCCATCACCCAGCGCATATCCCTCCAAACCCTTCCTATTCATATACTCATCCAGATGCCTTTTAAATGTTGCAATTGTACCAGCCTCCACCACTTCCTCTGGCAACTCATTCCCCACGTACCACCCTCTGCATGAAAAAGTTACCTGTTAGGTCTCTTTTATATCTTTCCCTTCTTACCCTAAACCTATGCCCTCTAGTTTTGGACTCCACCACCCCAGGGAAAAGGCTTTGTCTATTTATCCTATCCATCGCTCTCATGAATTTTTAAAACCTCTATAAGGTCACCCCTCAGCCTCCGATACTCCAGGAAAATCAGCCTCAGCATATTCAACTTCTCCTTGTAGCTCAAATCCTCCAACCCTGGCAACATCCTTGTAAGTCTTTTCTGAAACTTTCAAGTCTCATAATATCCTTCCATTAGGAAGGAGACCAGAATTGCACACAATAGTCCAAAAGTGGCCTGGCTAATGTCCTGTAAAGCCGCAACATGACCTCCCAACTCCTGTACTCAATACTCTGACCAATAAAGGAAAGTATACCAAATGCCTTCTTCACTATACTATCTACCTGTGACTCCACTTTCAAGAAGCTATGAACCTGCACATGAAGATCTCTTTCTTCAGCAACACTCTCAAGGACCTTACCTTTATGTGTATAAGTCCTGCTAAGATTTGCTTTCCCAAAATGTAGCACCTTGCATTTATCCAAATTAAACTCAATCTGCCACTTCTCAGCCCTTTGGCCCATCTGGTTAAGATACCATTGTAATCAAAGGTAACCTTCTTCACTGTCCACTACATCTCCAATTTTGGTGTCATCTGCAAACTTATAAACTATACCTCTTATGCTCACATCCAAATCATTTATATAAAAGACAAAAAGTAGTGGACCCAGCACCAATCCTTGTGGCATTCCACTGGTCACAGGCCTCCAGTCTGAAAACCAATCCTCCACCACCACCCTCTGACTTCTACCTTTGAGACAGTTGTATACCCAGTTGGCTAGTTCTCCCTGTATTCCATGAGATCTAAGTTTGCTAACCAGCTTCGCATGGGGAACCTTGTCAAACACCTTACTGCAGTCCATATAGATCACATCTACCACTCTGACCTCATCAATCCTCTTTGTTACTTCTTCAAAAAACTCAATCAAATTTGTGAGACATGATTTCCCATACACAAAGTCATGTTGACTATCCTTAATCAATCCTTGCCTTTACAAATACATGGACATCCTATCCCTCAGGATTCTCTTTGGGAAAGCAAATCTTAGGCAGACGTATATACTTAATGGTAAGGTCCTAGGGGGTGTTGCTGAACAAAGACACCTTTAACATCAGGCTCACTGGTCTATAGATCCCTGGCTTGTCCTTACCACTTTTCTTGAACAGTGGCACCACATTAGCCAACCTCATTTTCCAGCACCTCACCTGTGGCTATTGACAATACAAATATCTCAGTAAGAGGTCCAGCAATCACTTTCCAAACTTCCCACAGAGTACTAGGGTACATCTGATCAGGTCCTTGGGATTTATCCACTTTTATGTGTTTCAAGACATCCAGCACTTCCTCCTCTGTAATATGGAGATTTTTCAAGATGTCACCATCTATTTCCCCACATTCTATATAATATATATATACCCTGTCCTTTTTCACAGTAAACACTGATGCAAAATACTCATTTAATATCGTTGCCCATCTCCTGCAGCTCCACACAAAGGGCGCCTTGTGATTTTTGAGGAGCTCTATTCTTTCCCAAGTTACCCTTTTGTCCTTGATGATTTTGTAAAAACCCTTTGGATTTTCCTTAACTCTGTTTGCCAAAGCTATCTCATGTCCCCTTATTGCCTTCCTGGTTTCCCTAAGTATACTCCTTTTATATTTATACTCTTCTAAGGATTCACTCGATTTATCCTGTGTATATGCTTCCTTCTTTTGCTTGACCAAACCCTCAATCACTTTAGTCATCCAGCATTCCCTATACCTACCAGCCTTTCCTTTCACGCTAAGTGGAATATACTGTCTCTGGACTCTTGTTATCTCATTTCTGAAGGCTTCCCATTTTCCAACCGATACTTTGTATGCAAACATCTGCCCCCAATCAGCTTCTGAAAGTTCTTGCCTAATACCGTCAAAATTAGCCTTTCTCCAATTTAAAACTTCAACTGTTAGATCTGGTCTAAACTTTTCCATAATTAGTTTAAAACTAATATAATTATGGTTGCTGGTCCCAAAGTGCACCCCACTGACACCTCAGTCACCTGCCCTGCCTTATTTCCCAAGAGTAGGTCAAGTTTTGCACCTTCTCTAGTAGGTACATCTACATACTGAATCAGAAAATGTTCTTGTACACATTTAACAAATTCCTCTCCATCTAAACCCTTAACACTATGTCAGTCCCAGTCTTTGTTTGGGAAGTTAAAATTCCCTACCATAACCATTCTATTATTCTTACAAATAACTGAGATCTTACAAATTTGATTTTTAATTTCCCACTGACTAATAGTGGATCTATAATACAATCCCCATAAAGTGATCATCCCCTTTTTATTTCCACCCAAATAACTTCCCTGGAATATTCCTGGTATATCCAGGAATATCCTGCCTCAGTACAGCCGTAATGCTATCCCTTATCAAAAACGGTACTCCCCGTCCTCTCTTGCCTCCCTTTCTGTCCTTCCTGTAGCATTTGTATCCTGGAACATTAAGTTGCCAGTCCTGCCCATCCCTCAGCCATGTTTCTGTAATTGCTATGATATCCCAGTCCCGTGTTCCTAACCATGCCCTGAGCTCATCTGCCTTCCCTGTTCGGCCTCTTGCATTGAAATAAATGCAGTTTAATGTATCAGTCCTACCTTGTTCTCTGCTTTGTCCCTGCCTGCCCGGACTATTTTACTTGCTTCTTTTATCAACTGTACCAGTCTCAGATTGATCTCTTTCCTCACTATCTCCCTGGGTCCCATCCCCCCTCCCCACCCCGCCCTTTACTAGTTTAAATCCTCCTGAGCAGCTCTAGTAAATCCCCCTGCCAGTATATTAATCCTCTTCCAGTTCAGGTGCAATCCATCCTTCTTGAACAGGTCACATCTACCTCAAAAAAGCTTCCAATGATCCAAAAATGGGAATCATTCTCCCATACACCAGCTCCTCAGCCATGCATTCATCTGCACTATCCGCCTATTCCTGCCCTCACTAGATCGTAGCACCAGGAGTAATCCAGATATTATTACTCTCGAGGGCCTCCTCTTTAAATTCCTGCCAACCTTTCTATATTCTCCCTTCAGAATCTCAACCCTTTCCCTTCCCACATTGTTGGTTCCAACGTGTACAATGATCTCCTGCTGGGTCCTCTTCTCCTTGAAAACATTCTGCACACTCTCTGAGCCATCCTTAATACTGCCACCAGGTAGCCATACACCATTTTGATTTTTTGCTGCTGGCCACAGAAACGTCTGTCTGTGCCTCAGACTAGAGTCCCCTAACACAATCGATCTCTTCCAACTCAACGTACATTGCATTGGAGCCAGTCTCGATGCCAGAAACTTGGCTGTCTGTGCTACACTCCCCTGAGATTCCAGCACCTCTAACATTTTCCAAAACAGCATACGTGTTTGCAATGGGGATAGCCACAGAAGACTCCTGCATTACCTTGCTACCCCTCCTACCTTTCCTGGAGTTAACCCATCTACCTGACTGTATCTGTCACTTTCCTCGCTTCCTGTAAATGCAGGAAGGGAGGAAAGTGACATCCATCACACCCCTAGCTTTTGTAAGTTCTTCATTGTCTCTAACTGTCACTCCAACTGATCCACTTGACCTGATAGGATTCACAACCAATGACATGTATTGCAGATAGTCCTCAGTAAACTCTCCATAATTTCCCACATCTGACAACAAGAGCATATCACTCTCATAAGGGCCATTTTTGTTTCTTCCAATCTGCAGACCCAGAAAATAGCACTGTCATATTCCTCTACAAAACACTGCTCCAGGCTAACTTAATACTTATGGTTTATACTTTTAAGTTTAATCAAGAGACAAATCTCAATACAACATATAATCAAGAAAGAACCCACTCTACTCACTACTGCAGACGTACAGTAAGGCCACAGTTAAAACTATTCACTTATCTGTTTCTGTGCTACGACCTGTCCCAACCAGGTTCCTCCAAGATAAGTTGTGAATTTCACTGTTTGTTCAGTTTTCCTAGATGTCCAGCGTTACATGAATTCAAACAGCAAAGGCAGTAACTGCACAGCTTCACTGCTGTGTTAGTTAGCAGTGTGGGTTTCTCTCTCTCTCTCTCTCTCTCTCTCTCTCCTGCACTGATCTGACCATGTGCTGCCTTTGTCTGTCCCTCTCCCTTTTAAAAGTGCCGTTGTTTTGACTTTTTTTCTCCAAAGTTCCAAAACAATGCAGCAGCATATAAAACAGTAATTGCTGCTCCTGGGATTCGAGGAAATCACCTCCAACACCTAAAATACCCCAAAAAAGGAGCAGCTGTTACAGCCAGAAATTTTCCCATCCTCCATCGTGGATTACTGATAGAAACTTAAAAGCGGGGTTGCTTTTAGTACAAAAGGAATGTTCATTGAGTGAGACTACAAATGGTTGATTAATATCTCGAACCATCTCTTTCCATGATTTGGACATGTCGGTGTGGAATTGGGGTGTACAACACTAAGTTATAGTCCAACAGATTTATTTGGAGGCACTAGCTTTCAGAGTGCTGCCCCTTCATCAGGTGGTTGTGGAGTATAAGTTCGTAAGACACGGAACTTATAGCAAAAGTTTACAGTGTGATGTAATTGAAAAGATGTATTGAAAAGGACCTGGATTGTTTAAGTCCCGCATATTTTGGAATGACTATGTTGGTTTCAGTTCTTTCATATGTAAATTGCAGAACTTCTTTAAAATTACATTCTCAAGTGAACTTTAACAGTTGGTATCATGTCAGCCCACATAATGCATTGAAGGTGTGAGCTGCCCTGTGTGAGACTGTCTGTGCCACAATGGTCAGACTGATTCTAATCTAAAAAATGGATTTACAGCATCTTACATGAATTCATGCAGCTTTTGAGCAAAGTAAAATGTAAATCTGCAAGTACAAATTCACCCCAGAAACCTATATGTGTATGTGCGCATGTGGGTGTGTGTGTGCGGGTTAGTGATGAGTGTCTGTGAGAGAGTGTGTGTATATGTGTGAGGGTAAATGGTTTAAGTCTGTGCGAGAGTGCATGTGAGCATGGGAGTGTAGGTGTGAGTGCATGAGAGAGGGTCTGCGTGACTCTATAGGTCTGTAGGAGAGTGTGAGTGTCTGTAGGTGTGTGTGTGTGTGAGTCTGTATGCATCTGTCTGTTTGTGTGTGTGTATGGGTCTGTGCATCTATCTCTGTGTGTGTATAGTGCAATGGGGTCACCAGTAGTGTGACATGAACCACCCCCATGGGTACTGAACTTGGCTATCAGCGTCTGCTCGGCCACTTTTCGTTGTTGCCTGTCCCGCAGTCCACCTTGGAGGATGGTCACCCAAAGGTCTGAGGTCCAATGTCCTGGTCTGCTGAAGAGTTCTCTGACTGGGATGGAAGACTCCTGCTTGTTGATTGTTGTGCGGTGTCCTTTCATATCTGAATGATGATGGCTCCTCCTTTTTCTGGTGGTTTGATGAGAATTTTCTGTTAATATTTCTCTCTTTACAGTTAAAGTTGTTGCTTTTACTTCTTGAGAAACGGAGAGATCTTGAGAGATTTCAGGCTGTGTTTATTTCTGCAATATCAATTCGAGTTCCCCTCATCTTTGCAAACAGGAATTTGTAGTGTATTCCATGTCTGCAGGCACTGTGCCCCAGCTCTTCGATCGTTACTTTGATAACTGCATCAGTGCAGTGTCCTGCACTCAGGCTGAACTGAAGCAGTTCATTAACTTCACCTCCAACTTCTACCCTGCCCTCAAAGTCACGTGGTCCATCTCGACACCACCAACCCCTTTCTTGACCTCTCCATTTCCATCTCCAGCAACAGTCTCCAGATGGATATTTATTATAAACCCACAGACTCTCACAACCATCTGGAATACACCTCCTCTCACCCAGTGTTCTGTAAGAACTCCATCCTGTTCTCTCAATTCTTCCTCCGACTTTGCATCTGCTCAGATGAGGAGACGTTCCTTTGCAGGCGTTCCAGAGATCCACTTATTCTGAATGACGTGCTCTTCCCCGCTTTGTCATCCAGACAGCCCTCCATTGCACTGCCTCCATTCTCCGTTCCACTGCTGTGAGCCCCCACCAAATGCAATAAAGACAGGGCTCCCTTGGTCCTCAGCTACCACCTCAGTCTCCGCATCCAACGCATCATCCTCAAACACTTCCACCAACTCTCACTAGACCCCGCCATCAAGAACATCTTCCTCTCCCCACTCCTCTCCGACTTCTGCAAGGACCATTATCTTCACCATCCTTGGTGTGCGTCACTTTCCCTGAGGATGTGGGCATCTGGGAAGTAGGACAAAATGTCTGAAGGAGCTGCACAAAATGGCTTCTGCAATGTTAAATTGCACTGAACAAGGCAGAAACAAGAAACCGCAGACTGATGTCGATCCGATTAATTGCAGAAGTAATGGTTTAGCCCTAACCACAAGGCAGGACAAAGATGATTCTAAGAAATCATGATAGGCTGAGGCAAAAATGCACGGGGGCCTCATGCAATTTGATTGATTGTTACTATCTGATCATGTTTGATGTCTGACTATGAACAATGTATATAAGCCCTATGCAAACTCTGTAAGTCACCGGATTCTTTTGGTGGTTTATGAGTACTCATACTTCTAGGCTGATCAGAGTCTCCCGACCCGGCCGTATCAAAGAATAAATGATTGACAAAGTGTCATTTACAGGTGTGTTTATTGACTGATCACAGAACTGAGAGACCCCCCAGGAGTCCAGATCTTCATCCCCACCAATGCCCTCCCCCCCCCCCCCCCAAACCCCCAGATACCTTCCCCGCAACCAAAAAGATGCAAAACCTGGTGGTACCCCACCACCTTCACCTCCATCCAGGGGCCCAAACAGTCTTCCCAGGTGAGACAGAGGTTGTCCTGCCTCTCTTCCAACCTAGTTTACTGCGTCAGGTGCTCCCGATTGGAGGGACAACACCTCATCTTCTGCCTGGGCAGCCATCAGCCCAGAGGGCTCAGCACTGAGATCTTCAATTTCAAATAATCTCCCTTTCCATCACCTGACTCCTTTTCCAGCCCCTCCCCCTCCCTTCAATTCCTCTGACTGACCCTTACTTCTAGCTACCAACCGGATTAATTCCTCCCATTGACCAATCAGGTCATTCGCTCTAGCTGTGCTCACCTGTCCCTATCTCACCACCCTGAACTCCCCAACCCCTTTATCTGCAGCTCCCCCCACACCCACCCCTAGTCCTGAAGAACGCTTGTACCTGAAACATTGACTCCTCTACCACCTGATGCTGCCTGGCTTGCTGTACTCTTCCAGCCTCCTGCTTGTCGACCTTGGATTCCAGCATCTGCAGTTTCTTTGTCTCTAACTTAGGTTATGTTTTCAGGCAAGATAATTGTAGATGAGGCTTCCATCTCCAACATTTGAAACTTCTCGTTCTGGTGTAAATCCATGAGGAGCTGAAAACGGTTTCACACCTTCTGGCTTTCTGACTAATTTAATAGCCCTTGGGGAAATACTAATTTTAGCTGAAGTGTCTGAATCCATATTGCTTTGATAAAATTTGGCCAATTGTGTTGGTAAAGTGATCCCTGGGACCATTTTAAGCCAATGGTTTTGGTCCTTTGTGAAAGCCATTTCAGCCTATGAAAATCCCTGCTATTAAAATTAATTTGGAATTCAATGACCAAGTGTTTACTTTTATATCATTGTAACATCATCAATACTATATACTCAGCAATGTCTTGATCTGTCAACTACATCATACTGAATTAATTAAATGTCATCAAACGTTTAGGTCCTCAATTAGTGCAGAACCATTTTAATTCAAGACATTGGAAAAACATGCTCATAGAGAAAGATATATTTACTTTGGCACAATACCTACAAGCTAAATTGTCTGAAAAATAAACAGACGGTAGCAAAGACGTCATATTACCTAGGGTCTAGTCCAAGTTAATTTTAATTCTAACATCTTCTATAGTCCTCCAAACCAAACTTTACACTTTCCAAAAATCTTTAACAATGAAATTGCGTCTGCCTCTGATGTCATGCTTCCAGAATCTCCCAAGGTTTTAGTCTTGGCAAATTCCTCTAACTTAACTACTTTCCACACGTGTTTCATATATTTTTCATATACTGACACTCTAAATTACAGGACAAAGTAAAGGAATTTCCAAGCTCCACACCTCACCCTTATAAACTACTCTTAGAATCTTAGAATCCCTCCAGTGTGGAAACAGGCCCTTTGGCCCAACATGTCCACACTGGCCCTCCAAAGAGTTTCCCACCTAAACCCATTACTCTATATTTACCACTGACTACACATCTCTGAATGCTATGGTCAATTCACCTAACCTGCACATCCTTGGATTGTGGGAGAAAGCTGGAGCACCTGGAGGAAACCCATGCAGACATGTGGAGATTGTGCAATCTCCACACAGACAGTTGCCGGAATAGAACCTGGATCCCTGGCGCTGTGAGACAGCAGTGCTAACCACTGAGTCACAGTGCCGCCCATAACTCTTGCTGTAATTGCAGCATCTGCAGTTTTTTGTCTCTAACCTAGGTTATGTTTTCAGGCAAGATAATTGTAGATGAAGTTTCCATCTCCAACTTGTGAAAACGCTCATGCTGGTGTAAATCCATTAGGAGATGAAGACCTTTTCACACCTCCTGGCTTTCTAGATGGTTTAGTAGCCCTTGGGGAAAATATTAATTTTAGTTGAAGTGTCTGAATCCATGTTGCTTCCATGGAGAACTTGGCCAATTGTATCGGCAAAGTCATCCCTGGGACCATTTTAAGTCAGTGCTTTTGGTCCCCTATTTTTACCAATTCTGTACAGATGGTGGACAAACAATATATTGCAAGTTAACGCCAGATGTCTGAGAAGAACATATGATGCCTATGTTTAGTGACAGTCCACTGTACTTGGAAAATCTAAAGGCCCATTTTGAGATGGTATGATAAGTACTAGGTTTAACGTGTACAGGTTTAACTTCATCAGTCCTGATGTATTGTCAAACATCAGCACGAAAGTACCCTGAAGCACTTGTCAACTAGAATTGCTATCACTGAAGTTCACAACACAGAAAAAGCCACTCATCCGTTGCAGAGGTTTTAGCCTTACACTAGCACAGTGCAAGCTAATCTTAATGACCCATAGCAGCTGGAATGTGTTAGAATGATATCTAGGTTTGCTGAAAGAGGGAGATGGCAAACTGAAGTCACTAGGAGTTATATCTCAATCTAAGACACAATGGAAACCACCATCATGGAACTCCAACGTAAAAAAGACAACTTAAACAAAAGAGACCCTTCATCAGAACTGATAAACAAGCTTTTCCCCAGACCTGCTGAGTTTTGCCAGCAATTTCTGTTTTTGTTGCAGATCTTTACTTATATATTCCATTCTCCTTGAAATCAATGACAACGTTCCATTTACCTTCCTAATCACCTTATGTACATCCATACCAACTTCTTGTGATTTGTGTAGCAGGGCACCCAGATCCCTCTGTAGTTCTCCAAGTCTGGCAGCATTTATGGTGAGAGGATCTGAATTAATGTTTGGAGTCTGACATGCCTCTTCTTCAGAATCTCCTTGAGCTCAACTCTACCCTAGCTGATTCTACATGTTGACATGCAGAACTAAGATAATCTCTCTTTTTATTGCATCAGTACAATGCTGAATAAACAGAACTCCCTCTCTACCTCCTCCTAGTTTCCTGCCTTTCTTAAATGTCACATGCTTTTGAATATTCAGATCCCAGTCTTTATAAGCTTGCAGTCAAGTTTCTGTGATGCCTTTCAGTTCTTACAAATTTGCTTCTAGTCAATCAATCTGTTTTATTATAAATGCTAAGTGATTCAAATACGGTTCCTTTAATTATTTTTAATCTTTTTATAATCTCTGGGTCTATTAACTGTTGCATTCTTAGGAATTTACATTCTGTCCTAAGCTGTCATGCTCTGATCACCATTTCCTTTGTTGTTACTTAGCTGTTTTGCCTTGTCTTCTGTATTTAATTTACCAAATCTTTCCAAAGTTGATTCTTCACCCCCACTATTTAAGTTAAAGCCCTCTCTACCTCCCCCCCTAGTCATACAACTCACTAGAATACAGATCCTAACACAATTCAGACCATCCCAATGGTACATCTTCCACTTCCACTGGCACTGATGCTAGTGCCCCAAGAATTGAAAATCATTTTTCCCACACCAATCTTTGCACCATCCATTTATCTTATTTCTCCAATGCCCATTTGCTTGTGGCTTAGGTAATAACCCAGAGATTATTCTTAATTTAGGCCCCAGCTGTATATACTCCATCCATTAAACCTCTTTTCCAGTTCTGCCTTAGTCTTTGATTGCTATGTGGACCATACTACTGGATTCTTGCTGTCACACTACTAGTTCCCCTCCAGTTCTTGACATTCAGCATGAACACAGCAGACTGGACTGGTACAGAGAACCATATCTAACCTCCCCACCCCATCCCAATTAAACTGTTCATTCCTATCAATACATTCCTATTAACTCTCCCTCTATTTGAATGGCTTCCATGCACCAAGGAGTTCTTATCTGTTTACTGATGCATCAGCAGCCAAACTTCATCCTTAGCCATTGCAAAAACACGAATCTTATTGGATAATTGCAAAGACTGTGGTCCGTCCACTTGTCTGTTCTGATTCCCCATACCCGCCTTTCTCGCAGTCACACTTTGCTGTCCCTGACCACTGATTAAATCAGAAGATCCTACTGTAAGAGGGGTGAATACCTCGGGGATTAAAGTACACAGGTAAGTTCACCCTCCCTGATGCTTTGCAGTGTTTACAGGTAGACGTCCAGTTTGTAAACTCTGAACCCAAAGCTCCTTGAGCTACTGATACTTAATTTAGATTTGTTTATCCTGGAACATACTGATGCTCAGGATCTTTGAAACCATGAAGTCACAACAAATGACTTGCTCTGCCATCTTTAGTGTCATAGATAATTCATTTCTCCCTGTAGATTTCACTTTACACTTCTCATAAATTTCCTTGGCTTCAAAAGATAAATGAGCAAAATACTCACTAACCAACTAATTAACCATTTCCCTGTAGTATCATACATTATTTTTTGCCCAAATGTAGTTGAGGTTTTTATGGAATCGAGCTCCCCATAGCTCACAGCCTCCTCTTATGTAGCTTTTCAACTCCTATTCTCCTGAAGGCCTTGTCTCTTCTCTGAACTTCCTCACTCAACAAACTCCTAGTTTTACACTCTGTCACAAGCTGCAGTCTGTAACAAGTTTCATGTCAATCTACTTTACTTATGACATATAAGACTCTGATGAGTAAGATCTCTTGCATGATGCTGCAACTTCATTGTCCAGGATTAGAATCAGGAATCTTGATCAGTTTTCTTCTGGTGAGGAAAGCTGATGATGTTTATAGTATCATCCAATGAGATCCAGACAAGGCTGAATTATTAATTCAGATAAACGAATGCACCGGGTCTGTTAACAAAGTATGACTCAGTGTATGGAGAGATTTCTTCTTTGCTTTGGGAGCATTGATGTGTAAAATAGCTTTTCATACTTTACAATCTGACAGGGAAGTTACAATGGAATCAGCTTCTGATACTATCGGCTGCATGAATTAAAGTATTTCCTGTGACTTTGCCAGCGATGGAGAGCTGCCAGCCTCTAATAGACTGGCAGTACTCAAGGACTCAAGTTTTGGCTGAATACTCAACGTTCGCCAATGAAGTTGGATCTGGCCTCCCCTTCATAAGCAATGCAGGGTTTAATCGACTCTCTGACTGGTTGGATAGACTGATGTCATTGAAACAAACTCCAGCCACTGGTTACTAGGAGCCCCACATCTCCAGCACAGGAAACTGCTGTCACTTGCAGATCCAATAACAACAAAATAACAAGCGCTACTGTGGCGTCATCTTGCACATATCTGAGAGGAACATGCCGTGTCCTCAGCCAAGCTAGGGTTTGGGTGTGTGGCATGAGTTGTTAGCCAATCAGTCAGCATGAACGGATAATTTATGATTGGAAGATCAGAACAGGGATCTGTCTATGGCTTCTATGGTAGTCAAATAGTGTGAATGATAAAGCCTGTTCTGTCCCATTTATGTTAGAATTCTGTGCACAGACTAGGAAATCGAATAGGCATTCTGGAACATCCAAACTGATCTTGCAGCCTTGGAAACACACGGTATCATTTACATGCTATTATCTTGTTTGTTACAACTTGATTTTTACTTTATACAAGTCATAAAAGTGTAACAGTTGTGCAATATTAAGGTTCAACATGATATATTAAAGCTTATTCATGCAAAACGTTTGAGCGAGGATCACATATCTGTAATCGTTGCAGAACTAACAGGCTTTGGTTGCACAGTAACCACGATAGCAGCAACTTGCTTTCAGTAAGAATTGCAGTGCTGATAAATGTATAGCTGTTGAAAATTACGTTGGAACACAATTACTCATCTCCCTGCTAAAGTCACGTGTTGTTCTTCTGAAAATTCTGAGTGAGTTAGGGAAGCTGTTTAATCAAATGTCAAGGCCAAAATGATCCTTTTTATTTCCATTTCTGCTCAGTTGGGACTTGCATCTACCCCAGCTGGTCTTGCTGGACATTGTACATGCGATGACCTTCCAGCCAGGATCCCTGGTACCAAGTTGAAATTTGACATCTGTCATAACAGTGGTGCAACAGTGGTACCCAAAGAGGTATGGATGGATTTAAAGGGTCAGAATGGCTCCTCAGAGAGACAGAGCCTGGAGCCTTGGGAGAAAGTGGATACTGCAGATGCTGGAGATCAGAGTCAAGATTAGAGTAGCACTGGAAAAGCACAGCAGGTCAGACAGCATCCGAGGAGAAGGAAAATCGATGCTTCGGAAACGTTCATCATGAGGAAAGGCTTTTGCATGTCGATTTTCCTGTTCCTCGGATGCTGCCTGACCTGCTGTGCTTTTCTGGCACTACTCTAATCTTGATTTTGTTGACAGTGAAGTTGTTGATTGAGGTTGTTAACCTGGGCCAATCAGGAATGCCTGAGATGACCAATAAAACCAGGTGACCACTACCGCACTTAGGCAGTAGTGTGGGGGTTAAGAAAAAAAAAGGAAAAAAAAAAGAAAAAAAAAAATAAAACCAGGTGACCACTACCGCACTTAGGCGGTAGTGTGGGGGTTAAGAAAAAAAAAGGAAAAAAAAATAAAAAGAAAAAAAAAAAAATAAAACCAGGTGACAGGCAATTGGTTTAGCTCAGTTGGCTGGATTATTGGTTTACAGAGCAGACTGATGCCTCCTGTGTAGGTTCAGTTTCTATCACCGGTTTGAGGTTCCCATTAAATGCTCTCTTTCTCATTCTCTCCCTTTGCCTGAGGTCTGGTGGCCCTCGGGTTAAATCACTTCCCTTTGGGAAGATAATGCCCTAGGGATATTGTCGCTGGACTGTTAATCCAGTGAACCAGGTAATGTTCTGGGCACTCAGGTTCAAATCCTGTCATAGCAGATGGTGGCATTTGAATTCAATAAAAAACAGTTTGAAATTAAGAATCTAATGATGAAGAGAAATTCATTGCCAATTGTTGGGGGAAAAAGTAAAGCCAGGAGATTAGAATCTCCTCAGTTTGGGTGACTGACTCTGAGCTAGCTGGCTGCATGTAAATAAAGGGTGACTTGGTGACAGGATCTAGCCTCTGTGCAGTTATTTCACATAGTTAAAATTGCAATTGGACCAAATGACATACTATCCAATCCCTCATCTATTCTAATCAACCTGTAAAGATAAGCTATTGCACACATCTGTAGCAGGCAGCAAATGAATCTGTACATTCTGACCAGAGGTAGACACAATACCACTGCACCACAATGTCCTCATTTATAGTTATGGATTTATTGAGTATCATTTACCTCAGGAGGCGATCCTTCTCAAATTGAAACCTGAGATGTCAGCATTTAATTCCCAGCTAATTAGGCATAAGGAGTTAAAATCACCCCTTCAACATGGATGAGAAGGATCTGAAGTGATAGGAGCCAATTACAGATTTGTCAAAATTATATCTCCCAGCTTCCCTGTCTCCACATCCTAAGCATCTCATTACCCTTTTTTATAGGGGATGAGCAGTCACTTGTATCACACTCTGTGACCAATTAATGCTGAGAGCTGTCTTATCACTGCGAACTCAGTATCAGGGATAAAGCCGACATGAAGCTGAAGACTCAGCCTGTTTTACTGCACAGCATGGATAAAGGAACTGACAAATGCTGAACTGATATCCTTTACCCATGACAACAAAATGTTCAATTTTAATAATTTAATGTATCAAGTGATTCTTGTAGTCCTGATTAACTCCTTGATACCAATGACTAAAAATGCCTAACTTAGAATTTATTCAAATCAGAATTAGACCCTTAATTGTAAAACAATGATCTGAAAGAATATATGTAGAATGCTGCATTCAGCAATGAAGTGGTGAGTTGAATGACCTCAATCTTGCAATAATTCTTGGAATGTAGTATCTGTGCCTTTTGTATAAAAAAAATCTTAGCCCCTCACCTGTCCCTGCCTTTTAGTCTTCACCCTCTGCTACTATCTTTTCATTCTTGTGCCTATTTGCTGTGTTGCAGGTAACAGGGTCACAAGAATACAAATACAATCATAGAGTCATAGAGAAGTACAGCACGGAAACAGAACCTTCAGTCCAACCCATCCATGCTGACCAGATATCGCAACCTAATCTAGATTAGATTACTTACAGTGTGGAAACAGGCCCTTCGGCCCAACAAGTCCACACCGCCCCGCCGAAGCGCAACCCACCCATACCCCTACATCTACCCCTTACCTAACACTACGGGCAATTTCGCATGGCCATTTCACCTGACCTGCACATCTTTGGACTGTGGGA
This sequence comes from Chiloscyllium punctatum, assembly GCF_047496795.1. Lineage (NCBI taxonomy): Eukaryota > Metazoa > Chordata > Chondrichthyes > Orectolobiformes > Hemiscylliidae > Chiloscyllium > Chiloscyllium punctatum. The sequence goes on from NC_092770.1 coordinate 52,988,771, forward strand.
GGAAACCGGAGCACCCGGAGGAAACCCACGCAGACACGGGGAGAATGTGCAAACTCCACACAGTCAGTCGCCTGAGGCGGGAATTGAACCCAGGTCTCTGGCGCTGTGAGGCAGCAGTGCTAACCACTGTGCCACCGTGCCGCCCAAATTAGGAAAATCTAGTCCCACCTGCCAGCACCTGGCCCATATCCCTCTAAACCCATCCTATTCATATACACATTCAAATGCCTCTTAAATGTTGCAATCATACTAGCCTCCATCACTTCTTCTGGCAGCTCATTCCATACACGTACTGCCATTTGTGTGAGACAATTGTCCCTCAGGTCTCTCTTCTATCTTTCCCATCTCACCCTAAACCTATGCGGTCTAGTTCTGGACTGCACCACTCCAGGGAAGAGGTCTTGTCTATTTAATCTGTCCATGCTCCCCATGATTTTTAAAACCTCTATAAGGTCACCCCTCCGCCTCCAACGCTCCAGGGAACACAGCACTAACCTATTCAACCTCTCCCTATAGCTCAAATCCTCAAACCCTGGCAACATTCTTGTAAATCTTTTCTGAACTCTTTGAAGTTTCGCAATATCCTTCCAATACGAAGTAGACCAGAATTGCATGCAATATTCCAACAGTGGCCAATGTCTTGTACGGCCACAACATGACCTCCCAACTACTGTACTCAATACTCTGACCAATAAAGGAAAGCATACCAAATGCCTTCTTCACTATCCTATCTACCTGTGACTCCACTTTCAAAGAGCTATGAACCTGCACTCCAAAGTCTCTTTGTTCAGCAACACTCCCTAGTACCTTACTATTACGTGTACAAGTTCTGCTGAGATGTACTTTTCCCAAAATGTAGCACCTCACATTTATCTGAATTAAACTCCATTGGTCACTTCTCAGCCCGTTGACCCATCTGGTCAAGATCCTGCTGTAATCTGAGGTAACCTCCTTCTTCACTGTCCACTACATCTCCAATTTTGGTGTCATCTGAAACCTTACTAACTATACCTCTTATGCTCACATCCAAATCATTTAAATACATGACGAAAAGTAGTGGATCCAGCACTGATCCTTGTGGCACTCCACTGGTCACAGGCCTCCAGTTTGAAAAACAACCCTCCACCACCACCCTCTGTCTTCTACCTTTGAGCCAGTTCTGTATCCAAATGGCTAGTTCTCCCTGTATTCCATGAGATCTAACGTTGCTAACCAGTCTCCCATGGGAAACATTGTGGAACGCCTTACTGAAGTCCATGTAGATCACGTCCACTGTTCTGGCCTCATCAATTCTCTTCGTTACTTCTTCAAAAGCTCAATCAAGTTTGTGACCCATGATTTCCCACGCACAAAGCTATGTTTCCCTAATCAGTCCTTGCCTTTCCAAATATGTGTACATCCTGTCCCTCAGGATTCCCTCCAACAACTTGCCCACCACCAACGACAGGCTCACTGTTCGATAGTTCCATGGCTTAAAATAGAATGTTGATTCTTCATTGTAATTTGAATTGAACCATGTCCACTTCATGAAGTAAAATAAAAGAAGATCTAAATCTAAAGTAGTGGCATAGTGGTGACATCATTGAACTAGTAATCCAGAATGCCAGAGTCATGTTCTGGGACCTTGCTTCAAATCTTAACATGGCAGATGATGAAATTTGATTTCAATAAAAATTCAGAGTTACAAACAAACTAGCTTAATGGTGACATATAATGTAAAGCTAGTCTCATAGTGATTGTTGTTAAAAACCCATCTGGTCCACAGCAGTCCTTTCAGGAAGGAAAGCTATTGTCCTTCTACAGTTTAGACCCACAGCAATGTGGTGGACTCTTAACTGACTTCTGGGCAACAAATGCTGGCCCAGCCAATGGTGTCCATATCCCAGGAAGAAACAAATGAAAAAGAAGTGTACAAGTTCTTTGAATGCCTTTTTACATTGTCCGTCTACGCCTACAACTTGTGGGTTATGTGAGACATGAAATAATTTTTTTTGGTGACACTCCATTTGAAGTATGATATCTTTCTGTTTACAGACTAAGTAGGAGAGATGAGAAGAGGGAAACCTAAGTCCTGTGAAGATAATGAAACCTAGCTTAGGATCTTCTAGAACTCAGACAGCTGATTAGTTGCCAGTGGGCTTGCTACTGGAATGGGGCCCCAGATGAGAAAGGCCACCTCCTCATCTTATATTCCCTCCTCCTGACCATTGCACATTCCCAACCCCTCCCCAACTCTACATTCCCCTCAACCTGCCCCTCTCCCCAGTCCCCTCCTAACCCTCTGTACTCACCTCCTCTTCCTGCTTCCTTGTCCCTTTCCCTACTCCTACCTCCCATTTCAAACACCAGTTGTAAATAATTGGTTAGACAATATCCAGGCAATTACTTAATACAGATATTCTAATTTACACAAGACAAAACTTCAACCACACTGAATGCATGTCTCCCTCTCCCTTCTGTGTCTTTCCCAATCTCCTCCACATCCTCTCAGCCCTTCTTCTTCATTGCTATCCTCTCCTTCTAAACAGACGTGTGTGTGCTGCCTCACAGCACCAGGGACCCGGATTCAATTCCACAACTATCTGTGTGGAGTTTGGACATTCTCCCCGTGTTTGCATGGGTTTCCTCTGGGTGCTTCAGTTTCCTCTTCCAGATGTGAAGGTTGGATGGATTGGCCATGCTAAACTGCCCATAGTGTCCAAGGATGTGCGGTTAGTTCCATTAGCCATGGGAAATGCAGGGTTAAGGGGATGGGTCTGGGTGGGATGCTCTTTGGAGGGTAAGTTTGAACTTGTTGGGCCGATTGGCCTGTTTCCACACTTTAGGGCTTCTATGATTCTATGTTACCACACACAACTGAGTAACGTTCCCACTATCAAAATCACCATGACCTTTTTTGTAAACTAACCACCATCGGCAGTAATCACGGTGTAGCCAATTAAATATTTACATGCAAAACTTATTAAGGGCAATACAAACCATCAAAAGTGAGGGGGAGGTAGAGAAAGGTGGGGAAGAGACTAAGTCAATGGAGTTGGAAAGGGAAATAAAATACTGTATACCCTATGGTGCCTAGCTCTCTTAAAGCCATTAAGAGCATTGATAGACACATCTAAATGCAAGCATACCCATGGAAGAGGGGCAGACATTTAGCAGGTATGACTCCCTCCACAGCCTGCTGTCTGGATCTGTTTATAGCCGGCCTGGTCAGGCCCAGGAGCAGACCCATGAGGAGGTCCTCCAATCTGACCACACCCCTCCTCACTCGGTTTTCAATTAACCAAAAAGGAAGTGCAAATGCCCACAACCAATCTATACATTCTCACAGTGCCGCAGAGAAACAGGTGGGCTGGGAGTCTCTGAGCTGCTGCAATCTGCGGTTAAAGCAAGAAACTGGTAAGAAAGGGAACCCGAAACCAGCAGTGAATTGTCTGGGTTTTGCAATTTCTTTATGCAAATTGTAGTTGGTGATTTTATCACACAGGACACAGACAATTGAAATCTCATCTCTGCACATTCACACTGTGCCATCTTCTAAACCAGACTTAGATAAAAATACAAAAAGCTTTTCAATTCACACCCTAATTGCTGACTCTGGTTTCTTTTACAAACAATGGACCATTTCTGTAATAATGGACTGGCAGAGTGTAGGACTGAGGAGATGAGACTCCAGTGCCTGATATACAGCGTGCTGACTGTTACCTGTTTATTGAACAAATTACCTCCAGATTGGGATGGAATGCAGCTACCAGTCCTGCTTTCTAGTTATTTTAATCAATCTGTTCAGACTTGCAATGACACGTGATTGGAGCAGATGAGACTTGAACCTAGGCATCCTGACTCAGAGGTAGGGGCACTACCACTGCACCACACGAGCTCACTAATCCTGCTTTCCACACATTTTAGGGCTTGCTTATACAGTAATACAGAATGAATTGCCTGAGTCTTGTCAAGAAGAGACATTTGTCTTAAAAGTAAGAATTAGTTATTGCATAACAGTAATGAATGCACATTGCATTGTTTTCATTATTATATCTAACTAGCTAATCAGGAATACAGGGTGACATTTCTCACCCCATCAGGAATCCTCCATGCTCCATTCAGGTATCATCAGATTTGATGGAGCAAAATGCAGTTTCTAACATTAACCCATTTAGAACCATTGCCGAATTTCACACTTACTTCATTGATATTTGATCTTGTTTTGAAATTCTACCTGTGTGAGAGTCTCATTACAGGATTGAGGTGAATGCTGTATCTCTTGCTGAAGCCAATGCTTCTTCATAATTCATGTGGAAGCTGTTTTGCAGCTTCTCGCTCTGTTGATTTATTTTCTGCAGCTTTGTGACAAGTAAAACCACAGCTTGGGCAGTGGACCCTCTTGCTAGAACATTCTGCAGTCACACTGCACCTAGAATATTTTGTACCAACCACATCACTTCTGTCTTTCCACCTAACCTCTGCTTTTTCAAAATAACTTCTGTTTTTTATGTGCAGCCATCTACTTAGTAAAATCACAATTGGCAATTACCAACTCAGTGTCTGTAATGTTATATAACCTGTGACGATCTGGAGCGCTTTGGAATAGCACCGGACGGTACTGAGGAAAGGTGTGCTCCCCACGATATCATTCAATAAAGTTTGTCAATGCTCAAGGTCTGGGTCTGGAGAATTCCTTTGACAATCTGGCATAGTCAGCAGGATCCCTTAATTAGGGGTTCCTGAGGGAACCTGAAGAATAAAGCGGTTGCCTGTGTGAGTCGACTGGCTGATCCCAAGTTCGGGAAAGAAGCTGAGACAAGGCAGGACTGGAAAGATCGCTGCCATAGAACAGTAATCATTTAAGGTGACCTTGACAACAACACCGGTGCAAATTGTATTGTTTGTCTTTGTGTGTTTGTTGTTCATTTCTCCACAGATTGTACATTCGCGCTTTGGAACCGAGGAAGCGACAATGAGGTCAATGACTTCTAAATGTAAGAACGATGGGCCAGCCCCAGAGGCAAGTACACCATGTCCTGATGAGAAGGACAGCCCATGTCCATTTGTCCCCTCGAAGGAAACACAGAAACGCCACAGTAAATACATTTGATGCAAAAATAAATTAGGAGACCCTCCGCCACCACCACCACAGAGACACCAGCCAATATTGTTTGGAAGGATACAGGTGACGGTAGATATGTTATTCCTTTCACTTCCGACTGAGGCAGGTGGTCCCACAGTAACTGGCCTTATGGACGCCCCTTTAAATTGGAAAAACTTGATTATTGGAGGACAAACATTGAGGGTGGGTACAACGATCCCTCTTGGAATACTGATTACATGCTCTGGTGTTTAGATAAATTTAGAGAAGTTGCAAAAGGCCACCATCCCCCTAAAATTAAAGATCGCCGATAACTGTTCGACAACCTTTCGTCTTCAGGGCCTCCACCTTCTGCCCTACATCCGACAGTCCTCAGTATCCAAAGATCTCCATCCCCACTCCAGACCCCGATCCTTGTATGGATGAGATAATTGCTTATGTTCCCACTCAATCTCCAGCCCCCTTAGGAACAGCCGAGACGTAACCAGCCTCCTGAAGAAGAAGAAGAACAACAACAACAGGGGCCCGACGAAGGTGCTGCTGGGGGACAGTACCAGGAAGAGCCTGACTCCACGGTGCCCTCCACAGGCTCTGAAAGACGTGTTACCTGCTCGACAATGAAACCTACCGATCAGTTACCCTGACTAATGATCGGTGACACGCCTCCTGATAAACCTTGGACTCACGTTGAAGTCCACGGCATGCTCCAAGATGCCCTGACCCACTAAAGCATCCGACACCGTTTTATAATTGGCTAGTACAAATCTGCAGTATTTATAATTGCTTGCCACAGGGTGTCCAGATTTTGATGCATCTGGTGTATGATTGGGTAGCCATAAAAGCCTCTCTGGCAGCCCCCAACGGCGCTGAGGGCTAATCCAGATGGACGAGCAAATTGGCTTGCGGCTACCATTAAGCCTGTCATTATGACAGCAGCTCAGCAATAGGTAGACTTTGGAGAGGTTACATGTTGCCTGCAAAAGGCAAATTGGACTATGCTTGATTTCCTTGCTCATGTTAAGGAAGCTTAAGAATGATCTGCTGGCATCCCTCTCTCAGACAGTGATCGTTTAGCCGTCCAGACCCTTGTCAATTGTTTGCCCTCCTATGCCCAGACCTTCAAATCCCATAACCTCAACTGGCAGGAGATGGACTGGGATACCCTCCTCACTGTGCTTACCAACATGGATGAACAGGGCCTTTTCGATTATAAAAAAGGAAAAGGAGGCTTACCCCCGATTAATACAGGCATGGAATCCGGAACAAAGCCAGGGACAGGGACAGGGACAGCAATGTAGGGTGGCATGGTGGCTCAGTGGTTAGCACTGCTGCCTCACAACACCAGGGTCCCAGGTCCAATTCCAGCCTCAGGTGACTGTCTGTGTGGAGTTTGCACATTCTCCCTGTGTCTGTGTGGGTTTCCTCTGGGTGCTCCGGTTTCCTCCCACAGTCCAAAGATGTGCAGGTCAGGTGGATTGGCCATGCTAAATTGCCCATAGTGTTAGGTGCATTAGTCAGAGGGAAATGGGTCTGGGTGGGTTACTCTTCGGAGGGTCGGTGTGGACTCGTTGGGCTGAAGGGCCTGTTTCCACACTGTAGGGAATCTAATCTATGTAAAAAAAAGTAGAGACAGATGCAAAGCATGTGGGAAATTAGGCCACTGGATGCAAGAATGCTGGTCCAGCCCCCCTCAACAGTTGCTGCAGCAACACCAACATCCCCCATAGCAATGGCCTCAACACGCTGCGTTCACTCTTCACCACCTTTTTCCCACATCCTTAATGTCTAGGGGTGCCACATGAGGAAGGTTTTGCAGGCTGCCTCAAAACAACTCTCCCACTCCCTGTCGGAAAACCCTATGATGGACATTGAGAGAGGGGGGTCGTGTTGTCTCGGTTCTGGTGGAGTGACTCCAGAGCCACCCAATCATCTGCACCTCCCTCAGTGGCCCTTCCTCTCAGCTCCAACACAGTTTCCACCGTGGGTGTCTCTGGAGTGCCCATGGTTGGACTTCTCTCTATCCCAGTTCCTATTGTCGACAGTCCGTCGGTGGTCCCAGCACTGTTATAATCTCCCCTGCCTGTCTAGCTGCCCTTCTGGGCCACCAGACTCTCTGCAAGCCGAACACCTCCAATCACTGCTCTCCACAGGGTCTCACCTTGGAGCTCCCTGACTCCAATTACCCCCTTTTACAGGCCACTTTTCCACCTCTGTCTTCTCCTACTCCTTCTCTTTACACATGGACCTTCCCGGGCAACTCTTTCCGCTCCAGTCTTACATCTTTCCTCCCGCATTTGTTGCATTCCACCCCACCCACCCCCCACCCACACCGTCCCCACCCCCACCATCCCCACGACCATCTTCCTTCGCCAGATTGTTTAGACAGCCCCCTTTCTGTGTAAGCTTCACTGCACTGGCGTTTACCTCACTGACCCTGGCCTATCTTATTCTGCTATTACAGACCCCTACCTCAATATGCTTTTCACACTGACATTGACTGGATTTTATCACATTGGGAATGAAGGATTAGCCACTGAAGTTCGGATTAGCTCAATGCCGAACAACGACTGCTTTTCTGAAATAACCCCAGCCTCATTTCCTCATATTTCAATCATTGTTAAAGTCCCATGCACCCAAAGGATTTGGGGCCCATGGTGTACAGACTCTGTGGTCTGCTGAAAGAATTTAAATGCCTGATTCCTGTGGATCCCGACTCCATGCAAATTGCCTGCTTAGGACAGGAGGAGTTTTGTGCACCTTGTTTTTCCTCATCCAAAGATCTTTACTGTACAGAGCCCACCACCCTCCCCCTTCCTATTGCTCAATAGTATGCCACCATCATTATGAGCATGGCACTCCAATGAAGCAGGCCTAAAGATGTTTGCTCTGCCTCATATGGTCACTGTGAAACATGGGGCCATCCTACCATCTATCATACAGTACAATTTGTCACCAGCTGGCAATGAAGGTATAAAACCAGTTATTGATTCCCTCCTACAGCAATAAATTTCAGTCCAAGTCAAATTCTGAAGCAGCGAATTTTATTGAAACGTACTTGCAAGACAGGTGTCTAACAAGTAGGTACCTCGATCTGAGGGTCACATTCTGATTTATGCAGTTCTGCTGTGTCTCTCGGTCCTCCCCTTTTACCCCATGAGTTACTTTTGCTGTAGCACATAGCCTATCACAAGCTCGAGCTTTCACTCTGCCTCTGTTTACTTCTCCCATTACTCTAAGCCTGTCGCCCCTTACTCTTATTTATCTCATTCCTTTTATGTGACTATCCTGGCGTAATTTGCTGTCTTTGTGCGATCATCCTGCCAAACTAAATTCCATCTGTTGGCCACATCCCTCCTGCGACTGGCACACTATTCTCCCGTTACTGGTACATCCTACTCCACGGTTGCTCTGCCCTTTTAGTCATAGATAATTCTACCTGTTTTCGCTTCTCCTATTCTCCTACACCTGGTACACCCTGCTCCACAGTTGCTCTGCCTTATTAGTCAGAGATAATTCTACCTGTTTTCGCTTCTCCTATTCTCCTGCGACTGGTACACCCTGCTCCACGGTTGCTCTGCCTTATTAGTCATAGATAATTCTACCTGTTTTCGCTTCTCACTGTTAGTATTTGCATGCACAGCCCAATTTTATCATGTAAGCTTTTGCAGGACCAACACCTGTTCCCTTATTCTGCACAATTTTAACCCTCTACCTTACATTGGTGCCTACCACGAGCCCCTGCAACACTCCTATCCTCCCCATTCCTAAACTAGGAAAACCGGGACAGTGGAGATTTGTGCAAGAGTTGAGGGCAGTCAATGCCATTGTTGTTCTGGATTAGTGGTGCTGGAAGAGCACAGCAGTTCAGGCAGCATCCAAGGAGCTTCGAAGTCGACATTTCGGGCAAAAGCCCTTCATCAGGAATAAAGGCAGTGAGCCTGAAGCGTGGAGAGATAAGCTGGAGGAGGGTGGGGGTGGGGAGAAAGTAGCATAGAGTACAATGGGTGAGTGGGAGAGGGGATGAAGGTGATAGGTCAGGGAGGAGAGGGTGGAGTGGATAGGTGGAAAAGGAGATAGACAGGTAGGACAAGTCTGGACAAGTCATGGGGACAGTGCTGAGCTGGAAGTTTGGAACTAGGGTGAGGTGGGGGAAGGGGAAATGAGGAGACTGTTGAAGTCCACATTGATGCCCTGGGGTTGAAGTGTTCCGAGGTGGAAGATGAGGCGTTCTTCCTCCAGGCGTCTGGTGGTGAGGGAGCGGCAGTGAAGGAGGCCCAGGACCTCCATGTCCTCGGCAGAGTGGGAGGGGGAGTTGAAATGTTGGGCCACGGGGCGCCTCGACCATGACCCCATCCCCCATCACCAAAACATCATCTCCCAGACCATACAGAACCTCATCACCTCAGGAGATCTCTCACCCACAGCTTCCAACCTCATAGTCCGGGAACCCCGCACTGCCCGGTTCTATCTCCTTCCCAAGATCCACAAGCCCGACCACCCTGGCCGACCCATTGTCTCAGCATGCTCCTGCCCCACTGAACTCATATCTTCCTACCTCGACATTGTCTAATCCCCCCTAGTCCAGGAACTCCCCACATACATTCGAGACACTACCCACACCCTCCACCTCCTTTAAGACTTCCGTTTCCCTGGCCCCCAACGCCTCATCTTCACCATGGATATCCAATCCCTCTACACCTCCATTCGCCATGACCAGGGCCTCCAGCCCTCCATTTTTTCCTCTCCAGACGTCCCCAACAGTACCCTTCCACCAACACTCTCATTCGTTTGGCTGAATTGGTCCTCAACCTTAACAATTTCTCCTTTGAATCCTCCCACTTCCTCCAGACCAAAGGGGTAGCCATGGGCACACGTATTAGCCCCAGCTATGCCTGTCTCTTTGTTGGCTACGTAGAGCAGTTGATCTTCCGTAATTACACCGGCACCACTCCCCACCTCTTCCTCCGGTACATTGATGACTGCATTGGCGCCACCTCGTGCTCCCGCGAGGAGGTTGAGCAATTCATCAACTTTACCAACACATTCCACCCTGACCTTAAATTTACCTGGACCATCTTTGGCACCTCCCTCCCCTTCCTGGACCTCTCCATCTCCATTAATGACGACCGACTTGACACTGACATTTTTTACAAACCCACCGACTCCCACAGCTACCTGGATTACACCTCTTCCCACTCTTCCTTTTGCAAAAATGCCATCCTGTATTCCCAATTCCTCCGCCTTCACCGGATCTTCTCCCAGGAGGACCAGTTCCACCACAGAACACACCAGATGGCCTCCTTCTTTAGAGACCACAATTTCCCTTCCCACGTGGTTAAAGATGCCCTCCAACGCTTCTTGTCTACATCCCGCACCTCTGCCCTCAGACCCCACCCCTCCAACCGTAACAGGGACAGAACGCCCCTGGTGCTCACCTTCCACCCTACCAAACTTCGCATTAACCAAATCATCCGCTGACATTTCCGCCACCTCTAAACAGACGCCACCACCAGGAATATATTTCCCTCCCCACCCCTTTCCGCAAAGACCGTTCCCTCCGTGACTACCTGGTCAGGTCCACGACGCCCTACGACCCACTCTCCCATCTTGGCACTTTCTCCTGCCACCGCAGGAACTGTAAAACCTGAGCCCACACCTCCTCCCTCACCTCCACCCAAGGCCCTAAAGGAGCCTTCCACATCCATCAAAGTTTTACTTGCACATCCACTAATATAATTTATTGTATCCGTTGCTCCCAATGCGGTCTCCTCTACACTGGGGAGACTGGGGGCCTCCTAGCAGAGCGCTTTAGGGAACATCTCTGGGACACCCGTACCAATCAACCACACCACCCCCTGGCCCAACATTTCAACTCCCCCTCCCACTCTGCCGAGGACATGGAGGTCCTGGGCTTCCTTCACCGCCGCTCCCTCACAACCAGACGCCTGGAGGAAGAACGCCTCATCTTGCACCTCTGAACACTTCAACCCCAGGGCATCAATGTAGACTTCAACAGTTTCCTCATTTCCCCTTCCCCCACCTCGCCGTAGTTCCAAACTTCCAGCTCAGTAACTGTCCCCATGACTTGTCTGGACTTGTCCGACCTGCCTATCTCCTTTTCCACCTATCCACTCCACCCTCTCCTCCCTGACCTATCACCTTCATCCCCTCCCCCACTCACCCATTGTACTCTATGCTACTTTCTCCCCACCCCCACCCTCCTCTAGCTTATCTCTCCACGCTTCAGGCTCACTGCCTTTATTCCTGATGAAGGGCTTTTGCCCGAAACGTCGATTTTATTGCTCCTCGGATACTGCCTGAACTGCTGTGCTCTTCCAGCACCACTAATTCAGAATCTGGTTTCCAGCACCTACAGTTATTGTTTTTACCCCAATGCCATTGTTGTCCCCTGCTCCCCAGTAGTGCCTGACAGCAATGCCATCCTCACAACCTCCCTGCTACTGCCATTGGTTTGTCTGTCATTGACCTCTGCTCGGCCTTTTCTCCATTAACTTTTCACCGGTCAGGCAGTACCTTTTCACTTTTACTTATGGCGGCCACCAATATATGTGGATACAGCTTCCTCAAGGGTACACGGAGAGCCCCACTGTATATACCTGTGCGATACGCTGGACCCTGAAAGACCTTCACCTGCCATGTAAAAGCAATGGTTCAGTGTGCTGATGATTCGCCCGATGCCTGCATGTATGACATTGTTACATTGCTCTGTTGTCTGGCTCAGGATAGACATAAGATCTCTGTTGAAAAGATGCGACTCTGCCAAAAGACAGTAAAATATTTGGGCTACGAACTTTCGTATGGTCTCAGAGCACGGCCTCAGGATTGAATCACAGCTGTCATTAACCTCCCTCCTCCCACTACCCGAACGGAGCTTTTGTCCTTTTTGGGCATGGTGAATTACTGCAGACATTGGATAGCAGACTATCGAGTTACTGATGCACCTCTCCACCAGGCATCCTCACCAAACCAGCTGACCCAGGTGAACTGGACACCTGAACCAGCACAAGCCTTTAAGGAACTTAACTCAGCACCTGCTTTGGGCCTCCCTGACTGCACTCAGCTTTATGTTAACAAAAAGGAGGGATACGCATCTGACAGTTTAACACAAATGCATGGGGATCTCTGCTGCCCTGTCGCCTTTTATTCTGTACTGTTCCCACCTGTTGTAAAGGGAATGCTGGCCTGTTGACGAGCTGCAGCGGCTGCCGCTGTAATGGTAGAAACATCCACCCCTATTGTACTCAATTACCCTTGTACTGTTTTCGTTCGTCATTGGGTTTCCCTACTGCTTAATTCAGCAGCGACTCCGCATTTTACAGCGTCAAGGAGAACTGGCTTTGAGATCGTCCTACTTTCTCGCACTCATCTAACACTTCAGTGTGCCCCCATTTTATACCCTGCCACGCTTCTCCCTGTTATATAGGTTTCTCCGGCTGAGGACTATGATTGTCTGCATGTAGTCCAAGAGGTTGTCAGCCCACGCTCCGACCTCTCTGAAACTCCGTTACACAACCCAGATGTGATCCTTTTGACGGACAGCTCCTCTTTTCAGCACCTCAGATCACCAAATGATAGTTGGCTACGTGATATGCACACCTTTTGAAGCCCTTGAATCCGCTGCACTGCTGGAAGGGACTTCTGCGCAGGCAGCCTAACTGGTTGCCCTTACCATAACTTGTAGCCTTGCTGGCAAAATGTCTGTTAACATTTACACCGACTCCAGATGTGCTTTTGGAGTGGTCCATGATTTTGGAACCCTATGGAAACATAGAGGATTTATTACCTCTTCTGGAAGGCCCTTGCAGCATGTCCTGCTCATCAACAAGCTTTTACAGGCTGTTATGCTCCCCTCCACCATAGCTGTGATAAAGTGCACCACCTATACCACCGCTGATGACCCCATCAGCTGATGACCGCCTGAGGAAATGCTTGCGCTGACCAAGCTGCTAGACAAGCAGCACTAGCTCCCACTGTATGGGTACTAGCTCCAAAGACAGGGGAAGCAATAATGTTTTTAGATCTAGTAGAGGGAATATGAGCCACACAGCAACACACTCCACAAGCCGAGAAAGACAGCTGGACGCGCATAGGAGCGAAGGAACCCCCTTTAGGGGTCATGGTGCACCCTGGCCGAAGGTTCATTTGCCCTAAAGCCTACCTGCATGTCCTTGCACTGGCCGCCTATGGGATTGGCCATACAGGAGAAGGAGGGATGATACATGCAGAATGACAAACTTGGTACACACTGGGCTTTGCAGCAGCAGCAGAAGCGCTAGTATCAAAATGTCTAATATGTCTACAAAATAATAATGCTAAACCTTTGGCCAAGTATGATTATCTGCCAGTTCTACACAGAGCCTTTAATCATTTACAGATTGATTTTGTACACATGCCAGCTAAACAATGTTTTAAGTACATGTTGGTAATTATCGACATGTTTTCTAAAGTGGTAGAGGCCTTCCCCACAAAGAAAGACGATGCTCGAATAATGGTCAAATGTCTCATGAAGGATGTGATCACTAGGTTTGGAATTCTGGGGAGCATTAACAGTGACAGAGGCACTCACTTTCCCACTTTACTGAGACAGACAATGTTAGTAAAGCACTTAGCATCGCGTGGAAACATCATATTCCCTATTAGCCCCAGTCCTCAGGCATGGTGGAATGGATAAATTATACCTTTAAAACCACTCTGAGAAAGATCACTCAGGACATGGGCCTGCATTAACCAGAAGCCCTACTCTTCGCTCTGTATACCATAAGAAATCAGGTCAACAGAACCAGAGGACTTAACCCATTCGAGGTCCTGATGGAAGACCAATGCCCATGGAGGCAAAACTTCCTAAATTTCCTGTTGATACGGTATTACTCCTGACACAGGAAGCTAAACTGGATTATGTCAAAACACTGTAAGATGATTACCCGTAACTATGATCAGGTAAAGGAGGCCATTCCCGCACCTAGTGATGATGCAATGCATCTGTTCCAACCTGGGGAACCATGTCATGATAAAATCATTGGTAAAGAATTCTCTTTCTCCTGGTGGAAAGGCCCGTACCTCATCTTCCCGGTAACCCAGATGGCTTTCAAGGTCAAGGGAAGATCCAAGTGGATGCATGGAACCTGTTGCAAGAGAGTGCCATCCCCAGAGGGACATGAGTAGAAAATGCAGAGGCATCAGCTCACCCACCAGCCGCAATATGTGGAGACTGATCGCCATTTCAGTCTCTGTATTCCTCATTGCTTTGTTTATACTGACTGGGCATGAGGGGAACAGGGAGGATGGGATGATGAACTCTGTCACAAGGGAGTTACATGTTAACATTTTTCCTTACATGACTTACATTTACGCACAGAAGGTTAACCGCTCTAGCTGCTGGGTATGCACCCATATCTCCATACACTCTAAGGGAGGAATCCCCTTGAGATCCATTCCATTTAATGAATCCAAGACAGCTGAATGTTGGTTGGAACAAAACATGTCCTCCAATATGTCCACCTCGGGGGAAGGTAGGATTGACTGGGAGTCTCACAGATCTTTTATGCGAGGCCCTGTTGGGACCATTTATTCTGCTAATGATAAATTCACTTGGGAGTCCACAGGTTATAATATGGATTAGTATAAGGGTTGGTTCTAGCCTCATTCCAACCTCTTGCATCCACCTGCAGCTCTGTTCCTCACTAATACCACAGGAAACATATACCCATGGAAACCACTTGCTTTAAAAGCAACCACACGTCAGGGTGGAATGCTGAGAACAGTAAATGTACCCATTCCCTGCTCCTTACCCTCTCTGTGCATCGATGTATTTCCGCTGGGAGTATCCTTAACCTTGAAGTTCACAACAAGAGTACCCATTCTTTGGACTGGAACTCAGACCAATTACTTGAGAAGTTATAAAGGCACTTATTTTATTTGCAGCCATAAGGCCTAGCCCTGGCTGCCAGTCTCATGGGCTGGTACTTGCTATGTAGGGTATGTAGTCCCCTTTATTTACCACTCGCACTCTGCTGCATTCGAACTGCCTTAGCCTTGCACCAAGAGAGCTATAATTGACACTGAGAGGTTCTTTGCTATTTCCTTCCCCTCTTATGGGACCACTCGACTGGCAAAGAGGTCAGAAAATTGGCATCAGTCCTTGAAGAAATAGCAAACGACACGGTGGCAGCCCTTGACCAACTTGGTTTAGAGGTCGTCACCATTTGCACTGCTGCCCTCCAAAGCAGATTGCCCTTAGGTTATCTACTACTATTGGAAAAGGGGGCACTTGTGCCCTCATTGGCTCCGAATGTTGCACCTATATTCCCGACTCCAGTGAGAACATTATCAACCTTGCTGATCACATTTGGAAGTTGGCCTCTGAGCTCCGTGACACTAGCTCCCCTTGGGATCTGTGGAACTGGATGGGTGGATGGTTCAGTCCCTTTGGAAAGGCCCTCTTGCAGGCCCTAATTATACTTGTCATCATATTTGTTATCATTTCAGTTCTTTTATTTGCCTTATGCAGTGCTGTGCTTGCTTTGGCTCACTTTTGCTACCCTCAGTCTCATTAACTTCACAGCTGGTCAAGATCCCCCCTCGCTAAAATCCCTCTCCCTGACACAGAGGAGTACCCTGTTGATTCTGAGCCACCAGCACCAAATAATCCCTCAGGCTCTGGCTCCATTCTCCCTTTTGCAGGAGATCTTGACATTTTTTTGATCTTATGATCAAAAGGAGGGATTGTGGAAGCTGTTTTGCAGTTTCTAGTTCTGTTGATTTATTTTCTGTGGCTTTGTGACAAGTAAAAACACAGCTTGGGCAGTGGACCCATTTGCTAGAACATTCTGCAGTCATGCTGCACCTAGAATATTCTGCATCAACCACAAACGTCTGCTTTTCCACCTAACTTCTGCTTTTTTGAATTAACTTCTGCTTTTTATGTTCAGCCACCTGCTAAGCAAAATCACAACACTTGTGATTTGACTCTGTCTGGTGAACAGTCACGTAGACTTTGCCATGTAATAATCTTGTGGTTTTGTACCCGATTGGCAATTGCCAACTCAGTATCTATAATGTTATATATCTGTGATCTGGAGCGCTTTGGAGTAGCACCGGACGGTACTAAGGAAAGGTGTGCTCCCCACGATATCATGCAATAAAGTTTGTCAATGCTCAAGGTCTGAGTCCGGAGAATTTATCCTGCTACAGAAGGCACCGCTGAAAGTTTGCCTCTCTGGGTTTTGTGAAGGTGAATTCTTAATCTCGTTGCTGTCCAAACTCACAGTTGTTCTTGATATCATTGGAAAAGGTTTGTGTTGGACCTGCAGCCGCTGCATCACTAACAGTAACCAGAGTGCATGGGAGTTCTTTTGGGCATTCCAATGTCTCTGCTGGATTTGCAGAAGGAACAGCATTTCATGCAGTTGGATTAACAATGATATTGCGTCCCTGAAGTATTGCGTAACTTTGCCATTGAGCAAGGAAGTTGCACAGTCCGTGGTACAACCCTTGGCAGATGAGGGAGGAAACAACATGCTCGCTGATCTACATTGGCTCCTGATCTGGCAAAGCCTTGATTTTTAAATTCTCAACCTTGTGTTCAAATCCTTGCTCAAGCCTATAACTCTGCAATTCTCTTGAGGTAGCTACACTTCTCCAACTCTAGCCTCTTGGGTTCCATTCCCTTGCTAAATCATTCCTCTTTTATAGGGCTGCTTAAAACCTACCCTCTCCAAGCTTTTGTTACCAGTCCTCGTGTCTCTTCTTAAGACTCTGTATCAAATTTTGTCTGATAATGCTGCGGGTAATGTGCCTTAAGACATTATACCATATTAAAGATATTATATAAACACAAATTGTTGTTGCCTCCACTGTATACCTGTCCCATGAGCTGGATATTCTGCTCGGCAGTTATACAAAGCTAACATCTCATCACCTGATATGTTATCGTGTCCCTCAAGGAAATAAATCTGAATGCTCCATTGCAAGTAAGCTGTTGTATGTTTATTTATTACCTGCTGTTGTGTGTATATGTAATTAGTGCATACTTCCTGAGAGCTTACCTTTTGGCAACAGGTGGGACGCAAACAGAAATAATGCAAAGCAATGCTACTCCTGGCTGCTTCAGTGGAAAGAGCTGGTGTGGTGGCTGTCTACTGTCTTAAAATGAAAAATTTGGACATGCCTGCAACATGTTACATTCCCCAAGAACATCTCCTGTCAGTAGTTCAGCCAGCTGCTTCTATTTGTTACTTGACACTTCTTCAGCCCCGTGAGAACGTTGGGTGAGTTGGACATTGTAGCATCGCCCTGAATGATTGATGCATCTCCTGTCGAAATGATCAGCCGAACGATAGTACACTTGACTCAGCTTCCTTTATGACTTGCATGCAAGTAGAATTAACCAGCAGGGTCACAGAACCCTAGCCCAGTGCGTCTGACTTTCAGTCGTTACAATCACACTTTTATATGTGAATCATCGTTCCTCTCATTGACCAATTACATACCGACTTCTCTTATTGACCAATTACGTATTGATTTCAAGCCTTAGCAGCATATCAGACCAATTGTATCTTGATTTTAAGTCTTAGCAATATAACGGTTCTTTAATAGGTCATCTGCCTTGAGCTCTTACAACACCAGATGGGTGTGGTTTAGAACTTCCTGTTTCCTCACTCAACAGGAACCAGGTGCAGGCAGCTAAAACAGATTTCCTACAATCTCATTAAAATAAAATTATATCGTGTACATAAAAATTCAAATCAACTTAAATTGTGTATATTTTATGTTCTGTAGAAAGCATTACATTGTAAGATGCTCCTCCTCTAGAATTACTAATACATTTTTCACAAGCGTATCTTGGTAAAACAATCATATTGATGATAACTTGCATCTACCCATTTTATTTTAAACAATTCCTTTCACTCCAGCATTGTTTTAACCAAAAGGGTCAATCCAGAACATTTGCATTTTTACACTTATCATTGAATGCATCTTATCCCACAATGAACAATTATCTACGTTAAATACAATGTGTTTAAGCTAAATGAATTTTGCTATTTTTTGACACATAGAATGCAATATGCACTCCTTCAATATGAGCCAGTGCTTCCACAATTTTCTTTAACAATTATTTAGTTGTTTCTTAATTCCTTCACAGGATGTGAACATCACTGGGTAGGCCAGTATTTATTGTCGATACCTAATTGCTTAGAGCACAGTTAAGAATCAACTACAACGCTGTGAATCTGGAATCACACAAGAGCCAGAACAGTTAAGGACTGTAGTTCCCTTCTCTAACAGGATTAGTGAACTACATGGATTGTTTGAACAGGCAGCAATGGTTTCATGATCATCACTGGACCCTTAATTTTAGATTTTTATTGAACTTAAATTCCACCATTTGCTGTGGTGGGATTTGAACCTAGGCTCCAAAGATATTGCCTGGGTCTCTGGACTAATAATGTACTAATAATGCCACTAAGCCATTACCTCACCCTTTTAACTCCTTAAACCAAAGAATAAGATTTACTACTCCTTCCTATCAGAAATATTAATAAACCCCTACACTAAAATGACCATCAAGAAGACTAACATTTTTAGCATTGCTAAAAATGACTTGTATCATGTTCTCTGGGTCACCTCAGAATAGGAACTTAAGTACACCTTTTCATAGATTTAATTTTTAATTTTACGTAGAAGGTCTTCAGCCTGAAAGATTAACTCTGTCTCTTATTTCACAGATGCTGCCTGACCCTTTGAGTGTTTTCCAAGTTTTCTTTATTTTAGGTTTCTGGATCTGCAGTAGTCTGTTTTCATTTTTTTCAAATGCATTATTATATATTAAAATCTTCTGATTTTAGGGTGTTTCATTGTAGTGCTTGACTCATACACATTAAAACTAGCATTTGGTTTAGTTTGGACTGTTTGACCATTATTTGGTTTCTCAGAATAAACTCCCAACACTCTCCAGTTATTTACTACCATTTGTTTATTCTCTCTTCACAGTTTATCCTCCAGTTTAATGGCAGTAACCATAACTCCATGACTATGAGCTATTCTGCTTCTAGTTGCATTCCAAGACTGTTCTGTGGCTTTATTTTGTTATCTGATCTATTCAAATTGTGGCCTCCAAATGTAACATTAGAACTGTAAATATTCAAGGTAAAGTCACATACTGTACAATAGGCTGCTCCCTCATGACTGTATTGTCTTCCTTTTGCATAATTGGAGGTTCTTTTTCTAGTGGATGATCATTTTCTGAGGCAAAGATCAGATCTAGACCCACTATTTGTACTTACACTTCACCTTCCTACCTTTAACCTTTTCACCCCATTCTTCTGGTCTCTGCACACGTCTTCTCAGTCATCATCCTGAGCATTCAATCAATATTTAAGTATGCACATATCTTATTTTGCATCTCACACAATCGTCACATCCATCCAATTACATTGCCATTCTGGAATATATGTCACCCAAATGCCAACCACAGGTGAAGGGTCTTTGGATGCAATAGCTCTGCTATGTGCATACTCTCTGAAAGGGAGTCTTGCAAAGATCCAGTCTTCACCTGAGTAGATTGTAATAAGATTGTAATCATTTGCAGATGATACGAAGATAGGTGGAGTTGTGGACAGTGAGGAGGGCATTTGTCGTTTGCAAAGGGACTTAGATATGATGCAGAGCTGGGCTGAGGAGTGGCAGATGGAGTTCAACCCTGCCAAGTGTGAGGTTGTCCATTTTGGAAGAACAAATAAGAATGCGGAATTCAGAGTTAATGGTAGCGTTCTTAGTCAGGTGGAGGAACAGAGGGATCTTGGGGTCTATGTACATAGATCTTTGAAAGTTGCCACTCAGGTGGATAGAGTTTGTAAGAAGGCCTATGGTGTATTATCGTTCATTAGCAGAGGGATTGAATTCAAGAGTCGTGAAGTGATGTTGCAGCTGTACAGGACTTTGGTTAGGCCACAGTTGGAGTACTGTGTGCAGTTCTGGTCGCCTCACTTTAGGAAAGATGTGGAAGCTTTGGAGAGGGTGCAGAGAAGATTTACCAGGATGTTGCCTGGAATGGAGAATAGGTCGTACGAGGATAGGTTGAGAGTTCTCGGCCTTTTCTTGTTGGAACGGCGAAGGATGAGGGGTGACTTGATAGAGGTTTATAAGATGATCAGAGGAATAGATAGAGTAGACAGTCAGAAACTTTTTCCCCGGGTACAACAGAGTGTTACAAGGGGAAATAAATTTAAGGTAAATGGTGGAAGGTATAGGGGAGATGTCAGGGGTGGGTTCTTTACCCAGAGAGTGGTGGGGGCATGGAATGCGCTGCCTGTGGGAGTGGTAGAGTCAGAATCATTGGCGACCTTTAAGCGGCATTTGGATAGGTACATGGATGGGTGCTTAATCTAGGATAGAAGTTCGGCACAACATCGTGGGCCGAAGGGCCTGTTCTGTGCTGTATTGTTCTATGTTCTAAGACAAATTTAAGCTTGTACCACATATACACAGAGAGGTTTCTAAGCCTAGCTCGGAGACACTCTCCCGTGTACAACTCAAAACAGCATATTTACAGTATACATTTTTGCATCAGAATGGATACATGCAACATTGGTATAAATTAAGCACCACATCAGTTTCCAATTGTGGTGTTCATGTTTCCACCAGACTCGCCGTTTCACTTATAAGACTAATCTGCTTTCATTAGCTGTCCTCCGCATCATGTATTCTATACATAGCTGACTGTATTGTGCAATAACAATGAAGAGTCAGGTGTTTAGTTTTGCTGAAAAGAGTTTAAACCACCAAGGACACAAGTTAGATGATTTCTAAAAACCCCATATGAAAGAAAATCCAATGTCTTTTCTTTGACCTTTCAAAATGATATCCAGGTATCTCCACAATGGTTCAAACTCAGTTCTCAAAGAAATATCAAACATTGAGAGGCTTGTGATGATGCTACTCATTTAACAAGGTAATTTTGTCCTTGGTTTTTCTTTTCAGGAGGTGGTAAAAACTCAGGTTCCAAAAAGACTGGGCTTGGATGGGCTTTAGGGCCAATTTGATTATAACTGCCTCAATCAAAAGGTCTTCAAGTTTAAAAAAAAAACTTGTACAATGAAAAAGGGGCTGGGTGGTCAAATACAGTCATAGAGTCATAGAGAAGTACAGCATGGAAACAGACCCTTCGGTCCAACCCGTCCATGCCAACCAGATACCCCATCCAACCCAATCTAGTCCCACCTGCCAGCACCCGGCCCATATCCCTCCAAACCTTTCCGATCCAAATGCCTCTTAAATGTTGCAATTGTACCAGCCTCCACCACTTCCTCTGGCAGCTCATTCCATACACATACCACCCTCTGTATGAAAAATGTTGCCCCTTAGGTCTCTTTTATATATTTCCCCTCTCACCCTAACCCATGCCCTCTAGTTCTGGACTCCCCAACCCCAGGGAAAAGACTTTGTCTATTTACCCTATCGATGTCCCTCATAATTTTGTAAACCTCTATAAGGTCACCCCTTAGCCTCCGATGCTCCAGAGAAAATCTCCCTGACTGAATATCTCTGGCACCAGTGTAACTTGTTCAGGTTCATCATTATCATCATCTTCTTCCATCAAATTCCCCTCTCTGTTCAACATTTCAATCACTTTCAGCAATTCACCATATAATGAGACTTCCAGTTACACCTTCTGTATTTCGGGGATTTATTCAATTATTATTGCCGCTGCAATGTTGTCTTCTGCTGAAATAGCCAGATCTGTCAAAAGTACTTTCATCCTCATTTTACCTGTCTCTAATCCTTCCAGCATCTGAAGCTTTGAAATCTGGTAATCATTGAGTCTTCCAGTTTTTGTGTCACCAAAGGATCTCTCAACTGTTCCATGTAGACTTAAGGAAATGACTACTTTTCTCCAGAATTCCTTTTCAACTTAAATATTTATTAAAAATCAGGATTTCCCCAATTGAATTTCTTCATTCTGGTTTGTCATGTCTTCTTGCATAGTAATGATTTGTATTCAAATCTATCCAAGTCTGACCATGCATGATAGGCATTTTTTGTATCATATTTTTCTTTTAATTTTTTTTTGTAGATTTAATCAAAGTTTATTAAAACTTTCTTAGCTCCAACACTATCCAACTAATGGGCATCCATTGATGAAAGTGACAACACAAAGTCCTTAGTTTTTTTCCATTATTTTGATAAGCCCATGACCTAAGCCCACATATCCACTTCATTCTTCCGTTAGTAATATGGTTCATATTCTGCCAATCTCAAGGGGTAATGATTCTTTAACCATTTGTTTCTGCTACCTTCCAAAACAGCCATTAGGACTTTAATTTTCCCACTGAGAAATGTTTTTCCTCGTTTTCAATTTCACTTTTTAGACAATGGTCCTCCATTTGCATGTTACACTCCAGCGAGTCATTCTCGGTCTCAAGGGACTGCCTGCCTGCCTGCCTATAATCCAGAGAGACAGCTGGTGCAGGAACAGAGCTAGAATCAATTCTTACAAGACTTTATATGTAGTGACACATTACAGACATACACTTCTGAACACAGTCTACATCTATTTATAGGGGCACAAGTGAGTCACCAGTAAATGTTCACCAGCTCCATGAGAATGAACATAATGAAATGCTGTTGCTCCTGCTGCTCGCACGTATTGTCCCAGAGTTGCTTCTCCTATTGAGCCTCATCAGTGATGCAATGTAGAGCTGCATATGAGGTAAAAACAATGACGGCAGATGCTGGAAAGCAAATACTGGATTAATGGTGCTGGAAGAGCACAGCAGTTCAGGCAGCATCCAACGAGCAGCGAAATCAACGTTTCGGGCAAAAGCCCTTCATCAGGAATAAAGGCAGTGAGCCTGAAGCGTGGAGAGATAAGCTAGAGGAGGGTGGGGGTGGGGAGAGAGTAGCATAGAGTACAATGGGTGAGTGGGGGAGGAGATGAAGGTGATAGGTCAAGGAGGAGAGGGTGGAGTGGATAGGTGGAAAAGGAGATAGGCAGGTTCGACAAGTCCGGACAAGTCAAGGAGACAGTGCTGAACTGGAAGTTTGAAACTAGGATGAGGTGGGGGAAGGGGAAATGAGGAAGCTGTTGAAGTCCACATTGATGCCCTGGGGTTGAAGTGTTCCGAGGCGGAAGATGAGGCGTTCTTCCTCCAGGCATCTGGTGGTGAGGGAGCGGCGGTGAAGGAGGCCCAGGACCTCCATGTCCTCAGCAGAGTGGGAGGGGAAGTTGAAATGTTGGGCCACGGGGCGGTTTGGTTGATTGGTGCAGGTGTCTCGGAGATGTTCCCTAAAGCGCTCTGCTAGGAGGCGCCCAGTCTCCCCAATGTAGAGGAGACCACATCGGGAGCAACGGATACAATAAATGATATTAGTGGATGTGCAGGTAAAACCTTGATGGATGTGGAAGGCTCCTTAAGGGCCTTGGATAGAGGTGAGGGAGGAGGTGTGGGCGCAGATTTTACAGTTCCTGCAGTGGCAGGGGAAAGTGCCAGAATGGGTGGGTGGGTCGTAGGGGGGTGTGGACCTGACCAGGTAGTCGCGGAGGGAACGGTCTTTGCGGAAGGCGGAAAGGGGTGAGGAGAGAAATATATCCCTGGTAGTGGGGTCTTTTTGGAGGTGGCAGAAATGTCGGCGGATGATTTGGTTTATGCGAAGGTTTGTAGGGTGGAAGGTGAGCACCAGGGGCGTTCTATCCTTGTTACGGTTGGAGGGGTGGGGTTTGAGGGCAGAGGTGCGGGATGTGGACGAGATGCTTTGGAGGGCATCTTTAACCACGTGGGAAGGGAAATTGCGGTCTCTAAAGAAGGAGGCCATCTGGTGTGTTCTGTGGTGGAACTGGTCCTCCTGGGAGCAGATATGGCGGAGGCGGAGAAATTGGGAACACGGGATGGCATTTTTGCAAGAGATAGGATGGGAAGAGGTATAATCCAGGTAGCTGTGGGAGTCGGTGGGTTTGTAAAAAATGTCAGTGTCAAGTCGGTCGTCACTAATGGAGATTGAGAGGTCCAGGAATGGGAGCGAGGTGTCAGAGATGGCCCAGGTAAATTTAAGGTCAGGGTGGAATGCGTTGGTGAAGTTGATGAATTGCTCAACTTCCTCGTGGGAGCACGAGGTGGCGCCAATGCAGTCATCAATGTAGTGGAGGAAGAGGTGGGGAGTGGTGCCGGTGTAATTACGGAAGATCAACTGTTCTACATAGCCAACAAAGAGACAGGCATAGCTAGGGCCCATACGTGTGCCTTTGGCTACACCTTTGGTCTGGAGGAAGTGGGAGGATTCAAAGGTGAAATTGTTAAGGGTGAGGACCAGTTCGGCCAACCAAATGAGAGTGTCGGTGGAATGGTACTGTTGGGGACGTCTGGAGAGGAAAAAATGGAGGGCTTGGAGGCCCTGGTCATGGCGAATGGAGGTGTAGAGGGATTGGATATCCATGGTGAAGATGAGGTGTTGGGGGCCAGGGAAACGGAAGTCTTGGAGGAGGTGGAGGGCGTGGGTGGTGTCTCGAACGTATGTGGGGAGTTTCTGGACTGGGGGGATAGGACAGTGTTGAGGTAGGTAGAGATGAGTTCAGTGGGGCAGGAGCATGCTGAGACAATGGGTCGGCCAGGGTGGTCAGGCTTGTTGATCTTGGGCAGGAGGTAGAACCGGGCAGTGCGGGGTTCCCGGACTATGAGGTTGGAAGCTGTGGGTGGGAGATCTCCTGAGATGATGAGGTTCTGTATGGTCTGGGAGATGATGGTTTGGTGATGGGGGGTGGGGTCATGGTCGAGGGGGCAGTAGGAAGAGGTGTCCTCGAGTTGGCGTTTGGCTTCAGTGGTGTAGAGGTCAGTGCGCCAGACTACCACTGCGCCCCCTTTATCCGCTGGCTTAATGGTGAGGTTGGGATTGGAGCAGAGGGATTGGAGGGCTGTGCGTTGTGAGGGTGAGAGGTTGGAGTGGGGGAGGGGGGTCGACAGGTTGAGGCGGTTAATGTCCCGGCGGCAGTTGGAAATGAAGAGGTCAAGGGCAGGTAATAGGCCAGCGTGGGGTGTCCAGGTGGATGCAGTGTGTTGGAGGTGGGCGAAGGGGTCTTCGGAAGGTGGGCGGGAGTCCTGATTGTGAAAGTAAGCTCGGAGGCGGAGGCGACGGAAGAATTGTTCGATGTCACGGCGTGTATTAAATTCATTGATGCGTGGACGGAGGGGGATGAAGGTGAGTCCTTTGCTGAGGACTGATCATTCGTCCTCAGTGAGTGGGAGGTCTGGGGGGATGGTGAAAACTCGGCAGGGCCGGGAGCTGGGATCTGGTGTGGGTGTAGAGCTGGGAGTGGGGTCGGAGCCAGTACCTGGAGTGGGTGTGATGGTGGGGGGAATAGGGGTGGAGGCATGAGCAGGGGTAATGTTCCCCTCGGGGTTCTGGGGGGTGGGGATAGTGACAGTGGGGTCTGTGGGGGGCATGTCAGCAGAATGCAGGTGAGTGGCACTGGTGGAGGTGGAAGTGGTGGTGATCATGGCAGTAGAGGTGGCGGAAGTCACTGAGCATGTGGCATCAGCGATGATGTGAGGGCCGGAAGTGGCTGTGGGAGTGGCCATGATGGGGGCGGAAGTGACATCATCACCCAGCGTGGGGGTGGTAGCTGCATCAGCCGCATGGCTAATGGCGTTTCCGAGGCCAGGGGAAGCTTCTGGAATGTTTGAGGAGCGCTGGTTATGGAGGTGGGTGGATAAAAGTTTGTTGTACTTACAGTTTTTGATGTTTGAGATGGAATTGAAATACTGTTTGTTGAGAGTATGAATTCTCCTGAGGATGTAGTATAGAGTGGGTCCTTTGCAATTCTGAGAGAGTGTGGCCCTCAGCTGAGGCAGGGCTGACTGTAGAGAGGTTAGGTGCCGGCGCATTGCTGCAAGCGTGGAACGGAGGATCTTGAAGGAGAACTGTTGCTGGTGTTTTTGAATCTGTAGTCTGTACTGTTTGTCCTGTTCGGGTCCGAACTCTGCTGGTTTAAAGGTGGTCCGGAGTCCGTGTGGGATGAGTTGGTTACGGAGGCAGGCGTCATCCCATGCTGTGGTGAAGACTGGGAGCAGTGCAACTGAAGATGATTGAAATGCTAGAGTTCCCAAGAAGTTGGCAGTCATCTGTCAAAGAGCGATAGCAATCTCTTGAGAAGGAAAGCCCTGATTGGCAGTCTGCCCCGGCTGGAGTTCATCAGTTTCGCTGATCAAAGCCTGCCCGACTTGTCACCTTCTCAGAAACACTCAACGCTGTGCATTTGCCTCAGTAACTCCAGTGAGTTAATGGCAGTTCAGAAAATGGGTGCTCTGTTTATGAAAACTGAGGTTTAAAATAGTACTTCCACTAGCTTTTGGAGTATCTTAGTTGTTTTATTTTTCAAATTTCTGAAGTTTTCCCTACTTATCTTCAAGCCTACTCCCGTAATCACCGGAAGAGTCCGAATGATGTCTGGATCCTGATTTGATATTATGTTTATGGAATTTCACAACCCTCAGCCACTTAAACCTGCCACTCTTTGCCTGGAGGAACCTCACATGCAAACATTATTGCAGAGGATTACACTTTTGATCTTACAGCTAACACGATGGCACAGTGGTCAGCACCAGGGACCCAGGTTCATGACCATCCTTGGGTGACTATCAGTGTGGAACTTGCACATTCTCCCCGTGCCTGAGTGGGTTCCCTCCAAGTGCTCCGGTTTCTTCCCACAGTCCAAAGATGTGCAGGTTAGTTGAATTGATCATGCTAAATTGCCCATGGTGTCCAGGAATGTGTAGGGTTAGGTGGATTAGCCGTGAAGAACTGTGGGGTTAGGGCAGTGTGGTCTGGGTGGAATGTTCCACTTTGGAGAATCAGTGTGAATTTGATGGGCCGAATGGCCTTCTTCTACAGTGTAGGGTATTCTATGATAGGGGATTTATTAAGGCAGAAAGCAATAGAACCACATTTATCATGAGTCTACTAAAAGGTGCTTATTTGGCAATTCCCAAACCACTTAGGCCATTTGACCCTGTGACCATGTTTCAACATTTAATAAAACTACTCTCTATTTGGCCTTTATGGTTAGATCCTGCCAAGCAAGCAATAGAGGATTAAATTCTATATTAAGCCTAAGGAAAGGTTACCTAATGCACACAAAGAGTGATATGTTTTTTCAATGTATCTACATTTTGTAGGATTTCTCCATAAATTGTGCACCCAAGCAAAAGAGAATCAAAAAATATAACTCAACAGAATAGTACCTTAAATTACTGAGTGTAATCTTATCAGGATCTGAACATTAGCTATAGCAAGAAATCTAGGAAAATCACGTGAGAAGTTTAATAAGGTCTATTATGACGTCAGGAACAATGAGCTGAATTTTCTAATAGAGTTCCAGTGGAGCTAAGGATCTTGCAAGGCAGTAATGAGATGCCTATGAAAGAGATCTTTGCTTGTTGTCAGCTAGATTAGTTGCAGATCTTTCCTTATTAATATGTAGCCTCCTATCCTATGATCCACCATGAGGAAACTAGATGCTGAGAATTGGATGCCTATGGAGGTACACAGCAGCTCCGGCTCACTTTAGATCCTTCAGACCTGCATCTTGGACACCCAGTACTGGCATCTCAGGGTACGTTCCATGGGGAGAGAGCGCGCACACCACACATCTGCAGACCTTGGCATCAGGACGATAGTATACCTCACACAGCTTCCTTTATTCCTTGCATGTAAGGAGAGTCAACCAGCAGAGTCACAGAACCCTAGCCTCGTGAGTCTGCCTTTCGGCGATTACAATCACTTTTATGTACAAATCGTCACTCCTCTTGTTGACCAATCAAATCTTGATTTCAAGCGTTAACAACATATAGTCCCTTAATGGGTCATCTGCCTTAAGCTCTCACAATATCGTTTAAGTGTGGTTTAGAGCTTCCTATTTTCTCACTTAGCTGGAACCAGGTGCAGTTGTGCACGTGCTTAGTCGCACATGTTTCTGTCCCGATTTTTGATTCCTTCTACACAGAGCTGCATCTTTGACACCCAATACTTGGCATCTCAAGGTATGCACCATGGGGAGAGACCGTGCACAGCACACGTCAGCAGACCTTGGCATCAGACACTGTCAGCACCATAGCACATCTCCAATCTACGTACAGGATGCATCTGCACTTTAAAGCTGCCCCAGCAATTATCATTGCAATGCCGCTGAATGGACACTTCACATGCAGGGATAGACTCACAGATCACAGATTGGTCCAGCCTGCATCTCAGGGTTATTAGTGCTCACTCACTGAATCTACCAGGATGCTCACAGCATCTCTGCCTCCCTTGACTTTTATCACTTTTATCACAGCCATAGTTTCCAGGCTTGCAGTATTTCTGTCCTGCCATGGCATTTAGCACAGATACAAAAACTCAGGAGGCTTATTGTGTTTGTCAGCAATCCTCAGTCTAGTCGAGGGAAATGGCTTTCAGTTGGGGGATCCTGGCAAAGTAAGTAAGAGGCAACCTCCAATACCAATCTACAGTCAGTCAGTCACTTGGAGCTTCAGGGTCAGGATCCTCTCCTTATAAATGGTGAGCCACCAGATCACCATCCATCCTGGCTCTTTCTTGCCTGATTGGGTTGCTTTTGATTGTAGTGAGAGAAAGGGAGATACTAGGAGAGGTGAACGTGACTGGCACAGCTGTTAGCACTGGTTCGGAATTGTGGCAAGTGAGTGAGCTGGTAGCACAGAGGGCATGCCGGGTTAGTGGTGTGGGTGACAAAAGAGTGAGGGAAGATATTGCTTTAGCATTGAGATAGGTAGGACATTAGCCTTGGTAGGAGGTGGCTTCAGTAGCAGACATAGTGTGAGAATAAAGTAACATAAACCAGGTGGTGGTTTATACGTGGTGGATTCAAGAAGATAATTGAATCCCCCTGCATTCCTGGGCATTCCTCCAGATGCTGAGAGTGCACTGACCTAGGTGGCAATAGACCAAGCAGCAAAGTCAGACCAGGCTAGTGGGCTGGCAGGGTTGTTGCCTCCTCTCTAAATCCTGGGAAAAGAGGACAGCACTCCTGTGCACCATCCAATGCACAAGGACCTCCAGGTACCTGCCCATGAAGCTGGGTATCAGAATCCCCACATGCATCAAAGCAAGTGTCACAGACAGTCCAGAGCAGCTCCAACTGACAATGCTTCTCCGAGAGCTCAGTGGCCTTTTAAAGGTGTCAGGGGTACCAGGCCATTCCAGAATAATGGCAATGGCCCATTCTCTCTGCAACGGCAAGTGGGAACATCAGGCTAGCATCAGGCAAAAAGGCCAGAGAGGCACTCCAAGTAGTTATTGAGACAAATTTTGTACAATAGTGTGAGAAAAATCTATTAGGCTTCATGGAGAGAAGCTGTCTATGAAATTTGACAAAATTAACACTTTAAAAAACGCATACCACATGTTCTTTTTCAGAATTCAATGTCCAGACAATTTTGTGGTGTTTGAGTTCATCTTTCTCGGTTCTCCACAATTAATCTTCTGTTTTCCCAGCGAAACCAGATGCAAGGAGGTGCCAATTGATAACATATCTAATTAACTAGTATTTTCGCAGCAATGGGAACATAACAATCTGCATTCCATACATTGTGTTTCCAGTGTATTTGCAACAATGAAGTTTTGTTTTGATAAGTACAACCTGTGTCACCTGATCTCCAAAAAATGCTGCTTGGCAAAGAAATGTTGATCTGCTTCTGGATGAGCTTACTTTTACCAATCCATGTTGAAAATTAGGTGTGTATCAAGTAAATGTCAAAATATCTCCAATTGGAAGATCACATATGTAATAATGAGGAATGTTTTTGACCAAAGCAATCAAATGATACACTTAAAGGATTTTAAAAATTCTTTTCAATGGAAGTCCACATGTTGAATCACATTGAAAGGAAGTAGTGTAGTAGAGTAAGAAATTATTTCATAAACAAAGCATCACTTAACATATACATTTGCCAGTAGAAAGTGAGGACTGCAGATGCTGGAGATCAGAGTCAAGAGTATGGTGCTGGAAAAGCACAGTAGGTCAGGCAGCATTCAAGGAACAGAAGAATCAATGTTTCGGGCATAAGCCCCTCATCAGGGGGCCAAGGGAGCTGAGAGATAAATGGGAAGGGGGTGGGGCTAGGGGGAAAGTAGCTGAGAATGCAATAGGTAGATGAAGGTGGGGGTGATGATGATGATAGGTCGGAGAGGAGGGTGGAACAGATAGATGGGAAGGAAGATGGACAGGTAGGACAAGTCATGAGGGCAGTGCTGAGTTAGAAGGTTGGAACAGGGCAAGGTGGGGGGAGGGGAGATGAGGAAACTGGTGTAAACCACTTATACATTTGCCAGTCCATACACACTTGGCACATAAAACATGCTTAGGTACCAGGAAATAAAAGGTAATTGACTCCAATTTTTTAAATATACTTTTTGATTTTTTTTTACATACAAATCAGTTAAATGTTCCAAATGTCTTGCATTATTTGCAGAACATGTTTTTAATCAAGGCAGGAGCAAATTACTGTAGATGCTGAAATCTAGTAGAAAGTGAGGACTGCATAACCAGGATAGGAATCCCCCTCTTCCTCGCCTTCCATCCCATCAATCTCCGTATATATCGCATCATCCTCTGCCACTTCTGCATCCTACAGGTGGACCCCACCACCAGTGATATATTTCTCCCCCCCCCACCCCTATCAGCACTCCAGAGAGATCATTCCCTCCGCAACTCCCTCATCAAATCCGCGCCCCCCCCCCCCCACCTGCCCACACCCCACTCCCGACACTTTCCCCTGCCACCTCAGGAAGCACAAAACCTGTGCCCACAACACTCCTCTCACCTCCGTCCAAGGTCCTAAAGGATCCTTCCACATCTAACAGAAATTTACCTGTACCTCCACTACTGTGTCCATTGCAACTGATGTGGTCTCCTCTACATCGGGTAGACAGAATGCTTACTTGCAGATTCTTTTGGAGAACATCTCTGAAACACCCGCACTAACCAACTCCATTGCCCAGTGGCTGAACACTTCAACTCCCCCTCCCACTCTGTCAAGGGCATGCAGGTATTGGGCCTCCTCCACTGCCAAACCATTACCACCCAACACTCGGAGGAAGAACGCCTCATATTCCGCCTTGGGACCTTGCAATCACTCGGTATCAATGTGGATTTCAACAGCTTCCTCATTTCCCCTCTCCCCACATTATTCCCAGTCCCAAGCCTCCAACTTGGCACCACCCTCCTGACCTGTCCATCACCTTTCCCATCTGCTCCACCCTCCTCTTTGACCTATCACCTTCTCCCTCACCTTCATCTACCTATCGCCTTCCTAGCTACCTTCACCCCCACAACCCTACCACCTTCACCCCCCCATTTATCTCTCAGCCCCGGACCACAATCCTCATTCCTGATGAAGGGCTTATGCGTGAAATGTAGATTCTCCTGCTCCTCGGATGCTGCCTGACCTGCTGTGCTTTTCCAGCACCACACTCATGACGACAGATGCTAGAATCTGTACTGAAAACAAAAAGTGCTGGAGATCACAGTAAGTCAGGCAGCATCCATGGAGAGAGAGCAAGCTAACGTTTTGACTCCAGATGGCTCTTCATCAGAGCTGAAGTGAAGTATGAAGGGGGAAGCATTTATGCAATAGTGAGAGGGGGATGGGGGTTAGATGATGGGGGAGGAAGGATGTTAATACAGTAAATTAAGTGATCAGAATGTGAGAATGGTAGAATGTTGGTGTATCTAACTGACAGACTGGAAAGAACAGAAAATCTCACTGGGGTGTGGAGGAGGGAAGAGAGGAATTGGTGACAGAGAATGTAACAAGTACAACGAAAAGAAAGGGAAGGAATGGGTTCAGAATTTAAAGGTTTTGAAGTCAATATTGATCCCAGAAGATTGTAAACTGCCCTATGTGAAGATGTTTCTCGTCCAGTTTGCTCTGTGACTTGCTGCAGCATTGTAGCATGCTGAGGACAGACAATTGGATAGAGACAAAAGGATAGAGGACAGACAAGTGGGCATGCGAGCAGAACGTTGTGTTAAAATGACCAGCTCCGGGACGTTGGGTGTTATGCTTGTGCATATACTGGAGGTGTTCTGCAAAGTGGTCACTCAGCCTGCATTTGGTTTCTCCAATGTAGAGTAGGCCACATTGGGTGCAGTGAATACATTACACAAGATTGGAGGAGGTACAGGTGAAGTGATGCTTCACTTGCATGGTGAACAGAGAGGAGGTGAAGGGGCAGGTATTGCACCTTCTGTAATCACCTGGGAAGCTGTCATGGAGGGGTGGTTGGTGCTGGTGTTCGAGGAACGATCCCCATAAAATGCTGATGGGCGGGTGAGGGGAAAATGTGTTTAGTGGTGGTGTTGTGCTGGTACTGTCTGAAATGGTGGAGAATGATCCTTTGAATACGGAGGTTGGTGGGATGAAGAGTGAGAACAAGGGGGAACTGATCATGCTGTTGTGAGTGATGGGAAGGAGCAAGAGCAGAAGCAGGCATGATAGGTTGGATTTTTTTAATCAACGTTGTTGTGGCATAAAGTCCGACTTGGTGGAATAAAGAAATAATGGATTATTGTAGTGAAGTTGTAATATCATCCAATCTTCATGAAAGCATAATACAACAACAATTAAAACAGAGTGAAAGACCTGTTTGTCTCTTGATCTTGAAATGTACGACATTAATACAGTCCCTATGTATTATTATCTTCACCACCAGACAGCTGCCATGAATACAGTGAAATAGAAGTTATTATACCCTGCCTTTAGTTACGTTAATTTCAATGATAGTGGCCAAAGGCTGTACATCTCTGGTAATCAAGCTCACAATAATAAATAGCCAGCTTATAAAATCTGTTAGTGTCATTGTGAATGGTCTTGGAAGCAGAGAAACTCTCCACTGGTGGCAGACCAGGCTATGATTTACAGGTATGGAGAGGAGAATAATTCATTAGGCTAAACAGTAAATTACATCAATCAGTTGATTAGTTTTTTTTCACAATCATGGCAAATGTGAATTATTAAATTTATCTTATTTTAATACCTGAAATCCTTATGGATGAAAATGTTTTCTTCTTTAAAAATGGACAAATACTGATTTAAAATGCACTGTAATTATCTAACCACAGATTGAGGCATGTCCTGGAGACTAATGTGGAATAAATGAATCTGTCTTCACTGAAATTAGCATTTTATCTCAAGACATTGAAATCAAACAACAGTGTCAGTGCCAAGAATTTCCCATCTCCTGTTTTAATTCACAATTGAGTGGTAAATTGGACATCAAATGTTGCCCATAACAGTTAAGCTTGGAAACAAAATAGCGGCCAGACTTGTGAATGTATAATGAAATCATATTTCGGTAGCTGCTTTTAGGCAGCGGAGTGGAAAGAATGAAAAATGAATTTATAACAAAAAAAGTTGAAAGTGTCCCTGTCTTGAAAATAGCACCCCCTGTTTGAAAGTAAATAGGAGAAACTACCAACCACTGACAACTCAAAAACATCTACACATTTTGCCACTGCTCAAGATACCAGTCAACAATTAAACAACTCCATCATAAAGTTAGAAGTGGGGATGTTTGCTCATGGCTGCGCAGTATTAAGCATTATGCAAAACTCCTCAGATACTGAAACAGTCTATGTCCAATTGCAGCAAGACCTTGACGCTATCTGGACTTGGGCTGAAAAGTGGCAAGTAACATTTGTGCCAACAACACACTCTTGACTCTGATCTCCAGCATCTGCAGATCTCACTTTCTCCCAGTTGATTTCAACCTGACTGCAAAGCCTCTTCCAAGGTTGCCTACCTTGAAGAAGGTAAAAACAATGACTGCAGATGCTGGAAAGCAAATACTGGATTAGTGGTGCCGGAAGAGCACAGCAGTTCAGGCAGCATCCAACGAGCAGCGAAATCGACGTTTCGGGCAAAAGCCCTTCATCAGGAATAAAGCAGTTCTCCTCCTCTCCCCTAAACCTGGACAGTTTAGGAGTGTGATGGAATAGACTCCACTTATTCGGATGAGTGCAGCTCAACCGATACTCAAGGAGCTTGACACCATCCAGGATAAAACAACCTGCTCGATTGGCACCACATCCGAAAAAATGAAGTCTATTCCACCATACCCCTGCTCCTATTTCTTATGTTCTTCTGTTTTAAGGCACTCACCATCCTTGCAAAGATGTTGTTATTCCCTCACTGTCACTTCGCCAAAATCATGGAACCTCCTCTCTCAAGGGAACTTACGGATGGACAATAAATGCCAGTGATGCCTACGTATAATGAATGAATAAAAATTATTGTAGTCTCAGGTTAAAAATCTGACACTTCAAGGACTCTAAAGACTTTTCAACTGCACAGACTTTATTTTCCCTGTCTGTACCAGACCCATTCTCCTTTTTAAACTAATTAACTATGTTTGTGCATCTGTGTTTGGTGTCATGTTTTTATGAATGTTCTGAGGATTAATAGATAATAAAATTTCTCTTTCACTTCAGTAAATTTTATAATTGACTTCTTAATGTTGACTAGCACAATAATCTAATTAAAGTATGATAGCTGTACACTAAGAAGAAATAAGAATATTTGCTGCAACTGACTGAGATGGGTTAATAAAACAACAGGAGGGTGATATCACACTTTCTCAATGTGCTATGATGGTTTAAATAATAATTTTTAATTAGCATGAACTTTCTCTAGACAAGCAAATTTCGCTTCAGCAGGCATAGCTGCATACCAGAGTAGTTTATTTCCTGCAGCCAAAAATGTATCAATTCACAGCAATAGTTTTGCTGCTTGCCCAATAGTTAATGATTAATTGACTTGGAATCATTTGTCACTAAGTGGCATTCACGACACAAAAGGTCATTGTTTCAGGGCTGCCGCAAGGATTCAGCTCAAATTCTAATTTGTAACTAAATCCTTACCTATCCTACAACATCATTTCTAAATTTTACTGTTTCCTGAAGTTCAATTGTTTTTCCATTTGTGAGCAAATGATTTGTCAACTTTAAGAGGAAATAGCCAGGCCTGAACAAAGAAAATATGCACAATTTGGACTGGAGCACGTCTGGAGTCCAGATTTATAGTCAGCACACCACAGGAAGGATATCGCTGACGTTCAAAGAGTGGAAGGTGAAGCAGAATGCCCATCATGAAACTGGGAATTAACAGGGCCAGTTTATAAGCACAGATTGAACTGACTAGACTTCTATCTCTTGAACATAAACATTAAGAAATTATACTAATTAAAGATTTTAGATGGTTAAAGGATTTCATAAATCGTCCAAGGGTTAATTGATTTATTCTTATTCATATACCGCTGATGGCTCTTAATAACACAAAAATAACAAAATATAAAATTGAAATTATTCTACATTTGACTCTGAAAGTATATATGAGCTTCTTTGCATTGTCTCTTACATTGCTCTTCCAATTGCTCATCTCCACCTTTTTCAACAGCATGAAACACAACACTTTTCCACTTCTCCAGTTCTGAAGAAGTAATACTGAACTCAGTGTTTCTCTCTCTAGTAATAGTGCCAGACCTGTTGAGTTTCTCCAGCACTTTCCATTTTATTTAAAATCTTAAGCTTTCACAGCAGTTTGTTTTTGTTTGACCTGTCAGTATTTATCTCTTAACTAACATCACAAAACAAATTACATAATTATTTTCAGATCGCTATTTTTGCGAGTTCACTATGTACAAATTGGCGGCTGTAATTCCTACATTACAACCATGTTTGTAACGTCATTGTTATTGAGAGGTAGAATGTAAGTCAGTTATTCAACCTGCACGATGTTTAGTTTTATATTTAATGTAATCGACTATTTTTCCCAAAGAAACTACCGTTTCTTACTTTACATATTTTATTATACGACAAAAGAGGTTTTAATAGAGTTGTGTTAATAATCATACCACAGCAACATTAGGAAAAAGTGGATGGCCAGGACCATTGTAGGTCTCTTGAAAACTAAAAATGCTTGAGATTGCATTGAAAATGAGGAAATTTTGAACATGCTGAAGAATCGCTTTGCTTCAGTGGAGTGGAAGAAGAAGTTAATGTGCCAGGCACTCCAAAAGAAATACCAAAATTAAATTAGGGTAGGAACTCGACAAAAATGGCTCATGCAAAATAACAGTCGTGAAGGAAATAATGACACCAAAGGGTAACAACTGTACAAGATCAGACAGATTCTGTCTCGAAACTTCCATGATGAACACTGCATGCCAGCATCTTGGGCACACTCAATGGGCCATATTCACCCCACATCTGCAGCTATCAGCATTAATGGGTGGCACGGTGGCACAGTGGTAGCACTGCTGCCTCACAGCGCCAGAGACCTGGGTTCAATTCCCACCTCAGGTGACTCTCTGTGTGGAGTTTGCACATTCTCCCCGTGTCTGGGTGGGTTCCCTCCGGGTGCTCCGGTTTTCTCCCACAATCCAAAAATGTGCAGGTTAGGTGGATTGGCCATGCTAAATTGCCCATAGTGTTAGGTGAAGGGGTAAATGTAGGAGAATGGGTCTGGGTGGGTTGCGGGTAGGTGTGGACTTGTTGGGCCGAAGGGCCTGTTTCCACACTGTAAGTAATCGAATCTAATCAACATGTGCCAATCTCTGTGAGCATTCATGGCACATCTTTGATCAATTTACAATACACTTCTACCAGCAACGATTGTGGTCACGCAGCAGCAAGGGCACTATATACTCAGGGACACCAACACAACTCTTCTGGCTCTTCTTAAGAACTCAAGACTTAAAATGTTAACACTCTTTCTCTCCCCACAGATGCTGCCAGGCTTACCAAGTTCCTCCAGTACTTTTTGCTTTTATTTCAGATTTCAAGCATCCATACTATCTCTGTTAAGTCCTGTCTGGCTTGTTGTGCCCAATACTCTATCATATCGAAGATGATGTTCCTCCAACTCAATGTCTTCAACTTAGTCATGAAAAGACTGCTGCTGCTCTCTCAGCTTTTCAGAATACATCACATTCCCTCCTTCCCTCGAGTTGTGCACCATTCAAGCCTTGTGCAGCAATTTATGTTTGGGGTGTACTACAACATCCTGATCAGACTAATACAAGCATCAGAATCTCACCTTCAGCAGATCTTCTGTCATGCTAACCATCATGTTGTATTGTAACCCCACCCCAGCAAAGTCAGAGAGTTTGTAATCACTGATGATTCCTGACTCCTGATAGTAACTAATATCCTCCAATGAACTATTGTCTCCCCCACTTATATGCTGAGATTCCCCCTTCAGAATTATTGTCCATCCCAGATTGGGTTGACAGGATTTGGCAGTGTCTTATTCCTTCCTTGAAAAGGTGGATTGACTAAATAATCACTTAATGCACCTTCAGTCTTCAGTCAAGCTTCAAGTGACTATAATCACGCCGGCAGGGAGGCAAACATGCCAGGAGATCTCTCTACTGGTAACTTGTACTTGTAGATTTTTTTCTACATTTCCAATGCTATTGGTCAGTTTTGCCAGTTATAAGTGACCACATGAATTACAGCTTCCGATTGGTTTTTTGGGGGACCTATACTTAATGATAATATCTAATTACAAGCAGGTACATAGCCTGTGGTCCTTTTGTCCTTGCAATCGTACATGAGTCTTGTTACACCATTTTTGCTCAAACTGCTCATTGTCCTGCTTGTCTTGCAATGTCATTAGCATTGCTCAGCTTGTCGCATTTCCTCTTTCAAGATTGGTGAATTGAAGGTGGACTGGTAAGTACCATTGACATCAAGGCTAAAAACATATCAACTCTTTTTACACCACATGGGTTGTAATAATATAGGAGCAATGCTGGAATCTGACAACTGAAAGCAAAAAATGCTGGAAATCACATCTAAACTTGAAACATTAACTTGCTCTGTCTCCACAGATGCTGCCTGACCTGCTGTGATTTCCAACATGGATTGTCTTACTGTCATATCATGCCATTCAGTTTAAAATTCCTCCAGCTACATTACAAATGCATGTGAACAAAATTATAACCCATTGTATCCCAATGGTGTAATTTATTAATATATAAAAACACATTGGGAAAAATATGCAACACAATTAGAAGTCTTATTTATTTAATTATAATAAGCTGTCTTAATAATAAATCTTTCCAAGAATGAGTTTCAGAAAGAGACAGTAACTTGCTCAAGATGCAACCTTAATTGGTTCTTGAAGACGGAACTAACTTTGAAGGGGTCGTACCATCTTTCAGAAGGTCTTTATTAGTTCTCTAGAGAAATATGGTGAGTCTGCGCTAACTATAAGCATTCTCATCAGAAAATATCTCGTGATTACTAGGAATTAGATGATATCGCTCTGCTGACCTTGATAATTCTTATAAGGCTATCTTTTTAAGTTTCACAACCCACAGGGTTATGCACTGGACATAAAGCTCAACAATTCCTGGACTTGTGACAATTGGGAAGATTCAACCAAGTCACCTTAATTCCCAATTTGGCTCCGACTGACTGCTACCCATGAGAAATGCCGAACATGCCACATCAGTAACAATAAAATCAAACCCCATTTTTTTGTAACTTTCTTAACTTTAACAGGTCAGGAAAAGAGCAGGATTTCTAACTTATGAAGCTTAAGATTTGCGCCTTTGAAAATTCCTGCACAGAGACACAAACAAAAACAAACAGATAAAACACAAATATTATGAGTGAAGAGGAACAAGAATACAGGCCTGTACCACAAAACTCGATGAGTTAGTTTTCACAATCCTTTTGATTCTTCACTGATGTACTGATATTAACTATAGAGTGATGTAGTTAACATCAGTGCTACACAAACTACACATTCCTTAGTGTACTGGATAATTTTGCAACTACCCCCCACCGTTGGATCTAAAGATTTGACCCAGATATCAATGGCACACAACTTACATATAACACCACTCAATGTGGAACATCTTCATTATGTACTGGACATTGGTTAGACCACTTCTGGAATATTGTGTGCAGTTCTGATCCCCCTCCTTTCTGAAGGATGTTGTGAAACTTGAAAGGGTTCAGAAAAGATTTACAAGAATGTTGCCAAGGTTGGGGGGGTTTGAGCTTCAGGGAGAGGCTGAATAGGCTGGGACTGTTTTCCCTGGAGCGTCAGAGGCTGAGGGGTGACCTTACAGAGATTTATAAAATCATGAGGGGCATGAATAGGGTAAATAGACAAGGTCTGGGTTGTGGGGGTGAGGGGGGTGGGGGGTGGAAGGGAGTCCAGAACCACAGTGCATTGGTTTAGGGTGAGAGGGGAAAGATTTAAAAGGGACCAAAAGGGCAAATTTTTCATGCAGAAGATGGTGCATGTATGGAATGAGCTGCCAGAGGAAGTGGTGGCGGTTGGTTTAAAACGCATCTAGATGGGTATTGAGAGAAATAAACTTCAGGTTGTCAGGTGTATGTTGATTGTAACGAATATAAAGGGTCTTTTAAGAAATAGTTTTAAGCTAAGAAATTACTTTGAGTGTTGTAGCTGACCACAAAAAAAAGCAGCAGGGGCATTTTGCAATAAGCTCATAGTTTATGGGTCCGCTTTTTGGACTTATCAAGATAGTAAAGGATGATCTCAGAAGTCAGAAGGTTAGATAAGATAAGAGGAACTGGACAAAGTAACAGGAAGGCTGTAACGAACAAGGACAGCCAAATAAGGCAGGTTTAAAGGAAAACAAGTGAGGCAATTAATAAGTATGATAGGCTTAGGCTTGGGTGAAGGAAATTACCAAATGAAGGAATAATGGACGCAAGTAATAACCAAATAAGGGAATAGAATGAAATAGACACTTATGATAGTTTTATTGCTCAGTGTAGGGGTGTCGAGAGACCCCTCAGAAAAGTATAAAAAGCTCTGTATTTTATTGTTGGGTGTGTCTCTCCTCAGAGAGTCACCTACCTTGCAAGACGTTCGAATAAATGTGCTGCTTTGGAACTCTTTGACTCGGACTGAAAATTATTGATTAAGTGGGTTCGTTTCTCACAGTATATAAATGGGAAGGGTTTAGAGGGGTATGGGCCAAGTGTTGGCAAATGGGACTAGATTAGGTTAGGATGTATGGTCAGCACAAATGAATTGGACCAAACAGTCTGCTCCCAATAGGGCTGTACATAGGGCGGCACGGTGGCACAGTGGTTAGCACTGCTGCCTCACAGCGCCTGAGACCCGGGTTCAATTCCCGCCTCAGGCGACTGACTGTGTGGAGTTTGCACGTTCTCCCCGTGTCTGCGTGGGTTTCCTCCGGGTGCTCCGGTTTCCTCCCACAGTCCAAAGATGTGCAGGCCAGGTGAATTGGCCATGCTAAATTGCCCATAGTGTTAGGTAAGGGGTAAATGTAGATGTAGGGGTATGGGTGGGTTACGCTTCGGCGGGGCGGTGTGGACTTGTTGGGCCGAAGGGCCTGTTTCCACACTGTAAGTAATCTAATCTAATCTAATATTCACTCCACATCTCTATGATTCTATGCCTAACCAATAGTTACACACTCACAATAATACTGGTCACTTAGAGGTTCTACAGGCCAGGGTCTGTCTCAGGTGGCTACTTCATCAATAGATGATCTGGCACAATTTCTGAGCAGCTGACCAGACTGTTCTACCAGACTTTCTAACACCTAAACCGCTGGTTGTTTGTAATATTTTTCTTTAAACTTCGGCATGGACGGGTTGGACCGAAGGGTCTGTTTCCATGCTGTACATCTTTATGACTCTATGACCCTATAAACTTCTTCAATTGTTATGACTACCATATAATATAATATCTGGTTTTGGCCTGTTTACTTAGTTTCCTGTTTGAAGCCAGGCCCAGATGTACAATGTCTGGAATCTCTTCAAGGTTATGTTTGAAGAACTATGCGACTCTCTGGGCTGTTATCTCCAATTCCCTCATTTTTCTGGTCATGGAAATAATGGTGCACACTTCCCCAAAATAGCATTTTTACTTTGTAAAATGTTGTTAATAATCTTGAGTATTTTCTCATTCGACCTCTTGTTGTCCATACCTCAGTTGGGATCCCATGTCTTCCTGGATGCCTGTACATGAGATTCACCCTGAGATAAAGCCAGCAAACTGAACTTCAACCAACCAGTCTACACTCATTAGTTGGAAATAACAGCACGGCTGATTTAAAGTGATGACTATAATACAAAAGTAAATAATTCATTGGCTTACAAAGCTTTTGTGTGTGTTTGTTAGTTTGTGTGTTTTTGTGAACTGGCTTAGAGTTAGTTTGTCCTCGAGACTTTCTTGTTGTCTTTGGGTTTTAGAGTAATTTATTTCAGCTCCTGAAGATCTCCTTACTTTGCTCCATTTCACTCTTAACAGCCTCCATATTAAACTGTATCCTGACCAGCCAGAGGGCTGTTGCTTTCTGATCTTTCCTCATCCAGTAATAAATGTTGCTAATTTATCTGGACTCACTGTCCCCTAAAAGTAATATTGTTTCATAGCTTCACTAGCCTTTCCCAGCTAAAATCAACTCCTGGAACATTTTTACTTTTTAATAAGAACTGTTCATTTTTCTGATTTTCAAAAGAATTAAAAATATGTAGATTCTGATAAAAGAAATAATAATATAGGTAATTAAAGACTAATTGTATAAGGTAACAAAGTATCATTGTGTGATACGAAAAGATGCATTTATGAAATACGTCAAATCACAAGACTGAACAAAAGCTATTAGTGAATTTTAATTCCTAAATAATGTGTGCCTATAACATATCTTAAAAGAAAGTGACTGTTTCTCCTCAAAGCATTTTAAATTAAACAGCTAAGCCAATTTAACATAAAACTGTTGCGCCGCCAGTTTGATAACGGTCAAATAGTTTCCCCAAAACTAGCTTATTTTCACAGCATTTGCTTTGAAAATCGAACTATGAAATGACCTCAACTTTGTCCAGTAATCAAGCCATCAAGTGGGTGCCCTCTAACAGCAGTAAAACCATAACTCATAACCTTATTTTTGACCCGAGGCCATATGGCAAATCTCACTTCCCAGCAGGAATAGAGTAGAAATACACAGCATTGTTCACCTGTTTGATTATTAAATATACAAAACAACTAATAGTTGAAAAAATAAACTAAATTCTACAATGGGCAGAGGTGGGTACTGCAGATGCTGGACATTCCTGATGAAGGGTTTTGCTCGAAACATCCATTTTCCTGCTCCTTGGATGCTGCCTGACCTGCTGTGCTTTTCCAGCACCACTCTTGTTAGAAACGAAAATCGCTTCTTAATAATCGCTCTAGACAAATTCAGGAAAACAAAGTTTTATTAGCAAGTCTGCAGAGTTGGGCACCCTTCTGAGAAAAAGGCGCGCTGAGGCTTACAAAGTTTCTCATTATATACAGCACAAGTCCCTCCCCTCTTTGGCTCTAAAGAGTCACGAGGTTCACATTCTAAACCGTCAGTATTTTTCCATTCTGCACCCATGTAACAAAGTCTGCAGCAGATGTCTCCCGAGTTGTTTTTCTACCCTGTAGTCTTATCAGTCAAGGACTTATTCTTCTCTGTCAGAGTTAGTGGTCTCATCAATCAAGGACTTGTTTTTTTCTACTCTGCTCACAAAATGTCAGCATTTGCACAATTTAAATTATCCCACTTTTGAGTGTACAAAATGTTCTTACAAAAGAAGCATGTCTTGTCCTTTATTATAGAGAAGCATATTTTACCCCACCCCTATGGCTCTATTCCCCTTAGTCTTTAGGGTCATGCACATCTTAATTGTTTGAACCGAAATCGCCTCTCACAAACATGGTGTTACTTATTGTCTCATGATATCAAATCAAAGGTACACTTATTAAGAGTGAAATCAAACAGGTGGAATTATCACATTATTATAACAGATCAAAACTGGTCTCCTGCAACAATATTATAGACCAATGTGGACTGTGCACTGAAAGTGAGGAAAATGGACACTATTTTTAAAAAGCAGAGAAAGCATAAAGAGTCCTTTGTAGCTTAGGAAAGAAAGAAGGGAAGCTAACTGACGCATATGAAACAATGTCACTTTCTGGGGACATTGAGTCCAGGTAAACTGACATCATTTATTGTGATCTAATAAAGCACATAACTGCAGATGTTGGAAATTTGAAACAAAAACAGACATTGCGGGAGGAACTCAGCAGATCTGGCAGCATCTCATGAGAGAAAGCAGAGTTAATATTTTAAGTCCAGTGACTTTCCTTCAGAACTGATAGTAGTTAGGAAAAGGGTGGAAACAGGGCAGGAGGTAGGGGTGGGGAATCTGGGGAAGAGTGAGTGGAATACATGGAAATGGAGGTCAGAGAGAGAAAGAGAGAACGCCAGTCAGGCAATCTAAGGAAATAAATGATAGTGTGCTAAGGAGAAGGAAAAGCTGATAAAGGACACCAAAGTAGAAGGTATTCAGATTCTAAAGCTTTTGAACTTGATATTGAGTCTGGAAGGCTGCAGGATTCCCAAGTGGAAAACCATCGGCTCATTT
Organism: Chiloscyllium punctatum; assembly: GCF_047496795.1. Lineage (NCBI taxonomy): Eukaryota > Metazoa > Chordata > Chondrichthyes > Orectolobiformes > Hemiscylliidae > Chiloscyllium > Chiloscyllium punctatum. The sequence goes on from NC_092770.1 coordinate 53,032,348, forward strand.
ATTAAGAATCAAATCAAACAGGTGGAATTATCAATAAAAGACAATAATTATAACAAAGATCAAAACCAGTTTCCTGCAATAGTATCACAGACCAATTTTTGTTTTTAGCTTTGGACTGTGGACTGAAAATGAGTAACATAGACACTGCTTTTAAACAGTGAAGAATGTACAAAGAGTTGCTTGTCACTGTTATTCCAGCTTGTGCTGAGCCTCACTGTGATATCTTGACTAACTGCATTCCATGTGATTTGGAGATGCCGGTTTTGCACTGGGCTGAACAAAGTTAAAAATCACACAATACCATAGTATATTTGGTAGCACTAGCTTTCAGTGCGCTGCTCCTTCATCAGGTGGTTGTGGAGTGTAAGATTGTCAGACACAGAAATTATAGCAAAAGTTTACAGTATGATGCAACTGACAATATATATTGAAAAAGATCTGGATTGTTTGTTAAATCTCTCGTGTTTTAAAATGACCGTGTTGGTTTCAGTTCTTTCATATGTAAAGCCCAGAACGTTTTTTAAAGTTACAGTCTCAAGTGAACTTTTACAATAGGTGCCATGTTAGCTCAGATAATGCATTGAAGGTGTGAGGTGCCCTGTGTGAGGCTGTTTGTGCCCCAATGTTCAGACTGATTTTATTTCTAAAAAAGGGGATTTACAGAATCTTACAAGGATTCATGCAGTTTTTGAGCAAAATAAAATGTAATTCTGCAAGTACAAATTCACCCCACAAGCTTATGTGTTTGTGTGTGTGCATATATGTGTTTGTGTGTGTGGGAGAGGGAGTGTAAGTGTCTGTGAGAGAGTGTGTGTGTGTGGGTGTGAGGTAGGGGTGTCTTTGTGCGAGCATATGAGAGAGAACTTATGTATGAGGGTCTATGTGAGTGAATAGGTCTGTAGGAGTGTGTGTGTGTGTGTGTGTGTGTCTGTAGGAGTGTGTGTGTGTGTGTGTGTGTGTGTGCATGGTGCAGTGCATTCCATGTGAGCTAGGTGCAGGTATTAGGGGTGGAGTTCTGGATTTTGACCTCAGAGACACTAAAGGAATGTCAATGTATTTCCATGTCAGGATAGTGTGTGTTCAGAGGGCAACCTGCAGGTGATGCTGTGTATTTGTTGCCGTTATCCTTCTAGGTGGAAATGGTCTTGGGTTTGGAAAGTGCTGTCTAAGGATCTTTTGGTGAATTTCTGCAGTGCATCTTATAGATAGTACACATTGCTGCTACCTACCTGTGGGATCGTGTTCAAATAATGACCAAAATCAGTCAGAGGCAAAAATAGCCTCTTCATTTAACAACCGCAAGAAGCACAAATTTGAGGGAGCAATAGAATCTGAAAATACAGTTCTTACAAAAGCCTCTTTAAACACAGTTCTTACATATATTAAAAATTCCATTACTATGGTGTGACATTGTTTCATCTACAGTAGACAAAGGTTTGAGGGGCTTTTGTCCTGGGAGACAGGAGATGGGTTAAAACATCTGCTAAGTGCTGGCTGCTACTCCTCATAAGATTAAGAATGCCTGCTTGCATAATAAAGAGGTGTTAGTCTTTTTGTCTTTTAAGTTTGTAAATGTTTGGAAAAAATACTAGACCTATATACCCTAAATAAGTTAGCAATTGTACCTGTACTTAATAAATGAATAAAGGAGATTAAACTGATTACCGCAGCTGGGTTTTCAGATTTGTTTACTATTTGCCCATGTGAGTTTCATTCATTCATGCAGTTTTACTTAAGCGCTGTTTTGAAGTTAGTTTCTGAAAGGGATAACAGCCCAGTTAAAAATTATTTAACAAGTACATACTAATTGGGGAAAATGTTTGGTGTTGTATAATCTTTTTAGGTCTGAGAGATGATTTGGTCGGGCTGATAAATATTACAATCTTTCATGGAGACATGATGGCAGAGTCAGTATTATTCTCAATATGCGATTGAGATGTAGATGTAAATAGGTCTAAACACTGTTTGTAGCAAAGGCTGATAAGAATTGAAGGTGTGAAAAGCAGTATTGGTTGAAAGGATTGTTTTAATTAGAAAGAGTTGTTTTAATTTGGTCTATCTTATGATAGTAAAAGAGAACTACAGAACCACGGTTTTATGAATGAATGAATGAACAAAATCATATTATAGTAAATAATAGGTTAGTAAAAGGTTATGAATGAACAGGAACCAGTATTAATTAATATAGTGAGCTGGTGTAGCGAGTGAGTTAATAAAAGTAACCAAAAGAGAAAATGCTGGAAAATCTCAGCAGGTCTGGCAGCATCTGTAAGAAGAGAGAAGAGCTGACATTTCGAGTCTAACCGGCTCTTTCTCTCCTTACAGATGCTGCCAGGCCTGCTGAGATTTTCCAGCATTTTCTCTTTTGGTTTCAGATTCCAGCATCTGCAGTAATTTGTTTTTATTTTGTTAGTTAATAAAAGTAACCTATACACAATATCTCACAGAGCCCATCCCTATTTCTGTAAAGTTTTGCGATCTTGACCATTCCTAAGCTCATTGGGTATGGACACTGGATGATTTAATTATCAAAATGACTTTATTGAGTTCAATAAATATGCACAAACTGATATTTTGAAAACAGCATTTATCAAGCAGCAATCTCTGGCTTTTGCTTGCTGGAGACACCAGGGTACTATATTTTCCCAGATCTGTTCCCTCTTGGCCTGTCCCAGGACTTAGGACTTATCCTTACCAATAACGTCCAAACCCTTTCCACTTCTATTCCCTTGAGGAGTCAAGGGCCTTGCCATCAGGTAATCTAATTGGATCACCTCATCATTAGCCTAAAGATCGTCAACAGTTCAGCACCTACACCTGCCAGATATTCCCTGCTTTGCACCTTAGCAATGACATCATTTTGACTTTGGGTCATCAGGTTTTCACTTACATTGCAATAACATTTTCCAACAAAGTTCAGAACTAAGCAATGCAGAAGGCCTTATGTGAAAACATAATTCTCTGTACCTTAGAGCTTAATTCATCATATAATGCAAAAAAAAGGTATGAATGCACTGAAAACATAATCCTTTCTGAAACTTTATTTTGCTGCACTCTCCAAAGTCCACTGCTGTTGTTTAAATGAGCCAACCTGTCATGATACAAATACCTGAATTGAGGTTTTCTGTTTTCCTGGATCTGGGGAAATCAGTGTTTTTTTGGATGCGGGAAAGAGGAAAATGTGGTGAACGCCTGTAAGCCAAGTCTGAGTGCCTCAGTAAAGTATCCCAAGCTTTCCTGGGACTACTTCATTTTGTGTAGTTGAGTGTTTGCCGGTGGTCAGTGTAACACTGATGTAATGATCAAAGTGCACAAGCTGCATGTCTTGTCTTTTCCTCCATTTCTTCTTTCCAGAACCACAGCGTACCTAAGTATAGATAATGCAGGACTGGAAATGGGAAAATGTACTCTGATTCACACTGTGATCTCAAGGTGTAGATTTATTTATGTGTGAAAGTCTAGCAGAGTGGCATGTTAAAGTTTGTGGGAATACTATTCCATCAAGATTTCTGGATTCAAGTGATAGAACTGCCAAATAACACAACATATTTTAGACAAAACCACCATTTGTTTATACAACCCTTGAGAGATCCATATCAAAGCATTTGAATGATCAGCTCTATGAGACTTGCAATCTTTGTCTTTGGATGGGCTCTGAGTTATTTTCTATTTTTCCTGTAGATTACAGACCCAAAAATCTTCTTATATCATTCTGACCTAAAGAGAAAGTTAAGAAGTGCCAGGAAGGGACATGAGAAGTCTTTGGCAGGTAGGATCAAGGAAAACCCTAAAACTTTCTGTATGTATGTTAGGAATAAAAGAAAGTAGTGTAAGATTAGGGTCAGTCAAGGACAGTAGTGGGAAGTTGTGCATGGAGTCTGAAACAATAGGAAAGGTGCTAAATGAATATGTTTTGTCAGTATTGAGACAGGAAAAAGACAATGTTGTTGAGGAGAATACTGATACACAGGGTACTAGACTAGACGGAATTGAGGTTCATAAAGAGGAGATGTTAGCAATTCTGGGAAATGTGAAAATGGACAAGTCCCCTGGACCAGATGGGATTTGTCCTAGGATTCTCTGGGAAACTAGGGAGGAGATTGCTGAGCCTTTGGCTTTGATCTTTATGTTGTCACTATCTACAGGAACAGTGCCAGAAGACTGGAGGATAGCAGATGTTGTTTGCTTGTTCAAGAAGGGGAGTAGAGACAACCCTGGTAATTATAGACTAGTGAACCTTACTTCGATTGTGGGTAAAGTGTTGGAAAGGATTATAAGAGATAGGATTAATAATCATCTAAAAAGGAATAATTTGATTAGGGATAGTCAACTCGGTTTTGTGAAGGGTAGGTTGTGCCTCACAAACCATATTGAGATCTTTGAGAAGGTGACCAAACAGGTTGATGAGGGTAAAGCATTGATGTGATGTATATGGATATCAGCAAGGCATTTGAAAAGGTTCCCCACTTAGGCTATTGCAGAATCAAGGGTGATTTAGTGGTTTGGATCAGAAATTGGCTAGCTGAAAGAAGACAGAGAGTAGTGGTTGATGGGAAATGTTCATCTTGGAGTTCAGTTACTAATGGTAACTGAAGGATCTATTTTGGGGCCACTGCAAATGACCTGGATGTGGACTTAGAACAATGGGTTAGTAAATTTGTGAATGACACTAAAGCTAGTGGAATTGTGAACAGTGCAGAGGGACTTTGCAGGTTACAGGGGGACATAGATAAGCTGCAGAGATGGGTTGAGAGGTGGCAAATGGTGTTTAATGTGGAAAAGTGTGAGGTGATTCACTTTAGAAGGAGTAACAGGAATGCAGAGTTCTGGGCTAATGGTAAGATTCTTGGAAATGTGGATGAGCAGAAATATCCTGGTGTCCATGTGCATAGATTGGAAGGGTTGTTAAGAAGGCACACAGCGTGTTAGTCTTTAGTGGTAAAGCCATTGAGATTCAGAGCCATGAGGTCATGTTGCAGCTGTACAAAACTCTGGTACATCCGCACCTGGAGTACTGCGTACAGTTCTGGTTGCTGCATTATAGGAAGGATGTGAAAGCATTGGAAAGGGTGCAGAGGAGATTTACGAGGATGGTGCCTGGTATGGAAGGAAGATCTTATGAGGAAAGGCTAAGGGACTTGAGGCTGTTTTCGTTAGAGAGAAGAAGGTTAAGAGGTGATTTAATCAAGATATACAAGATGATCAAAGGATTAGATAAGTTGGACAGAGAAAGCCTTTTTCCTCAGATGGTGATGGCTAGATGAGCAGACATAGCTTTAAACTGAGGGGTGATAGATGTAGGACAGATATCAGAGGTAGTTTCTTTACTCAGAGCAGTAAGGGTGTGCAATGCCCTGTCTGCAAGAATAGTAGACTTGCCAACTTTAAAGGCATTTAAATGGTCATTGGACAAACATATTGATGACAATGGAATTGTATAGTTAGATTGGCTACAGATTGGTTTCACAGGTTGGTTCAACATTGAGCTGTAATGTTCTATGTTCCAGGAAGTTGTCAATTGAATTAGGGTGGCACAGTCGCTCAGTAGTTAGCAGTGTTGCCTCACAGCACCAGGGACCCAGGTTTGATTCCATCCTTGGGTAACTGTCTGTGTGGAGTTTGCACCTTCTCCCTGTGTCTGTGTAGGTTTCCACTGGGTGTTTTGGTTTGCCCCCACAGTCTAAAGCTTGGCACCTTACTTACAATGGCCGTGGGAAATTATTCGTAGTGTCCAGGGATGTGTAAGTTGGGTGGATTAGCAGCCTTACAGGGATAGGTTAGCGGGGTGGGTAGGGGTGGGATGGTTTCCGAGGAGCAGTGTTGACCCGTTGGCCAAATAGCCTGCTTCCATACTGTCGGGATGCTATGTTCCTGTGAATGATTTGCCTGGTTGCAAATTCTTTTTGAAATGTGCCTCATTGTAAAGTTATTTTACAACAAAGAAGCATTTTGTTCTCAGGCATCTTGTTAACTCTGGTCTCAAATAAAATGCTTATTTGGAATCACAATATCTACACTTGGAGTCACATGGTTGCCAAGAACTGTTGACTTCTCAGAAAATGTGACCCATTATTATCAGTTGATTGTGTTGCTGTACTACATATTCTATTATAAGTATCATAACCTGGACACTTCAGGTGGACCTTTCATGGTTTTCTCTTTTCCTGAGATACTGAGTAATTAGCTGAAAATGTGTTGCTGGAAAAGCGCAGCAGGTCAGGCAGCATCCAAGGAACAGGAGAATCGACGTTTCAGGCATCAGCCCTTCTTCAGGAATGAGGAAAGTGTGTCCAGCAGGCTAAGATAAAAGGTAGGGAGGAGGGACTTGGAGGAAGGGCGTTGGGAATGCGATAGATGGAGGGAGGTCAAGGTGAGGGTGATAGGCTGCAGTGGGGTGGGGGCAGAGAGGTCAGGAAGAAGATTGCAGGTTAGGAAGGCGGTGCTGAGTTCGAGGGATTTGACTGAGACAAGGTGGGGGGAAGGGAAATGAGGAAACTGGAGAAATCTGAGTTCATCCCTTGTGGTTGGAGGGTTCCCAGGCGGAAGGTGAGGCGCTCTTCCTCCAACCGTCGTGTTGCCATGGTCTGGCGATGGAGGAGTCCAAGGACCTGCATGTCCTTGGTGGAGTGGGAGGGGGAGTTGAAGTGTTGGGCTACGGGGTGGTTGGGTTGGTTGGTCCGGGTGTCCCAGAGGTGTTCTCTGAAACGTTCCGCAAGTAGGCGGCTTGTCTCCCCAATATAGAGGAGGCCACATCGGGTGCAGCGGATACAATAGATAATGTGTGTGGAGGTGCAGGTGAATTTGTGGCGGATAAGGAAGTGTCCCTTGGGGCCTTGGAGGGAGGTAAGGGGGGAGGTGTGGGCGCAAGTTTTGCATTTCTTGCGGTTGCAGGGGAAAGTGCCGGGAGTGGAGGTTGGGTTGGTGGGGGGTGTGGACCTGACGAGGGAGTCACGGAGGGAGTGGTCTTTTCGGAACGCTGATAGGGGAGGGGAGGGAAATATGTCGCTGGTGGTGGGGTCCGTTTGGAGGTGGCGGAAATGACGGCGGATGATAAGCTGGACATGGAGGTTGGTGGGGTGGTAGGTGAGGACCAGTGGGGTTCTGTCCTGGTGGCGGTAAGAGGGGCGGGCCTCAAGGGCGGAGGAGTGGGAAGTGGAAGAGATGCGGTAGAGGGCATCGTCGACTACGTCTGGGGGGAAATTGTGGTCCTTGAAGAAGGTCCTTGAAGAGGCTGATGCCCGAAACGTCGATTCTCCTGTTCCTTGGATGCTGCCTGACCTGCTGCGCTTTTCCAGCAACACATTTTCAGCTCTGATCTCCAGCATCTGCAGTCCTCACTTTCTCCATACTGAGTAATTAGTCTTCTAGAGCTGATTGGTATAGTTGACGGACCATGGCTGATGTTTGAATGTGTGATGAAGCTTATCTGACCTTCTACAAAGGGAGTATAGCTGAACAGACTGATAATATTTTATCTCTTATTCACCTTTATTTGGCACTACTTTATATCTCATCCTCTTAACACTTTTCTTGAAACAAAGCAATCTCATATTTTCAATGATTTGATAAGGTCTGTGACTTATTTTCTCAATAGTTTGAAACCTGTGGCTACATAATGGAGGCCAAAAGCAATGAATTCAGTCTTCCCAATTTGAAATGTGAGGAAATTGCACAGAAGAACACAGGAGTCATTAATAAATTGAGGGAGGTGCTGGAAAAATAAGGTTGCGTGTTCATGCTACAAAGGGTTATGGGTCCTTTTAGTTTTCCTATTCCCCATTTTGCAATTCTGTTGCCACCTTCCACCACAGGGAATCTGTTGCTTGATCAGAGAAGACAATGGATGTGGGTTGTAGCCCACCAGACATTTCAAAGTACTTTACAGCCAACTAAATACTTTTGGAGTGTAGTCATTCTTCTAATTTTGAAAAGCCAAGCCAACTCTCCCAAAACAACCTTGTCCAGCATTGAGGAACCAATCACTCAAAACCAGCTCTGCAATTTGAGATATGTCATTGTCAGCCCAACCTTGGACTTCCAAAGCTATAGGTCTACTTGGGACTTGATCACAGCAGGAGATTTCACCACAAGATAACAGAAATGCTTTAGGGACATTATCTAATATCAAACGTCCCAGCTGATTCATGGGAGTAAGAGCTTGTGGTCAACTGAAAGGGAGAGCATTCATTCAGGAATGAACTGTTGGGAACAAGCAAAGGAGAAGTCCTCAAACCAAAGCATTCAATGTAAAGGCAGAAAATGAAGAGCTAAAGGAAGTGTCTAACTTTATAATCCTTCTTGTTAAGTGCTCCGTCATGGGCCACAGGCCTGGTGGCCAGGCACAAGTCTCTTTTGCCACTGGATAGAAAGTCGTCACTCGTCACACCATCTTGTCACCACCGATGCCCTGGCAGGACCTCACTTATGGAGACACCATCAACACTGCCAGGTACCACATCAGCCCAGATTTGCCTCTGCCACCACCACGAGTTTGCTTCGGGCCCACCTCACCAGTACAGGTGCTGCTGATGCTGCCGAGTCTCTTACGGGCCCAAACTCACCTCCACTGCTGCCGCCATCAATCTGCGTTGGAAGCAAATGCCATTGAGAACCTAAATTCGCCTCTGACACAGCAGCCATGAGTTGGCGCTAGGACTGCCTCGTCGATGCAGGAGCTGCCGGCAACTCAAACTCTCTCTGATACCACCGCCAGGAGTCCGAGACACTGGGCCCAATTGCTGTTGCCGTGATCAAACTTTTCAACAAGAGTTAAGCAAAAAAAACCAGAGAAAACGAGAGAACAAAAACAATTCTAGTCTAACTGCAATTCCTGCCCCTTTTCTGGTGAATAAGTAGGTAGTTACAGAGCTCAGGACCGCAGAGGATGTATTACATTTCCCCACCTTTGTATGAACCTCTAACAACTTCATTTGTTCCTTCACTAGAGCTCCAGCACATTTCTTGTTTCTTGGCTTACAGCAGACAGTGTTTTCACTACTTTAAATCAGGTTATAGCCAATCCAAGTTGTAAAACTACTAAAATGTGAGATAAAGCAAATCTGGGGGAATGTTAACATTCATTCCCCAATTGCATACAGTCTCATCCCAAAGTATTTTCCTCACTGTGCTGTGTACCTCATTTTTGAGATCCTCCATTTTCTATTGGAAATAGTTTATGCTCTCATATAGGGAGTCCTTCAGATCTTCCAAATCCTTACATGGGGGATTGGCGCTGTTAATTCCTCCTTGTTTTTCTCCAAATTCATTTTTATCTCATTTGACATATTTAGCTTCATCATTTTCTTGCAGAGTATGCTTTTAGATCCTTGACCATCAATCTGCACGGATCACATCAATTTTAGAGTGGCAAATTAAAGATACTCCCTTGTGACAATCTATTGTGATTGGGTGTTTTTCATCTGGGCACTGCTTGGCTGGCCCACTGATTTGTACAAGAGCTTAAGACATAACTTTGACAGTCTGTTTAAATAAACTCAAAACGTTTATCTTAGATGAACACAGGAGATATGAGTATTGTAATCATACCTTGCTGAGCTCTCCATCCTTGCCCTACCTCAGTTACAATTTGCATAGCTTGAGGAGTTACTCGGGCCATTTCAGCTGGACACATAGCACCCACAACCAGATTACATGCATAAGGGTAGGAACAAAATACTGCAGATGCTGGAATCTGAACTGAAAACAAAATGTGCTGGAGATCACAATGGGTCAGGCAGCATCCATGGAGAGAGAAAGCAAGCTAACATTCTGAGTCAAGATGACTCAACGTCAGAGATGATCAGCACAGCAGTTCAGGCAGCATCCAAGGAGCTTTGAAATCGACGTTTCGGCAAAAGCCCTTCATCAGGAATAAAGGGCTTTTGCCCGAAACGTCGATTTCGAAGCTCCTTGGATGCTGCCTGAACTGCTGTGCTCTTCCAGCACCACTAATCCAGTATCTGGTTTCCAGCATCTGCAGTCATTGTTTTTATCTCGTCAGAGATGATCAGATCATATTCTTCTAATTGCTATGATTTTGAGTCATGATGTGGAAGTGCCGATTTTCGATTGAGGTGGACAATGTTAAAAGTCACACAACACCAGGTTATACTGGATTAGTGGTGCTGGAAGAGCACAGCAGTTTCAGGCAGCATCCAACGAGCAGCGAAATCGACGTTTCGGGCAAAAACCCTTCATCAGGAATAAAGGCAGTGAGCCTGAAGCATGGAGAGATAAGCTAGAGGAGGGTGGGGGTGGGGAGAGAGTAGCATAGAGTACAATGGGTGAGTGAGGGAGGAGATGAAGGTGATAGGTCAAGGAGAAGAGGGTGGAGTGGATAGGTGGAAAAGGAGATAGGCAGGTTCGACAAGTCCGGACCAGTCAAGGAGAGTGTGCTGAGCTGGAAGTTTGAAACTAGGATGAGGTGGGGGAAGGGGAAATGAGGAAGCTGTTGAAGTCCACATTGATGCCCTGGGGTTAAAGTGTTCCGAGGCAGAAGATGAGGCGTTCTTCCTCCAGGCGTCTGGTGGTGAGGGAGTGGCGGTGAAGGAGGCCCAGGACCTCCATGTCCTCGGCAGAGTGGGTTGGGGGAGTTGAAATGTTGGGCCACAGGGCGGTTTGGTTGATTGGTGCGGGTGTCTCGGAGATGTTGCCTAAAGCGCTCTGCTAAGAGGCGCCCAGTCTCCCCAATGTAGAGGAGACCACATTGGGAGCAACGGATACAATAAATGATATTAGTGGATGTGCAGGTAAAACTTTGATGGATGTGAAAGGCTCCTTTAGGGCCTTGGATAGAGGTGAGGGAGGAGGTGTGGGCACAGGTTTTACAGTTCCTGCGGTGGCAGGGGAAAGTGCCAGAATGGGAGGGTGGGTCGTAGGGGGGTGTGGACCTGACCAGGTAGTCGCGGAGGGAACGGTCTTTGCGGAGGCGGAAAGGGGTGGGGAGGGAAATATATCCCTGGTGGTGGGGTCTTTTTGGAGGTGGCGGAAATGTCGGCGGATGATTTGGTTTATGTGAAGGTAGGCGGAAAGGGGTGGGGAGGGACGCAAAGACCGTTCCCTCCGTGACTACCTGGTCAGGTCCACACCCCCCTACGACCCACCCTCCCATTCTGGCACTTTCCCCTGCCACCGCAGGAACTGTAAAACCTGTGCCCACACCTCCTCCCTCACCTCTATCCAAGGCCCTAAAGGAGCCTTTCACATCCATCAAAGTTTTACCTGCACATCCACTAATATCATTTATTGTATCCGTTGCTCCCGATGTGGTCTCCTCTACATTGGGGAGACTGGGCGCCTCTTAGCAGAGAGCTTTAGGGAACATCTCCGAGACACCCGCACCAATCAACCAAACCGCCCTGTGGCCCAACATTTCAACTCCCCCTCCCACTCTGCCGAGGACATGGAGGTCCTGGGCCTCCTTCACCGCCGCTCCCTCAGCACCAGACGCCTGGAGGAAGAACGCCTCATCTTCCGCCTCGGAACACTTCAACCCCAGGGCATCAATGTGGACTTCAACAGCTTCCTCATTTCCCCTTCCCCCACCTCATCCTAGTTTCAAACTTCCAGCTCAGCACACTCTCCTTGACTGGTCCGGACTTGTCGAACCTGCCTATCTCCTTTTCCACCTATCCACTCCACCCTCTTCTCCTTGACCTATCACCTTCATCTCCTCTCCCACTCACCCATTGTACTCTTTGCTACTCTCTCCCCACCCCAACCCTCCTCTAGCTTATCTCTCCATGCTTCAGGCTCACTGCATTTATTCCTGATGAAGGGTTTTTGCCCGAAACGTCGATTTCGCTGCTCGTTGGATGCTGCCTGAACTGCTGTGCTCTTCCAGCACCACTAACCCAGTATTTGCTTTCCAGCATCTGCAGTCATTGTTTTTACCTCAACACCAGGTTCTAGTCCACCAGATTTAATTGGAAGCACTAGCTTTCCAAGCACTGCTCCTTTGTTAGGCAGCTAGTGGACTAGGATGATTGGACACAGAATTTATAGTAAAAGGTCATAGTGTCATATGTGACTGATGAACCTAGATTGCTGTCAAGTCTTTCATCTTATAGAATGGGTTGCAGGTTTTGATTCATTTTGTAAATCCTAGAATTCTTTCAAGTCACATTCCCGGGATAACTTAAGATTTCATGAAAACAAGGTGGCATCTCAGCTCAGACAATGCATTAAAGGTGTGAGGTTTGAGTCTACATATATTCCAATCTTGAATCAGACTGGTTGTATTTCCAGTGTAGGAAATGGGTCCTGTCATCCTATTCCACTAATTACCTGATGTAGGAGCAGCGCTCTGTAAACTTGTACTTCCAAATAAACCTGTTGGACTATAACCTGGTGTGTGAATTTTAACTGTGATTTTGAGTGGCAGCATTCCACCAAAATCATCTCTGCTGACACTTATTCTTGATACTATACTTGGTTCACTTGCTAACAGTGAACGTATTATGATACAAGTCTGGGGTCAGTTGTGACTTGAGCCCAGACCTCCTGCCCCAAAGTTAGCAGCATTACCTCTGCAACACAAGAACCTTGAAATTACAACCTTTACTGTTTACTCAGGCAGTCACACAATGCTTACGTATATCGGACACCGAATCTTTGAGAGTATGGTGCTAGAAAAGCACAGCAGGTCAGACAGCATCCAAGGAGCAGGAGAATCAACATTTTAGCCTGGGGCGGCATTAGGCTCAGTGGTTAGCACTGCTGCCTCACAGCACCAGGGATCCGGGTTTGATATCAGTCTCAGGTGACTGTCTGTGTGGAGTTTGCACGATCTCCCAGTGTCTGAGTGGGTTCCCTCTAGGTGCTCTGGCTTGTGAGAAACGAAGCTCACTGCCAAATAATTTTTGTCCGAGTCAAATTCTGAAGCAGTATTTATTCATACTTTTTTTTAATTTCAAAAATATACTTTATTCATAAAATATTTTGATGATCTGTACAATTGGTCATGCCATACATACGTAAACATTCCATTTCTTTGCATACAGAGATCGGAATTAATTATTTGTATATACAGGTCTGTACATTTCCCATCCATATATCCATATGTTTAGCTGAGGTGTCAGCAGAGCCCACTTACTGTGTGGGCCCCCTGTTCTTCTTTGGTAGGCCAATGTTACACGGTGGTCTTTCCCCACCGTGCATTGGCGGCAGCTGCCCAAGCTTCAGCGCGTCCCTGGGCCATCTTCCATTTTATATGGAGATCAAAGATGGCCAGGGTCCGAAGGGACTCTATGTATAAAGATCTGGGCAATGGGGGAAAAAACACACCCAATGCCACCCTCACCCTGATGGTCACCTTTGTGTGTGGCTCCATCAAGCTGTGCGTGGATCCCCAGTACGCAAACACTAAGTGTCACTACGTACTGAGGTACTACCTGTCCCTGGTGTTGCGAAGGACGGGCCTGGCCTCGCTGCCGCGGAACGCTCCAAGTAGTTGGACTGTTTCGTATCATCTGTCCTTCATGGTGAAATTTACGTAGAAAAACACCTTTGACCACAAGTCCATCAGGAAGTGGTCAAGCACATAGTGTCCTTGAGACCCTTTTGGAAAAGGAGAGGACGGATCCTGTCGTGCGGTTTCCTGGGCAGACTTTCAAAGTCATTTGGCAGAATGCCTCATTGCCAGAACTTTCCAACAAGCACCAAGACATGGCTTGGCTGGTGGTGAGAAGGACTCTGCCTGTGAGATCCGTTATGCAGGCCCGGACTCTCTGCTGCACCGCACGCTGCCCTCGAAGCGGCTGCAAAGGGGATGAGACTGTCACCCACCTCTTTCTGGAATATGCGTACACAAAGGAAGTCTGGAGAGGAATGCAGTGGTGTTTGTCGATGTTCATCCGGAGCAAATCCGTGATGCGGGACTCCGTGCTCTATGGTCTGTTCCCTGGGATGCACACCGAGATGAACATCAACTGTCCCTGGAGGATCATCAACTCGGTCAAAGACGCTCTCTGGTCTGTCCAAAACCTGTTGATCTTCCAGCTGAAGGAGCTGACCCCGACTGAGTGGCAGATTCCAAGGTCCAGGACTACATGTTGAGGGAAGCAGTCTTTATTCATATGTTCTTGCAAGAGCGGGTGTCCAAAATGTAGGTACACCGCTGAACAATATCAGTGGATTTCTATACAGTCTCTGTGAGTCTCTCGGTACTTCCCCTTTTACCTCATTGGTTGATTTAGCTGATGCGTGTAGACTATCACAAGCCCTAGCTTCACTCCGCCTCTGTTTACTTCTCCCATTACTCTAATTCTATCGGCCCCCTTACCCATGTTTACTTCTTGCCTTATTTGGTCATTTTATCCTATTCAGTACCTTGTGCGTGACAGTTGCAGTTGCTCTGTGCAGCTGCTAATCTAATAATTTTACCACATCTGTCTGTGGCCTGTTGTTAGCGTGCAACCCCCCTCTTGATAGCTGAGTCTTTTGACTTCTGCTGAAGCAACACTTCCACACATTTTCCACAATTCCCCCTTTTCTTTTTGGCTAATATTTGTTGACTTCTGCATGTCCCCCATATGTCGCCTCCAAGTTTGTCAGCAGCATCCCTGAGACCTCATCTATCTTGGAAACTTCTTTAAGATCACTCATCGCCTCATTGTTCAACGGGTAGAGTTCCTCTCGCTGACTACCTGTTAGGGGCATTTGGTTAGTGAGGGTCATTTCAATCAGCCACTGGGTTAGTCCCCGTGCACAAAGTATGATGCAAGATCCTATAGCTATCAGTACTCCAGCAACCACTATCAAGGGGGTGAGTATGGAGACCACTATACCTTTCCATTTCCCAAACCAGGATTCCAGCCACCCAGTGAGTGGTGTGTCTACCCCTGAATTCTCAGCCAACACCTCTGCTAAGGTAGTCAACTCCCGCAGGGCTCGAGTGATTGACCCATCGGGCACTGTGTTATTTGCAATAAAGATACAACAGCTCCCCCCTAACACCATGCACACGCCGCCTTTTCTCGGCTAGGATCATGTCTAAGGCCATTCTGTTCTCCCAAGTCATCAAGCTGCTCTGCTATACCTTTGACTGCATCCCTAGTGTAGTTAATGAACCTCTGCTGATTATAGAAAATATAGGTTATCCAATCCACATTCTTGTTGACTGTTACCCACCAGACGAGAGCCAACTCAAAGCCTGCTACAATCTGGTTGCGAGCCTTGAATTCATCCGGCACCCCTCTAGATATATCTGATCATCAGAAGAGGTACCCAATAATGATATTTTACTCTGACTCCCTTTGGTCACAATCCTTTCCTTTACAAATGCCAAGGTGAATGGGATTGCCAATCGCACAATTGCACATATGCCTCCCCAGTCTGGAGGTAGGGTGGGTTTCAGTATTCTCCCTCCACAGTACCACCACAGATCTGCTTGGGCAACCTGCAGCGCTGAGTAGTTCTCTGCCTTGTCCGTTCCGGTCACATTTTCAATTTCGATACACGATTTCAGCTCCCCCAAGTTTCTGAACTGATTTAGACTTTGTCTGTTAACACACGATGTGTGATTGCCGACTGTGGCCAAAAATGTGGGGTTGGATTTTTAAATCTTTCTTCTCCAAGGGAGGGAACATTAGTGATAGGGAAGCACAATTCCCATTATTCCATGCAGTCTTATCCTGATACAGGGCAATCATACATTCCATGCCCTCACTGTCTCGCTGCCACCCGAGTGGAAAAGGAACTACCTGGGTCACTGGCCTACCGGAGGCACATGCATAGCAATTGTTTTTGTCCAGACTTTTCACAGTGTACTTTACCCATTCAAGCCAGGCATTTGTATCCCTGTAGCTAGTTTCTATTTCGATGATCTGTTTTCAGTCCTTCACCTCTATAATTGTTACCACCTTAGGGTTGTTGGAAGGGGCAAAAGGATATACCTGTGGAATCCAAGTGGTCTTTTTATTCACTTCAACTGGCCACTTTCCTTTGCCCACCTGTATGCGGAAACAACAGCCTGAGAAATCCTTCCTATTTGCTTTCATCTCTATCCCAAATGTTTCATTTAATTGGACCTGATAGGTGTCTCCTCCCAGAACCAATTCGTGCCATGTGGTTTTCTTTATCGATAAATATATTGGGTTACACTTTTTATCGGGACACTCAAGAGCTGGCCAGAAGGGGCCCCGGTGTACTGTGATGAGTGGATTTATCCAAGTACCACCCCCAAGGCCATCCCCGTCGGATTTAAGATGTATCTCTGAGTAGCTGTACTATCTCTGATTTTCTACATTTCCACAATCAACTAGGCTGCAGGCATCGGTATCTATTACTTGCGGATTAGTACTCTCGGGGACCGTTACTACCAAGGTTCGACGAAATCCTAAGACTAGGAGAGTAAGATCGTATATCTATGTATCCACCTCATTCCAAACATAGTGCTGAAGCACCGAGAGACTTAATATACAATCTTATAGAAATTATCCTGCGCTCGCGTCGCCACTTTATAATCAGTCACTCAAAGTCTTTTTAGCCTGAGTTTCAATGGTTCTTTTGTTGATTCAGCCGTCCAGACTTCTTTCTCAACCGGAGACTCCATTGGTCCCTTAACTCTGGTGTAGTGAGTCCAACCTTTCTCCGCCGTGCTTATTGTCGTTTCAGTAGTCAAAAGAGCCTGGTACGGCCCTTCCCAGTCTGGTTGTAATTTAGTCTCTGTCGATGACTTCACAAGGACCCAATCTCCCGGCCGGATTGTATGAATGGCAAAATTGAGAGGTGGAGTCTGTGCAAGTAAACCCTGTCTCCTGGGAAAAGACAAAGAGGAGGACATGCTTTCTTAAGAACAAGTTCTTAGTCTCGGGGATCGGCAGTCCCCCTATCGTTCTCAAGTATGGCAGCCCAAACAATATTTCATAAGGGGACAGACCCAAATCTTTCCTTGGAGCCATTTGCACTCGTAGAAGTGCTAGCAGCAAACATCCAGGGGAGTCTGGTCTCTAATACCAATTTGGACAACTGTCTTTTAAGGGTTTGGTTCATCCGCTCAACCCTCCCTGAAAACGGAGGGTGCCAGGGGTGTGAAAATCCCAGGAAATTCCCAAGCTTTGCATTATTCCCTGGAGCACCTTCGAGGTGAAGTGGCTTCCCTGGTCTGAGTCTATACGTTCCACTATCCCATACCGGGGACCTATCTGCTCAAGAATTATCTTAGACACCCCACTTGCTGTTGCAGCGGCCAGGGGGTATGCTTCCACCCAACCGGATAAATGGTCTACTGTAACCAACATGTATTTCAGCCTTCCTACCCAGGGCAATTCAGTGTAATCCACCTGTATGCTCTGGAATGGTCTTAGCCCAGGGTCTCTCCCACCTGGGACCTGTTTCTTTTGTACCTTCTTGTTTATCTTCTTACATGTTAGACAGCCTTCACATATCTGTTTGGCAATTGTGTATATCTCTTTATATCCATATTTCCTAAGAATCAAATCACACATTGCCTGCACTCCCCAATGACTCCCCTGATGTAGGACAGCCATGATTTCTTGCATCAGCATCTTAGATAACATTTCCCGACCATTGGGTAGCACCCATTTCACTTCCACCGTTTTCGTAGCCCCTAGTTTCTCCAACTCCTTCTCTTCCCTAGCACTAAATAGTGGTCTCCCCGCAGGTTCCTATATTGTTGGGACCACAGTAAATATCAGGGCGACCTGTGGGTTTAGAGCAGCCTCCTTAGCGACTTCACCCGCCAACCTATTTCCCCTTATCTCGGGATCATCTCCCCTTTGATGATCATTAATGTGGACTATGACTATCTCCTTTGGCAGCAAAAGGGATTCCAATACTTGAACTAATGGATCATGAGCCAGTTCTTTACCTCTACTGTTTACCAGTCCTCTCCCCTGCCATATTTTCCCAAATGTGTGTGCCACCCTGAAGGCATACTTAGAATCTGTGTAAACAGTTCCTTTCTTCCCCTCCAAGACCTTAAGAGCGCGTTCTAGCGCATATAGTTTGCAAGTCTGTGCCGACCAGTCATTGGGCAGCCTACTAGCCTCAACTATACTCCCCTCCATTCCATCCACTATCGCATATCTGCTGTGTCTTTTGCCTTCAATTACTCTGGAGGACCCATCAACGAACAGTTTGGCCCCTGCATGGAGAGGGATGTCCCTAAGGTCCATTCTTACTTTAGTCTGATATTCTATGATGTCAAGGCAGTCGTGTTCTGGGTCTGAGGGAGCTACATCCTCTCCCCTCTAGAGAAAAGTAGCTGGATTCAGACAAGTGTCTGTGATCAACGTAAGGTCATCCTTCTCTATTACAATTGCTTCGCATTTTAAAATTCTAGAGTCCATAAGCCACTGCCCTGCCTTCTGGTTCAATATGCCCCGTACTTGATGTGGGGTGCTTACTATCAATGCCCCGCCGAATGTGAGTTTTGACTTTCTTCCACCAGTAGTGCAGTTGCTGCTACTGCCTGCACACTCGACACCCAGTGTGCAGCCCTCCAGAAACTGGATCTAATAATTGAGACAAGAATGCTACTGGCTGTTTCATCCCTCCCCATCGCTGGGTCAGGATCCCTAGGGCTGCTCCCTTATCAACGGTGGTAAACAAGTGAAAGGGCTTATCTAGGGAAGGCAATGCATGGACAGGGGCATGCATCAAACTTTTCGTTAATCTTTCCACTGATTCTTTTTCTTCCTCTGTCCATTTTAACAACTGTGGTTCTTCTTCCAGCAATTTAAGGTATAATCTCTTTTGTCTTTTGGGCGTATGACTCGATCCATAATCTACAGTATCCCGTTAGCCCCAGAAATTTCCTCAATTCCCGTTTAGTCTGAGAGATTGGCATTCCCATTCAGGACTTAATTTCCTTTTTCCTTCACTGACCAGGTGTACTAAGTATTTTACTTCCCTTTCTACATATTGTAATTTGTTCCTCGAGACCCTCAATCCCAGTTGTCGCAGAAAATTTAGCAATTGGTTAGTCACTTCTGTTGTTCCCTTCTCATCGTCTCCCATGACTAGTAGGTCATCTACATATTGCACCAAATTTGTCCCTTGGGGACTTATTAACTTTTCCAAAATTTGTTCCAAAACCTGGCCAAACAAGCACTGTCCACTTGTTGTTTCCGCCCCGTTCTTGGGTCTTCTCACTCGAAGGCGAACATGTTTCTGCTTTCCCCTGCCAGGGGGCATGCCGAAAAGGAGTCCTTTAGGTCCACCAGACGGAACCACTTGTGGTCGTGTGGGACTTTACTCAAGAGAGTATAAGGATTAGGGACAACTGGGTGTCGAGTCTGTATTATCCTGTTAAGTACCCTTAAGTCTTGTACCAGGCGATAGGTACCATCTGTTTACTGGCAAAATGGGGGTATTATAGGGGGACACAGGCCGTCCCTAATTAACCCCTCTCTCACAGGTTGAAAACCCCTTCTTCCTTCGGTCGAAATTGGGTATTGTCTCTCACATACCGTCTCCCCTACATGTTTCAAGCTGATCTTGAGAGGGGGAATCTGCAATCCCCCTCAATTGCCTTCCTATGCCCATACTGTGGGGTCTATTTGTTTTTCCTGTTCCTCAATCAAAAGGGCCACTTTTACTACTAATTGTCGGTCACTCACCCTGACCCCTAGTCCTAATAGTATAAATAGGTCTCTTCCTAACAAACTACTTCCTATGTCAGGAATGTATAATAATTGTCCCTCAATTTTTCCTTCATCACTTTAGATCGTCATAGGTTCAAATATGGGGACTGTAAATCCTTCCCCCTTCACTCTGGACACCGTTATCTGTTGTTTTGTAAACTGTACTCCTTTGGGTATAAAATTTAAGGATGATTGTGCTGCCCCCGTATCTATTAAGAAAGCTGTATGCTCTTGATGAAGTCCCACCTTTAAATTTATCAAGGGTTCCCGGTGGGTCTGCAGATGCAGGAACCCCTGATGCCCTTAATCTTCATCAAAAATCATAAGCCGTATCGCCCTCTCTTCCCTTTTCATATCCAGGCATTCCTGCTTAAAGTGACCTGTCTTTCCACAGTAGTAACATCTCGCCCGCGGAGATTTCCACTTCGATCTTTGTCCCTGTCGACTGGACTCCCTAACGGGTCCTCCTTGTTCTCTTCTCCTACCTCTATTTTCAACATGCTGCCAGCCACCACTCCGGTTGCGTACTATCGGTTCCACTCTTTTCTTGACGACCTCATCAACCGTGGCTACCATTATTTTCGTCTTCTGTTTTTGCTTCTCATCCTCTCTTTTTACAAACACTTTCTGTGCCTCTCTTAATAATTCACTCCGTCCCTCTATTTTCTGAATTTTCTTTTGGATATCTGGCCATGCCTTAGTCACAAAATGTACTTTGAGGAGGCCCTGTGCTACTGGATCCTCAGGATTCATACCTGAATACTTGTATCCCGTAGTCTTTTGATTCTTTTCCCTTGTACAAGAATTATGTTTCTAATTTTTCAACATCTGTCCCAAAGGACTTTCCGGAGGGATGTCTTCCGGGACTTCTCTATCCTTTTTCCCAGGCATCTTATTTTTACTTCCTTTACATCCCAGTGTTCAACCCATCAGTCCCTTAATTTGACAGGTATCACATTTCCAGTCACCAAGGCAATACTTAAAAGTCCTTTTTCTTACCTTGGTCTGTGCACGGAGTTTGCCTGACTGCAGCTATGCCTACTGTTCCACGCCTGCCTTATTTTCCTGCCCTGGTTCGGAATGACTCCCCTAGGATCCTCGTCAGTTGACCAGACAGGGCACCCACCAACGAAAGACACAGTACCGCTCTAAAAGGAATGGGACGCGTCTTCCCAGTCGTTGACAGTGACCACTCCGCCGGTGATGACAGTATCCCAGACGAGGCCCCAATTGTTAGAAACGAAGCTCACTGCCAAATAATTTTAGTCTGAGTCAAATTCCGAAGCAGTCTTCATTCATACATTCTTGCAAGAATGGGTGTCCAAAAAGTAGGCACACCGCTGAACAATATCAGTGGATTTTTATAGTCTCTGTGAGTCTCTCGGTACTTCCCTTTTTACCTCATTGGTTGATTTAGCTGATGCGTGTAGCCTATCACAAGCCCTAGCTTCACTCCGCCTCTGTTTACCTCTCCCATTACTCTAATTCTATTGCCCCCCAACCCATGTTTACTTCTTGCCTTACTTGGTCATTTTTATCCTATTCAGTTCATTGTGCGTGACAGTTGCAGTTGCTCTGTGCAGCTGCTAATCTAATCATTTTACCACATCCGTCTGTGGGATATAGGTAAATTAATGTTACTTCTGCAATTCTGCAATTCCATTTTACAAAGTAAATGAACTCACACCAGTGTGTAATTGTTTTAGCC
Source organism: Chiloscyllium punctatum (assembly GCF_047496795.1). Classification (NCBI taxonomy): domain Eukaryota; kingdom Metazoa; phylum Chordata; class Chondrichthyes; order Orectolobiformes; family Hemiscylliidae; genus Chiloscyllium; species Chiloscyllium punctatum. The sequence continues at coordinate 53,053,663 of NC_092770.1, forward strand.
AAGAGCTGAGTCAACAAGAATGGAAACGATGTGGAGGAAATATATAATTGTTTTTGTATTAGCTAAAATTGTATGCCAGAATGAAACGTGACTACAAAACAATGGGAGATATTACGGGCAAATAGATAAGATGTTGTGAGGGGATGAAGTTAAGCTAGATACGCCTGTACACACAGTAGGTATAAACATCTGTTTCCCACTTTTACAGAGACAGAGGAACAAACCCCAATTAAAAGGGTCATAGGGATCAGAACAGCCTCGAGAAAGGCACAGATGGAGGGGGTAGATAATGATGAAGAAAGAATATGGCCAACAATGACCTATAGCAGGATGAGGCCAGAAATAAGCATTTTGTCACAGACAAGGCCGGATAAAGCAAGGGATAAACAGGAGTAATGGGTGCCGGCGGTCTTAGGGAAGTGGAGGATGTAAACAGGGGAGGAGCAATGTAAAACAAAAGAAGCCAAATTATATAAATATTGTGTATGAATTGAATTTGGTGTGTGTATGTCCTCTGCCTTATAGACACTAGACATCACACCCACTTGCAAGTGTAAAATAAATGACACTACTGATTCAGATCTTGTCTCGGACTGAAATTATTGAAGTGAGTGAGCTTTGTTTCTCACACGTCTGTGGCCTCTTGATAGCGTGCAACCCCCCCATAGCTGAGTCTTATGACTTCTGCTGAAGTAACACTTCCACACATTTTCCACAGGCAGCATCCAAAGAGCAGGAGAATCAACATTTCAGCCTGGGGCAGCATGGTGGCTCAGTTGTTAGCACTGCTGCCTCACAGCACCATGGACCCGGGTTTGATTCCAGTCTCGGGTGACTGTGTTGAGTTTGCACGTTCTCCCACTGTTTGAGTGGGTTCCCTCCAGGTGCTCCAGTTTCATCTTACAATCCAAAGATGTGCAGGTTAGGTGAGGTGGTATGCTAAATTGCCAATAGTGTTAGGTGTATTAGCCAGGGGTAAATATGGGGAATGGGTCTGGGTGTGCTGCTCTTTGGCGTGGACTTGTTGGGTCTAAGGGCCTGTTTCCATACTCTGGGGAATCTAATCGAAAGCCCCCTCTGGTCAGGCATGAGCAAGACCTTTCAGCGTGGACCACGCGGGGAGGGACAGAGAGCAGCACGCGCCAGACTTGTAGCAGCCGTTGTCATGGGGTCGGGGAGGGGGCATTGTGACGTCACAATGACCGGGCGTTCCGGCGGCGGGCGCGCAGGCGCACGGGTGGGCGGCTGCAGTGTTACTTTGTGTGGTGGAGTGTCGGAGTTCGATCGAGAGTGGGATCGTTGTCTGGGCTACGTAACATGTCCTTGCACCGCTAAACGTGAGTGAGCCTCTTTCTCTCTCTCTCTCGTTGAGAGTGCATGCTTTCCAAGTACTTGCTTTGTTTGCGCCGAGAGCCCCTGAACTTGCAGTGTCCTGTGCTTCCCCCCCACAGTGTGCAAACTGGCACCCACCCCCTCACTACCTCCCAATATTTGAGTCGCTCTGTCTTTTTCCCGTCAACGTTTTTTTTTAAATCTGGAGGACTACGGAATGTGTCTCATTCTCATCCACGTTTGGCGACTTGGCTTCCCAGCCGAGCACCTCTTCCTTTGGCGCAATTTTCCTTTAATTTTCCCCTCCCGCCCCCGATTATATTTAAAGGCTATTCACATTCTAAAAGTGCAGCCAGTTTAGGCTAGACTTTTAGTATTTTGTGTCCCAGTACTTTCCAGTGCTGGTTGGTTAGATAACGTGACAAAGAAGAAAAGTCCGAATTTAAATCCATTAAAACAAACGTTCAAGACTCGTTATTTAACGCTTCAGCCTCCGAGTAACTGCGGGAGAGTGGGAGCCTGAAAGAGAACAGTGCCAGACTTTTCCCAATTTAAAAGAAAATTCCCTTAAATTGACCTGGAAATTTCTGATTAAAATGTTAGTTGTACGCAGCATAAACATCCATGGGTTACATCGCAAAATAAAAATTAAATTGAACTTATCTCATTCTAATCATCAGAATGGACGAACCCTCGTTCGAAAGTAAATTCACGTGTAACCCAGGATACCATCTGCAAGAGCAGTTTCCATGGTTTTTGCTGCTCTTGTCTCCCCAGTTTTTTTTATTATTGACACGTGATATTTTTGTTTCAGGATTTTGGTTGTACTCTGGTCATGTTGTTTTCTCATCAGTCTGTTTTAGCTGCCTTACCCTTAATTACCTACGGAAATACCCTTAATTGTGTGTAACTGCACTTTTAAATCTCTTAAGCTTTGAAAACTCCAATGTAATTATTAAGTCGGTTATTTCATTGCATAATATAAGAATGGACATTAGAATTGATAATTTATTGGGCTAGTTTTTAAACTTAGTCAATTAAATCTATGTCATTAGAAAATGCTTACGATGCGAATAGGTTCCAGTAATTTTTTTATTATTGGAACTATTGTGTAAGGTGAGTATTGACTTGGATTGAGTACATTTTGAAGTGAGTCCCAGTTGTACACTTTTTCCAATGGGGGATGACTGAGGATGGCAACTGACGAAAAAGGACAGAAAATGCATGTTTATATAGGTCTGTTGCTATCTCCTTTTGTTTTTGATTTTTAAAACTAAAATTGTTGCACTTGGTTTCCAATGCAGACCTGAGGCTGTTTGTTTAAGCCATCCATATCTATTTAAAGAGATGTTACCCCCCATACAAAGCCTGTGTTTATTTTGGAAGATTTATTGATGGAGGTCAACACAACTTCTGATTTGGGACTGTTTTAATATCTTTTAAAACAATGAAATGTCCCTGAAATAAGTGAGATTAATGAGGGGTTTAATTGCTGTCAGTAGAGATGTCCTGATTTCAGTTACTGTGACAACTAGTTTAACAAATGTTGCAAGTTTTTACTATGCTTTGCAAATTTCTTTCTCCTGTGAAACCAGCATTGAGAAAATGGTTGGCCTATTTGATACATTGACCCAGTATATGCAAAAGAAGTGATTAAAAAGTTACATTGTGTATTATAAATGCAAATGCTCTGCATGTTTTTGGAAATCTTTGAGGTGCAGCTCTGTTTGCGAAACCTATTTCCATTTCTGTTGCCCTCATCCAGTTGTCGATAAAGTATATTTCAGCCAGACTTGTTCTAATCAAGTTGTACCCCTGAAACCATGAGAAGTACTTGGAGAATAGCCAAGACTGTGTCAAATAAGTTTAATGCATGTAGGATATTGTGCCAGGTCTGGTTTACATAATGTTTAGGATAGTGATTGTGATGCTTGTTGTCTTCCAAAGAGTTTGTTAGACTTGCAAATGTCGTTGCTTTAGTTCCCTTACTAATTCACTGCTAAATAACACTTGCCAAAGTCAACACTTATCCAAGGCTTGGTATTGTGTTGTAGAAATATAATTTTTAGTTTAGGATTTATAAATTCCAAGTGGGGCTGTTTTCCCTGGAGCGTTGGAGGCTGAGGGGTGACCTTAGAGGTTTACAAAATTGAGAGGCATGGATAGGATAAATAGACAAGTCTTTTCCCTGGGGTCGGGGAGTCCAGAACGAGAGGGCATAGATTTAGGGTGAGGGGGGAAAAGATGAGACCTAAGGGACAGCTTTTTCACACAGGGTGGTACGTGTATGGAATGAGCTGCCAGAGGAAGTTGTGGAGGCTGGTACAATTGCACCATTTAAGAGGCATTTGGATGGGTATATGAATAGGGAGGGTTTGGAGGGATATGGGCCGGGTGCTGGCAAGTGGGACTAGATTGGGTTGGGATATCTGGTCAGCATGGATGGGTTGGACCAGAGGGTCTGTTTCCAGGCTGTACATCTCAATGACTGCAATTCAAAAAAGTGGCCTATGTTTACATAATCAGGAGAAACTAAGTCGGGAAACATTAATCAAGGATGAACCTTCATGTGTTTCTTCATGGCGATGAGATATGTAAAATTGTTTTCAAAAGGGAATTATTAATTCATTTGTGTTCCAGACAAAACACTAGTTTGAAAGCAGTGGTAAGTAAAGGAAGGCCTTAACCATATCCATACCCTTTTCAGAACAGAGCTCAACTCTAAAAGTTGAAGTTAACTAATTGAAATCTCTGACAAAAACAGAAGTTGCTGGAAAAGGTCATCTGTGGAAGAGAACTCAAGAGTAAATATTTTGGGTCCAGTGACCCTTCCTCAGAACTGAGCTTTTCCAACACCTTATGTTTTTGTTTCTGACTTAGTGTCCGCAGTCCTTTTTAAATCTTTACCTTCTTACTGTAAACCTATGCCCTCTTGTGTTGGACTGTGTGACCTGAGGCAATTCACCCTGTCCCTGCCCCTAATGAGATTATAAACCTCTGTAAGATCACTCTTTGGTCTTTGGCCCCAGCCAATTCAACCTCTCCCTGTAGCTCAAAACCTCCGGTCCTGTCCTCGAAGGGCCTCTGCTTCCTGGTTAGAATCCTGACTTTAATATAGTAGCATTCTGGAACTTCTTTGGCTTCAACATCACTTTGAGACAATTGCACTAAACTCTGGATCGGTTTGCTGAACCACGATCCAAGAAGACTTATTGAACATTTCCTTTAAGATTTATCAAATTCGGAATCTCCACTAACTATATGTCCGTGGTGCCAGTTTGGCCTCCAAAGGTGGATCCTGTTTACCAATGAATGTCAATTTCCTACAATTGTTCTGTGTCCTTGATCTAACTTGGCCTTTCTAGAATTACTGAGCAAGCTACAGTTAAAGTACACATTTGAGATGGCCCAGGGAATCCCTTGTGGACTCAACCTGTAAGCCCCTCTTGGTTTGAGTCGACAATCATGCTTTTTGGCAGCCTGGAATAAAAAATCTCTTACAGTTTAGTTTAATTTTAGTCATCCCCTTTATTTACCATTAGCATCCCTGTTACAACATAACACTGATACCTCTAAGCTAAACTAACTGGGTTCTAATAACCCAGCAGATTAGGATATCAATTCTTTAAGAGCCCTAGTAGGCTACTCTGCTGTACTGTCACAAACCGGTTTCCTTTGTATAAAAAGTTTACAAAAACACTGCATGTTCTTAACTAGACAGATAACAGTGAAGGACAATAATTTGGGAGAGATGTTAATTGATACAGAGTTTTGTTTTGACGTTAGAATCAAACATTGTTGTTAATTTCACAAGGGAACAGCCGTGAATGTTATCACTTGATGTCCTGTTTACACAGGTTCACTGATGTTAAGGCAAATGTTCCTAATTGGCTTAACCTTCCTGCCTGTCTATTTTCTAGTGTGCAGCAAATGCGTTCAATAATTCAACATTACATTTTAGTTTAAGTGTTTAAGGACAAGATTTAAGGGTATAGACTTTCTCACCACCACTTCAGATACAGTCAAATCATTTCCCAGGAGTGGGTCAGTTTCATCGACAGAAACAATGGACAACGTCCCCTACAGTTAGTGTTTGAGGTACAAGGTCCTGCTCTGGGTCCACCTGATACGAAAGTACACGTGTATAATCCACACCAGTACTGTTAACTAAAACCTCGGTGTGTAGCACTCTTGGAAAAGCCATGCCTTTCTCCAGTAAAAGACTTTGGGTAACCCCTGTACCCCAAAGTATGTCCGTTAGTTACACTCCTCATTCTGGTTAATCTGTGGAACTCATTGCTGCAGAAGGTTGTGGATGCCATGTCATTGAGTATATTTGAGACAGGTAGATTCTTGATTAGTAGGTAAATCAAGACAGGAGAATGAGGTAGAGAAACATATCAGCCATGGTCAAATGTTGGAGCAGACTCAATGGGCCGAATAGTCTAATTCTGCTCCTATCTTGTGGTCTTATGAACTCTGTCTTCTGTTTGAGCAGTATGTAGATTTTATTTTGGCCACCTCACCTACTTAAATGACCTTTTTTCAGAAAAATGCCTCCAGGTCCCTTTCAACAAATTTTGGGAGTGCTTGCACATAATTGCCCTGCTCCCTACTGGGTCTTGGATTGGACATAGATCTATGTCAGAATGTTTGCTGGAATCAGAGGACTCCTTTTTCATATTCCAGCCAGTGTTTACCATTGAAATTCTAGTTCTAGCTTAAAAGCTCATTTCTTTTAACTTCTCTGAAGTTTTCTTTCCTCTTTAATTTTACTCTCTGGAATCTTTTTTCTTTTGAAGTATGTCTTTTTTTTTCATTTGTAATTCATTCTGTTTCAAGATGTTTCATCTGCAGTTGAATTTTAGCGAACTGACCGAATTACTATCTGATGCCTTTGTCCAATTTCAAATGCTATTATCTACAATTATATCTGCTTTTTAGTTCCTGCACTTGAATTCTATCTTCAACGTTTTGCCCAATTCAAATAGTCTAACCTTGGTTAATTAGTGAAAATAAAATTGATAGGTCTTTCCTCTCATGATAAGTCTAGCAACTTTTAAAGGCTTTTAAAGACTTAATCATGCACAGGAGACCTGGTGTCTTTTTCTTTTATCCCTTCCCAAAATCATCTTATCCTCCTCAGTTGCACCTTGTTCATTTTGGGTTATACTGGTACTTATCAGGCCCTCAACTTTTATGAAGTGACTGAGGGTGGAGAGTGCTTGGTATCTCTCCTTGAATCCCTCTGTGTAAATGTAAATGCTTTATCTAGTTACCAGTGTTGGCAGGAGCAAATTACAGCAGATGCTGGAATCCGTACTGTAAACAAAAAAGGTTGGAAATCACTGGGTCAGACACCATCCATGGAGAGCAAGCTAACATTTTGACTTTAAATGACTGATGAAGAGTCATCTAGACTCTGTTAGCTCACCAATGTGGGCAGTTTGATATTTCATCTATGTTTGGTTTGAAATAAAAAGATCCATCAAGCAGGTTTATTTAGGAAATAACGAAGTTTAATTGTGCATGAGATGAATTTGGCAGATGTAAAGCAAATTAACTTGCATTTGAAATATCCACACTTCCAAATAACCCAAAATGTGTGCATGCACACATACCCATTCACACCACGTAAAATAAGTTATCCGGATGTTTCTCAGTAGAAATTCATTTTGGTGGGGTGGGAAGAGACTTAACCAATGCTTAGTTTTTTTGAGGAAAAAGAACAAGGTTTGGAGTAATCAGATATGACTTTCTAATAGGTGAAAACAATGATTGCAGATGCTGGAAACCAGCTTCCGGATTAGTGGTGCTGGAAGAGCACAGCAGTTCAGGCAGCATCTGAGGAGTAGTAAAATTGAAGGTTCGGGCAAAAGTCCTTCATCAGGAATAAAGGCTGAGACCCTGAAGGGTGGAGATATAAGCTAGAGGAGGGTGGGAGTGGGGAGAAAGTAGCATAGAGTACAATAGGTGAGTGGGGGAGGGGATGAAGGTAATAGGTCGGGGGCGGGGGAGGGTGGAGTGGATAGGTAGAAAAGAAGATACGCAGGTAGGACAAGTCATGGGGACGGTGCTGAGCTGGAAGTTTGGAATTAGGGGGAGGTGGGGGAAGGGGAAATGAGGAAACTGTTGAAGTCCACATTGATGCCCCGGGGTTGAAGTGTTCTGAGGTGGTTGATAAGACGTTCTTCCTCCAGACGTCTGGTGGTAAGGGAGCGGCAGTGGAGGAGGCCCAGGACCTCAATGTCCTCAGCAGAATGGGAGGGGGAGTTGAAATGTTGGGCCACAGGGCGGTGTGGTTGATTGGTGCGGGTGACCCGGAGATGTTCCCTAAAGCGTTCTGCTAGGAGGCATCCATTCTCCCCAATGTAGAGGAGACCGCATCGGATACAATAAATGATATTAGTGGATGTGCAGGTGAAACTTTGGATGTGAAAGGCTCCTTTAGGGCCTTGGATGGAGGTGAGGGAGGAGGTGTGGGCGCAGGCTTTGCAATTCCTGCAGTGGCAGGGGAAGGTGCCAGGATTGGAGGGTGGGTTGTGGGGGGGTGTGGACCTGACCAGGTAGTCATGGAGGGAACGGTCTTTGCGGAAGGCGGAAAGGGGTGGGATGGGAAATATATCCCTGGTGGTGGGGTCTTTTTGGAGGCGGCAGAAATGCCGGCGGATGATTTGGTTTATGTGAAGGTTTGTAGGGTGGAAGGTGAGCACCAGGGGCGTTCTGTCCTTGTTACGGTTGGAGGGGTGGGGTCTAAGGGTGGAGGTGCGGGATGTAGACGAGATGCTTTGGAGGGCATCTTTAACCATGTGGGAGGGAAATTGCGGTCTCTAAAGAAGGAGGCCATCTGGTGTGTTCTGTGGTGGAACTGGTCCTCCTGGGTGCAGTTATGGCAGAGCCGGAGGAATTGGGAATACGGGATGGCATTTTTGCAAGAGGTCGGGTGGGAAGAGTTGTAATCCAGGTAGCTGTGGGAGTCAGTGGGTTTGAAAAATGTCAGTGTCAAGTCGGTCGTCATTAATGGAGATGGAGAGGTCCAGGAAGGGGAGGGAGATGTCAGAGATGGTCCAGGTAAATTTAAGGTCAGGGTGGAATGTGTTGGTGAAGTTGATGAATTGCTCAACCTCCTCGTGGGAGCACGAGTTGGCGCCACTGCAGTCATCAATGTAGCAGCGGAAGAGATGGGGAGTGGTGCCGGTGTAATTACGGAAGATCGTCTGTTCTTCGTAGCCAACAAAGAGATCGGCATAGCTGGGGCCCATACGTGTGCCTATGGCTACCCCTTTGGTCTGGAGGAAGTGGGAGGATTCGAAGGAGAAATTGTTAAGGGTGAGGACCAGTTTGGCCAAACAAATGTGTGTCAGTGGAAGGGTACTGTTGGGGACGTTGGGAGAGGACAAAACGGAGGGGTTGGGGGCCCTGGTCATGGCGGATGGAGGTGTACAGGGATTGGTTATCCATGGTGAAGATGAGGCATTGGGGGCCAGGGAAATGGAAGTCTTGGAGGAGGTGGAGGGCGTTGGTGGTGTCTCGAATCTATGTGGGGAGTTCCTGGACTAGGGGGGATAGGACAGTGTTGAGATATGTAGAGATGAGTTCAGTGGGGCAGCAGCATGCTGAGACAATGGGTCGGCCAAGGTGGTCAGGCTTGTGGATGTTGGGAAGGAGGTAGAACCGGGCAGTGCGGGGTTCCTGGGCTGAGGTTGGAAGCTGTGGGTGGGAGATCTCCTGAGGTGATGAGGTTCTGTATGGTCTGGGAGATCACGGTTTGATGATGGGGGGTGGGGTCATGGTCAAGGGGGCGATAGGAAAAGGTGTCCTCGAGTTGGCGTTTGGCTTCAGCGGTGTAGAGGTCAGTGCGTCAGACTACCACTGCGCCCCCTTTATCTGCTGGCTTGATCGTGAGGTCAGAATTGGAGCAGAGGGATTGGAGAGCTGCGCGTTGTGAGGGTGAGAGGTTGGAGTGGGGGAGGGGGTTAGACAGGTTGAGGCGGTTAATGTCTGGCGGCAGTTGGAAGTGAAGAGGTTGAGGCCAGCGTGGGGTGTCCAGGTGGATGCAGTGTGTTGGAGGTGGGAGAAGGGGGTCCTCGGAAGGTGGGCGGGAGTCCTGATTGTGAAAGTAAGCGCGAAGGCAGCGGAAGAAGTGTTTGATGTCATAGCATGTATTAAATTCATTGTGTGGATGGAGGGGGGATGAAGGTGAGTCCTTTGCTGAGGACTGTTCGTTCGTCCTCAGTGAGGGTGTCTGGTAGATGGTAAATATTCAGCCTGGAGCCCAGTTAGAAGTGGCGTTCCGTAGGGATCAGTTCTGGGTCCTCTGCTGTTTTGTAATTTTTATGAATGACTTGGAAGACGGAGTCGAAGGGTGGGTCAGTAAATTTGCAGACTATACGAAAATTGGTGGAGTTATGGATAGTGAGGAGGGCTGTTGTCGGCTGCAAAGGGACTTAGATATGATGCAGAGCTGGGCTGAGGAGTGGCAGATGGAGTTCAACCCTGTCAAGTGTGAGGTTGTCCATTTTGAAAGGACAAATAAGAATGTGGAATACAGGGTTAACGGTAGGGTTCTTAGTAAGGTGGAGGAGCAGAGGGATCTTGGGGTCTATGTTCATTGCTCTTTGAAAGTTGCCATTCAAGTGGATAGAGCTTGTAATAAGGCCTATGGTGTATTAGCGTTCATTAGTAGAGGGATTGAATTCAAGAGTCGTGAGGGGATGTTGCAGCTGTACAGGACCTTGGTAAGGCCACATTTGGAGTACTGTGTGCAGTTCTGGTTGCCTCACTTTAGGAAAGATGTGGAAGCTTTGGAGAGGGTGCAGAGGAAATTTACCAGGATTAGATTAGATTAGATTAGATTACTTGCAGTGTGGAAACAGGCCCTTCGGCCCAACAAGTCCACACCGCCCCGCCGAAGCGTAACCCACCCATACCCCTACATCTACATTTACCCCTTACCTAACACTATGGGCAACTTAGCATGGCCAATGCACCTGGCCTGCACATCTTTGGACTGTGGGAGGAAACCGGAGCACCCGGAGGAAACCCACGCAGACACAGGGAGAACGTGCAAACTCCACACAGTCAGTCGCCTGAGGCGGGAATTGAACCCGGGTCTCAGGCGCTGTGAGGCAGCAGTGCTAACCACTGTGCCACCGTACCACCAGGATGTTGCCTGGTATGGAGAATAGGTCGTACGAGGAGAGGTTGGGAGTGCTAGACCTTTTTCTCATTGGAGCAGCGAAAGATGAGGGGTGACTTGATAGGGTAGGGGAATAGATAGCGTAGACAGAGACTTTTTCCCCGGGTACAACAAAGTGTTACAAGGGGACATAAATTTAAGGTGAAGGGTGGAAGATATAGGGGGGATGTCAGGGGTAGGTTCTTTACCCAGAGTGTGTTGGGGGCATGGAATGCGCTGCCTGTGGGAGTGGCAGAGTCAGAATCATTGGTATCCTTTAAGTGGCAATTGGATAGGTGCTTAAGCTAGGACAAATGTTCGGCACAACATCGTGGTCCTGTTCTGTGCTGTATTGGTCTATGGTAGCAGACATGCCAGTAGGGGTGGCGGAATCCACTGAGTGTGTAACATCAGCGATGATGTGAGGGGCGGAAGTGATGTCACGTGTGATGCGTAAGGAATTGTGAAGGGCGGAAATGGTTGTAGGAGTGCCCATGATGGGGGCGGAAGTGACATCATCAATCAGCGTGGGGGTGGCAGCTGCACCAGCCGCATGGCTAATGGCGTCCGAGCAGTTCCAGAGGCCGGGAGAATCTTCTGGAATGTTTGAGGAGCGCTGGTTATGGAGGTGGGTAGATAAAAGTTTGTTGTACTTAGTTTTCGATGTTTGAGATGGAGTTGAAATACTGTTTGTTGACAGTATGAATTCTCCTGAGGATGTATGACAGGGTGGGTCCTTTGCAATTCTGAGAGAGTGTGGCCCTCAGCTTAGGCAGGGCTGACTGTAGAGAGGTTAGGTGCCGGTGCATTGCCTACCAACCTTCACATAAACCAAATCATCCGCTGACATTTCTGCCACCTCCAAACAGACCCCACCACCAGGGATATATTTCCCTCCCCACCCCTTTCCGCCTTCCGCAAAGACCGTTCCCTCCATGACTACCTGGTCAGTTCCACGCCCCCCCTACAACCCACCCTCCCATCCTTGCACCTTCCCCTGCCACCGCAGGAATTGAGAAACCTGCGCCCACACCACCTCCCTCACCTCCATCCAAGGCCCTAAAGGAGCCTTCCGCATCCATCAAAGTTTTACCTGCACATCCACTAATATCATTTGTTGTATCCGTTGCACCCGATGCAGTTTCCTGTACGGTGGGGAGACTGGACGCCTCCTAACAGAGCGCTTTAGGGAACATCTCCGGGACACCCGCACCAATCAACCACACTGCTCTGTGGCCCAACATTTCAACTCTTTTCTCCCCCCCCCCCCCCCCCCCCCCCCCACCACTCTGCCGAGGACATGGTGGTCCTGGGCCTCCTTCACTGCTGCTCCCTCGCCACCAGATGCCTGGAGGAAGAACGCCTCGGAACACTTCAACCCCAGGGCATCAATGTGGACTTCAACAGTTTCCTCATTTCCCTTTCCTCCACCTCACCCTAATTCCAAACTTCCAGCTCAGCACTGTCCCCATGACTTGTGCTACCTGCCTATCTTCTTTTCCACCTATCCGCTCCACTTCCCCTCTTCTCCTCCCCCCCCCCCCCCCCCAACCTATCACCTTCATCCCATCCCCCACTCACCTATTGTACTCTGCTACTTTCTCCCAACCCCCACCCTCCTTTAGCTTATCTCTCCACCCTTCAGGCTCACTGCCTTTATTCCTGATGAAGGACTTTTGCCTGAAACGTCAATTTTACTGCTCCTCGGATGCTGCCTGAACTGCTGTGCTCTTCCAGCACTACTAATCCAGAATATGACTTTCTAATGTGTGGTTGGGGACCACCTAATAGCTAGTTGTCTTGGATGTTTACAGTTTCCTTTAGAGTATAGAATATTCTTCCAGACACCTGAGAGAAGACAGTCTACTTTCCCACTGGATTTGCAATAAGGATGTTTTCAGAAATAGGAGAACTCAGTTGGGAAGCACTTTTCCCTCACTAGCCTGATCAACCGATCTAAACAATATCCTAAACTCAAAATGAAAGTTGACTGTTATAAACCCAGGTGGGTGGTCGCCAGTAAATCAAGGAGTTACCACATTTATGTTGAGTCATTTTACCGCCTTCATTGCTTTTACGTCAGTTTGATTACACTAATATGAAGTTCTATGGACATTTTTGAACATTGAAGGTGTTTTCATAGTCTTTGAGGAATGGGAACCAGGGAAATAGGATCTGAACTGGTCTAGTTCCTAAACTGAGAGCTCCTCTTCTGGAATAAATTAATGAAACCATCGCCTTCTGTTAGATACTCCTTATCAGTTACTGTTGTCAGCTGGTTTTTGCCTGAAACCACAACGCTTTTAAGGTAAACTTGCTGAGTTATATAGCAGTCTAAAGCTATGACTTTCTATAAACAAATTCTCTCAAGTGCTCGGAGCTAACTCATTTCCTCATTCTAAAAATTTAAAATAGTTAAGAGGAGTTGAACTTTCACCCTTTTGAGAAAAGTAAGGACATTTTGGCTGGGGGGAGGTGCAGAAAAAGCTTGCTTTCTATAACTGCAATAATTAAGTGGATGTGAAGTGCTTTTATCCATCCTTGGTCATAGTAAGCATGCTACCTAGACTTGCAAGATCTAAGATCCCAATTAATGCTTTGGTACCAAGCTAGGATGTGCCACAGCTCTTAAAAATGTACTTTGACCCTTTTCAGTGTTCCTGCTCTTCATAGATATAGGTTTTCTTGGATGGGGGTGTAGGGGCGGTTTCATTTAGAAACTGGCTAGATGACCCTCAAACTTAATGCTTCAATACCTCCCAATTTGTGAACTTCCCATTCTAGCTTTGGCTTCACTGTCGTCAACGTTAGAGGTGTTCAGCTCCTGGCAACTTTATCTCTATACTTGTTACTGAACTATTGCAGATCAAGAAGTAAAATTGCTTTTTTGAGAATAAATTGATATACCAAAAACAAAATGATACTTCTCCTGTAGCACTGGCATAACTTCCCAGCTAGAGTTTAATGAAATAAATTGAGCTTCCAAAATATTTTTGACCTGAAAACTGTAATATTTAAGCCATTTTTGACTTATTAGTTGCTTTCCAACCTAAATCTGATCTGCCAAATTTGTATGATTACATTAAAATCCTTGTGAAGAAATCCTATAGATTTCTCTTACATCTCCACCAAGATTCAGAGAGAGGGCATCCATTGTTTAATTTCCCATTTGTCAGTTCTGATATTAGATACTCAGATGCCACACTGAGTACTGAGGGGGAATTTGCAGCATATTTGGGTTACTTTCTCAGAACAGTGTATACAAGGATGTAGAAATTATGCTGCAAGCAGTTCTATCTAATTTTGGTTAGACACAACTTGGAGTACTATGAGAAGACCTGGGCACTGCATCTTAGGAAAGATATTCCCTTGGAGGGAATACCATGTTGGTTTAAGAGAATGATCCCTGAATTTCAGGGATTACATTCTGACTGTTACAAATTAGGTCTGTTTTCTGTAGAAGGTTAAGGAGAGGGGTGTGGATTTGATTGAAGTCTGTAAGTTGTTAACAGGAAAAGGCAGTTGATTAAAGGTATATTATTTCCATTGGTTCGGGATTCTAAAGCTAAGGGCCAAAGTATAAGAATTAGGGCATGATCATTCAGGAGAGATGCTAGCAAGTGCTCCTACACTCCAGGGGTGGTAGATATTTGGATCTCTGTTCCACAAACGAAATGGATGATGGATCGGTGGTTTAAAATTTATCTATTTCCGATTTCAAGTTTTATTAAGTAAAGGTATTGAGGGATATGGGCCAAAGGCAGGGATATGGAAGGAGATACAACACAGATCAACTATGATCTGAATGAATGGCAGATAAGCCCAAGGGGATGAATGACCTATTAATAACCCGGTGTTCAGGAACTTGCTTGGGACCATGTTATCATCATGGGACCATGTGACCATCCTTATACTTTATAATAAGAGCAGAGTAATTAAGGAACTCGTAGTGAATGTTTCTGCTGATAAGTCTAATTTTTACATGATCGAATTTCACTTACAGTTTGCAACATAGTGGGCTTTGTAACCAGTACTTAAAGTTCAGGGATCATTCTCTTAAACCAACATGGTATTCCCTCCAAGGGGAATATATCTTTCCTAAGATGCAGTGCCCAAGTCTTCTCATAGTACTCCAAGTTGTGTCTAACCAGAATTAGATAGAACTGCATGCAGCATAATTTCTACATCCTTGTATACACTGTTCTGAGAAAGTAACCCAAATATGCTGCAAATTCCCCCTCAGTACTCAGTGTGGCATCTGAGTATCTAATATCAGAACTGACAAATGGGAAATTAAACAATGGATGCCCTCTCTCTGAATCTTGGTGGAGATGTAAGAGAAATCTATAGGATTTCTTCACAAGGATTTTAATGTAATCATACAAATTTGGCAGATCAGATTTAGGTTGGAAAGCAACTAATAAGTGAAAGAATGGCTTAAATATTACAGTTTTCAGGTCAAAAACTTAAAGGAGATTGTGGGGTTATGAAGGCAGTTGGTAGCTAACCTGTAGCATTTTCCCATCAGGATCTTGTATACCACAATAAATCATGTCTTATTTCTTTAAACTATAGTTTGCTGATCAGACCATCGTTGTAGGCCAGATATCTAACAAATGAGTCAGAATCCATGAAGGAGATTGTGTGCTTGGTGTCATGGTGCAGTCATAACAATCTCAATGTAAGCAAAACAAAAGAACTGATCATTGACTTCAGTAAGAAAGGGGGAAGACCTCCTTTCTACACCAACGGAGTTGAGGTGGAGAGGAGGGAAGTGTCAAGTGTCTAGGAGTGATAATAACCAACAATCTGTCCTTGACCTCCATGTAGATCTGAAGATCAGAAAGGTGCAACAATGCCTCTATTTTCTTCGGAGGTTTAGGAAATTTGGCATGTCCATAAGGACCCTCAGCAAATTTTACAGATGTACCATAGGAAGCATCCTATCCGGATACATAATGGCCTGGTATGGCAACTGTTCTGCCCATGGTTATAAGAAACTACAGAAGGTTATGTGTGCGACTAACCTCCTTTCCATGGACTCCATTTACAATGCTTTGTTGTCGTGGAAAAGCTGCCACCATCATCCAAGACCCTTCCCACCCTGCAATACTCTCTTCCAACCACTTTCATCAGGTAGAAAATCCAGAAGCTTGAACACATGTGCCAACAGGTTCCTTGCTGTTAGACTGCTGAATGGACCCCTCTAATTTCAAACTTAATGTCGATCTTGCTTTGGTGCTCTCCTGTGCAGCTGTAACCCTGTATGCCTTGCTCCATCTAAGCACCTTGTCTCCGTTTGCTGTGATCTGCCAGTTATGCTGGCAAAACAAAACTTTTCACTATAATCAGGTACATGTTATACCCAACAATAAATCAAATTAAATTGGGCTTGTACCCAGAGTTTAAGTTCAATGTGCTCAAGCTTTCAAGATGAACCTTCAGCCTAAGAATGAGTTCAGCAACCTTTTTCTGAACTGCTTGTATTGTTATAATGTTTCAGTTCGGGAGTCCAAAACTGTACACAGTTTTGATGCGGTCTTGCTAAGTTCTGTAAAACTGCTGCCAAACCTCCCACATTCTCCTTCATTCTCCTTTTCCATAAATGCTAGTTTCCATCTACTCCTTTACCATCACTTGCTATATCTGGAAATTAACATGTCATTTTTGTGTTTAGATCATCCAGATCTACAGATCACCAAGTTCTGTAGTGTTTACATATTTAGATAGCATACTGTTTCTCTACATCTATGTTCTCTTTGCAATATACCTTTCCACCTATCTTTGTATCATCAACAAATTTCGCTACCATGTGTTCATGTAAATAATTAAGGCATCAGCAGTGATTGTGGTGACATACATTACCTGAAAGAGACCCATTTCTCTCTACTGTGTTGCTGTTGGTAATCAATCTTTTCTGCATATTAATGTTACCCATTGCATGATAACTCTTGTTCATTAACTTTTGGTGTCACATTTTTTTCACTGCCTTTTGGCAAGCCAAGTAGACCTCTACAGGTTCCCTTAAACTGTTGGGCTTGTTACTCCTTCACTGTAACGCATTAGTCAGAAGAGTATTTTCCCTGCTTAATTCCTTTGATTTTCCAAGCATCTTGCTATAGCTCTCTTAGAATGCAAACAGTGTGGACCTGTCAGATATTTGGATCTAAACATTTTCCCAGGACCTTCTCCCAGGTGACTGAGATTGTTTTAAATTCTTACAGGGAATGTGTATAAGCAGGGAAAGAGTTAAGTTCTGAGTTTTGTGAAACAAGAGGTTCAGCTGAGCATGACTCAGATCAGGGAAGAACTTACAATTAACAATGGGTGCTGGAGGCAAGAATAATGGGTGAACAAGGTGGAAAAGCAGTCATTATGTAGAGCCATTTAACAATATGAGCAGCATTCAGTATGTAAGGTCAGTTTAATAAGGTGAAAAGTATTCATTATGTGAAGCCAGTTAAGGTTAACAGCAGAAGGCTTATGAAGGGCTTTTGCCGGAAACGTCGATTTTACTGCTCCTCGGACGTTGCTTGAACTACTGTGCTTTTCCAGCACCACTAATCTAAACGAAGGCCTCATCTCGACTATTGACGCTCTGATTGTAGCGGTCACCAATCAATATGTATGTTGCCTTATCTGGATGCTCCTCCCTGTAAAATCACTCTTAATTCATTAAGAAACTGCTGTTTCAGAGAAGACAGCACTCATGTTTTTGTGCACGTGGGCAGTTGTTCGCTCTCGCGCTCTCTCTCTTCCCCCCCTCTCTTCTTCCCCCGGGCCCAGAATAAAGATGGAGGGGGAAACTGGTTGACACTCCCTCCATTTCACTTCTTGAATTTCAAGTATTTTTGTGATGTTTTCTCATTATTTTAGTGAAGACCTACAAAACAAATAAATAATTGATGTCACATCATTTCCTTGTTTGCCACTGTGCTTTCCCAGATAAACGCAGCAACCGTTAATAAAATGTCTTTCAGAAGACTTTATTATTAGTACCAATAAGATGTCTAGAGAATCATGCAATCAGTCAGAGCAAACGTGGCCTTTGGCAAGGGAGCTAGTGTTTGTCAAAGTTATTCTTTGAGGGTGTACGTATAGGGTGGTAAAAAGAGTCAGTAGATATAGGATGTTTGGATTCTAGAAGGCATTCGAGCATGTACAATATTTAAAAAAAAAAGCTACTGCATATGCTAAGAGCACATTATATAGGAGCTGATGTATTGATGCAAGGGGAGAATTGGCTTACTAAGAACAGTTGAGGTAAATGAGTCAGGCGAGCAGTAACATGTTAAGATGAAAATGTTGCTTAAAATACCCATTTAGATTATTAAAATTCCATTGCTTAGCTGTTTAACATTATGGTAGTTCAGTGGTTAGCATTCTGCCCCACAGCATTGGGACCCTGGGTCCGATTCCACCCTCTGGTCTGACTGTGTAGAGTTTGCATGTTATCCCTGTATCTGCACTGGTTCCCTTGTTGGGTGCTCCGGTTTCCTCCCACAGTTCAAAAATGCTCAGGTTAGGTGCATTGGCCACGCTAATTTGCCCATTGTGTCCAGGGAAGTGCAGGCTAGGTAGGTCAGGCATGGGAAATGCAGGGATGGGGTGAGTCCAGGTGGCATGCTCTTTGGAGGATTGGTGTGGGACTCGATGGGCCAAGTGGCCTGTTTCCACCTGTAAGGTATTTGATCATTAACACTTGTTTAGTAAAAAAAAAGAATTGCTGATCAGTTATTTCAGTTCTTTAGCTTACACTTCATGATGAAAAAGAGCCAATGTGTAGAACTATGGGAACAACTACCACAGCATCTTTAGTATTCTTGATTAGCAATGTCTTTCCAAAAGGAAGTCAGCATTCCGCACACTGTTCTTAATCCGTTTTAACTGTGATATGTTCTTGGTAAGACCAATACTTAACAATTTAACGGTTTACTATTTTAATCCCCAACTAACTCGTGGAGTGTAGTGTGGATTACATTGAGGCTGTTACCAATAAGCATCGATATTCGTGACTTGGATGGAGGGACTGACTGTAGTCAGATTTTGCTGAAAGTGTGAAGATGATTTGGTAAAACCAGTAATGAAGAGGATAAAAAGTTTGCGAAGGAATAAGTGAGTGGAGAAAAAATAGCCATTAAAGTGGGAACTGAGACTCAATTGGAAGAACAACAAAGCAGAATATTAGTTAAATGCTGTGGTATAGAGGGACCTGAGTATCCTTGGAAATAAAATTGGAAAATATTAGTGTGCAGGTACAGCAGGAAATTAAGAAAGGGCTGAAGATTGACCTTGCTTGCAAAGTTGAGGGGGTTTTGCACGGAGTTATTGATGAGACCAGACTGAATCCTGTGCACAGTTTTGGTCACTTTACTTCAAATAGGACATCTGAACTGCTTCCGATGCAGGTAACACTCAGTAACCTGATTCCTGAGAAGGAAGGATTGTATTATGAGGGAAGGACCCATACTCATTGGAATCTAGAAGAATGAGGTGTGATCTGTTGAGACATAGAACATTGAGGGAGTTTAACAGGATAGATGTTCATGTTGGCCAGAGATAAGGAAAGCAATGTCAATTTATCCCAGATCCAGACAGAAATGGTTAGCACTCTGATGTTTGGAATTGTGGTGATCTTCTTGTAAATAAATCATGTACAACTTTAATACAGTGTGGCAATGTCTTCAAAACATATCAACACTGAAGAACAGTACAGAACCAAGTGCAAATGCATAGCCATTTGAGTGGGCTCGGTTCTACACAATGTTATATCCAGCTTTTCAGTATGTGACTGGACTTGCAGGGCATTTCATATTGCAACATGTTTGGGTTTGGGATAGACAGTCTGTACATCTGCTTTCAGTTCCGTACAAGACAAACCATTGTTAAAGTTGTTTACTATGGAATCTTCCAGAAGTGAACTTTTGTAGGAAATGGAAATTAATTCGCTGCAAAAGATGGCCTGAATGTGGATTAAGAATTGCCCATTGACCTGAAAGGACAAAAGGATGCACTGCAGACTAAATGTCATTTATCCATTCTGTGACACCATCCAAAAGAGACTTTGTGATTTGAGTGGGTCATACTGAAACAAAGTTGGTGATTGTGTGATACTACTGCTCCTTTAACAAGGTTATATTGTCCTTGGCTTTTTTCCTGGTGAGGTTCTAAAAGACACTCTGAAAAGTCTGGGTTGGAAAGGTTTTGGGGCCAAATTTTTGATTTTTAGCTAATAGATACTGTCTTAGGAAAAAGGTCTTCCAAGTTTTTAAAAAAATAAAAATACTTGCCCAATGTAAGTGGAGTAGCTGGTTCTCCCAGCTCAGCTTTTCTCTGGTTCGGTTTGGTTTTTAACAGTAGTCTTCTGAAGCTGCTGGACCCAAAGAAGCAAGTCAAAGCTGATCCTCCACCCCCCCCCACCCCCCCTCCCCCTTCCTTCTCTCTCTGGCTTCTCTCCTGTAAGACCCTTGTTTGATTTTAGCCTTTGTGCCAATGGTGTTTACGGGGATTGTTGCACGTATTTGGAGCACCATCATTAAGTTGGGATGATCTGTTGGGTTTGCAGAGAGGCTGTTATTCAGTATTCTGTTCTTTGTGTTTCATTCGTTAAAGAAAACAATTTATTTTACAAGATTAAAACTGTGGTTTGCAGCATGGATAGGAACCTGGGACTTCGATGGATAGAGCAGGGTCAGGAATGGATGTTGCAGGTTCCAGGGTTTAGATCTTTCATTTAAGAATAGGCAAGGCGGTAAAAGAGGGGGAGACGTGGCCTTGTTAGTCAAGGATAGTTTAACGGTGGCTGAGAGAACTTTTGATGAGGACTTGTCTACTGAGGGCTGAGGTTAGAAACAGGAGAGGAGAGGTCACATTACTTGGACTTTTTTTTATATAGGCCTCTGCAGCGTTCCAGGGAGGTGGAAGAGAGGATTAGCAAAATTATTCTGTGTAGGAGTAAAAGGAATAGGATAGTCATTATGGGGGACTTTAACTTCCCCGACATTGACTGGAAATGCTATAACTCCAGTATGTCATATGGATCCGTTTTTGTCCAATGTGTACAGGAGAGTTTCCCGACACAGTATGACGAAGGGCCGTCAAGAGGGGAGGCCACATTGGATTTGGTGCTTGGCAATGAACCAGGCCAGGTGTTTGATTTAGTGGTATGCGAGCACTTTGGAGAGAGTGACCATAATTTAGTTAGGTTTAATTTAGCGATGGAAAAGGATAGGTACGTGCCCCAGGTCAAGAGTTATCGATGGGGCAAGGGCAATTATAATGCAATTAGGCAAGAATTAGGATGCATAGAATGGGGTAGCAAAACACAGGGGATGTAGACAATGGAAATGTGGAGCTGGTTTAAGGAACAGATATTGTTGATAGGTATGTCCCTGTCAGGCAGGGAGGAGGTGATAAGGTGAGGAACAGTGGTTGCAACAGAAATTGCATCTCTTGTTAGGAAGAAGGAGGAGGCTTATGAAGCAAGATGGTTCAGATGAGGCGGTGGAGAGTTACAGATCAGTTAGGAAGGATTTAAAGAGAGAGTTAAGAGCAAAGAGAGGACACGAGCAGTCTTTAGCAAATAGAATAAAGGAGAACTCAAAAGCTTTGTCTAGGTATGTGAGGAATAAAAGGATGACTAGGGTAGGAATAGGGCCAGTCAAAGACAGAAGTGGAAAGTTGTGTGTAGACCCTGTGGAGATCAGAGAGGTGCTAAACGAATATTTCAGGAAAAGGAAAATATTGTTGAGGGGAAGAATGAGGTTGGAGATATTAGACTAGAAAGGATAGAGGTTAGTTACGAACAGGTGTTATCAATTTTAGGAGTGAAAGTAGACAAGTCCCCTGGGCTGGATGGGATTTATCAGAGGATTCTCTGGGAAGCTAGGGAGGAGATAGCAGAGCCTTTGGTTTTGATATTTGAGTTGTCATTGTCGACATTGGTACCAGAGGACTGGAGGATTGCAAATGTGCCCTTGTTCAAGAAGGGCAGTAGAGGTATGGCATTGAGGGTGCGTTGGAGGTTTGGATTAGGAATTGGCTGGGTTGGAAGAAGACAGAGGGTAGTAGTTGATGGTAAAGGTTCATCTTGGAGTGCAGTTACTAACGGTGTTCCGCAAGGATCTGTTTTAGGACCATTGCTGTTTGTCATTTTTATAAATGACCTGGAGGAGGGGCTAGAAGGTTAGGTGAGCAAGTTTGCGGATGATGTGAAAGTCGGTGGAGTTGTTGACAGTGAGGAAGGTTGTGGCAGGTTACAGCAGGATCTAGATAAGTTGCAGAGCTGGGCAGAAAGGTGGCAAATGGAGTTCAATGAAGGTAAGTGTGAAGTGATTCACTTTAGTAAGAGTACCAAGATGGGGTACTGGGCTAATGGTCGGATACTTGGTAGTGTGGATGAGTAGAGGGATCTTGGTGTCCATGTACACAGATCTCTGAAAGTTGCCACCCAGGTAAATAGTGCTGTGAAGAAGGCATATGGCATACTGGCTTTTATTGGTAAAGGAAATGAGTTCCGGAGTCCTGAGGTCATGTTGCAGTTGTATAAGACTCTGGTGCGGCCTCATCTGGAGTATTGTGTGCAGTTTTGGCCGCCATACTATAGGAAGGATGTGGAGGCACTGGAACGGGTGCAGAAGAGGTTTACCAGGATGTTGCCTGGTATGGTAGGAAAATCGTATGAGGAAAGGCTGAGGCACTTGGGGCTGTTTTCATTGGAGAAAAGAAGGTTTAGGGGTGACTTGATAGAGGTGTACAAGTTGATTAGGGGTTTAGATAGGGTTGACCATGAGAACCTTTTTCCCCGAATGGAGTCAGCTATTACGAGGGGGCATAGCTTTAAATTAAGGGGTGGTAGGTATAGGACAGATGTTCGGGGTAGATTCTTTACTCAGCGAGTCGTGAGTTCATGGAATGCCCTGCCAGTACCAGTGGTGGACCCTCCCTCTTTATGGGCATTTAAACATGCATTGGATAGGCATATGGAGGATAGTGGGCTAGTGTAGGTTAGATGGGCTTGGATCGGCACAACATCGAGGACCAAAGGGCCTGTTCTGCGCTGTATTTTTCTATGTTCTAGAGATGACCCAGGTAATTATAGACCAGTGAGCCTTACTTCTGTTGTAGGAAAGGTTTTGGAAAGGATTATAAGGCATAAGATTTATAATCATCTAGCAAGCGACAATTTGATTTCAGTTAGTCAACATGGTTTCATCAAGGGCAGGTCGTGTCTCACAGTGACCAAGCATGTAGATGAGGGTAGGGCAGTTGACGTGGTATACATGGACTTTAGTAAAGCCTTTGATAAGGTTCCACGTGGTAGGCTGTTGGAGAAAATGCAGAGGCATGGAATTGAGGGTGATTTAGCAGTTTGGATTAGAAACTGCTTGCTGAAAGAAGGCAGCGAGTGGTGGTTGATGGAAAATATTCAGCCTGGAGTCTGGTTACTAGTGGTGTGCCACAAGGATCTGTTTTGGGACCACTGCTGTTTGTCATTTTTATAAATGACATAGACACAGGCATGGGCGGATGGATCAGTAAATTTGCAGACGACACTAAAGTCAGTGGAGTAGTGGACAGTGTGGAAGAATGTTGCAGGTTGCAGGGGGACTTTGATAAGCTGCAGAATTGGGCTGAGTTGGCAAATGGAGTTCAATGCAGCTAAATGTGAGGTGATTCACTTTGGGAAGAATAACAGGAAGGCAGAGCACTGGATCGATGGAAAGATTCTTGGTAGTGTGGATGTGCAGAGGGATTTTGGAGCCCATGTACACAGATCCCTGAAAGTTGCCACCCAGATGGATAGTGCTGTGAAGAAGGCATACGGTGTGTTAGGTTTCATTGGGAGAGGGATTGAGTTCTGGAGCCACAATATCATGCTGCAACTATACAAAACGCTGGTGTGGCCACATTTGGAATATTGTGTTCAGTTCTGGTCCCCATATTTCGGGAAGGATGTGGAAGCATTGGAAAAGGTGCAGAGGAGATTTACCAGGATGTTGCCTGGTCTGGAGGGAAGGTCTTATGAGGAAAGGCTGAGAGACTTGAACCTGTTCCCATTGGCAAGAAGAGGGGATTTGATAGAGACATACAAGATGATCAGAGGATTAGATAGGCTAGACAGTGAAAGACTTTTTTTCCTTGGATAATGTCATCAGTGTGTACAAGGGGGCATAACTACAAATTTGAGGGGTGATCGATTTAAGACAGATGTCAGAGACAGGTTCTTTACGCTGAGTGGTAAGGGCGTGGAATGCCCTACCTGCCAATGTAGTCAATCAACTTGGCCACATTAGGGAAATTTAAACAATCCTTAGATACGCACATGGATAATTTTGGGGTAGTGTAGGGGGATGAGCTGAGAATAGTTTACAGGTTGGCGCAACATCGAAGGCCAAAGGGACTGTTCTGTACTGTATATTGTTCTATGTTTGACCAACTGCATCCTTCCTGGAATATCCATGTTAAACTTGCTTAAAACAATAAGCAAAGCTAGGATCTGGGTTACTTTTTTGAAATGTTTTAAGGGGGTCTGGCCTGACCCATAACAATTGTATCATCCCACATTTCAGGGCAAATGTCTTAAAACAATCCTGTCAATGTTTTGAGCATAAGCTCTTCATCAGGAATGTGGTCCTGCTCCTCTGATGCTGCCTGACTGGCTGTGCTTCTCCAACATCGCACTTTTTGACTCTGATCTCCAGCATCTGCAGTCCTCCTTTGCTCCCTGCTGAAATTAGAAAAGAACTGCTTTGAAAGCCTGTAATCTGAAACTCAATGTAAATATAGTTTACAGCGAGACTGATGCAAGTGTAGTTTGCCTGTGAGCAGAAGGGAGTGTACAAATGGGAATTCAACTGGCTGCCGATTTGGCCAGTGGCTTGTGACTTTTGACTGACTAAGGCCTTCTGCCTGCCAGCAATTATACAATTAGTATCTCAACAGCTTGATGCTGCAAACAAGTGAAAGCCTCCAGAGAATGAACACCGAGAAGTAGCTTTCTGACCAGCGCGAGAATCATCTCAGCAACCCTGTGAATAGTAACCACTGATCTGCTTCCCCAGTCTTTTTCTCCATCCATCACACTCATATTTCCTTTCCTATATGCGTGTGTTTTGTAGTTATATACTGATGATTAATAATTGTTTACCAATAGTTAAGTCTGATTACATTACATTTTTTTTTAACATTACATTACATTACATTACAGTGTGGAAACAGGCCCTTCGGCCCAACAAGTCCACACCGACCCGCCGAAGCGCAACCCACCCATACCCCTACATTTACCCCTTACCTAACTCTATGGGCAATTTAGCATGGCCAATTCACCTGACCTGCACATCTTTGGACTGTGGGAGGAAACTGGAGCACCCAGAGGAAACCCACGCAGACACGGGGAGAATGTGCAAACTCCACACAGTCAGTCGCCTGAGGCAGGAATTGAACCCGGGTCTCTGGCGCTGTGAGGCAGCAGTGCTAACCACTGTGCCACCGTGCCGCCCAAATTAAAATTACTTACAATTAAATGATAACTTGTTAGGAAATAAACCTGGTCTCTGTTTTTTCAACAGGAGTCCATAAGACCGAAACTGGAGAACTCTATATATATTAAAATCTTCAACTTTTGTGATGACTTCAGAGATGTCACACCTCAATGTGCTAACACATTATCTGTTCAGAGAAGGCATGGCATATTCATAACTTTGAACATGGAGTGTGTTCCCATAAGTCTTTTCATTTAAAGTAGACACTGAGCTGTTGAGATGGCTGCCACATGGTCAGATGACTTTTGCAACTTCAACGCAGTTAAAGTTTGCAGAAATTTTTGAATTGAATTACACTGGGTGGCCTTCACCTTGAATGGATATACCCAGCAACGTGTGCCCCCCCCCCTTGTGGGTGATTAGTTTGAAGTCCAGACCATTCTGCTTATGTAGTCCCCATTTCTGTCATGAGACCAAAGCTGGCTGAAGATGATGGCTTTTGATCTGAACACTTCAAGGATGGTAGCATTCTGCAAGACACTGCTGAAGGTTGCAGTACAAGAGCAACAAGGTAGTTTTTTGCCTATGTATAACCTATTCATTTTCAAAGTATGTCTAACATCCTCCCTGTCACATTCCACAAGCTTACAAGTTCATCTATAAAGAATTTGAACCTCCTGGTAGAAAAGCCTCAGGTGCCTAATTTCATGACCTAGTGAGCATTCAGTTCTATAGAGAATTCCCTCCGTCCTGATGCCTGACTTCAGCTATCTGTACTCCACAAAATTGCAAGTTGATGACTGGAGAATTCATTCTTGAGAGATCGAATCTGACAGACTGGGCTTGTTTTCAGGGAAATAGAATTTTTTTTTGTCTATGTTGAAACTTTAAAACTTTGCCTCAGAAGGAGTTGGAGGTGTCGTCTTTGAATGTTTTTGAGACACTGGGAGTAGTTTCTTGTTAGCCAGGGTCTTCAGAGGTAGATGAGAATGTGAAACTTGGAACACAATTTTATTATATAGTAAAGCAGTCGTGTGTATCTTAGAATCATAGAGCTGTACAGCATAGAAACAGACCCTTTGTTCCAACTCTTCTATGCCAACCAGATAATCCAAATTAATTTAGTCCTATTTGTCAGCACTTGTCCCATATCCCTCCAAACCCTTCCTACTAGACTTATCCAAATGCCTCTTAAATGTTGTATTTGTACCAGCCTCCACCACTTCCACTGGCAGTGCATTCCATACACTCACCACCCTCTATGTGAAGAAGTTGTCCCTTGGCGCTCTTTTTTTAAATCTTTCCCCTCTCACATGAAACCTATACCCTCTAGTTCTGGACTCCGCTACCCCAGGGAAAAGGTCTTGTGTACTTAAAATCATGAGAGGCATGAATTGGTTATTAACCTCTATAAGGTCACCTCTCAGCCTCCAACACTCCAGGAGCAATAGCCCCAGCCTATTTAACCTCTCCCTCTAGCTCAAACACATGCTATCTAATGCTTTCATATTTTGGTAGTGTAGTGTCCATTTACTCTTTTTCTCTCTTTGAAAGCATAATTTTAGACTATTCAACTTACCGTTTGAGCTTTTTGTTTTATCTGAGCACTTTCCTACTATTCTTGCTGCCTTTGTTCATGTGAATATTGTGCACCTTGCTGTCAGCAAGTCTCTAATTGGGCCTCTGGTCTCCATAGTAACCAAGTCAGTCGAGCTTATGTTGATGCAGAATTTGAAGTAAATCACATACGTCTGTGTTGCAGTTTAAAGAGGCAGAGGAAAAACAATCCTACAATAAGAGGAAGTGGTGGTGGCTGGTACAATTACAGCATTGAAAGGCATCTGGATGGGCATATGAATAGGAACCGTTTGGAGGGGTATGGGCTGGGTGCTGGCAAATGGGACTAGATTAGGTTGTGGGATATCTGGTCGGTGTGGGCAAGTTTGACCGAAGGGTCTGTTTCTATACTGTACAACTCTGTGACTCTAAAGCCTTCAATTCATGAAAATCCTTGAGCAGATTCACATATGGTTCAGCTGCAGAGATGCATAAGTGTCTTATAATCACCGAGGGAGTTGGAGTATTTGCATGCATGTTGTGTTCTGTAGCTCTGGATAGCGATGACAGAGGCTCAAATGAACATTCCAGCATATGACTGATGAGGAATCTGAGTCAAACTATTGTTGTGATGTGGAAGGATTTGCAAGTTCAAGCTTGACCTATTTTGTTGAGGTTTGAGCACTCCTTCCTTGGCCATCAGATCTTGGAAGTTGGGATCACTTTTGCAAGACCTCAACCCAGAAGTGTTAATCCTTTTATTTTAACTCCTGATTCTGATATCTACCGACCTATCTTGCCCGTTCTTTCCAGTGTTGCTGGTCCCAACATGGATCACGGTGACTGGATCCCATCCATCTACAAGATCAAATCCGTTTGTGATGTTTTCTCACTTGGCATCAAATAGACACTGTGGTGGGGGAGGGGTGTCAGCTGCTGAAACTGGTGGGAGAGGGGGAGGAGTGCCAGCCACAGGCACGCTGTGATGGGAAAGGGGGAGGTGCAGATGCCAGCTGCCAACACTGTGTGGTGAGATGGGGGAGGGGGTGCCAGCTGCCACCTCGCTGACGGGGAGTGGCCCGCTAGCTACTGCTGTGCTGTGGGAGGAAGGGGAGGAGTGCCAGCTGCTGACATGCTGCGGGGGGTACTCAGACTGCTAACACACAGGGGAAAGCAGCTTGTGAACTGAGAATAGCCAGAGTCCAGGTACTGGCCTGAGCTTGTCAGAACCAGTTGGCACCACCGAAGTTCTGCAAGCAGTAAGAAAGATGAGGTAATGCAACCTAAGCCTGTGGTCCAGAGCTGTTAGGTAAAGGCATACGATGGCGGATGGGCCTGAGCCAGTGGGAAGGAGATTGCACGACATGAGAGGAAAGAGAGGACCCTTGGGGTGTGCAGCCAGCGAAACTCCGGGGACCAACCATCACAGAAGCAGAGCCTCCGTCAAGGACGTGATGACGTGGATAGAGAGTGCAGGACCTGGTCAGCATCAGCCCTTGTGAGCAGCAGTTATCCTGATTGGGTATTAGTTTTTATATACTGAGATTATTTGGGGGTGGGGAGGGAAGGTGTTCAAGGGCCCTACTGGGTGTACAAATAGGTTCTAGCTTAGTTTGTGGTAAAGTATATAATCTCTAGCTGTGGTGGTGGAAGTTGATACAATTACAGCATTGAAAAGGCATCTGGATGGGTGTATGATTTGGAAGAAGTTGGAGTGATATAGGCCACATGCTGGCAAATGGGACTACATTAAGAGAATATCTGGTCATCGTGAATGAGTTGGACCAAGGGTCTGTTTCCATGCTATAGATCTCTCTGACTAACTTCAGCCATTGCAGGAATTTATCGTGGACATAGTGGTGATTTGTAAACTTTGCACTGTTGTCCTGTGTAGGTGTGGCAATAAAGCTAATTCTCATTCCAGTTGTAACAGTTAGCATGTGTTTTCCTTTTTCCACTTCACCTTTTACATAATTTTGTTTCAAGGTTCTGTCCTGGCTCTTCAGAGAGTCAGATGTACAGCACAGAAACAGACCCTTCGGTCCATGAAGATCATCATGGACCTTGTTTGTACCTATTTCTGCAGGTCGGCGTTCTTGAATCCTATTAGGGTCTCCTTGACACTGTACAGAACAGTATTGATTGCTGCCTTTTGTGGTAAACCTGTACACACAAGGTGTGACCGAAGTCTGGAGCAAACTGTCCAGTCGCAGCCCACTTTTTCTGACAAACCTCGTCAGTACAGCACCTCTGAAATAAAATACTTGACACATGCTCACTTCACTGCTGGGTCAAAATCCTGGATGTCGTTTTTTCCAAACCGCACTAGAGCTATGTCTATGCCAAATAGACTTATGGTTCAAGAACAAGGTGCACCACCACCTCCTGGACAATTGGGGATTGCCAATAAATGCTGGCTGCAACAGTGTTGCCCATGTCCTGTGAACGGATAGTGAATCCAAACACTTGCGTGCAGATGTCAAAGTATTAGTGCGCAAAACACATTATTCCATTAGTTTAACTGCTGTCTTTCCCTTGCAGCTTCATCGCCATCCTCTCTGAGCACTTGTGCAGCTTCTCTCTTGCTCGCGTTCTAGTATCTACAAATTGGTTAGCTTTGTTGTAAACAGTCGTTGTGCTGTGCAAGTTAAAACCAACCAAAGATCTGTGAATGCTGGAAACCTGGAACGTAAACAAATTGCTGGAGAAACTCAATGGGCCTGGCAGCATCTGTGGAGAGAAATCAGTTAGCATTTTGGGTCCAGTAATCCTCCTCCAAAACTCATTGTGCTTTGAAGTCTTAGTATAGCAATTTCCTTTTCATTACAGTGACTGCCTACTAAACCTACTAATTCTAAACTTCCAACCAATCTTTCAGTGTGGCATGTCTATTACCAGGTCTTGAGTGTGCTTCTGTAAATTACACTGTAAATTCTTTTCCTCTGGAGAATCTGTTTAGTGCTTTTAAATGAGGACATAACTAATTTTGCTGTCCTTGCATTATATATACTTCCAGCCCTGCTTGTCTCCAATGTCTTGTGGCTCAGTTGGCAGAGCCCATGCATCAGCTGCCCTTGTTTTTCCAGGTGGTAGATGTTGTGGGTTTCAGAAATGCAGCTTTGAAGGATCCTTGGTGATATGTTGCCACGCATCTTTGTAGATTGTCACAATAGCCACAGCATGTACCAAGAGAATTAATGTTCAAGGTACTGAGTGGACTGCCAATATTCCGTATGTTGTTGGATGACTTGTACGTTATGAGTCCTATCCTGGAAAGTAAAGTATTCCCTCTCCTGATTTGCATCTTGAAGATGGTGAAAAGGAGGTGTCTTACTCACTGCTGAATTCCTAACCTCTGACCTGCTTTATTCTAGCTGCAATATTTACATGGCTGGAATGCAGTTTCTAGTCTATGGTAATATCCAGGATCTTGGTGAGGTGATTGGTTTATTATTATCACATGTACAGAGATAGTGAAAAGTATTGTATTGCATGCTTTCCAGTCAAATCATATCTTGCATGCATCATGGTAGCTGAACAGGATGTAGAATATAGTGTTACAGCTACAGAGAAGGTATAGTGAAAGATCAATTCTAATATAAGAGATTGGTTCATAAGTCAGATAACAGCAGAGAGATGCTGTTCTTGAACATGTTTTCAAACTTTTGTATCTTCTCGATAGAGGGTGGAAGGACTGGGATGGGCGAGGACTTTGTTTATATCAGCTGTTTTACTGAGTCAGTGGGAAGTGTAGACTGAGTCAGTCGATAGAAGGTTGGTTTTTTGGGGTAGACTGAGCTGTGTTTACGACTTGCTGTAACGTTTTTGTAGTCTTGGGCAGAACAGTGTCAAATGATGCTTTCTGTGGTGCATCTATAAAAATTAGTAAGAGTCATTGTGGACATGCTGAATTTTCTTTGCTTTCTGAGGAAGTACAGACATTAGTGTGCTTTTATATATGTAGCCTCGACGTGGATGGACCAGGACAGATTGGTGATAGTTAATCCTGGGAACTTGAAGCTCTTGCCCATCTCCACCTCTGTCCGCCATTGTCTGCAGGCAGCTGAGTGGAGGATACGTGTTTGTCTGTATCAATTACCTACTGCTTTGTTTTGCCGACATTGAGGGGGAGATGGTTGTCTTTATAGCATGCCGTTAAATTGTCTATCTCTTTGCTGTATCCTGTCTCATCATTCTTTATCACTACAGTGGTGTCACAGCCAATTTGTAAATGGAATAAGAGCAGAATTTGGCCCCCAGTTTAGTGTATGTGGAGTATAACAAGGGGCTGCATGGACATTGGTGTTAAGGATTATTGTGGAGGTGGTGTAATTGCCTGTACTTGCTGACTGCAGTCAGTGGGTCAGGAAGTTGAGAATTCAGTTGAGACGGAAGCAGAGTCCTAGATCAGAGTTTGGAGAGAAGTTTTGTTGGAATTATGGTGTTGAAGGCGGAGCTAAAGTAAATAGGAGTTGTTGTCCAGATGTTCCAGGGATAAGTGTCGAGCCAGGGAGATAGTGTCTGCCCTGTGCCCATTGCGATGGTAGGTGAATTGTTGTGGATGAAGGCAATCCTGGAGGCTGGAATCGACATGTGCCATTACTAACCTCTTGAAGTGAATGTCAGAGTCACTGGGTGGTGGTCATTAAGGTATGTTGCCTGCAGTTTCTGAGACACTGGGATGGGAGTGGTCATCTTGAACCAGGTGGGAGCCTCCAATTTGAGTAAGGAGTGGTAAAAGATGTCTGCAGGTACTCAACAGTTGGTCCCCGCAGGTTCTCAGTGCATGACTGGAGCCTCCAGCCAGGCCGGTCACTTTGTGTGTTCACCCTGAAGAAGGCCAAATGGACATCTGCAGCGATGCCAGTGGGTACAGGTGCACCTGAGGCTGTCAAGCCAGGTGATCATTTCACTGACTATCTGCTGAAAACGGGTATAACCTGCATTGAGCTCACTTGGGAGGGTTGCATTATTGCCAGCGGTTCTTCTACTCTTTTGTAGCCCATTATGTCGTGTAAGCCTTGCTGTAGTTGCTGTGTATATATGTGGTTAGTCTGGGGACAGTCTAGTCTGGTACTGTCTCTTGGCATCCCTGATGGCTTTGCAAAGATTGTACCTAGATTTCCTGCATAGGTCATGGTTACTCAACTTGAACGCCTGGGGAGTGGATTTCCCAGCTTATCTGTGGTTTTCACATGGGGAACACTCAGGTTAACTTTGGCACAGTCCTTTACATACATGTGCCGATGAAGCCTGTGGCATACTCGTTTAGCTTGGCCACCGAGTTCTTAAATATGGACGAGCCCACCCACTCCAAGCAGTCAAGTAGGAGCTTGTCTGTGACCTCAGACCAGCATTGTATGACTATTCTGTACCCAATCGTCACTCTTCAATTTCTGCTTGAGTCAAGGGGAGCACAGCCTTATGGTCTGATTTACCAAAATGCGGCTGGGGAAGGGAGCAGCAGGCATCTTTGATTCTCCAGAGACTCACTGTTACCTAGTATGGTGACGAAACGTCTGAAAACTAACCTTCCAGCTCAGCGACTAAATCTGCAACCCCTGAGGCATCTTTTGGTTGTTCGAGCCTCTGACGGGACAGGATAAGTGTTATCTTTTTGGTAACACTCTTGATGGTTCTGGTTGAAGTCACTGGCTACAATGCACAAGGCCCCAGCATATTCTATTTCAAGACTGTGTCCATCACACGAAGAGCACTCTTCACTTCCCTATGGGGTAGAATCTATCAGACTATAGAGATGGCACTTCACCATTTGGTATTCTAGGTCTGGGGAGCAGTAACTTGCCTGAGCATCATGAGGTGGTGATTAGGAGGCAGACCCCTTTGCCTTGCCTGAGGACATCGTGCAGTCAGTCTCTCAGATTGAGAAGCCCTCATATTGTACGGCACAGTCAGGTGAAGCAGAGGTGAGCCAAGTCTCTGTAAAATGGAATGCACAGCAGTCTCTCAATTCCCTTCGTTGGGTGAGTCCAGCCTCAAGTTCAGGTCGTGGCAATGGCAAGATTCTCTTGATGGAGATGGCTATTTGCTGCTTGTGTACCGTAAATATTGCTTGCCAATTATCAAACCTGAGCCTGAATGTTGTCCATACTTTTGTTGCAGATGGGCATGACTGTGACTGTATCTAAGGAGTTGAGTGGTGCCGAACAGTACTCATCCATGTGCATTTTCACCTCTCTGCCTTCTGATGGAGCGAAGGTCCTTGAAGCAGCTGAAGACGGTTTGTCCAAGGGCACCAGGACAACCTCTGAATCAGGTTGCTTGGGTTCAAGTTCCCACCTGCCCAAAGGTGTACAATAATATCTCTGGCTCCTGGTCAAAGAAATAGCTAAAAAACTTGTATCTTGAATTCCTTCTCTCATGCCCTGGGACTGAGATGATTGACCTTGTGAGTATAACCATCTTCCGTTATACTAGGTATCATTCCAACCAATGGAGAGTTCTCCCTGATTCCCATTGACTTGTTTTAGGGATCTTTGGAAAACGTTGTCACGACCAGTCCTGAAGTGAGGTTTCTTTATTAAGGTTCTGATGCGGTACCCAAAATCTGTAACCTCCTAGATAAAGAGGGGTGAACAAGTTGCCTTTCTTTATTCACCCAATCATCTATAGAGTCATAGAGATGTACAGCATGGAAACAGACCCTTCAATCCAACCCATCCGTGCTGACCAGATATCCCAACCCAATCTAGTCCTACCTGTCAGCACCCAGCCCATATCCCTCCACACCCTACCTATTCATATACCTGTCCAAATGCAATGAACGCAGTGTGACATACTGCTCCTTTAACAAGGTTAGGTTGTGCCTTTTTTTTTGTGTAGAGGTGTTGTAAATGCATAGATTTCGATGTCTGGTTTGTATAGGTTTTAGGGCCAGTTTGATTATTGATAAACGTTTTTCCTGAGGCAGTATCTGTTAAGTTTTAAAAAAAAAATGCTTGTACAATGAAAGGAGAGTGGCCAGTTCTCCCAGCTCAGCTTTACTCTGGTTTGGTTTTGGCAAGTAGTCAGATTATTTGAGGCTACAGGTCAACGAAATAGCTCCATGCTGATCCTCCCTCTTTGACATCCCTCTTGTAAGAGCCTGGGTCTGTGATCTTTACCTTTCTCGCTAAGGGGGTGTTTATGTGGATGTTGCAAGCATTTGGAACAGTATCATTAAGTTACGAGAGTCAGTTTGGTTTTCAAATAGGTATGTTATTTGAAATTAATTTTTCTTTTGTTCATGTTTAAATAAATTCTGTTTTGTTTAAAACTGAGTGGTTGGGCCAGCTGTATCACTCCTGGAATATCCACTCTACACCTGCTGAAAACAATGAGCAAAGTTAGGATCTGGGCTACCTTCTTGAAATGTTTTGAGGAGTCTGGCCTGGTCCGTAACACATCTTAATGCAGAAAGTAACCCATTCTACTGTAGATATTTCTCTCCCTGTCCAAATTAATTTGCTTTAAAAGGAACCAGTTTAACCAGGCTTTTTTAATGCTGAATTTATTTGCTAAAGAAGAAATTAGCTCAGTCTTGAAGACATTGAAGAAGAGCAGGTAATGGAACACTGGCTGTGACAGTGGATGGGACTGGTAGCTACTGATGGTAGTAGTTCAGATGCCAATACCTGAGATTACGAAACAGTGCATCATGGAGGCCATTGAAGTAACCTGGCTAGTTTTGTTTTATTTATCCCTTCAATGAGTTTGCTTGTTTTGTATTTTGTTTGAATTTGGGGCTGAGCTCAACTGTTTTGGATTTAAAGCTTAATTGGTTTACCTTGTTTCATTTTTCCTAAATTAGTGTATTTAATAAACACTCAAGTCATTTGTTTGAGGTACAAACTGATGTCTGGCATTAATTTTTTTTATATAAAATCCTGGATTGGTGTTCAAATGTCTGGTCAGGAGCCATTGGAGGAGTAGTTGGGAATCTTCAGTGGTTTACTTTTACTGTGTTGTGAATGCACAGGGAGAAAGACTAATTTGGCGCAGCTGTTTGTCTGTCTCCTGGTTTCTGTTGCCAATGCTTGGCTGGCTGGCACTCTGAGTGCGCCTTTTTTTCCTTTTTACTTGTGGTGCAAGGGTGTGTATTGGCTGTGGTCTTCACACTGGGGGTGTCTGGTTGAAGTTTGCTTGTCTTTTGTATTAGCCTGGGAGGGTGAAACACAAACACGCCTGCTGGAAATGGCCTTCTGCTGAGGTGGTCTTTAGATTGTTAGCCTTTCCTCAGTTCTTTTTTTATTTTCCATGGTTGCTTTCTTTTGCTGCCTGAAATTTCCTGGTCTCTGTCCAGGTGTGATGTTGCAGGATTCCTTTCCAGCTACTGAATTTGCACCTTGGCTGTATCGGTCTACCCTTGCAGAAAACGCATGTTGACACGAAGTCTGGTATGTCCAGAGATAGTGAATAATGATTCATGCTGAAGACAGCTGCCCTGATGTAGAGGGTGGTCACTCACTGTCATTTCCTCCAGAGTTCATTTCCAAAACGAATGTGCAATCAGGTTAGGAGCAGAGTGACCTTAACAGAACTCCACCCGTTCGTTGATGGGTAGGTTATACTTGTCTATGTTCAGGCTCCTTCTTTCACCCTTTATTGACTTGCGATTTGACCATTTAATTTTTATTTTTTTAAAAAATGAGCGTGGGTAGTGTGAAAAACTGAGTTCCTTTTCGAATATAAAATGTG
This sequence comes from Chiloscyllium punctatum, assembly GCF_047496795.1. NCBI lineage: Eukaryota > Metazoa > Chordata > Chondrichthyes > Orectolobiformes > Hemiscylliidae > Chiloscyllium > Chiloscyllium punctatum. Next base: position 53,088,910 of record NC_092770.1, read on the forward strand.
GTTTAAAAAGTACATGTTTAAACTCTTAACATTGTAAATGGCTAACCATTTAAACATGGACAGGTCACTTACTAAAATAATATACTGGCACATTCTTTCAGCTCTGCTCATCAAGGGTGAAAAAGAGCAATTGGTCAATCTACAATAACAGTCGCAAAATCTTGGATAATATCCTCCAGTGTTAATCTTACCTTTACAAAAAGAAATGATCTTTCTGTAGTTTTTTTATAATCTGTTTTAAATAAGGCCAGTGCTTTATCAGTTTACTGTTCACTAATTTGGATCCATAATGCCCAGCAGAATACCTTGAACATATTTGAATGGGTCATATCTGACTTCGCTCAATGCTTGAAGATTACGAATGAGGGGCAGTGTATGTTGCCATGGAGGCAATTAAAACTGGATAGTTCTCTCCTCTATCACGATTGAACGCGAGTGACTGATTTAATTCTATGCACTGAATTTATATGGGCATTCTTCACTGTGTTTACCTGCCTTTGTCGGGAGAGATTTGCCTGAGTTTCAGTTCGGTGTGATTTTTGTTTTTGGTCACCTTTTTGTAAATTGCTTGGCGTAGTGCTGTTTTAAACAGGCCTGTAAGCCAAAAGAATAGAATTTACACCACAGTGTGTTGCTGTGTCCTTCCTGCAATCCATTGGCTGATCTAAGGAGCTTACAACACAGTTTTTTGGCAGGCTATCAATGGATAGTCCCACTTTTACTGAATTCACTTCCCCACCCATGTCACAGTTTTTTGTTTCTTGGTTTGATGTTAGTAATTTTGGATTGGAGAATGGATATGGTGGAAGAGGAAGCTGAATTGCTAAACCATGTTTCTTTGAGGGTTCAATGTTATTTATGGTGTTTGGATCCAATGGCGTATGCCTGTTTATTTTAAGCTTTTTGTTCTTTTTTTTAGCGTCAGACATGTCATTTGCTGAGAAACAGTTGGAATAACTTGAGGAATTATCGTGTTACATCGTGTAAGGCAAGTCATTGTGAATTTATTCATCCCATCTTTAGAGAGAACAGAGCAAACTGGCATGTAAAATTTAACAATGAAAGGAGAGTTACTTATCAATAATGGACAGGATTGGGGAAGAACACTCTGTTCTGGCTTGTAATCCTAAACTTTTAGTTCTGGAGGCTGGTCCCGATGGAGTGGAATGCAGGTTTCTGGCATTTGGCTCTTGTATCACTGTGGCCGCAGACTATAACGGTGAACTTTGACCAGCTAATTTACAGGCAGACGGGCTGAATTCCAAGGCACAGAGGTTTCTCACAGTCACTGACTAAAATGCAGTAGCATTATAGCATCAAACTGCATTCTTGGTTAGGTGGGAGGAGAAATGAAAGTTGCTCCATTTCTGAAACCAGTCAGGCAACTTCAAATATGGTTCGTTTGAGGCAGTTTTGGAGCTGCTTTACGTTCCATGTCTAAGGCTTCAGTGTAATATGTTTCAAAACAAAATGTTATTGAGGCAGGCAATTTATAATTTGAGATGGTGTATAAGTTGACTATTGTTTAATATGCATATCTTGAATGACTTGGTTGATGCTTTTTAAACAAAATTTTGCACGTGAAATGGATTTATACATCCGATTTAAGGCATTACCAGAAATCCCTCGGTTGGTCTTAATTCTGAAATTAGTCAAATACAAGTACTGCACTGTATTCTGATTTATTCGAACCAAGTGTACCCTTCAGAAGGCTGTAGGTATAAGATAGCACTACCACTGTCTGATCTGCATGCACAGCTTAGGTATTTTCATATACTGATTTTAATTCAATTTAACATGCAATATCAGGGACACTCAATTTATATATCACTTTGACTTTGATTACATGGCATGTTTAGAGAGCTGTTTCATCTGTATACATGTTAAATGAATGGACTGCATGATTTAGATTAGATTCCCTACAGTATGGAAACAGGCCCTTCAGCCCAAGAAGTCCACACTGACCCATTCCCCTGCCCTGCATTTACCCCTGACTAATGCACCTAACCCTATGGGCAATTTAGGACTGCCAGTTCACCTGACATGATCATATTATGGAACAGCAGAGCAGACTAGAGGGACTGAATGTCTCCTAATGACTACTACTCCTAATTTACAGGTTCAAATGTATGTTAAACTTGGATGAATTTGTGTTAGAACAATTATCAGTATTGCATTTAGTTACATTTATTTGAAAGTTGTGTTCATGGTCAATTAATTGTTAATTTTTAAAGTTTGTATAATTTTGTAAATAAATGAAAAATTAATTTATTCAACAATTACCTGAAATTGGAAGCTACTTGGATAACTAAATATTTATCCTTTTGCGTATTTTTATCATGTACCTTTTTATAAATCCACTTTTCATAGAGTGGGATGCAAGATGGATGGAGCTCATTTTGAATTGCCTTCTCAAATGACCCTACAAGTCACTTATTTACATGGAATCCCTAGAAAGGATTAAAACCAAATTGACCACTTGATAGCGCACACAGTTCAAACAAGCATATAATGTCGTCCTCATTTACAGTTGGAGACTGCCAAAGTTAGGAGAGCTGTCTCAAGTTGTTTTGAACAGTAACTGTCATTGTCACACTTGGGTAACCACACCTCAAAACCAGTTTCCCAGACTTTCCAACACTGTATCTCTGCGAAGCAAGACCAGTCTGTCTGAGGAAAAACAGGGTGATATAAAGTACCTCGTATCACCGTGTTTAGATTTGTCCTGTTTTGATTTGATAAGCCCTGTTTTGATTTGCTTTTCCAAAATGCAGCACCTCGCATTTATCTAAATTAAACTACATCTGCGACTTGTCAGCCCATTGGCCCATTTGATCAAGATCCCTTCTTTGCTGTCCACTGCACTTCCAATTTTGGTGTCATCTGCAAAATTACTAACTATATACCTTCTATGTTTACATACAAATCATTTATGCAAATGACAAACAGTAGTGGACTCTCACCGATTCTTGTGGCACACCACTGATCACAGGCCTCCAGTCTGAAAAACAACCCTCCACCACCACCCTCTGTCTTCTACCTTTGATCCATTCTTTATCCAAATGGCTACTTCTCACTGTATTCCATGAGATCTAACCTTGCAAACCAGCCTCCCATGAGGAACTTTGTTGAACACCTTACTGAAGTCCATTTCAATCATGACTACCGCTCTGCCCTCATCAAAGCTCTTTTTATTTGTTCAAAAAACTCATTTAAGTTTGAGAGACATGATTTCTCATGCCCAGCTTTGATTTGCAGTCGTTACCTTGGTTACTCTTGTGTGAAATAGGTTGCTTTCTAGGTTAGATTGTTTGTCCATTACCTTTTTATTCAACTGTATTTCAGGAGCAGTGTAGGGAATAACAGGTATAGTTTCAAACTCTTAACTTCCTGTCCCATTCTCTTTTTGTTTTGTAGAATTCCTATGTTGTTGTGGCCAGGACCTTCAACAGCTGCTGACTGGTTATGATTCGCCTTTAAGTGATGAAATTTCTTGCTTGGAACTGCAACAATGAAAATGTACGATTGCAAGAGGGGATTCTTGCCACCGTATCCAATATCGAAGCCAATTCGCAATGATATCACCTATGCTGCAAATAAGACATGTGCGCATCCAGCATCCACACCCCCTCAGCCAAATAGCCACACGAAACCTGTTGAGAATGCCCTCCAAACGCTCAACCAGATGATTGGGACCGTTCAACCGATGGCGCAGACACAGGAGTATAAATCTCAACAGATGCTTTCAGTTGTTAAAGCTAACTCGCAAGCACAAAACACTTCTTCAGTCCACCAAGTTGTTTCACAGGCAGCACCTCAACCTCTTCCAAGGAAATGGCCGATCCCAGTCCTTCCCAAAGGCAGTACAGTAACCAACACAAGAGTACAGCAGCTTGCTGTCAACGGACTTGTATGGGTGACTACCACAAGCGCTGGCCAAACTGTTCAGACTCCGAAGGCCCACAAAATCTATTCAGCGAGGGTATTACCAGCCTTCAATCCAGTTTCAGCTAATCAGAATCTAGCCCACTCTTCGAATTTGCTGATTTCGTTATCATCTGCAAATGGGAGTGTACCTCAAATTTCAATGGACCAAACACAAGTCAATGTTTCTGAACCTCAAGGCAATGGTAGCTCAATTCTTGGTTTAATGGCAAATAATGTAGTGAAGTGTGACGGGCAGATACAAGGTAAGGTGACTTGTGGCAAGGTAGGTACAGATATGAACAAAGGTCCTGAAGGAATTCTAACCCAGAATACCCCCCCTCAACTTGGCCAGAGAAGCTGGCCAGCTCTTACAAATGGAGCACAAGAAAGAGCTGGCTCTTCCAATAATACTCTGCCAGTTTCTGAACAGACAGGGCAATCTGCTTGTTTGAGTTCACAGCCAACTACACAGCACACTACTAGTAATTCTTGGTTTGCATCAGCAAATTCAAATGGCCAAAAAAGAATGGTGCTTGCCCGGGTTACCCCAATGTCTCACGACTGGAAGGATTTGCAACAAAACCCGCATTCTCTTCAGTCTGCTGACAACTCCAACATCAAGGACATGCCTATGGAAGGCACTCAGTTGCATGATAAATTAAGTGATCAGAATGGAGAATTGGAAGATACCTGTTCAACTTTGGAAAAATCTATTGAAATGCAAAACCAATCATCCCTGACAGAAATGACGGAACAGAAGAGAGTTCCTCCTGCACCAGCTGTTCCTCCCCTCTCTCTCAAACCAGATGTATGCAGTCAAGAAGATGTGCATAATATTCACTTCTATTTTACACCTTCAACTATGAATGAAGTCAGTATTATAACTTCTCAGGTGTCTTCCAGTTTCAATGCCCAGCAGAATTTAATGTCTTCGGGAAGTCTCATTTCAGCTGCTAATGTAAGCTCACACAGCAGCATCCCTGTGACCTCCCAGTTGACTGCATTGGCTGGGCATTGTAACTTTGGAGTATCATCGGTGGGCAGTTCAAATTCAACCTTGCAGCAGACAGTGACTGCATCTCCAGTTGAAATGGGGACTTTGTGTAATAGTGAACAGCAGAGTACTCTCCCTTTTCCTGGTCCTCCACATTCTGTAAATGTGCTGTGCTCGGCAGTCAATATAGCATCTACAAGTGAAGGCAAACAAACAATTCAGCTTGTTTCTTCAGGTTCTACTCCTTCATCTGAAGCATTTCACACTAGCAACTCGTTGCACTCTGTTTGCCTCGTACCCAGGGAAAGCTCTGGGAAGCAGGCAACCTCGGGCCTTGTACTTGTAGTCCCACCGTCTGTGCTTGTACAGAATTGCCAGAATGTGGAGGCCTCTTCTATCTGTCGGCCCTCCACAGTATTAACTGGAGGAGAACACATGCCAGTGAGACTTACTGAATGCCAAGGTGGAGCATCCAGTTTAGTTGCGGGTGCACCTACTCCAGAGTCTGAGAAATCTAACACTGCTCAGCCAGCAGCTGCCAGTCCATTAAACCTGACTGGACAACAACATGAAGAAATTATCAGCTCGCTGACAGCCGGCGGAATTGGGGAACCAGCAAATGGCGCGCATACATCAGCGGACCCCAGTCAGAAGACTCCATCTGAAGTATTGCCGATTTCCACTGAGGTCAGTGGGAAGAAGAGGAACCTAACTTTGGATGCAGGGGTATCGTCGAAAGACTGTGGTTTCCAACACTGCCTGATGCTGTGTGATGGTCAGGAAAATGTAACTGATAGTCCGCCTCACAAAAGGTTCATGGCTTCTGCTCTGGAGGGTTTGTCAAAGGGTGAAAACGTATGTAAAGATGTGCCTCTACCTGATGAAAAGGAAGCTACAAACTCTTCAGAGTTGATGACGTGCAGTGACAGCTCAGAGAGACCTGAGCTTGTAGTTGATGATCAGACTGTTGCCAAATGTAATACAGTTCAGTCTGAGATCTGTATCACTGGGGTGTTCTCATTGGGAGACAATACCGGGATGTGGAAGACAGTTGAGCAGAGCTCCCCCTGCCCTGTGGTTGATCTAACTGGCTCTTCACAAGAGGAAATAAACGATGAGTCTACAATAAAAGAAACTGGAGAATCCAGTTTGAAAGACCAAGAAGCACATGAAGATTGTGATACTGTGAAGGAAAATCCACAAGTGCCGAGTTCTCCCCTCTCTAATTTAGAGAGTGAGCGATGCCCGTCAGTAAAAGAATCTCCTCAAATGGGGCAAGCACAATCTGCATTGGAAGTCTCGCAGGAAAAACTCCCCAGTCAGCAGACCCTTCAAACTCATACTAGCCAGGTGAACATTTTAATAGATCTAACTGCAGACAAAGATGATTTTACTGAACCTCAACAGAGTCATTCAGTATTACCATCTGATTACAAAGAGCAGGATGAGAAAATGGTTTCTGACCAGAATGTCACGTCTGTTGAGATTAATAATCCACCTCCTCCTTTAAAATTTTCAGATTGTGAGCCTCAGGGTCTTGATGATCTATTGCATTCAATTGACACAGAAATTGAAACTCTAATGAACTTCTGGAATCCTTATCCTTCCAAATTTGCACATGCCAACGCTGCAAAGTCAGCCAGCAAACACTGCGATCAACAAAAAAGTGAAAATTGTGAGAATACACTGCCAAGTGTCGCTATAGAAACTGCAAGTGTTTCAGAAGAAGTGCAAATGCCAGATGAGCGTGTGAAAGCTCGCCTGGTTGACGATTTGGACTGCAACTCGTCTTATAATATCAAGGTACTCGGACACACTGAGATCCTGAACCTGCTTGCTGAAATAGCAAAACCAAAGCTAAATGAGAAGCTGCCTCCAGGAAGTGTATGGTCTGAAACATTCGATCGCTCAGATGTGAGGCTGAGTGAGGAAATGCCAGGTAAACCTTCCCAGAATGCCAGCAGTGACGGGTGGAAGGCTGGCAGTTGCAAGGTAGGGGCGATGAAGCTTCCAGGTAGACCGTGGGGAGACCAAAGTCCTACATTGCAGCCTGTCACCAATAAGAACAGCTGTGCAAAGAAGACGAAACGGGAAAGGAAGGAATATTGTTGTATTAATGCCTGGCTAGCTGCATCAGGTGTGCTTGGCATATACTGCAATTGTAAATTATCACAAGGCAATAAAACTGAAAACCAGTTAGATTTGCGACATGCAATGCATGAGAACCAAAATAGCAATGAGCCTAGTGATCCAAATTGTATTGGAAAATACATGGCTGTAGAGGCCACTTTACACAGTGTGCCTGTTGCCACCCATAGAGGACACGCTTTAGAAGTATCTGAGAGCTGGAATACTGGGCCCAGAAGCTGCTCCGATGCTGCTCCTGACTCTAATCAGGATGAAGTTTTGAGAGACGTTCAGCAAGAAGTGTGTGTTGTTCAAGCTATGCAGCAACAGGCTGGTGCAAACAATACTCGAATAGAAAACAATGAAGTGGAAGGTTTCTGTAAGCCAGGCATTGCACACTTAAGTTCTCTTAGAATGTCTGAAGAACCGGTTGGATTACCCTGCAAAGCTGCTTCTCACGAGAAACCCGATCGAAAGGAAAGCAAAGACATTTCCCGAGATCTGGTTGAAGTTCAACCAGACAAAAACACGTGGACTGCTCTGGAACTTGACGATCAAACGACAAATGGGAACAGAGATCCTCCTTCAGACACATTGAGAAAGAAAACTGGTGACCAAACTGTCAAGTGTAACGTTAACCGCCACCTTGGGGCCAAGCTAGGATTCAAGGGTATGATGCACTGACTGCTGTTAAGCTGCAGTAACAATGTGGGATTATTGCTTAATGATCATGCATTGATGCCATCACCACTCTCTGCCAATTTTGTGGAAACCACCTGGCCTGTGTGATGTAAAAACAAATGTGTTGACAGTCTGCACCCTCCTTCCTGACTATTCCTTCCCTTCCCCCCCCCCCCCCCCCCCCCCCCCATACCCAATCAAAAAGCTTGACTGAAACTATTCTAGGATGCCCCATGTGTTTTGTTTTTTTATTTTGACGCAGATGGGAGCAATTACAAACCCTATAATTTGCAGAGATGATTTTACATAAAGCTGTCGCACATCGGGAGTGGCTATAGCTCTGAAAGGTGGGAGTACAACTGGTGAAGGACCGGGTATAGAGTCCTAGTCATACAGCACGGAAACAGACCCGTTGGTCCAACCAGTCCAGGCCGAACCGAATCCCTAACGAAATTAGGTCCACCTGCCTGCATCTGGCTCATAGCCCTCCAATCCTTTGCTGTTCATGTCTCCATCCAAATGTCTTTTAAACATTGTAATTGTATCCACGTCCATCGCTTCCTCAGGAATTTCATTCCACATGCAAATCACCCTCTGTGTAAAAAAAAAAAGCCTCTTATGCCTTTTAAAAATCTTTCTCCTCTCACCGTAAAAATGTGCCCCCAGGTCTTTAAATTCCCCATCTTGGGGGGGAAAAAGCAACTACCATTAACACAATTTATAAAAATAATGAGAGGTATAGATAATCAGGTCGCCTCTCAACTTCCTATACTCCAGTGGGGAAAAAAAGTCCCAGCCTATCCAGCCTTTCTTTATAATGGAGACCTTCAATATCTGGCACCATCCTGTCAAATATATTCGGAACCCCCTCCAGCTTAATTATATCCTCCCTTTTAACTGTGCAACTAGGACTGGACGCAGTACTCCAGAAGAGGCCTCACCACTAACCTGTACAACTTCAATATAACATCCCAACTCCTTGCTCAGTCCTTGGGGTAAATGAAGGACAGCATGCCAATGCCTTTTTAACTTCCCTGTCTGTATGTGACACAAACTTTAAGGATTATGTACCTGCACCCCTGGGTTCCTGTATTCTACAACACTACTCAAGGCCCTACCGTGAATAGTATAAGCTCTGTCCTTGTTTGTTGTACTAAAATGCAATATCTCACATTTATCCAGACAGAACTCCATCTGCCATTTTTCAGCCCATTAACCCATTTAATCAAGATCCCTTCTAATCTTCGAAAACCTTCTTCACTGTCGACAATGCCACCAATTTTGGTGTTGTCCGCAAACTCACTAACCATGCCTTCTATATTCTCATCCAAATCATTTATATAAATGACAAACAGAAGAGGATCCCATACGGATCCCTGCAGAACACTGATGACAGGTCTCCGGTCTGAAAAGCAACCCTCCACCATTACTGACCTCTACTGTAAAGCCAATTGTGTATCTAATTGGAAAGCTCACCTTAACTTTACTCATTAGTCTACAATGCGGAACCTTTACTAAAATCCAAATAAACAATGTCTACTGCTGTGCCATCATCAATCTTTTTGGTAACTTCCTCAAAAAAAACTGTCACGTTTGAGAGAGAGTTTTCTTTGCACAAAACCATGCTGACAATCCTTAATCAATTTTTGCGTCTCTAAATGTCCATCAATCCTATCTTTTATCATCGCCTCCAACAATTTACCCACAGCCAAAGTCAGACTCAGGTCTGTCGTTCCCTGGTTTCCCCTTACAACCTTTCTTAAAGGTGCAACATTATACTGTGAGCACTTGTGCGCAGGGAGCAATTAGGAGGTCAGGACAATGCACATAACATCCTGTGAAGCTAGAGACGTTATGAAGGTAGGGCCAGGGCCTGGACACATTTGTAGTTTCTAACATTTGTCTGAAACGCTCAACACAATTGAAGCTTGGTGAGATCGAGGGATCAATGTTGCTAAGGATTGTTTTCCTGAAAAAAATTGTATATTATAAGTGGTAGTAGTGGAAGCAAAACTATTGAGAGTTTGGAAAATACCAGTGATTGAAATAAAATCAAGTTAGGAGTACAGGTAGACCATTTTAGAAAGCTAAATGCACATCTTGTGGATTGGTCAGATTTGGAAGGAGAAGGAAGGTATCTTTAATTGTATTGTTTTTCTATTTGGTCTTTTATATGGTGGTATAAATTGAAAATGTGACTGAATTCACTGCGGTACTAAACAGCGTACACAATACATGAATACCAGCAGCAAACTTGTGAAAGCAATGTCTCAAAGAAATACCAATATACCACAGAATTGATCCTTGTGGCTTTCCTGCATAGTCATGTCTGCCGTGGCATGTTATAAACTTCTCACCTGCCCACTTCTGCACTCATTTAATCTCCCAGGAGAGAATGAAAGTGCTTCTGTATGAAATATTTCTAAATTAATTTGAAAATGGAAGATTTTGAATATTTCAAACCTGATGCATTAATTTTGTTTTTAGTCATGAAAAGGAAACCTGATGCTTCTAATTGCCGGAGTCCACAGAAACAAAGGAAAAGTGAAACTCAGGGTGAGGATCTTGTAGTGTCTCTTTTCCTCTCTTTTTTTAAATTTAAATGATCAAAATGGAAAATAAAGTTCACTACATGTGACAAAGCAGAAGGCATGCTCTGAAATGTGTTCAGACAGTCTGACCATTCATGGCCAAGTTAATAATGCTACTCTTCGTCCCTGCTGATGTATCTTGCTTTTATGCTTCACTTGTCCTGCAATTGACGCAAACCGTTGCTGTTGGGGAAAAAAAGATTAATGCAAGTTTCAGGTTTGATCTAGGTGCTGGTCCTGCATAACTTTGAGAACAATGACTTGTATTAATCTACAACTTCATACCAACCATGTTAATGTGGAAGAAAAATCAATGTAATTGATGTATGGGTACTTCTGTCAAACTTTTGAGATTCCTTATGAGGGCCCCCCAGTATAAAATGGTCAGTGTTCTGCAATTATTCAGTTCTCCACTTTGTCAAACTGCTAATCAACCAGTATTATTCTGACTTCTGGTTCTCCTGTGGTGGCCTTGTATGGTACACTGAGATCTTAAAAGAACCATATAGTATCAAGTTGCATCTGACTACCTTGCGGTGGGTGGCTTGGGGCATTACTACTTTTGTGTCATCTCTCTGGAAATTGATCAGACTGTTTGTTTGTTTTTGTTTGTTTCTATTTAGCTAATTGGCAAATGCTCAGAAATAGTAAGTAGCCATAATGTAGAGGTACTGGTGTTGGACTGGATTGGACTAAATCAGAAGTCACGCAACACCAGGTTGTAGTCCAACAGATTTGTTTGAAATCACCAAGCTTTTTCAGTGCGCTGCTCCTTCATCAGGTGTCGTGTGACTTCTGACTCAAACAGCAGGGGAAGAAAAAGAAATCTTCAGTGGTATGGCCTGGTCCTGTCTGCAACATTTCAAAATAAAAGCATGTTTTAAAATGGATTTTTTTTTTCTTAGTGTCTCCTGTACCCCGTCCCTGCTCTCGCTTTCCCAATGTCTAGTCCATTGCCCACTCTGATTCCCATTTGCTTCACTGATCAGCAATCCGCCTGTGTCCTGTCAATCGCCACAAGTCAATGTTGCTGAAGTGTATGGCTCTGCCTCTGCATTGGCCATTTAAGACCTCTCAATTTATTTAACTTGACCATTCCTGAGCTCCTTGTTATTTCTTCATTCATTATAGGAGCTATGATGGTTTTGCATTTTATTTCAAACATACTGGATGTTAGTACATTATAAGACAGTGTTGAAATTATTGAATGCATAATTTATCTTTAGCAAATTGTCTAGCTTTTTTGTGTGTGAAAAGTGAGTTCTGCTACATAGTTTAGTAAAAGTCTACTTCACTTCAGGTACCAAATATCAGGTTGAAGCAAAGAGGTAGCTCAGAAATTGCAGAAGCAGATGCAAAAAACAAGCCAAAGGTGAAATTTGAATGCTGTCAATTTAAGGTGTTGTATGAGTGTCTAACATGCAACATGAGCAGTGTTCAAACAGGCAAAGTTGAAAAGGAACTGTAGACTTTACCCGACATGTCCAATCAACTCGGAGCAACAAGTTTTAAAAAAAAATACAATGGACCTCTAACTGTCTTGGCCAGAATAAGTTTTAGGTAGTGTATAGACCAGAATAGGTCCTGGCACCAAGAGACAGTGCTGTATTGCGATGCTACAGGCGCTGCTCAGAGCAGTTGCATGTTTTTTTTTCTCCATTGTCAGGATAGTGAATTTTGTAGAAACGTGGAATAAACTTGGACTTTTCAAGTTAGAAGTGTATGTTGAAAGTTGACATGTATGTCTAAGAAATGGGAAGGATAAATAGTACTGTCAATTGCAAAAGAACAGTGTTCAGTCATGCAAAATATAACTGATTTTTGAGAAGCTCTGTTTCACACAAGTGATCATACAGACGGTCTCTAAGTAGACCAGTGCAGGCAGAAACCCAGATATACATTTTAAACTGTAGATCTCTTTATAAATGGACAAATCAGAATGGGCTGTATAGATGCCTTTATCTATAATTACCATCTTTCTCTTGTAAACCATACACTTGTCTGACAGAATATGTTGAGATCAAATTCCTTTACTGTCCACTTCTTATTTTTTTTGTTTTCGTTATTGTTGTACATGTGTGTATATATACATAATAAACACTTGAAATGTTGGAAAATTTTGTTTCCGTATGGATTTCCATCATAAGACCTGGATCTTGCAAAAGTTGATTGGCCTCAAAAGATCTAAATGCCAGCCCTGGTAAGTGATTAAGAGACATTGTGTAGAAGGAGCATTTTTTTTAACTGATAAAACTTGCTGCTCACTACTCTTCCAGGAAAGGAAGGAAAATCTGCCAAGTGCCCTAGTCTGCAGAAGAACTGTATTCCACAGAAGAAAACAAGATCTGATGCTGGTGAGGATTTTGTTTTTTCTGTCATGCAGTTTGGCTGAATTTCCCATGTTATGGTGTGTGTAATTATCGAATAAGGATACTGCAGGATAATTACCTTTCTTTCCTGTTGTTGTGTTTGGCACGATACTTTGGCTTAGCAATTCTGTTCAAATATTGTTTGAAATCTTGGGGTTGTTTTGTGACTGTTACCAATGAAATCATTGACTTGGACCATTGAGCTAGCAGTGTCAAGAATCAAGTAACTTTCTTAGTTTTTGTCCTTAAAACAAGAACAACTTGCATTTAAATAATATGCTTAAGAAGTCCGAAGAAACAACATGGGAGCATTTCCTTTTATTCATTCGACAGATTGCGTCGCCAAATTTCTTAACCCATCCCTAATTGCCCAGAATGCAGTTGAGTCTGCTGTGGATCTAGTCCAAACCAGGTCAAGATGGCAGCTTTCCTTAAAGGGCATTAGTTAACCATACTTTGTTTTATGATTATTGACCATGGATATATGGTGACCATTAAGCCAGCGTTTTAGTCCAGATTTAGTTGAATTGAATCTGCTATGGTGGGATTTGAGCCAGTGTTCCCAGAACATCACTTTGGCCTTCTGGTTCTGACATTACCACTACGTTACATCTCGTGTGTGTTGCAAGTCGAAATGAAGAGTCCAAGAAATTATGTTCCCTATATTATCATTACTCCCTTATTGCTGCTAATTTGGAGTGCAGTATAATTAGTATGCTACCTGAAATAATGAAATGGGTTGTAATTCGTTGCAGAAATTTCTTATCAAGTTTTGTTTTCTCGAAGGGTGTTGAATGCAAAATAGAACTCAGCAGCAGACACCATAATGAAGAATGGTCCTGAATTAGTTTACCTGCAGGAATTGGCAAAATGCTTCTTCATGGAGCATCTAAACTACCAGCTCCTAGATCAATTCCTGGCAACAGACCCACAGATTTGACACGTGGCTATATCTGCCTCCCCATGGGTGAAATAACTCCATCTGGAGAAAGTGGACCTCATTGACACATAGAAAATTTCTGACAGGACTGGAGAAAGGTACTGGATGTAGGAATGATGCTTACCCAGCTGGGGGAATTTAAGGTCTTAGGAATAATGTCTGTCATTTCAGGTTGTGGTGAGAAGAGATTTCTTCACTGAGCTTGGTGAACGTGTGGAATTCTGTACCATAGAAAGCTGTACAAGGCCAGTGCCTGCACGTATTTAAGAAAGAGTACCCACGGGTTAAGGGGGTGAGCTAGAGTGGTTGTGACAGAGAATCATGTAATTATGATGACTGACTGGCCTGTTTCTGTTTTCTGTTTTTATGGTGATCGTGAGCAAAGTTGAGAAATAAGGACAGGATTATTAAAAAAGAAAAAAATTGAGTGTAAGCCATAACAAAAAAAAAACACAGGAAAATCTTCCACGGGACTGAAAGGAATTGTACCTGAAGTCAACCTTGTTTCAAGGGCAGGGCAGGACTGGCTAAACAGAAACACAAAGCAACAGATTTTGAATAAGTATTTTGCATCTATCTCCAAAATGTGACCAAATAATAAAACATTTGAGGAGGCAAAGGGAATGTGAAACAAAATATATTAGGCAAACTAGTACTGAAGACTGACAAGGCACTGAACCTTGTGGCCTGAATCCTTGAAGACTTCTGAAATTGAGCTACAGATATCGTGGATGCATTGGTTGAAAAGGTTCCAAGTTTCGTTAGATTTGAAAAAGATACCATTGGTTTGGAAAGTCTCAGATGTAGCATACCTATTCAAGAAAGCTAGAAGACGGAAAGGTATAAGTTAGCCTAAAATCTGTTACATGGAAAGTGCTGTATCTGCTAAGTAGTAGTAGGATGATTAGAAAATGTTGATGCAATCATGCAGAGCCATAATGATTTTGTGAAATGGAAATTGTTTGGCAAACATCCTGAGTGTTTTTTTTCGACCATGTTCAGAGCACGGCAAACCAGATGGGATGGCATTTTTGGATTGTTTTCGGTGTCACAAATTTGTTGCTACATAAAATAAGAACTCATGCTGGGAGTGAAATGTTGGTGTGGATAGAGGATTGGTTAACTGGCAAAACGCTTGGTGTAACCAGTTGTTTTCAGGTTAGCATACTAGCTAGGGGGTGCCACAGGGATCACTGGTAGTACCTCAGTTATTTAGAATTTATTTAATGATTTATAGGGAGGGGCTGAGTGTGTTCTTAAGTTTGATACAGAGGTGAGTGGACACAAACATTTGAGGCTGGCACAACCCGCCAGCATTTATCGCTGGATTTAATCTAGATCAAACGGTCATATATTTATGAATAAGGAATAGCAGATTTAAAATGGATTAGGAGGAATTACTTCTCTCTCAGGGTCATGACTGTGAAATTCACTACCCCAGGATGCAGTCGATGCTGGACAGTAAGGTTAGGGGAAGATTTTTAATTAGTGATTGGTTGAATGATTTTGGAGAGTAGGTAGGAAAGTGGAGTTGAGGCCAACATGAGATCAGCCATGATATCAAATGGTGGAGCAAGCACAGGTGTAAACTGAGTTGCCTACTCTTGCTCCTAGTGTTATTTGTTACAGATATATGACTGACATTATCCACTTTGGTAAGAAAATAGAAAAATGGTTTAAGTGAAGAGAGACTATAAAATGCCAACAAAGGGAATGCTTTGGTATCTTCACATGAAACGTAGAGCAACTAGGCTAGCATTTTATTTCCCTGTATGTTTGATTTATGGACTGGAATGATAAAAGGACTGTTATAAATATAAAAGATAGTGGAAGGTATTGCTGTACCTTATGTTGATTACACTGTTGCTTGTGGAGAAAGGTTGGTTGCAGATAAACGGCACCAGGGAATGTGTACGTGATAAGACTCTACTGGCAACAAATAGCTGGTCTGTGAAGTGACCAGTTGTCATTGACAAGGGCTTTGTCTGTCAGCATCTGCGATTGGCTACTAGGTAGCTAAGCAGCTTGTAGGTGTGAGAGCCTTGTACCCAAAGCCTGAAGAGCTAGACAATTTATTTCCCTCATCAGTTGCTGTATTGTACTTGTTTTTCATTTATTGGTTAAAAACACTAATTTGTGAACCAGCCCTTCTCATGTCCGAAACGTCGGGCATGAGCCTGAAGGGCTGATGCCCGAAATGTCGATTCTCCTGCTCTTTGGATGCTGCCTGACCTGCACTTTTCCAGCAACACATTTTCAACTCTGATCTCCAGCATCTGCAGTCCTCACTTTCTCCTCGAAGGAGGATTCTGTTCTGTTGGATGTACTTGAGGTCTGATTTGCCTGTATTGCTCACAAAACAAATCTTTCCATTGTATCTCCAGTACACGTGACAATAATCAAATCGAACCCAAATCAACTTAAATCTTGACCAATACTAGTGGAAAAGACAATTTTAAGATGAAAATCATGTGCCTCTTCTGGGATGGTTCACTTGCTTTAAAATACGGCGTGGGATTTGCCAAGTTGTATTGTACAGGTAGTTCTCCTATAACGCTGTAGTTGCATTCCAGCAAACCTGCACTTAAAAAAAAAATTGCCGATGGGAAAAGCGGATTAGGGGCAGACAAGCAAAAATATTACTCAATTGCTGAAAAATCACCCAAAACTATAACAGCCTGAATGAAGGATGAAATAATAAAGTTGACACAGTATGGTTTAAAATGTAAGCGAGCTGCTCTCTGTACAGTACCTCTCTCAGCTGCACTGTCCGCAGCTATCCTGTAGCATGTGCGGAAAGGTAAGAGCATTGGGTGTGCACAGAATTGTGCAGAGATTTCAGCGCGGACGTGTGTGCATGTGCGGGAGGAAGAGCGCAAACTGATCTCCCGCTGAAATTGCGCTGTTGCGAACAGAGGTAAGCGTTCTCCAAAATACCGTTCCCTGATTCTTCTGTGACATTATCGCCGAATTGCACTACTTGAGCATGTATTATCTTCGAGGAGGTGACCAAGCATGTGGATGAGGGTAGAGCAGTGGATGTAGTGTACATGGATTTTAGTAAGGCATTTGATAAGGTTCCCCATGGTAGGCTTATGCGGAAAGTCAGGAGGCATGGGATAGAGGGAAATTTGGCCAATTGGATAGAAAACTGGCTAACCGGTCGAAGGCAGAGAGTGGTGGTAGATGGTAAATATTCAGCATGGAGTCCAGTTACAAGTGGAGTTCCGCAGGGATCAGTTCTGGGCCCTCTGCTGTTTGTAATTTTTATTAATGACTTAGATGAGGGAGTCGAAGGGTGGGTCAGTAAATTTGCAGATGATACAAAGATAGGTGGAGTTGTGGACAGTGAGGAGGGCTGTTGTCGGCTGCAGAGGGACTTAGATATGATGCAGAGCTGGGCTGAGGAGTGGCAGATGGAGTTCAACCCTGCCAAGTGTGAAGTTGTCCATTTTGGAAGAACAAATAAGAATGCGGAATACAGGGTTAATGGTAGGGTTCTTGGTCAGGTGGAGGAACAGAGGGATCTTGGGGTCTATGTACATAGATCTTTGAAGGTTGCCACTCAGGTGGATAGAGTTTGTAAGAAGGCCTATGGAGTATTATCGTTCATTAGCAGAGGGATTGAATTCAAGAGTCGTGAGGTGATGTTGCAGCTGTACAGGACTTTGGTTAGGCCACATTTGGAGTACTGTGTGCAGTTCTGGTCGCCTCACTTTAGGAAAGATGTGGAAGCTTTGGAGAGGGTGCAGAGAAGATTTACCAGGATGTTGCCTGGAATGGAGAGTAGGTCATACGAGGATAGGTTGAGAGTTCTCGGCCTTTTCTCGTTGGAACGGCGAAGGATGAGGGGTGACTTGATAGAGGTTTATAAGATGATCAGAGGAATAGATAGAGTAGACAGTCAGAAACTTTTTCCACGGGTACAACAGAGTGTTACAAGGGGACATAAATTTAAGGTGAAGGGTGGAAGGTATAGGGGAGATGTCAGGGGTGGGTTCTTCACCCAGAGAGTGGTGGGGGCATGGAATGCGCTGCCCGTGGGAGTGGTAGAGTCAGATTCATTGGCGACCTTTAAGCGGCATTTGGATAGGTACATGGATGGGTGCTTAATCTAGGATAGAAGTTCGGCACAACATCGTGGGCCGAAGGGCCTGTTCTGTGCTGTATTGTTCTATGTTCTATGTTCTATGTTCTATCCTGTATGAGGGGAGCTACAATCTGTAAACTTGTGATTGAGCATGGCCTGACTGCTGTGCAAATCTGGAATGCTGATGAAACTGAAGTAATGTGTGATGCCTTCCAAGTAAATCCTTAGCTGGTGCTGATGAAAGTTTGCTTGTAGTTTCAAGAAAAGTAGAATCAGTATAACTGTGCTAATGTGCACGAATACAGTGGGAATGCTTGAGTTGGAATTGACTTATCGTGAAAAATGCAAACATTGGTGTTAAAGTGGCATAATTAAATTCCTTGTTGATTTCAACGATAGGTGCAGAAATCTTTTGCTGAGTGTGAAAGAATATCTGCAAAAGAAAGGAATGCCTGACAAAAGTTGTGCTTTGTTTAGGTCATTGTAGTACTCCTCTCTCTGCAGAAGTGCCTGTTAATGGCAGTATCCTTGTTTTTTTCCATCTTAATATGATGAATTTGATTTAGCCAATGGATTAGGGTGTGATCTGAATAGCCGGCTGCATGTTGACCAGGATGCTCCTGTTCCAATGACATGAAATACAGAAGAAGTTAAAAGTAATGTTTGGAATCATGGGAAACTAACGTTCGAGAAGTGCAAAGTGATGAGAAGGGCAAGGAGAGAGTTTGTTTCTGTAAGATCTATTAAAGGTGTAATTGACAATGTTAGGGAAGCTACTGGGGACTCAAGACACCCTTGTTACTGTTGGTTCAAATCTAGAAGTGAATGGTGGTATCTATTTTTCTGAACTAGTCAATTAATCAGCAGTTATCCTGAGCTGAGGATAATGCCCATACTCTTGACAATTGATTTAGTTTCACTAATGAAGTTATGAGACAAATGTTAACAGTGGATAATCACCAGAATTTCTCCATACACTCCATAACATGGAATGGAGTGAGTCAGAAGGAAAAATGAAGTTACTAAATTACTTTTTTAGAAAAGGGATTGAAATCCAAACAAACTTTTGAATATAGGATGTTTTTAATAACTGACTCATGCAGAGAAGATAAAACTCAAGGAAGGTGTATTATCTTGTGTATGGCTACTCACACTAGATCTATAATTGCATGATAATGATGCATGCTGAGTTAATAGCAATGAAAGTAATTCCATTATCTCAATCTCCTCCTCCTCCTCCTCCTCCTCCTCCTCCTCCTCCTCCTCCTCCTCCTCCTCCTCCTCCTCCTCCTCCTTCGCCCCACCCCCAGCCTATCAAATCTGTTCCTGCGTGAGCAATCATGTATAATGTAAGATTTTCCAGGCAAATCCAATGGTAGAATTCTCCGAGACTTATCCAAAGAGGAGTCTTATTAGACTTTATGCTGCCAGACCTGCTGAATTTCTCCAGCACTTTCTGTTTTGGTTACAGATCTCCACCTTTCACATCACTGGTTTTGTTTGCTCGATATCACCGTATACAAACTGGTTGCAAACTGGTTCTGTTCCTGAGTCTTTGCAAGTTGATTGGTATGCAAGTCAGAATGTAATGCAGGCAATACAAAGAGCCATTTGTAAGTAAAGGAAATGTCAGATAATTAAAATTGCATTCAAGATGGGATTGTGTTTGTAAGTTTGGGTGTTCATAAATCAGGGACTCCCTGTACCCAGTTCAAGGAGTGAGGTACATATGAAACCCAAGGCACTATCTCGATCAAATTAAATGGGTTACCTGAGGATTCGCTATACGGTTAAGTGGCAGCAGCAAAAATCGCTCATTTGTGAGTCTGTTACTTTACACACTGTGTTTGAGAATAGTAGGTCTGAGTAAAAGTATGAAGTTGTTGAAGCATGATCTTTTTATACAATGAGATTTGTAGTACAAAAGTGCAAAGGAGCCAAGTTAAAATGGCGAAAATTGCAGCAGACTGTTTAATGTTACCCTGATTTTGGTAACTGAGTTGCTATTGGAAGAAGATTGTGTACTTTACAAGTTTGAAAACTGAAATCCCATGGCCATTAGCTACGATTTGAGATATTTGGATAATCCCTATTTCATTGTAATTAAAATTGAAAAAAATGCACCATATACTCCCAAAAGTACACCCAACAAATGGGTGATGGGGAATGAGTCTGTAAACTGAATTTTAAAGGGAGTGTTGTAACCAAGTTGAGAGGGGTGAATATATCAAGAGTTTCGGATTTCGAAAAACATGTCTTTTTAAATTCAGTATCTATTTGACCCTGTGTTAAACTGCAAAGAACCAAACCAGGCAGCTGTCTGCATTGATAAATATTATGGGTTAGTTTTTTTGTGAATTTAGCAAAAAGGGTAAATTACTAAAAAGGTAAAACGTGTCCTGAATTCCCCACACACGTGTTTGCTTGCATACTAGTACCTAAGTTACAAAACGAGAAAAACCAGAATTGGAAAAGCCATTGCCTCAGTATGAGAATTCTATGATTGATGTTGATCTTGGAAGTTTTGGTAGAAGTTGTTCTCCAGATTAGTCTTTCAAATTGCAATTGTTTTCTCCTCCGAGTGCATGTTATGATACTCAAATTTCTTTCTATGTATTCCAACTTGTAATAGAGATGGGGTTTGAGTCTGTTAGGCGTTTCAGCACAGATACTGTTACACTATTCTTGCAGGCCTCGTTGATGGTTCTGCCATTCTGTGATGGTTAGTCTGAAGGATGTAGTAAGATGAGGGGGAGGTGTGAGATAGTGAAGAAAGGGATCAATCTGAGACTGGTACAGTTAAGAAAAGCAGCGATTCAAACAGTCCGGGCAGGCAGGGACAAAGCAGAGAACAAGGTAGGACTGATAAATTAAGCTGCATTTATTTCAATGCAAGAGGCCGAACAGGGAAGGCAGATGAACTCAGGGCATGGTTAGGAACATGGGACTGGGATATCAGCAATTACAGAAACACAGCTCAGGGATGGACAAGTTTGGCAGCTTAATGTTCCAGGATACAAATGCTATAGGAAGGATAGAAAGGGAGGCTGGAGAGGAGGGGGAGTTGCCTTTTTGATAAGGGATAGCATTACAGCTGTACTGAAGGAGAATATTCCTGGAAATACATCCAGGGAAGTTATTTGGGTGGAACTGAGAAATAAGAAAGGGATGATCACCTTATTGGGATTGTATTATAGACTCGCTAATAGTCAGCGGGAAACTGAGAAACAAATTTTGAGATTTCAGTTATCTGTAAGAATAATAGGGTGGTTATGGTAGGGGGGTTTTAACTTTCCAAACATAGACCGGGACTGCCATAGTGTTAAGGGTTTAAGTGGAGAAAAATTTAAATGAGTACAAGAATATTTTCTGATTCAGTATGTGGATGTACCTGCTTGAGAAGGTGCAAAACCTAATCTACTCTTTAGGGAAAAAAGGCAGGGCAAGTCACTGAGCTGTCAGTAGGGGAGCACTTTGGGGCCAGCGACCATAATTATTTCGATAATTAGATCAACAGGAATCGATCTAGTGAATCCTTAGAGTATAAAGGAAGTAGAAATATACTTAAGAGGGAAATCAGGAGGGCAAAAAGGGAACATGAGATCGCATTGGCAGATAGGGTTGAGGAGAATCCGAGGTGTTTTATAAATACATTAAGGGCAAATGGGTAACGAGGGAGAGAATAGGGCCCAGCAAAGATCAGTAAGGTGGCCTTTGTGTGGAGTCAGAGGAGATGGGGGAGATACTAAATGAGTATTTTGCATCAGGGTTTTATTGTGGAGAAGGACATTGAAGATATAGAATGTGGGGAAACATTATGACCTCTTGAAAAATGTTCATATGACAGAGGAGGTGGTGCTCGATGTCTTGAAACGCATAAAAGTGGATAAATCCCCAGGATCTAATCAGGTGTACCCTAGAACTCTTTGTGAAGCTAGGGAAGTGTTTGCTGTTCCTCTTGCTGAGATAGTTGTATCATCAATAGTCACAAGTGAGGTGCCAGAAGACTTGGAGTTTGGTTAACATGGCGCCACTATCTAAGAAAGGTGGTAAGGGCAAGCCAGGGAACTATAGACCAGTGAGCCTGATGTCGGTGGTGGACAAGTTGTTGGAGGGAATCCTAAGGGATAGGATATACATGTATTTGGAAAGGCAAGGACTGACTCAGGATAGTCAACATGGCTTTGTGTGTGGGAGGTCATGTCTAACTGTTTTGAAGAAGTAAGAGGATTGATGAGGGCAGAGCATTGGATGTGATCTATATGGACTTCAATAAGGCATTCGACAAGCTTTCACATGGGAGACTGGTTAGATCTCATGGAATACAGGGCGAACTAGTCATCTGGATGTGGTCTCTCATCCAGACTCCGACTCCTACCCCTACCCAAGTACTCTAGATTTACCCCTAACTGCAACTAACCTATACATCCCTGCACCAATTCACCTTACCTGCACATGTTTGGATTGTGGGAGAAAACTGGAGCACCCAGAGGAAACCCACACAGACACAGGGAGAAAGTGCAAACTCTGCAATCGCCCAAGGCTGGATTCAAACCCCGGTGCCTGGTGCTGAGAGGCAGCAGTGCTAACCACTGAGCCACCGTACCGCTTTATGGCATCATATTTAAAATGACCCAAGCTTGTTTACTCAAGTATTAGCAAGCTAACTTTGATAGCAAGCCAACTAATGACTTTTAAGGTGACAAGCGGTGGGAAGGTTCATAGCAGGAATTCCAAGATTTGGAGCTGGGGTAACTGAAATGGCCAATTGCAGTTAAACTGCATGTTTGTGATAGTGTGAAGAGGATGGGAGGGTTGGAAGTTCGAGCAGGAAGGGCTGAGGCCATGAAAACATTTAAATTGAAGAGTGACTATTGTAAAATTGTGGTGTTGCTGCTTCATGAGCCAGTGTAGATGGGTGTCGGAATGAGAGTTGAACAGGATTTGGTGAGAGCTGGGAATTGGGCAGCAGAACTGAAGTTTGTCATAACAGGTTAGCAATAGGTTTGTTTAAAGGGTGAGGAAGGCAGTGTTTTGATTTGTGAGGATATGCGAAAGGAAGATGGTCTCTTGGTTAAATACAACACCCAGCTCTCTCGCATATGTGGATCTGTCTCCTCTTCCTCAGGAAGAAGTGTTGATGGTTCAGGAATCTTTGTCGTCTTCAAAATTTAGTTGGAGGAAATCACTGCTCCAGCTCTAGACGTTGGACATACTGAAAATGGTATGTAAAAGCAAATATTTTGGAAGTCAGTGAAGGAATCTTATGACTGTTGTGAGCTATTTTAATATAACTGCTGTAGGTTAATGGTCAAACAGACCGAGGAAATGTATCTTGAAGTGGCCTATAAAAGTAGGAATATACCTCTGATCCCATACTTGTACAAATTATAGGAACATGTACTCTGGATTTGGAACAACAACGAATTGCTGGAAAAACTCAGATCTGGTAGCATCTGTGAAGAGAAAGACGTTAATGTTTTGGGTCCAGTGATTCTCCTTTTGGAACTTAAGTTTGGAAATTCTATATTCTAAATCAGAATTAGGCTTTAAAGGCTCTGAATTCTGTCGGGCTAATCAGGTCAAATACATAGAATATCTAGCTCAGATCTTGCAGCTGCGATAGCACTAAAGCTGTCAGTACCGATTAATGCAGACATGTAAACATGTTCCTTTAAATGCACATCTAGATTAGATTAGATTAAATTCCCTACAGTATGGAAGTAAACCCTTTGGCCCAACAAGTCCACACTGACCCTCTGAAGAGTAACCCACCCAGACCCGTTCCCCATATTTACCCCTGACTAATGCACCTAGCACTATGGGCAATTTAGCATGGCCAATTCATCTAACCTGCAAATCTTTGGATTGTGGGAGGAAACTGGAACACCCGGAGGAAACTGGAACACAGAGGAAACCCATACAGACATGGGGAGAATGTGCAAACTCCACGCTAGCCACCGTGCCATCCCACGATGTCTGTGATCCTTTGTGCTTGACTTGAAGTTCCTACAGGTGACAATACATTAAACAAAGGGATATGAAACTGGCAATAAGTTTACCTGTTTGCTGCAGTACTGCTGTTTCTTAAAGTTGGCTGAACGAATTGTGACTGGAGTTTTTGACTCATTCAGGCAGAACTACTTACTGACCATTGCTTCTAACCTTGGAAAATCATACTCACGTCACTTTATTCATTTTTTTTTTGTTTGCCTGAAAATCATGTTTTTAATGTTTGAGATACTTCAGCTGAATACCCTAAACTTCATTTTACTTGCTGCAAAACTTGCTAAAAGTATTGCATTTATTGACATGTACATGGTTTGCTCCCTGAGAATGCTGCAATATAATGCTGCTTACACTTTTCGATACAATCCATCGATTCCCTTTCCTTGCCTCAGGATTCATACCTAATATTGAGAAAGATAAAATCCAGAACAAGATTGTGAGAAATTTTCTTCTGTGACATTTGCTGTTGACCATAAAATCTGTGTCTGCGTGCGCTAAAGGACCAGATTCTTTTTCAATCAGCCAGGAAGGATATTGAGTCCTAACTTTTCTCTTGTATAGATATTAAAGCAGAAGATTTAAAAAAAATTTTGTTTGTTTGGATAAGGAAATGGTGCAAGTCCTAATTGTCATGAATTTGCATAGGTCTCTGAGGGCAGTCTATCTCTTTTTTGCTTAGCTGATTGCATGGAGAACTTGGCAGAAAAAATCCTCGGGCCACAATATAGAAAAGACCCAAGGACGTTTAACAGCAGTTCAAGATGAAGCTTTATCTGTATTACTTTTGTTTGACTTTGTCTTTTTTTGACTGAGGAAACGAGATTAGAGGAGTTGAATTTTGTAAAAACCTAAATCTGATTCATTTATCAGATGATGTATTCCACCAATTTCAATCGCTTGTGCTGACCACCCTAATGAAGGGGTTATCCATTGTATTTTTTTAACTCGTTCATGGCTTGAGAGTATCACTGGCTAGGGCAACCATTTGTAGCTTGTCTCTAATTGGTCTGGAGGTGGTTATCCTGGTGAATTACCACCTTTCTTTGTTGCAATCAAGAGTATGTGCCGCCTCCACACCGTTTCGGGATTGAGCTTTGTAATTTTGACCGGTGAAAACGGAACAAATAGCAGTTCTTCAAGTCATGATGGTGTTCCCCTGCTTTATAGATGGTTGAAGGGGTGCTGGTGGAGTTACTGCAGTGCATCTTTTAGATACACACTGCTGTTACTGTGCATTTGTTGTGGAGGGAGTGAATGTTGAAAGTGGATGATTGCCAATTGAGTGGGTTGGTTAGTCTTGGATGGTGTTGAGTTTTTTTAAGCGTTTATGGTACACTCGAGCAAGTGGGATGTATTGCATCATGCTTTGACTTGTAGGTGGTGAATGTGCTTTGGGGAGTAACATGGTGAGTTAGTCGTTTCCCAGTTCTCAGCTTCTGAACTGCTCCAGTAGTCACCGTATTTAGATGGTCGGGCCAGTTTAGTTTTTGATAAGTAGTGACCTCCAGGAAATGGGTTGTCAGTTATTTTACATTCAAGTCCAATTTAATGGAAAATTACCTGGAACTAATGCAGATGATCAGTTGATTCTTGAAGAATGTGAAACAAAACTGCATGTGCTCAGGTTGGATGCTGTGGATCAATGAAGCATGGTCTCAGTCCAATTTTAGACACCTCCAGGATGACTGTAGGAGGATCACATTTGTAGGAGGATCACTTTATTTCCTCTTAAGTTTGAGAAAAATGCAAGACCATGCAAATATCCTCTAGTTTGTCAGAGTCATAAGTTCATGAGATATAAGAGCAGAATTAGTCTATATGGCTCATAGAGTCTGCTCCACCATTCGATCATACAGCATAGAAACAGGCCCTTTGGTCCAATTCTTCCATGTCAACCAGGTTTCCTCAACTGTTCCAGTCCCATTTATCTGCATTTTACTCATATCCCTCTAACCCTTTTCCTATCCATGTACGTGTCCAAATATCTTTCAAATGCTATGATTGTACTTGTCTCTACCACTTCCTTTGACAGGTCTTTCCAAATATACACCACTCTGAAAAAGCTGCCCTTCAGGTCTCTTTCAAATCTTATCTCTTACCGTAAATCTATGCCATCTAGTTTTGGACTTCCCTATCCTGGGGAACAGACCTTGGCTATTCACCATACCTATGCCCATCGTGATTTTCGAAAACTCTGCAGTGTCAACCCTCTAGTCTTCCATTTGTTCGTTCTTCATTACTGAAGATGCTACCTCACTCATATTTCTAGAGGCACAGCGAACTCATTGATTAATTTGAACATGCATATCCAGATAATAAATGTTGGCAGATTGTGTGATTTTGGAAATTTAGCTAAATGCTGCCACTGTCTTGCATGTTTTCCTTCACTGTCGTCAGTGTTGTGGAGCTAACTTGCTTTACATAAGTTACATAACACTGAGGCCAATTTGTGATGGTACTGTGGCTGTAAGAGGTGTATTTTGTACTGGGTTTTGGACTTGAAATGTGGGCTTAGGTTAGAGAATGTAAACTGGTAATGAAAAATTCTGAAAGACTTGGGTCAACAAGCAAGCTTATCACTTGAAGATTCATAGGTCTTGACTGAATAAGAACTCTTCAAAACAGTAGTTAAGGAAGGACCTTTTGCCTGAAACGTCAATTTTTCTGCTTCTCGGATGCTGCCTGACCTGTGCTTTTCCAGCACCCATACTCTTACTCTGGGCTTTAATGATGAGTGACTCACTAGTCTGATACAATTAGGGGGGGGCTCCTATTCCACACAACTTGCTCACCAAAAAAACTGCTGTAAATATGTGAAAACTGTTTTACTTTTCAATTTGTTTGCACTTTTGCGTTCTATCTCTTTTGTGACAGAAGTCAATTTAAAAAGTTAGCATGGAAAAACTCTAATGTTTCTCTGCTCCCACTGCTCCCTCCAATGGGATCTGTGATTGGAGGATCTGGAGCAGCAGTGTGGGAAAGAAAGAATTGAAAGTAAAAAGGACAAAGTACTTTTTTTTTCCCCCAGAGTAGAAAGAGAGGGAGGAAAAAAAACATTCTCTTCAGAACTTAGCTCCAAACCTGGTAGTCAATAGGCAGTTATCATGTTTCATTTGTCCCTCAGGGATTATTTATTTTCATCAATCCTTTGAGATTTTAACGAAAAGAGGAAGGGGAAAGATGTTTCTGGCAATTGCTGGGAATAATGCAGTTATGGCAAGATGTTTTCAAATATCCTATGAATAAGCAGGTCTTGAACGTGCACTCTTCTATATCCAGCCTCTGCTCTTCACATTCTCCAGTGTGTGAACTTCTCTCTTGTTTGTTGTTGTTCAGGTAGCATGTCATACTTCAGATGTGGTCCAACACTGGAGAACTACACTGTTTAACAGTGAATTGTTCTATTGTATTCAACATACAGAATTTTGGAATAATCAGCACACCAGCGGGAGGAAAATCAGCTCATCATACTTTTTGCTGGGCCTCTGTCAGAACAACTTGGACGTAGCCATGTGATTTCTCTTTAGATAACTATCCAGTCCCTCACTGAAGCTGCCCAGGTTTCCTTGACATTTTATTCTTTGCTATTTTGACATTACAGAATAAGCATTTTCCATTTCCCTTATGTGCATATTAAATTTCGTCTGTCCTTTGCTCACATAACTTGTCAAACGTTTTCATTTTTGAGCTGCCTCCTGTGGTTTTACTGACTGTCCTAATTTATTATTTGCAGACTTAAATTAGCTGTCGGCCTTAACTCTGCTTACGTGCTTGTAAATTTTAATGTAGAATATTATAGACTGTGGATGAGGAGAAACTATTCCCAATCATAAAATGTATTGGGAAAAACAGATGTTCTGTGAAAAAAAAAAGCAAGTGCTGGAGGCGAACCAACTTTCATGCAAGTAGGTGAGTCTGATGCAATGCCTGAAAGTGTGATGGAGGCAGATTCATTTGAGGCATTCGAAGGCACTGGATGCTTAGAATCTAGTAGAATACAATCAATATGTGGGAAAGGCAGGACATCAACCAAGTCGAATGTTCATTTGGTGCCATTCGGATGGGCTCAATGGCAGTCTCTGCCTATAAAATATCTATCTTCAGAGTCTTGACATTTTCCCATAAATGCGATAAGACATGCTAACAACAAAAAATACTTTGCATCTTGCTCTGGTTTAAAAACAAAACTACCCAATTAGTGAACTTTGCAAGGTATTTGCAATCTCTACTAAAACTGAGTGCAAATTGAGAGAAACTACAATCTTGTTCACCTTTGGCTTCAGTATGGCTTGCAAATGATTTTCCAGTGTGGGTTTTTTCCCCCTTGTACACCTCACAGCACCAGAATGTTCTCCATGGTGTTTTTAAACAAGTGATCAGGAAATATTTTGGCAATTCTGCCTGAGACCGACTCATTGCCCAACGATAAGTAGACCGAAGGCCTCGTTCAACTGGAATGCAGTGTTAAAGGGTGAGTGGTGGATCACTGTCACCTTGGATCTCAGCTGCTGGTATGTACCACATTCGATGGTCATATGCTGTGGAAAAGGATATGGAAGATATAGACTGTAGGGAAATAGATGGTGTCATCTTGCAAAATGTCCAAATTACAGAGGAGGAAGTGCTGGATGTCTTGAAACAGTTAAAAGTGGATAAATCCCCAGGACTTGATCAGGTGTACCCGAGAACTCTGTGGGAAGCTTGAAGTGATTGCTGGGCCTCATGCTGAGGTATTTGTATCATCAATAGTCACAGGTGAGGTGCCGGAAGACTGGAGGTTGGCAAATGTGGTGCCACTGTTTTAAGAAGGGCTGTAAAGACAAGCCAGTGAACTATAGACCAGTGAACCTGACCTCTGTAGTGGGCAAGTTGTTGGAGGCAATCCTGAGGGACAGGATGTACATGTATTTGGAAAGGCAAGTTCTGATTCGGGATAGTCAGCATGGCTTTGTGCATGGGAAATCATGTCTCACAAACTTGATTGAGTTTTTTGAAGAAGTAACAAGAAGATTGAGGGCAGAGTAGTAGATGTGATCGAAATGGACTTCAGTAAGGCGTTCGACAAGGTTCCCCATGGGAGATTGATTAGCAAGGTTAGATCTCATGGAATACAGGAAGAACTAGCCATTTGGATACAGAACTGGCTCAAAGGTAGAAGACAGAGGGTGGTGGTTGAGGGTTGTTTTTCAGACTGGAGGCCTGTGACTAGTGGAATGCCACAAGGATCAGTGCTGGGCCCTCTACTTTTTGTCATTTATATAAATGATTTGGATGAGAGCATAAGAGGTACAGTTAGTAAGCTTGCAGATGACACCAAAATTGGAGGTGTAGTGGACAGCGAAGAGGGTTACCTCGGATTACAACAGGATCTGGACCAGATGGGCCAATGGGCTGAGAAGTGGCAGATGGAGTTTAATTCAGATAAATGTGAGGTGCTGCATTTTGGGAAAGCAAATCTTAGCAGGATTTATACACTGAATGGCAAGGTCCTAGGGAGTGTTGCTGATCAGAGACCTTGGAGTGCAGGTTCATAGTCCCTTGAAACTGGAGTTGGAGGTAGATAGGATAGTGAAAGAAGGCATTTGGTATGCTTTCCTTTTCTTGGTCAGAGTATTGAGTACAGGAGTTGGGAGGTCATGTTGTGGCTGTCCAGGATATTGGTTAGGCCACTGCTGGAATATTGCATGCAGTTCTGGTCTCCTTCCCATCAGAAAGATGTTGTGAAACCTGAAAGGGTTCAGAAAAGATTTACAAGGATGTTGCCAGGGCTGGAGGATCTGAGTTACAGGGAGAGGCTGAACAGGCTGGGCTGTTTTCCCTGGAGCGTCGGAGGCTGAGGGGTGACCTTATAGAGGTTTACAAAATTATGAGGGGCATGGATAGGATAAATAGTCTTTTCCCTGGGGTCGGGGTTTCCAGAACTAGAGGGCATAGGTTTAGGGTGAGAGGGAAAAGATATAAAAGAGACGCTGAGGGTGGTACATCTATGGGATGAACTGCCAGAGGATGTGGTGGCGGCTGTACAATTGCAAGATTTAAGAGGCATTTGGATGGGTATATGAATAGGAAGGGTTTGGAGGGATATGGGCCGGGTGCTGGCAGGTGGGACTAGATTGGGTTGGGATATCTGGTTGGCATGGACAGGTTGGACCGAAGGGTCTGTTTCCATGCTGTACATCTCTATGACTCTAATAGAATCATAGAGCCCAGTAAAAGGCCCTTCAGCATAATTGTGTCCCTGCTGGTCAAAACCAATCACCTTAAATATTGCCATTTTCCAGCATTTGGCCCACAGCCTTTTATACCTTCCATCTCCAATGCATATCCAAGTACTACTAAAATGTACTTAACACCCTTACAGGCAGTGAGTTCCAGATTCCTGATACCCTTCATGAAAAAGTTATTTCCCCTCATACCCTGTAAACCTTTTGTCCTTGGCTTAAATCTATGCCCCTCATAAATGTATGCATCTCCGTCATATCTTCTCTCCTCCTCCTCCTCCTCCTCCTCCTCCTCCTCCTCCTCCTCCTCCTCTCCCCCCCCCCCCCCCCCCCCCCCCCTCCACCTCCCTTAGTCTCCTCTGCTCTGAAAAGCAAACCTGGTGTGTCCGATGTCTGTTCATAACTCAAATGCTCCATTCTGGGCGATCTAGGCTGCAGAAATGAGAAACTAATATCTGTAAGATTAGGTTAATTCAGAAAATAATCTATTATTAACTTTACTCTGTAATAGCCCTTCTATTTCGTGAAAGATGTCATGAAAGTAGTGCATTAGCTGAAGAAATCCCTAGGGTTCGCTGGCTAAGGTTGATTGTTGGACAGTGAAGTGGGAAACCACGTGCCTGAGTTACATTACTTTTGTCAACATCTACCTCAAGGCAAAGGTTTAAAAATCAGGGAGATGATAGGCGATCATGAGCAGAATCCAGAGATATTTGAAATGCTTGAGTTGTGCAACTGCAAAAATAACTGATTTGTGAAGAGATGACAATCCAGTGACATAACTGAGGCTGAGCTAGTGTGATAGTCTGAGTAATTATGTAAAGGACACTGCCACTCTCTGCTGTCGGATATCAAACCCAGATGGTCTTGACTTTATGCACCAATTTAGAGGCGCAATGACTTAGTAGTCAAATTCGCATGGATTGTTAAATATGTGCTGATACCTATGATCTTTGTTTGTGAAGAGCTTACATCTGTGTGCCTGTAACAAATTCTTCTAAGGTGTTTCACCAGATATTATAAACCAAAGTTAGGCACCAAGATGCATTGGGCTATGTTAGGACAAATGATTAGAAGCTTATTTAGAAAATTGGGTTTTAAGGAGGATCTTGAAAGGAAATGGGATTGAGTCAGGGTTTTTGGGGGATGGAATTAAAGCCTGGACAACTGAGGGCATGACCACTGATAAGAGAGCATCTAAAATCTCTGACCAGAATGAGATGAGGCTTGTACAGCTACAGTTGATTTGGAAATGGAGGTAGGTGTGACCACTAAAGCGATTGAGAATAATTGGATAATCATTTGAGAAATTTAAAATTTGAGGCACTGCTTAATTGGGAGCTGAAAATGTGTTGCTGGAAAAGCGCAGCAGGTCAGGCAGCATCCAAGGAACAGGAGAATCGACGTTTCAGGCATCAGCCCTTCACTGCTTAATTGGGAACCAACATGAGTGACCGGACAAAAGTGTGATAGTTGAGTGAAACTAATATGAAAAGGAAAAGGGGAGCAGGACTGTGGATGGTCTCCAGTTTATGAATAATGCTAGTATAGGAGCCTGAGTGCATTCAAATAGTGGTCTTGAAGTAATCAAGGCATGAATGAGGGTTTCAGCATCAGTTGACCTAGACTAGTTATGGAGATAGAAACTGTTGGTTTGGTGATGGTTTGGAGTTTTGATTGGAAACTCAGCTTGGGGCCAAATCTGACAGTGTGCATTTACTGTGTGATTTTAACCACAGGCAGTGGTCAGGGAGAGGGATAAAGTCAATGACCAAGAAATGGTGTGTGGAGCAGACACCGAAGGTGACAGCTACAATGTTTAATTAGATGACATTTCTGGCCTTCCCAGACAGGCTGTCAGAAACAGTCTGAGAATTTTTGAAATAGTGGGAAAACGTGAAGTTCATTTTGAAAGAGAGAACAAGAGAGGGGAGAGTATAAAATGGAGAAAATCTGCAGAAAACTACCAACACAAAGGGACTTGGGGCTTTGTGCATGAAATGCAGTAAACTAGTGCACAGATGCAGCAGATAATCAGGAAGGCAAATGGTATGTTGAGGTATAAGGGTAGGGAGGTCTTACTGCAATTGCATAAAGTGCTGGTGAGACTACATCTGGAGTACTTAGCAGTTTAGGTCCCCTTATTTAAGAAAAGACATTTCATTGGAGGCAGTTAAGAGAAGGATCACGAAGATGATCTCTGTAGAGGTCTTATGCGCAAAAGTTAAACTAATTGCGACTCATTCTCATTCTTCTGAACTTCAGTGTGTAGTGATCCTATTGAAACATATAGGAATTTTAAGGGACTTGACAGTAAATATTAAGAGGCTGTTACCCCTCGTGGGAGAGTCTAGGAACAGGCGACATAGTCTCTGAATAAAAGGGTACCAATTTAAGTCTGAGATAATAATGAGGAATTTCTTCTCTGTGTGGGTCAAAGAGTATTTGGACCTCCTTGTTACAGAGAGTTGTGGGGCAGAGGCCTTGGCTGTGTTTGAGCCTGAGAGATTCTTGATGAATCAGGGCATCAAGGTTTACAAGGGACATGCCGGAAAGGGAATGTGAGGAATGTCAGGTCAACCATCCTTAAAGTATAATGGAGTGGGCTCAAGGGATTGAACAGTCTTTTGTTCCTGCCTTTGGTTAGTTAAGGTGGAGCAGGGTATCATTCCTGTACATGTGACACATGATTGTATGCTGTTGATTGATGCCATCAAGAGGCTGTATGTCCTCATACTGCCTGCAGGACTGGAGGGTGTGAGGGGAGTATCAGTTGTGGAAGATCAAGTAGGATGCAGAGACAAAGTTTACCTTTGACGCAATCAAATAAGATTTTAATTTGTGATTTTTGAACATTTTTGGTATATTTGCAATGGTGAACACTGGAGGGTATTCATTGGGAGGTGCTATGCACTCAGATTTAAGAGGAAAGAGAGACTGCAAATGGGATTATAGTTTACAGGGTTGGTGGGATTGAGAATTGATTTTCTTTGTGAAGAATATTATGATGGTGGCATAGTTTGAAGTGCAAAGACGAGGACCTGTGAAAGAGGTCACTGGATAACCTGCCACCGTGAGAATTGAAGGAGCAGGAAGTGAATCTTTGTCAGGGTGAAGGAGAAAGGGCATGGGGATGGTGTTAGAGAAAACCTACAGTTTGGACAGAGGGGAGAAATTGAGTATATGCCCTGGTGAACTAGGATAAGGAAGGAAAGCAACAGAAACAGCTGATCGGGTTATGCCCCAATGAAATTTCCTCCTTGGTCGTCTTTTTTTGTTGTTGAAGATGGTGGAATAGGAATTAAAGGCAGGAATGCTGGAAACTATTTCTTAGTACCTAGTGATTAAACATTGCAAAGATGTATCTACAATTCTTTCACCTATCAACAAATAGAATTCATGTTCCTTATTCACTCCGATCAAGACTTTTCATTCCTCTGGTCTTCTGACTTCAGGCCTGGATACCACTGATTTCAAATCAAACTGTGCTCCTTTTTCCCCATGATACTGAGGGGAAATGCACTGAAACTCTTCCTTCCTGATCTGAAAACCCATTTGTGCACACTGGTCACATGCAGGATTAGCAATAGCTGTAACTGTCCTGATCTGTTTTGAACCATCAGCAGTTGTTTTGTGGAGTATTTTGCTGTGAAGTATTTTTGTCAATCCTGAGGATGTGGAAGGACCTATGTAAAAGCAAGTTATTTTCATGTGTAAATGTTTATATGAGCAACAAAATCAGGAATTGCTGGAAAATCTTAGGTCTGGCAGCATCTGTGGAGAGAAATCAGATTTTCTGAGTGACCCTTCCTCAGATGAAGTTAACATCTGTACAACCACTTGAATTGTCATTTAAGGAAAGAACAGATTAAGAAAAATAACTTTTTGGATGAGCTTGATGTATTTTACTTCCTTTGGGTGCTAACAATTTGTATTTTTTTGACAGATGCCAAACTTCTATCCAACTACAATTGTCATGTTATGGTCAGGGATAAAACCTACTCTTCATCGGGAGAATGTGCTGTACTTGTTAATCTAGTACCTGTTTCTGGAAAGTTCTGCAAAACTAAGGCGAAAAGAAGATCCAAATCTCAATAATTGCGTAATGAAGATTTTGTCCTTTTACTGGCAACCTTTTTAATATTGACCCTTTTTTAAAAAGCAATATGTACCATTTATTTGTATGAATTACACTGGTGCTTTTTTTTTGGTCTTTTGTAACAATTCCCTCCAATCTTACTAATGGCACGGAAATTGAAAGGATTTGTGCACAAGGTTTGATTGTTAATTTGTTTTGATTCCAAGTTTAATATGATCGGATGCTTCATTGAAAGGTTCTGTTGGATTTAAGTTGT
This sequence comes from Chiloscyllium punctatum, assembly GCF_047496795.1. Taxonomy (NCBI): domain Eukaryota; kingdom Metazoa; phylum Chordata; class Chondrichthyes; order Orectolobiformes; family Hemiscylliidae; genus Chiloscyllium; species Chiloscyllium punctatum. The sequence goes on from NC_092770.1 coordinate 53,123,214, forward strand.
TGTATGCGGTTCCCTTTGGAACGATTAGTTTGATATTAGATTTGGTCAGAAGCTGTGATATTGACTGACTTGAGTACCTCAGTTGAATTGTGCATGGTGCTCAATTTCACTATATACGTCTCACCAATTTTCAGATACTAAGTATTGAACAAAGTGCCACTGTGAACAAAGAAATAAGTTACTGGGTAAAAGTTTCTTGTGATAAGTCCAGAATGTATTATGATTTTATACACTGGTAAATTTGCTTTACTGTTTACAAAGGCATTTTTCATATTTAACTGTATAACTTTTACCTCCGTTTTCTACTGTGCAAGTTACGTTTTGAATGATGTTTGACAGTGATAGAAATTAACTATTGTTTAGTTTGTGGTTAGTTCCTTTTATTTAGATTGTTAAAATTGTACATTATTAAAAAGTATTGACAAAGTTCAAATCAATTTCTAACTTTACTGTGAAATGGTTGCAGTATGCTGGAGATTTGGAGGAATTTTCAATTTGATTTTGAAGTGCTCTTTTTTTATACAACCAACATTTCTGAAAGCATTGTAACTATTATAAGTCTAACACTAAGCTTTCAAATCAACTTTGTGTTAATGTCTTGAAGGTTATTTTCTTAAGGTTGACTGTTTTAATATAATGGCAGTAAGAATGAGGTTTGATGTCAAGATAGTTCTTTGAATAAGCCACAATTCTGTATAAATTTAATCCTATGTTAAGTGCTCTGCAGTATTGTTCCATCCATCTGTCAGCCTTGCAAACAACCTTTGTTAAAAGATCTCCTTTAATAATAGAATATTGGAGACAGATGGTTAATTTTTGCACATTAACTGTTAACTCATTTATGCTAAATCTTCAGTTTGAGTTGCTCCTCTCTAATTCAAATTAGTCTAAATTCTCCCAATGAATACAATAGATAGCAACCTGCTTTTTCTCTGACACTTCAGTTATCTCAGTTGGCTGGACACTTGGCTTTCAATACAAAGTAATGCTAATAACATGGCTTCAATTCCTACAGTGTGTGTCGTCACCATAAACATAAACACCAACCCTTTATCCGCTGTACTCTTATTTGCTAGTCATTTTTCTTCTGTCCGGCTTGCTCGAGATACTTAAGGCTGGAAGCAATTATCAAATTGCATTAAAGAATCCTGACCACCTGAATGTGATTCAAAATCGCACTTTATCCTTGACTGAGTTTAATTTGTCAGCCTGGTGTTCAAACTGCAACAGAGAGCTGATTACAAGAGAGCTATTTCATGTGTTGGGAGCTGGGAGTATTCTCTTGCACTTGATGAACACAGAGACAACATTCTGTTGCCTAACTTTTGGCAGGACAGGTTATAGTTGCAACACAATATCTGGATCAGAGTTTAACTATTAGTAATAGTGAGCCATAAATCGGCCATTGGTATTTGAGCTACAAATGAAACTGCCTTCGTATTCTGCCATTGCACTGACTAATTCCAAGGTAAGCTGCTGATCAGAATTTTAAACAGTTTAATAACTTTACTGGGCCCAGTATCAAGCAGCAAGTTGCAAAACTGTCCTATGTTAGATTTTACTTTGGTCAGCATTTGCTAAATAATCGTATCACAAAGTGTGCAAAGAATTGTACTGACAATAGAGTCAGTTGGGTGCACAGAATGGAGTTGAAAGTTACATTAAAACACAGGATCCTGTTCCTTTCCAATAAAAAGAAAAGGTATATAAACAGCACCTGTTCACACTCCACAAAATTGGCATCGCATCTCTAGTTCATTGATCAAAGCATTGCTTTTAGAAATCAGTTGATCTGCTTGGCATATAACTGTCAATCATCACCTAACTGGTGAATTTTCTATAGCAGTGCTTCTAACAGTCAGCTGATGTCTACTTCCTAAAGTGTGGTGCCCATTTCTGCTGAGAATATTTCAAATAGGTTCTAACTAAGGTTTTGTGTAACTGCAGCATAGCTTCTGCATCCTTGTACTCCAATCCTCGAGATTTGAAGGTCAGCATTCCATTAGCTTTCTTGACTATTTTCTGTATGTGTTTTGTGATATTTTAAAAATCTATGCACCGACCTCCTGAGACTCTTTAATATTCACTATGTTTAACTTCATGCCATTGAGAAAGTACACTGATCTATCTTTTGTTTTAATCCAAAATTAATAACTTCACACTTGCTTACATTAAAATCCATCTGCCACAGTTTTGCCTATTCAAGCAGTCTATCTTTGTAATTTTTGTGCTACCATATGTATAATGCTGCATAACTTCGCGATGATCTAAGTTTAATAAATGATGTGAATAATTGAGGCCCGAACACACATTATTGTGTGACACCACTGATACACATTATCCCTACTTTGTCACCTGCCACTCAGCCAATTTCCCAGCCATGTCCGTAATTTGCCTTCAGTTCCGTAGACATCAGTAGTCATTCCTCTGATTTAAGGTCCAGAAACTATGCTGAGCACACTCTAGAAACAAAAACAGAAATTGCTGGAAAAGCTCAGCAGATCTGGTAGTATCTGTGGAGAGAAATCAGAGTTAATGGTTCAGGTTGAGTGACCCTTCCTCCGAGCTGAACCTGAAGTGTTAACTCTGGTTTCTCTTCACAGCTGCTGCCAGACCTGCTGAGCTTTTCCAGCAATTTGTTTGTTTCTGGTTTACAATTACACTCCAGAAATTCTCTACCTTGTTAACAGGTGCTTGTCTGTCTCTCCAACCTATTTTAAAATTAAAATTCCCCATTAGCATTACTATGGCTTTGTTGCACATTGCCTAATTTCTGCATTAAATAGGAATTGGCTATTTGCACTTTCTTCATCCTAAGTTACAGCTAATTAGGGGCTTTATTTTGGAGTCATTATTAATTACCAAATTAATTGAAGTTAAACCATGCCACGTACCACAGTGGGATTTGCACCCATGTCCCTGGAGCATTAACCAGTGTCCCTAGATTAACTCAGTGACAGTGCCACTACACTACCACTGCTTGACTGTACAGCATTTTCTTTGAGTATTAATGGTAGGTATCTGTACCTTCATTCTCAGAATAATGTGTGCAATTTTCTATTACTACCTTTTAAACCAGCAGTTTGCTTGGTTTCCAGATCAGGGCCCATAAAAACTAGCTCATGTTGTATCGGTGCTTTATTCTGTTAAATCATGTAAATACATTGCAAGTATGGCTGCTGTAAATCGATCAAAAGACTTTTCAAGTGGAAAGTCAAATACTACAGCCTAGGTACATTTGTAAAAGCATACTTTGGCAGGAAATAGTTAGCCGGAAACATACAGGATTAGATTTCTATTAAACTTGTCTTTGCTCAGTTCCTCTTGATCACTGGACTCTTGCAAATAAAATATAGAAACTAAGAAAAATGAGAGATTCTGTTGCTGCATTACATTGACCTGCAATTGGAACCCTTGAAAACTTAAGCATTTGGAGATTGGCCATGATATGGAGGTGCTGTGTGACTTAATGGCATTTGGAGATTGTGGAAGATGCCATGGAGGATGACCTCTAAACCAGCTGAACTGCCACATTAGGGTTAGTCTCCTATCTTCACTCGGTTAATTACATCTGTCTTCTAAGAGTAGTTAGGATCCCAGCAATTGTATGTGGTTATTCTACCAGAGTGAATTAGAAAGATGTATTTATTCATCAAAAAGTAGATGAGCTCTCCACTGAGAACTCATCCCAGTTATTTCTTAATGTTTAAGTGGTTAATCTTTGCAGCTCTAACACATCCTTTTATTTTCTTCCCCCCCTTGTCTTACTGGCGGAAGGCCTTTTATTGTGGCAAAGATAAACATCCGTGACAAATTTCAAATGGAGTTCCTGGAAAGCTAGAGATTGATTTGAGAGGGGAATAATCTCAGGCGACTGACTGTGGAGTTTGTACATTCTCCCAGTTTCTGCATGGGTTTCCTCTGGGTGCTCCAGTTTCCTCCCACAGTCCAAAAATGTGCAGGTTAGGTGAATTGGCCATGCTAAATTACCCGTAGTGTTTGGTGAAGGGGTAAATGTAGGGGAATGGGTCTGGGTGGGTTGCGCTTCGGCTGGTCGGTGTGGCCTTGTTGGGCCGAAGGGCCTGTTTACACACTGTAATGTAATCTAATCTTTACGTACTCCCAGGTCTCACTGGAGGAGTATGCTGGAAATCAGGAAGCTAAAGGTTTTTATCAAAATATTCAAAGTTCCCAGTTTCTGTCTTTTGTATGCCAATATCTGGGTTCTGTTTTTGAACAAGAATTACTACTACAAATTAGCAGACTCTAGCTGTGAGCTGTTAACATCAACTCCACGAGTTAGTACTCTAACCCCCTGAAACAGACAACAATCGTTGGTGTTTTGGATGGAGGGCAGAACTGGAAATGTAATTCAATGGCCCCTAGCCAGAGAGTCCACTGCAATGATCCTTTTTGCATTTTAGGAATTGTTATTCTTTAAGTTCTATTCTCCATGTACTTCTCACTTGTATGAGAACAATGGATTTGCAATTATAGAATCGCTGCCTTATTAGCTTTTTTTTAAAAAAAGCTTACAACAGCTGGTGAGGAAACACAAATTGACTTTCTTTCAGTTCCAGTATTTTCTACTGCAGAGAGAGATGCATCTCCTTTTCCAGATGTCCAAAAAACACATTGGCTCCTGGGTAGCTGAAAGTGTGAACAATCACATTTGTTGACAGGCTAATGACCTTTGTCATTTACAATGGTTCTGGAGTGGTGACCTAATCAGCTACTTGCTGATGGCTGAATTTCACTTTGTACATATCCTGCTGTTGGCAGTCTGTTTGAAACTAACTTCTTCACTGAACAAAGCAGCAATGGGGAAAAAAAAAACCCACTTGTAATGGGTTTTGGTAACTTGCTTTCAGAAGTGCAGCAATCCCTTCCACAATCCTTGGTTTTAAAACAGGCCTTTTCACATTTCACCCTCAATGCATACTGTCTTTATAACACTGTACATTTAATGTAAATATTATTAAAGATAAATGTGTCGTAATGACTATCATTCTATATAAAGGTGGTAAAAACAATGACTGCAGATGCTGGAAAGCAAATACTGGATTAGTGGTGCTGGCAGAGCACAGCAGTTCAGGTAGCATCCAACGCGCAGCGAAATCGACGTTTCGGGCAAAAGCCCTTCATCAGGAATAAAGGCAGTGAGCCTGAAGCATAGAGAGATAAGCTAGAGGAGGGTGGGGGTGGGGAGAAAGCATGGAGTGCAATAGGTGAGTGGGGGAGGGGATGAAGATGATAGGTCAAGGAGGAGAGGGTGGAGTGGATAGGTGGAAAAGGAGATAGGCAGGTCGGACAAGTCAAGGAGATAGTGCTGAGCTGGACGTTTGAAACTAGGATGAGGTGGGGGAAGGGGAAATGAGGAACCCCAGGGCATCAATGTGGACTTCAACAGCTTCCTCATTAATATGCATCCACCTATCATACCACCAAACATGAATAAACTAAATACTGGAAAGACTCTATATGGATGTCTGTGCATGCTCCTAAGTAATTCCATCTTGGATACCTGATACCAACATCTCAGGGCACACTCCATGGGCAGTGACAGCACACACCCTACATCCACCGATCTTGGCATCAGACACTTGTTAGACTCTCAACATCATCATACCACACTGCCATACTTCCAGTTCACCTCTGTATGATGAAGCTGCACCCTGGGTGAACTAACAACTAGCATTCTGCTGCTGCAGCAAGGCCACTTTACAGGTAGGGACCGTTGTCAGGCTTACGGATTGGACCAAGTTGTATCACAGGGCTGCTTTTTTGATCTCTTAGCATTCACTCACTTCGAGCTTACCTGGATACGCACAGCATCCCTACAATACTGTGCCTTTTTGCTCTTTTATTTCCATCTTAAATTTATCTGCTGACCCTCCTCCCACTACCAAAAAGGTCACAGCATTCTAAGCCATTTTGAAAATTCAATCAATGCAATAAACTTCACTACAATACCCTTGTACTATGCTTAAAACTTTCATGTAACAGTTTCTTCTGAAAGAGATGCAGCTCTCTTAAATTCAATGAAATCCTGGTCAAGAACTTCCACTTTATTTGATCTCTGTTGATGGTGTATCTGGACAAGTCAGATCCTAGGATGAAACTTAGCTTGGATAGATCATTTTGTTTTTCTTTAGTTAATACATGGCACTGAATCACTGAGATATATTCACGCAACCCTGTAGACTTTCTTTAACAACAGAACGGAAGTCTATTACATAAGAGGAAATTAAAATCAAAACAAAGCAAGTTACTTAAATAAAAAACATAGTTGGAATGCTGTAAAACAATTTCAACTTGGTTCTTGACACTATCTGCTACATAGATTCAATTTAACGCAATCCTCCTCAAGGCAAGCTCAATATATGCAACTTTTTAAAAAAAAGTCCAATCTCTAAGTACATAGAAAACTGACTATCATCAGCAGATCTATTTTAGTTTAGATATGGCATCTTATTTTCAGTACCATAAATTATTCAATGACCAAAGTACATTAATTGATTTTTATCCTAACTAATATCTTTGAAATCAATTGTTTTATATCATGTAGCTTGATTGTAAAAGAAAGATGCTGGAGAATGATTCCTAACGAATGATAATTAGTGTTTGGCACTGCAATTCAGTCCTTTGTGCTGGTAATAAATGGCCAAGTGGTATTTATTTCCTCTGGTATTTTTATTTTCACTGGGCTGTTAAAAACCCAGAATAGATGTCTTCATATTACCTCAGGTTTATTGGGATGTTGCCTGAAGAATGTCCATCAATTAAACTGAGTGTTTTTCACACTTAGAGAAATTTACTTAAATGAAGACATCAAAAATTCAACAAATACCATGCAAGTTGAAATACAACATACTTTGGTCTGAGTATGGGCTATAACAGTTTCTGTGAAGAGAGTTCATTTGTTGGATCACTTAATTGTAATATCATCTTAAGCCAAGATTGTTTCCTGAGAATTTAGAGTTTTTGCTTAATCTTGGGACATCACTGACATTGACAATGTGTTGTGCCATCATCATGGTGATTTTCTTTCAGCTTTAAAGGCAAGTAAAAGCTCCATGGCTTGAATATGGGACTGAACATGACCAGGTAGACATCACAAATTTCCTTTCTTGACATTTATTTATACAACAAATCAAGAATTGCCATAGCTTTTATTTTGCTTTTCCACATTGCCAGTTCACATATTTCAAAATATATTGAATTTTGCTTCACAACTACAACCTGGCAAGTTGTGAAGTCCAGTGGAATTAGCCGCTGCACTGAGAAGTTACCTCTGTGCTTCCCTTTTGGACTGATCTTTTGAGAAAGTGATGTACAAGTACCCTTAGAATGAGACAGAAGACCAATATGTCCTGATTTATGTAGTGAATATTATAAAACTAACAGATAAAGAGTGGATATTCAGCACATTCTAAATTATACTTATAAACAAAATCACAAAGGACTAGCTGATGTGTGTTAACATGATTATACTGCGGTAGAAACATGCTTTTTCTCATGTTTAGTTCTACATTTTTGGTTCAGTTTTATTACGAGCTAAGTGTCGACAGAGTATATTTTTAAATTGTGTCATTGTATTCTTACAACTAATCATTCAGAAGGAAGATGCCACGTGACAAAAACAAAGGAAGTATTTGGCAGAAGCAGTAATTTACATTTCTGATAGATTGCAAGAAGTAGCTGGGAGAAAAGAGAAGGGAGGCTGGAAGTGCTGCTTTGAGTGTAGAAGTAGTAAACTAGAAGCAGCAATTTGGGATTGGTGTGGATGGAGATTTCTAGTATTATTTTAGATACAGCTCAAAGAAGAATCCTGAAAGCTAGTAATAATTGAATGGGACAAGTGCTAGTAGATCTAGGAAGGGGAAAAGTACTAGTTTGGTACAGGATAGAATCATGGAAATACCAGCTGCAACTAGTTTGGAGAGGGAGAAGCAAGTTGAATTTAACGGGAGGGAGAGGAGTGTTGGAATTTATTACTTTTGAACTTCACATAAAACCTAGAATTCTGAAAATTTATGCTGGAGAATGACTGTGTTCCTTTTCTCAGGGGGTGGTAGATGGGGTCTAACTCGATGTATTTGTTGATAGTTCTGGTTAGAATGCCATGCTTCTAGGAATTCTCATGCATGTCTTTGTTTGGCTTGTCCTAGGATGGATGTAAGTGACTTCACCACAGGAAATAATATCACCAAAGGAAATGACTTGACCAACCCAAAGAAACCCAAACATATAGATAGAAAGCAGGAAGTTTCAGCATTGCTTTGCATAAAGTCCACTGAAGATGTTACCTAGTAAGGTAATGAAATGTCTGGAAATGAACCTTTTCAGCTCAGCGAGCAAACCTGTATCCAAAACCTCAACCTGAGCTACAAATCTTCTCAAAACTCACTAAAAGTAATACTTTACAAACTAACAGCTGAGGTTTGTTCTGATATAAAGGTTCAACGTGATTGTCTGCCCACTGGGTCTCAGACTTTAAGTCTTCCTTTCTTGGTTCCTCAGGATTGGTCCTTTAGTATCCTAATCTAACAAACATAACTTTAATATAAATATATAAACTCCTCAACATCTTCAGGATTTCAACTATAATTTCCGAGTCTACTTTAACTGCTAAAGTTTTGAGGAGAAAGTGAGGACGGCAGATGCTGGAAATCAGAGTCAAAAAGTATGGTGCTGGAAAAGCACAGCCAGTCAGGCAACATCCGAGGAGCAGGAGAATGTTTCATCATGCCTGATGAAGAACTTATGCTCGACTCTCCTGTTTTTCCAAAACCACACTTTTTGACTCTGCTAAAGCTTCTAGCCCGGCTGCATCTGCAGTTTCTCTCAGCAAGAACCCCCCCCCCACCGCCTTCAGCAATGATTTTGCAATTCTCTGGGCAATGGGAAGAGTTGACACGCTGCCCCCAGACAATTTGAATTTGGTTGCCCTATAGGTTGGTGCATGTTGCATCTCCACAATCTTAGGTGCTGTGTGAGTCCACAGTCCCTTACCAGCATTGGATATCTGAGGCAATTCACCATTGTCAGTAACTATATGAATTTTGGGAAGAGATGTACATGGTGTGCTAGCTGTTGTTGACAAAGCCACACATTCAGAAATTCTCCTAAATCTTTCCACTTTTTCCTGTCGCTCCACCTCTATGCTCCTCAAAACCTACCTCTGCCTATGTTCTGGTAATTTGTCGACTTATTCCCTTCCACAATAGTCAAAAATGAGCTGATAGTCTTCATGGGAAGATCCTTGAAATATGTTGCGACATCAAACATACTTATAACTGCAGGTTACCTTATGAAGGAATCTGGGCATAAGAGGTTAAAAGACCTAGGAGGGCTTAAAGGGTTAAAAGATTTCATTTTTCTAATACTGTGGCCCTTAAATAAATGCTTATCTCCGCTTTCCAAGCATACAGTGTGTAAATCATAAATTTAAAATCATGGGTACTTAATGAATGGTAATCCTTGATAAAATGGTTTTCGACAGATGGCTCAAGACCGCAGTCAAATGAATTATGATAGTCTGAATAAGCTGGGAACTGTAGCCAGCAGAAAAGATATTATTACAGTTGTTATGGGGGACTTCAGCATGTAGATAGACTGGGAGAATCAGGATAGTACAGGAGCCCAAGCAAGGGAGTTTGTGGAGTGCCTCCGAGATCATCAGCCATGATTGAATGGCGGAGTGGACTCGATGGGCCGAATGGCCTTACTTCCACTCCTATGTCTTATGGTCTTATGGATTCTTAGAACAGCTGGTGCTGGAGCCTACCAGGGAGAAGGGAATTCTGGATCTGTTGTGCAACGAACCGGATTTGATCAGGGACCTCAAAGTGAAGGAGCCATTAGGAGGTAGTGACCATAATACAATAAGCTTTAGTCTGCAATTTGGAAGGGAGAGGGTACAATCGGAAGTGACAATTTCTCAGTTGAACAAAGGGAACTATGGAGCTATGAGGGAGGAGCTGGCAAAAGGTCAATGGTGCAATACCCTATCAGGGATGGCAGTGGAGCAACAAAGGCAGGTATTTCTGGGTATAATGCAGAAGATGCAGGATCAGTTCATTCTAAAAAGGGAGAAAGATCCTAAGAGGAGGCAGGGGTGGCCGTGGCTGACGAGGAAAGTCAAGAAACATATAAAGTGAAAAGAGAAAAAGTATAACATAGCAAAGATGAGTGGGAAAATGGAGGACTGGGAAGCTTTTAAAGAACAACAGAGGATTACTAAAAAGAGAAAAAATGGGGTACGAAGGTAAACTGGCCAAAAATATAAAGGAGGATAATAAAAGCTTTTTTTAGATATGTGAAAGGAAAAAAGGGCTAAGACTAAATTTGGGCCCTTGAAGACAGAAACAGGTGAATATATTATGGGGAACAAAGAAATGGCGGAAGAGTTGAATTGGTACTTCAGATCTGTCTTCACTGGGGAGACACAAGCAATCTCCCAGAGTTAATAGTGGCTGAAGGACCTGAACTGAAGTGAATTTATATTCGCCAAGAAATGGTGTTGGAGAAGCTATTAGGCCTGAAGGCTGATAAGTCCCCGCGACCTGATGGTCTACATCCCAGGGTACTGAAGGAGGTGGCTCTAGAAATCGTGGATGCGTTGGTGATCATTTGCCAATGTTCTATAGATTCAGGATCAGTGCCTGCGGATTGGAGGGTGGCTAATGTCCCACTTTTTAAGAAAGGAGGCAGAGAGAAAGCAGGGAATTATAGACCAGTTGGTCTGACCTCAGTGGTGGGAAAGATACTGGAGTTAATTACAAAGGATGAAGTTACAACACATCTGGATAGATGCAACAGGATAGGTCAAAGTCAGCATGGATTTATAAAGGGGAAATCATGCTTGACTAATCTGGAATTTTTTGAGGATGTAACTCTGAAGATGGACAAGGGAGATCCAGTGGATGTAGTATACCTGGACTTTCAGAAAGCTTTTGATAAAGTCCCTCATACGAGGTTAGTGAGAAAAATTAGGGCACATGGTATTGAGGGCAAAATACTGACTTGGATTGAAAATTGGTTGGCTGACAGGAAACAAAGAGTGGTGATAAATGGCTCCCTTTCGGAATGGCAGGCGGTGACCAGTGGGGTACTGCAGGGATCTGTGCTGGAACCGCAGCTTTTTACAATATACATTAATATTGTAGATAGTATTAAAAGCAATATTAGCAAATTTGCTGATGATACAAAGCTGGGTGGCAGGGTGAAATGTGATGAGGATGTTAGAAGATTACAGGGTGACCTGTTCAGGCTAGGTGAGTGGACAGATGCATGGCAGATGCAGTTTAATGTGGATAAATGTGTGGTTATCCACTTTGGCAAGAACAGGAAGGCAGATTACTACCTAAATGGAGTCAAGTTAGGTGAAGGGGCAGTACAACAAGATGTAGGTGTTCTTATACATCAGTCAATGAAGGCAAGCATGCAGGTACAGCAGGCAGTGAAGAAAGCTAATAGCATGCTGGCCTGCATAACAAGAGGAATTGAGTACAGAAGCAAAGAGGTTCTTCTGCAGCTGTACAGGGCCCTGGTGAGACCGCACCTGGAATATTGTGTGCAGTTTTGGTCTCCAAATTTGAGGAATGACATGCTGGCTATTGAGGGAGTGCAGCGTAGGTTCACAAGGTCAATTCCTAGAATGGCGTGACTATCTTACGCTGAAAGATTGGAGAGACTGGGCTTGTATGCGCTTGAGTTTAGAAGACTGAGAGGGGATCTGATTGAGACGTGCAAGATTATTAAAGGATTGGACACTCTGGAGGCAGGCAGCATGTTTCCGCTGATGGGTGAGTCCCGAACCAGAGGACACAGTTTAAAAATAATGGGTAGGCCATTTAGAACAGAGATGAGGAGAAATTTCTTCACACAGGGAGTGGTAGGTATGTGGAATGCTCTGCCCCAGAAGGCTGTGGAGGCCAAGTCTTTGGATACTTTCAAGAGAGAGTTGGATAGAGCTCTTCAGGATATCAAGGGTTATGGGGCTAAGGCAGGGACAGGATACTGATTGAGGATGATCAGCCATGAACATAATGAATGGTGGTGCTGGCTCAAAGGGCAGAATGGCCGACTCCTGCACCTATTGTCTATAATCACAACTAACTTGTCTCAAAATCACAATCAGACTTTTGATAAAAAAATTATCAAAATGAGTGCAAATTTCAAAGAAACCCAGAAGTTAGAGTAAAATGAACATTAATTGCGCACCAAACTTGCTTTGAATTGGGGTACAACAGTCATCTTTGGAAAGAAATTGAGGGAACAGCATATGTAGTAGATGGTCATATTGTGCCTTCAGATTCAGTGAAGATATAGCTATGAGAGTAGAATCATAATGATCCTCCTCTTAACTCATTCTGTTTCACTACCAATGCTTTTCACATAACCTGGTGAGTTAAGATAAATCTTGTTTTATTAGTTGGATATTAAACATTTTACTGTAACAACACTTTAGAAGTAGGATTCCCAATTAGAAACAAGATTTTAAAAATCTTTTCCGAAGGACAGTTAACGCTCCAGTTGACAGTCTCATATGGGAATTTCATTGTCTAATAATTAACAAAGTTTGTAATTTATATCTTCTTTATATATCATACAGGGGAGCTTGTTTTGCAATAAGAACCAACAGCAGCTGAGAGATAAGAGTCAAAAGAAAGTTAGATTGCTCTCATTAGCATATGTACACAGGATAGATCGAGTGAATCCTCAGAGTACAAAGGCAGTAGGTGTACATTGAAGAGGGAAATCAGGAGGGCAAAAAGGGGACATGAGATAGCTTTGGCAAATGGAATTAAGGAGAATCCAACGTGTTTTTATAAATATATTAAGGACAAAAGAATAATTAGGGAGATAATAGGGCCTTTCAAAGATCAGCAAGGTGGCCTTTGTGTGGAGTCACAGGAGATGGGGAGATACTAAACAAGTATTTTAAATCAGTTTTTACTGTGGAAAGAGGAAATGGACGATATAGAATGCAGGGAAATAAATTGTGACATCTTGAAAAATGGCCATATTACAGAGGAAGAAGTGCTGGATGTCTTGAAACATATGAAAATGGATAAGTTCCCAGGACCTGATCAGGTGTACCCTAGAACACTGTGGGAAGCTAGGGAAGTGATTGCTGGGCCCCTTGCTGAGATATTTTTCATCATTTATATAAATGATTTGGATGTGAACATAGAAGGAATGGTTAGCAAGTTTGCAGATGACACCAAAATTGGAGGTGTAGTGGACAGTGAGGAAGGTTGCTCATACCTGAAACATTGATTCTCCTGCACCTTGGATGCTGCCTGACCTGCTGCGCTTTTCCAGCAACACATTTTCAGCTCTGATCTTCAGCATCTGCAGTCCTCACTTTCTCCTATCTCAGATTACAGCAGGATCTTATCAGATGAGCCAATGGCTGAGAAGTGGCAGATGAGAATTTAGATAAATGCAAGGCGCTGCATTTTGGGAAAGCAAAAATTAGCAGGACTTATAAACTTAATGGTAAGGTCCTCGAGAGTGTTGCTGAACAAAGGGATCTTGGAGTGCAAGTTCATAACTCCTTGAAAGTAGAGTTGCAGTTAGATAGGGTAGATTAGATTACTTACAGTGAGGAAACAGGCCCTTTGGCCCAAGAAGTCCACACCGACCCACTGAAGCGCAACCCACCCATTCCCCTACATTTACCCCTTCATGGCCAATTCACCTAACCTGCACATTTTTGGACTGTGGGAAGAAACGGGAGCACCCAGGAGGAAACCGGGCGGCACGGTGGCACAGTGGTTAGCACTGCTGCCTCTCAGCACCAGAGACCTGGGTTCAATTCCTGCCTCAGGCGACTGACTGTGTGGAGTTTGCACATTCTCCCCGTGTCTGCGTGGGTTTCCTCCGGGTGCTCCGGTTTCCTCCCACAGTCCAAAGATGTGCAGGTCAGGTGAATTGGCCATGTTAAATTTCCCGTAGTGTTAGGTAAGGGGTAGATGTAGGGGCATGGGTGGGTTGCGCTTCGGCGGGGCGATGTGGACTTGTTGGGCCGAAGGGCCTGTTTCCACAATGTAAGTAATCTAATCTAATCTAAACCCACGCAGGCACAGGGAGAATGTGCAAACTCCACGCCATCAGTCACCTGAGGCAGGAATTGAACCCGGATCTCTGGCGCTGTAAGGCAGCAGTGCTAACCATTGTGCCACCGTGCCGCCCATGGGTAGTGAAGATGATGTTTGGTATGCTTTCCTTTATTGGTCAGAGTATTGAGTACAGGAGTTGGACATTGGTTAGGCCACTTTTGGAAAATGGCGTGCCATTCCTGTTTCCTTCCTATCGGCAGGATGTTGTAAAACTTGAAAGTGTTCAGAAAAGATTTACAAGGATGTTGTCAGGATTGGAGGATTTGAGCTATAGGTAGACGTTAAATAGGTAAAAACTCATCTTCTGCCTCGGAACACTTCAACCCCAGGGCATCAATGTGGACTTCAACATTTTCCTCATTTCCCCTTCCCCCACCTCACCCCAGTTCCAAACTTCCAGCTCAGCACTGTCCCTAGGACTTGTCCGGACTTGTCCTACCTGCCTATCTCCTTTCCCACCTATCCACTCCACCCTCTCCTCCCTGACCTAACACCTTCATTCCCTCCCCCACTCACCCATTGTACTTTCTCCCCACCCCCACCCTCCTCTAGCTTATCTCTTCACCCTTCAGGCTCACTGCCTTTATTCCTGATGAAGGGCTTTTGCCCGAAATGTCGATTTTGCTGCTCCTTGGATGCTGCCTGAGCTCTTCCAGCACCACTAATCCAGAAAGAGGTTAAATAGGCCAGGGCTGTCTTACCGGAGCGTTGGAGGTTGAGGGGTGACCTTATAGAGTTTTATAAAATCATGACTGGTATGGATACAATAAATAGTCATTGTCGGGGAGTCTAGAACTAGAGGGAATAGGTTTAGAATGAGGGGGAAAGATATAAAAAAGACCTAAGGGGTAACTTTTTCACGCAGAGGGTGCGTGTGTGGAATGGGCTGCCAGAGAAAGTGGTGGAGGCTGGTACAACTGCAACATTTAAAAGGCATCTGGATGGGTATATGAATAGGAAGGGTTTAGAGGGATATAGGCCAGGTGCTGGCAGGTGGGACTAGATTGGATTGGGATATCTGGTCAGTTTGGACTAGTTGGACTGAAGGATCTGTTTCCGTGCTGTACACCTCTATGACTCTGTGAGTCTATGTGTGTGTTAATTATGCAAACATTAAGCCTGACTTGCTACTTGGCTGGCATTTCTCACATGAACTATGACTGAGCACAAGGAACGATGTAAACAGATAAGAGCCTGGACAGCGCAGTGGAAAAAACAAGAATTTGCAAGACGAGAAAAAAAGAGCTGAAAACGCAAGGAAAAACCCAAAGACAAAAGCTGCAAGAAGTTATTGTGCATTCACTACCTGATCATGATATGAGAAGGGTATGGCTCACGTTAGAATGTCAATCACTATGTAAATTTATTGCTAGAGATTGCCTGCAAACTTAATGGGATAACTTCAAACAAGTTTATTAAGTAGTCTCATGATTGAATATTTTGTCTGTCTATGTCCATAAAAATTAGGAGCCTGAAGCTCACCAAACCAGCAGTGGCACCCCGGTTGGGATTGCCGAAATTGTAAATGTTGTTTGGAGTCTTGCGATAACAAGTCTAACCAACATATTACTTGGAAGAAAAAACTTTTGGGGTGTGTAAGGACCTTTTCGAACCCATCAAAGTGATCATTGGCACTGAACAAGAGTAGATGAAACTATGTTTGATTTGATTTCATTTGATTTATTAATGTCTTATAGTGAAGAGTTCGCATTGTATGTTAACCAGACAAATCATACCTCACATGACTACATCTGTGGAAGGATTCAAAATGTGGCAGGAACAAAAAAGTAAGTCAGTTGAGCACACTGGGAGCATGGACAGAAAGTCTGCAACTAAACACCTATACAAACTAACACTAACCGCAAGTGGTTCCAGTTAAGCGAGAAAACAGGAAGTTCTAAAACCACACTTGACTGATGTTGCAAGAGCTTAAGGTAGATGAACTGCTATGTTGCTAAGATTTGAAATCAAGATAAGATTGGTCTGATATATTGTTAAGGCTTGAAATTGATATGTGATTGGTCTGTAAGAGGGATATGGATTAGTGTATAAAAGTGCGATTGTAACCACCAAAAGGCAGAGTAACCAGGCTAGGGTTCTGTGACCCTGCTGGTTGACTCTCCTTGCATGCAAGTCATAAAGGAAGCTGTGTGAAGTGTACTGTTGTCAGGCTGATCATTTTGATATATCAGGGCAATAGAACAGAATGCAGAATATAGTGTCCCAGCTACAGAGTGTGCTGTGAAAGATCAACTCTAATATAGGACAGGTTGGTTCATAAGTCTGGGTAAATACAAGGACTGCACATGCTGGAAACCAGAGTCTAGAGTAGAGTGGTGCTGGAAAAGCACAGCAGGTCAGGCAGCATCCGAGGAACAGGAAAATCGACGTTTCAGGCAAAAGCCCTTCATCAGGAATAGAGGCAGGGTGTCTGCAGAGTAGAGAGATAAATGAGAGGGAGGTGGGGAGAAAGTAGCATAGAGTACAATTTGTGAATGGGGGTGGGGATGGAGGTGATAGGTCAGAGAGGAGGGTGGAGTGGATAGGTGAAAAGGAAGATAGACATGTAGGACAGGTAATGAGGGCGGTGTTGAGCTGGATGGTTGGAGCTAGGGTGAGGTGGGGGAAGGGGAAATGAGGAAACTGGTGAAATCCACATTGATGCCCTGGAGTTGAAGTGTTCCGAGGCAGAAGATAAGGCATTCTTCCTCCAGATGTCGGGTGGTGAGGGAGCGGTGGTGGAGGAGGCCCAGGACCAGCATGTTCTCGGCAAAGTTGGAGGGGGAGTTGAAATGTTGGGCCACAGGGCAGTGGGGTTGATTGGTGTAGGTGTCCCGGAGATGTTCCCTAAAGCGCTCTGCTCGGAGGCATTCAGTCTCCCCAATGTAGAGGAGACCGCATTGGGAGCAACAGATACAATAACTTATATTGGTGGATGTGCAGATAAAACTTTGATGGATGCGGAAGGCTCCTTTGGGGCCTTGGATGGAGGTGTGGGTGCAGGTTTTGCAATTGCTGCAGTGGCAGGGGAAGGTGCTAGGACAGGAGGGTGGGTTGTAGGGGGGCGTGGACCTGACCAGGTAGTGATGGAGATCTTTGCAGAAGGCGGAAAGGAGTGGGGAGGGAAATATATCCTTGGTGGTGGGGTCTGTTTGGAGGTGGCAGAAATGTCGTTGGATGATGTGGCTTATGCGAAGGTTGGTAGGGTGGAAGGTGAGCACCAGGAGGGTTCTGGCCTTGTTATGGCTGGAGGGGTGGGGTTTGAGGGTGGAGGGGCGGGATGTGTTCTGTGGTGGAACTGGTCCTCCTGGGAGCAGATACAGCGGAGGCGGAGGAATTGGGAATATGGGATGGCATTTTTGCAGGAGGTAGGGTGGGAAGAGGTGTAATCCAGGTAGCTGTGGGAGTCGGGTTTGTAAAAAAGTGTCGGTGTCAAGTCGGTCGTCATTAATGGAGATGGAGAGGTCCAGGAAGGGGAGGGAGGTGTCAGAGATGGTCCAGGTGAATTTAAGGTCGGGTGGAATGTGTTGGTGAAGTTGATGAATTGCTTAACCTCCTCATGGGAGCACGAGGTGGCGCCAATGCAATCATCAATGTAGCGGAAGAAGCAGTGGGGAGTGGTGCCAGTGTAGCTATGAAAGATGGACTGTTCTATGTAGCCAACAAAGAGACAGGCATAGCTGGGGCCCATACGGGTGCCCATGGCTACCCCTTTGTCCCGAGGAAGTGGGAGGATTCGAAGGAGAAATTGTTAAGTGTGAGGACCTGTTCAGCCAATGAATGAGTGTGTTGGTGGAAGGGTACTGTTGTGGACGTCAGAAGAGGAAGAAATGGAGGGCTTGGAGGCCCTGGTCATGGCAGAGGGAAGTGTAGAGGGATTGGATATCGATGGTGAAGATGAGGTGTTGGGGGCCAGGGAAACGGAAGTATTGGAGGAGGTGGAGGGTCGTAGGTGGTGTCTCGAATGTATGTGGACAGTTTCTGGACTGGGGGGGATAGGACAGTGTCAAGGTAGGTGGAGATGGGTCCGGTGGGGCAGGAGTATGCTGAGACAATGGGTCAGCCAGGGTGGTCAGGCTTGTGGATCTTGGGAAGGAGGTAGAATCGAGTGGTGCAGGGTTCCCGGAGGTTGGAAGCTTTGGGTGGTAGATCTTCTGAGGTGATGAGGTTCTGTATGGTCTGGGAGATGACGGTTTGGTGATGGGGGGTGTGGTCATGGTTGAGGGGGGAGGTAGGAGGAGGTGTCTTTGAGTTGACGCCTGGCTTCAGCAGTGTAGAGGTCAGTGTGCCAAACTACCTGTGCACCCCCTTTATCTGCTGGTTTGATGGTGAGGTTGAGATTGGAGCAGAGGGATTGGAGGGCTGCGCATTGTGAGGGTGAGAGGACGGAGTGGAGGAGGAGGGTAGACAGGTTGAGGCGGTTAATGTCTCGGCAGCAATTCAAAATGAAGAGATCGAGGGCAGGTAATAGGCCAGCACAGGGTGTCCAGGTGGATGGAGCGTGTTGGAGCTGGGCGAAGGGGTCCTCGGAAGGTGGGCGAGAGTCCTGATTGTAAAAGTAAGCTCTGAGGCGGAGGCAGCGGAAGAAGTATTTGCCGTCACGGCATGTATTCAATTCATTGATGTGTGGACAGAGGGGGATAAAGGTGAGGCCTTTGCTGAGGACTGATCGTTCATCCTCTGGGAAGTCAGGGAGAATGGTGAAAACTCGGCAGGGCTGGGAGCTAGGACCCGGTGTGGGTGTGGAGCTGGGAGTGGGGGCGCAGCCTGTAACTGGAGTGAGTGTGGTGTTAGGGGGAATGGGGTTGGAGTCATGAGCAGGGTGGTGTTCCCCTCAGGGTTCTGGGGGTCGGAAATCGCGACAGCGGGATCTGTGGGGGGGGTGGTCAGCAGAATGCAGGTGAGTGGCATTGGTGGAGGCGGAAGTGGTGGCGAACACGGCAGTGGGGGAGGAGGATGCCACTGAGTGTGTGACATCAGCAATGATGTGAGGGGTGGAAGTGATGTCACATGTGGTGCATGAGGAATTGTGAGGGGCGGAAGTGGCGTCATGGTTCATAAGTCTGTTGGTTACGTTTTGCATCTTCTACTTGATGGAAAAGAGTATAACTGGGATGGGAGGGTTCTTTGATTATGTTGGTTGCCTTCCCAAGGCAGGTGGAAGTGTAGACAGAGTCAAAGGGTGGAAAACTGGTTTTCATGATGGACTGGGCTGCATTCACAACTCTGTAGTTTCCCGTTGTCTTGAACAGACCAGTTGTCATATCAAGCTGTGATGCATCTGGATAGGAAGCTTTCGATGGTGCATCTGTAAACATTGTCGAGAGTCATTGTGGACATGTCCAATTTCTTTAGCCTGCTGAGGATGTATAGGCATTGGTGTGCTTTCTTGTCTGTAACGTAGATGAGGATAGACCTTGGTAGATTGTTGTGAGATTTACTCCTCAGAATGTTGTCCAATGATATCTAATTTTTGCATAAAGACTTATTTCATAAGTATTTTGTTTTATTGTTAGGACATCTAAGGGCTGAGTGTTTGACTGCAAGTGATCAAAAACTATATTAAGAAATTTATGAAGTCTTTCCAAAATACAATAAGAGGAAAAGTTTAAATATGACAGGATGTGAGACCTTCATGCTCACAGTGTTCACTTTAGCATTCAGAAAAATGAGATTAGTAACTAGAAAGATCAAGAAGTAAAGCAATTGAACCAATGGATCAAAGAACCTGCTAATCAAAAAGGTCAGGATATAGTGCAACTGAATCTGAGAGTTTCAGTTTTGGAGTTATGCAACCAATGTACAACTATTGTTATTTACTCATGGGACATAGGTGTCTCCTGTTTGGCCAGTGTTTATTGCCCATCTCTAATTAAGGGGGCAATGGTTAGATTGCCTCATATTGGAGATAATCGTTGCCTGGCCTTTGTTTGGCATGTATGTCATTTTGCAGTAAGTCTCTAACCTAAGTGCAAACACAGTTGTAATCCGGAAGCTATAACCTAAATAAAACATCAAAAGGGGGAATTCATACTTAACAAAACAACAGAAAGCCTAGGAGCCAAAACGTACACTTAAGAAAGATATTTAACAGACAATTTACGCTCAGCCTTCTCTGCTTTAAGGGTAACAACCTCAACCCACCTAGAGTCTCTTCACAACTGAATCACTCCAACCAGGCGACATCCTAGTGGGTCAATAGTTATCACTGGCAGTTGTGTTGGCTTGGCCATCCTCTGTTGGCCCTGAGAGGAAGAGATTGTCCCTCCTCTGCTTCGCATGGCTGCCTCACAGCTCCAGGGACCCGGGTTCGGTTTCGGCCTCGGGCGACTGTCTGTGTGGACTTTGCATGTTCTCCTGTGTCTGCATGGGTTTCCTCCAGGTTCTCCGATTTCCTCCCACAGTCCAAAGGTGTGCAGGTTAGGTGGACTGGCCATGCTAAATTGCCACGTGGAACAATTTATCTTCCGCAGTTGCAGACCTTTTCCTCTGATGACTGCATCGGTGCCAACTTGTGCTCCCATGAGGAGTTGAACAGTTCATCAATTTCACCAACACATTCCACCCCGATCTTAAATTCACCTCGATTATCTCTGACACCTCCATCAACAGTGACCAACTCAACACTGACGTTTTCTACAAACCGACCGACTCCCACAGCTACCTGAATTATACCTTCTCCCACCCTACCTTCTGTAAAAATACTAACCCATATTCCCAATTCCTCCACATGTGCTCGCAGTTCCACTACAGAACACAAAAGATGGCCTCATTCTTTAAATACTGCAATTTCCCCTCCCACGTGGTTGATGATGCGCTCCAGCACATCTCCTCCACGTCCCACACCTCTGCCATTTCACACCTCCCCACTAACTGTAACAAGGACAGAACCCCCTGGTCCTCACCTTCCATCCCACCACCTCCGTATACATCATATACATCCTCTGTCGTTTCCACCACCTGCAAACGGATCCCACCACCAGAGATATATTTCCCTTCCCTTCCCATTCCCTCTGCGACTACCTGGTCAGGTCCACACCCCCAACAACCCACCCAGGGGTAGGCACCTAACCCTGTCACTGCAGGAATTACAAAACCAGAGCCCACTTCTTCCCCCTCGCCTTCATCCAAGGCCCCAAAGGAGCCTTCCACATCCATCAAAGTTTTACCTGCACATCCACACGTCATTTACTGTATCTGTTGCGGTCTCCTCTACATTGGGGAGACAGGAAGCCTACTTGAAGAGCGCTTCAGAGAACATCTCTAGGATACCCGCACCAATCAACCCTACCACCCTGTGGCTGAACACTTCAACTCTCCCTCCCACTCCGCCAAGGACATGCAGGTCCTGGGCCTCCTCCATCACCAGTCCCACACTACCCGATGCCTGGAGGAAGAATACCTCACCATGGCATCAATGTGGATTTCACCAGTTTTCTCATTTCCCCTCCCCCACCTTATCCCAGTTCCAACCTTCCAGCTCAGCACCGCCCTCATCACCTGTCCCACCTGTCCATCTTCCTTCTCACGCATCCGCTCCACTCTCCCCTCTGACCTATCACCTTTACTCCCAACTCCATCACCTATTGTACTTTCAGTCACCTTACCCCAGCCCCACACCCCCCCTCCCATTTATTTCTCCACTCTTGAGACTCAGCCTCATCCCTGATGAAGGGCTTTTGCCTGAAACATTGATTTTCCAGCTCCTCGGATGCTGCCTGACCTACTGTGCTTTTCCAGCACCACAGTCTCGACTCCCATGTTAAATTGCCCCTAGTGTCCTAGGATGTGTAGGTTATGTGGATTATCCATGGGAAATAAAAGGTTACAAGGATAGGGTAAGGGGATGGGTCTGGAAAGGATGCTCTTAGGAGTGCTGGTGTGGGTTGGTTGGACTGAATGGCCTGCGTCCACACTGTAGGGATTCTATGAATTTGCCACTGTTGAGCCAGTGTGATCAGACCCTCCATATCATCCTATTCTCTTAAGGCTTTCCTTCTTGCTATCTACAGTGTCACCAATTTCCATGCCACTTGCAAACTTACCGATCATTCCTCCCACATTTATGCTGAAATCATCAATTTATACACCAAAGATCCAG
The DNA here is from genome assembly GCF_047496795.1 of Chiloscyllium punctatum. Classification (NCBI taxonomy): domain Eukaryota; kingdom Metazoa; phylum Chordata; class Chondrichthyes; order Orectolobiformes; family Hemiscylliidae; genus Chiloscyllium; species Chiloscyllium punctatum. The sequence continues at coordinate 53,145,447 of NC_092770.1, forward strand.
GGGCCCAGCACCGAACCCTCTGGACTGCCACAGGACGCAAACTTGAAGTCAGAAAAAACCCCTTCAACCATCACCTTCTGCTTCCTGCTGATAAACCAACTCTCAAATTGGGCATCATTTCACCAAGCTCGCTGATCTAAGCAGCAACAGATAACAGTAGCAGCAGTGCTATAGAATCAGAGAATCCATACAGTGTGGAAACAGGCCCTTCGGCCCAACAAGTCTACACCAATCCTCTGAAGAGTAATCTACCCAGACCCATTCCCCTCCCCTATTACTCTACATTTCCCCTGACAAATGCACCTAACCTACATATCTCTGTACTGTATGGGAAATTTAGATTAGATTAGATTAGATTAGATTAGATTACTTACAGTGTGGAAACAGGCCCTTCGGCCCAACAAGTCCACACCGCCCCGCCGAAGCGCAACCCACCCATACCCCTACATTTACCCCTTACCTAACACTACGGGCAATTTAGCATAGCCAATTCACCTAACCTGCACATCTTTGGAGTGTCGGAGGAAACCGGAGCACCCGGAGGAAACCCACGCAGACACGGGGAGAATGTGCAAACTCCACACAGACAGTCGCCTGAGGTGGGAATTGAACCCGGGTCTCTGGCGCTGTGAGGCAGCAGTGCTAACCACTGTGCCACCGTGCCACCCTAAATTCACCTAACCTGCATATCTTTGGATTGTGGGAGGAAATCAGTCGAGACTGTGGTGCTAGAAAACCGCAGCAGGTCAGGCAGCATCCGAGGAGCAGGAGAATCAACGTTTCGGGCAGAAGCCCTTCATCAGGTTTCTGAGAAAACCTACAAAGGGAGAATGTGCACATTCTATACAGACAGTCACCTGAGGCTGGAATTGAACCCAAGTCCTTGGTGCTGAGAGACCATAGTGTTAACTATTGCACCATTGTGAGATTGAATTGCTAAGATCTGTGCAAGTAAAGGCATTGGAACCCAGCAGTTTAATCATTCAGGGTTGCTGCTTGCTTAGTTTTGGGGCCTCTGCCCCATGGTCTCAACCATACATATTTTTGCTATGTAAAGCCCATTAAACCATATTGCAGTAGCTTGCACTTTCCAGCCTGCTAACCAGCAAGCTCCATGACTTCACAGAAGTGTAGCTCTCAAGGATGCCATTGTATCTCAGACAGCTCTTTCTTGAAGAATTTATAATGAAGCTGACTGCACAGTGTTCCCCAGAAAGAATGCAGACGATAAACATTGCACATGGGTTGAAGGGTCAACTAGATAAAATGCTGCAAGAATGTTAAAGGTAACGGGAGCAATAACAACCAGTGGGAACATCCACACACAATGCTATCGGTGATTTTGACAGGTTTTGTTTAAGGTAGAAAATGTGCTGAAGAAATTCAAAAAGAAAACTTTACGAAAAATCATTCTAAAAATTGTTGAAACATTCTGTTGCATTTTGGGAATGCAGAACACTCTTAAAATAAAGAACTAATTGAAACAGCTGCTAGTTTTTGTTGATGCCAAGAGCAAGGAGATCTCATTTGTCAAGGACAGAACTGAAGAATATGTTTAATATATGTGAGACTGAGAAGAACACAAAATAGTGTACATTTTATCTAATAATCCCTGGTTTTCTGTTACTTAAGGCCAAGAAATAAAAACCTACCAACAAACATGCAGTACTTCCACAGACAGATATTTGTTCATTACAAATCTTAGGCATTGCTATTTTAAAAAAGGCTTCAAATGGTGGAACATTTCATTAAAGGACCTTTAAAAACAGGAATTTACTTCCTTGATCTGTCTTGTCACTAAATGAGAATACAGTTGATTTTTGATCTAACTCCATATATCTATCTTTGGCCCATATCCCTTAAAAACCTGGATTACAAAATATTTTTCTCAAATTTAAGATTACCAATTGACTGAGCCTCAGCTGCTTTTCAAGGTTTCCCAACTTTTATCATCTTTGCTTGTAGAAGCAATTTCACATTTAAAAAGGCTGACTCAAATATTTAGACTACTTTTCTGAGCTCCAGATTTCCCCAACCATCAAAACTGGTTTCTTTAGCTTCTCCATCTGTCCCCTTTAATATCTTGAAAACCTAATTCAATCACCCCTTAAACATTCAAATTCCAGGGATATGTAGCCAAGGATGTGGTGCCTGAAAATGCAATTCTCCTGGTATAGTCTAACTGAAGCATGAATTCAAACCACTTTATACTGTTGTCTTCTAACTCTAAAGGCTAACTTTCCACTCACCTTTTTGATTATTTTCTTCATCTATGGGCCTGGAACACCCTTCCCCTAGCCCCTCAACGGTCTCATGGGACCAGTTTTCATTCTGTGTTTGCAGTTTTTCACCAAAATGTGCCTGGTTCTTTCCTTGATAAGGCCACAGTTATGGCCTCATGCTTGCCCACATTGAAATTCATTTGACAATTCTGCTGATTCATTTAATCAGGCTGTAACCTTTTTTTTGTAAATGTATGCTTTCAGGTCCAATGTTGAGAATGCTACCTACCTCTGGCATCGATAAATTTTGCAATTTGGCAGAATAATCTGGCAGGTAGACAGCACATCCCTCATTCCCGGCCGACATTTGTCCCCTCCCACAAGTCAATGACTGTTTTAGTCATGCTCCCATCTGGACTTTGAACATTTGTGCATTTTGCCTCCAATATCCACCCCTCTATAACTTTTAGCTGGTCCATCTCTGACACTTCCCTTCCTTTCTTTGACCTCTCCATCTCCATTTCAGGGAATAAACTGTCCGCTGCCGTTCACGACAAAGTCACGGATTCCCATAGCTACCTTCATTATACCCTTACACACCCCACATCCTGCAAGCACTCCATCCCATTCTCCCAGTTCCTTTTCCTGTTCAGATGATGCCATCTTCCAAAACTGTACTGCTGACATGGCTTCCTTCTTCCATAACTGTGGCTTCCCACCCACTGTAGTTGACAGGGCCCTGAACCACATCTGACCTATCAACCCTGTGCTTCTGGCCCTTCCGTCACTCGCAACAGCGTGATTGGGTCCCCCTTGTCATCCCACCAGCCTCCACATTCAAAGGATCATTTTCTGCCATTTTGGACCACTACAGTAGAACGCCATCACCAAACACATCTTCCCCTTGCTCCTTGTTCACAGGGATCGTTCCGTAAGGGACACGCTAGTCCATTCCACAACCACCAACACCACACCCCACCCTTCACAGCACCTTCCCAAGTAACTACCCTTTCCCCTCCTCCCTGCTCCTCATCCAAGGGCCTAAATAGTCTTTCCAGGTGAAGCAGCATTTCACCTGTACCTCCTCCAAAAGCAGACTGGGTGACCGCTCTGCGAAACACCTCCAGTCTGCGTGCAAACATGACCCTGACCTTCCTGCAGCCAGTCACTTTAACACAGCGCACTGCTCGCATGCTCACTTGTCTGTCCATGGCCTGCTGCAATGCTCCATTGAATCACAGTGCTAACTAAAGGAACAACACCTCATCTTCACACCAGGCACTTTAAAGCCTTCTGGACTTAAATATTGAGTTCAACATCTTCAGATTGTGAAGCCACTCTCATTCCTTCCTTTCTTTTAGCTTTACTTTTTTACGTTCTCTGCCATCGTATTCTCTCTCCTCTTCTCCCACCCCAGTCGGATTGTCTATTCTTTCCAGTCTGGCAGTTAGACACACCATTGTTTTGTCATTCTCACATTCTGATCACTTAATCTGCACAATGAACGCGCTTTCACCCCCAACACTACCTCCACCCCAAAGCCCCCACCATTACATAAATGCTGCTCCCTCCACACCTCATGTCAGCTCTGATGAAGAGTCATCTAGCCTCGAAACGTTAGAAGTAAGATGTGGTGGATTCAGTTAACTGTCTTTGGTTCTTCATGCCAATTATCTCCTTGATGCTGTACACAGAGTGACATTTGATGACTTGATCACAAAGATGCCAATCTAGGCAATGCATGGATTGTGCAGAAACAAAGGATAACTAGGAATGTTGGTAAATTCTCCCCCCAAAAAAGGTGATGCTGTGCAGATGGTGAAGGCATGGAATTAACCACAAAAAATATTTATTCAGGTCAGTGAGACAATGGCAGGGGAGTTGTCTCTCATCGAGTCCTACAGCACAGATATGCCTTTCAGCCCAACAAATCACCATTAATCTATCTACACTATATGTACTTTCTAGCACTCTGTCCATAGCCACAATGTAGTCTGGGTGTGGGCTTTGATGTCTATCACTGAGTGGCTCACCAGTGACTGATTGGTTGGGTCCTAAAGGACATAGTTGCTAGTCAGGGTCTGTAGCAGGTAATGAGAGGGAAAAAGATTACTTGATGTCATCTTCACTAATCTGTCTGACAAAGTCATGTCCATCAGTGACAGTAACAGAAGGAATGTCCACTGCACAGTCCTTGGGTACTCTTCACCCTGTTTTATGGCACTATCGCTGTACTGACGGGAATAGATTTTGAACAGGTCTGGCGGCTCAAAACTGGTAAGTCATGAGGTACTATGGGTTATCAGTTACAGCAGAATTGTATTTAACTACTGTCTGTAATCAGGCAACCCTTACCACAAGTTAGAATTGTAAATAGCACACAGGAAAGCGTTGGTGGTTTTTGACAGTCAATTATCTCAGTCCCAGAACATCACTGCAGCAGTTCCTTAGGGTAATGTCCTTGGCTGCACAGAAATGATTTATTGTTATTAATCCCTTAATTGATTTAAACTAGATAGGGAGAATTCTGATAATCTCTCTCATTAAAGTTCTAGCTATCCTCATCTCAAATACATATTTCTGTGTCAGAAGAGCTGAAATAACAATTCCACAAGGAAATAAATCAACACAGGATATTCCCTTCTTGTAGATAGTTTGCTTTTTAAAATAAATGTTTGGTAGGCTATTAATATCCCAGATACTATAAACATCTGAGACACACTCTTTTAAAAATATACTTCCCCATTTAAGGAACATTGAGAGAGGAGACTCATGCTGTTGTATACAGACCATTAGAGATGATTTTACAAAGTCATTAAAAGAAATTAATATGGAATATGTTTGAAATGACAATGTATACAACAACATTATTTATTAACATTTTTTTAAAGGTTAACTCAAGGTTATATAGCATGTTTCTTTTTATATAGGTGATGTTCCATTCTTGCTTATGCCATTCTTGATTCAACTAAATCATACTTAGTTGAATTGAAAATGACTTACAACCTTAAGTGATGTTACTTTGTGCCATCCCCTTAAGCTGGGTTTGTCATGTTTTATATCTGAAAATGTCCTTAATGTATTTTTGTTTAATTGAAAAATCCTACCTTACAGGATTAACAGTGCTAGCCTGTTGCTTGTACAGTTTATTAGCTTTATTAATAGCATAGTTATTAATCACACACCAGGTTATAGTCCTTCATCAGGTAGCAGCACGCTGAAAGCTTGTACTTCTAAATAAACCTATTGGACTATAACCTGGTGTTGTGTGATTTTTATCTTTGTCCACCCCAGTCCAACACCAGCAGGTCCACACCATTATTAATAGCAAATATGATATCCTTTTCTTCCGAGCCCTCTCTTTATTCCAAAGAGTAATGTTTTAAATATCACTGAATTCGATTTAATTGGATATATTCATGTACTTCCTTCACACAGCCATCTAAATCTCCTTCATCAGTCCTCCTTCTTTCATAAGGATCACTATCAAAAATGGGGACGTTCGCTGAAGACTGCTCAGGATAATTCACGAGTCTTTACACAGAGTCCATGACCAAATACATTCAGACCTGGATAACCTGGCTGATGTTTTTAGTTCTGTCCATAAACTGTTTAGATTTAGAACCAAACAGAGACGATGAACATATATAACTGCAGGTCCCAAGTAATCAACTTCAAAACTAGCCCAGAAAGCCAGATCTACAAAATCCAGAAAGAATTCAAATACATGTCCATAGACTCAACTCAAACCTAACCTGACGAAGGAGCGTTACTCTGAAAGCTAGTGTGCTTCCAATTAAACCTGTTGGACTATAACCTGGTGTTGTGTGATTTTTAACTTCAAACCTAAGATAGTTCTTAATACCACTTTTTAGCAGGAATACTGGTGCCAAAACTCCTTAGGTCTGCTCATGTGTATGTGCTTCTGTTAATATTGGCCATTGATTCATACAGGAGCAGAGAGAGACAACCACTGATTCACAATTTTCACTTTGCCTGTTTCACTCTCTTACCCTCCTTTAATCAGTCTTTGCCTGGCATACTTCTGTCCCTGCTTCCTGCTGCACACTATCATACAATCCGAAATTGCAAAGGTGTTTTTGAAGCTGATAGTGAAGGCAGTGTCCTTTTCGATACCCGCTATGGATAGGAGAGGGATGTTGGTTCATTTCCCCCTTTCCTTCTCAGTTGGTTGACCACAATAAGGTGTATTTTGAATAAAGCTCCATTCGTACTATGATTTTAAAAATAGACACAAAATGAACTTCCTTATAAGCATAAATCAAAAGAAAGTGTTAAAAGTTTATTTTAATGACATCCAAAATATAATGACAATAAATACTAATTCCTCATTCACACCCACACAAGAATAAATGATTCCAAAAGGTGCAGCATGCACTTCACATGATGGCTTTTTTTGGATGTATTCTTTTCTTTTGCGCAGGACAAGATGCTTTTCTCTGATCTTCATTTCCCGGACTAATTTTACTTGGCTGCTCTTGTAGACTAACCATCCTTACCCACCACCTGTACTTGGAAATGTATCGGCGTGTGTTGCTGGTTCAAAATCCTGGAACTCCTCCCTAATAGCACAATAGGATCAACCTACAGCACGTGGAGAGTCGTGGTTCAAGAATGCAGCTCACCACCACCTTCTCAAGGGTAACAAGAAATCTGCAATAAATGCTGGCCTAGCCAGCGACCTGCCATGTGCCATGAGTGAAATAATTTTTTAAACTGTAAAATAGATTTTGTCATGTGACCACAGAGTCACTACTCCCATTATCTGCACAATTAACTTGAAGACAGAAGACATTGGTACCCAATGGAATGTGAATGAAGGGCATTTATATCTTCTTATGATAAAGTCGTCATGATTTGGAGATGCCAGTGTTGGACTGGAGTTGGCAAATTTAAAAATCACACAAGACTAGGTTATAGTCCAACAGGTTTAATTGGAAGCACTAGGTTTTGGAGCGCTGTTGGAGTACAAGATTGTAAGACAGAATTTATAGCAAAGGTTTACAGTGTGATGTAACTGAAATTACATATTGAAAAAAGACCTTGATGAAGGAGCAGCGCTCCGAAAACTAGTGCTTCCAATTAAACCTGTTGGACTATAACCTAGTCTTGTGTGATTTTTAACTATGATAAAGTAGTTTTCACCATACTCTTCTTTGTGAGATTTTAAGTTTGCAGGCAGCAAATCTTGTGCCACTGTTGTATTGTAGCTTCAGCAAACTAGTAACTGTCAGTTTCAGTCATGATCTGTTGTGTTCTAATGTTATCTTAATGTGGTAACAAAGAGGAGTGATGAGGGCAGAGCAGTAGACGTGATCTATATGGACTTCATTAAGGTGTTTGACAGGGTTCCTCATGGGAGACTGGTTAGAAAGGTTAGATCTCATTGAAGAAAGGGAGAACTAGCCATTTGGCTACAGAACTGGCGCAAAGGTGGAAGACAGAGTCAGCACAGACGATTTGGACTGAAGGGTCTGTATGCGTGCTGTTCATCTCTATGACTCTATGACTCGATGAGGTCTCCTGAAAGATTGTTTTTATTTTAATGACATCCCAGAGGCATGTGATAGTCCCTGTTTGTAAAGAACCACAAGCAGGTCTCTTGACTCTTGGAGTCCGTTCTGTCAAGGTAAATCATTTACAATTCCTTTGAAAAAATGAAATGTTTTGGGGTGGCACAGTGTCTCAGTGGTTAGCACTGCTGCCTCACAGCACTAGGAAACTGAGTTTGATTCCAGCCTTGAATATGGAGTTTGCACATCTCCCCATGTCTGTGTGGGTTTCCTTTGGGTGCTCCAGTTTCCTCCCACAGTCCAAAGATATGCAGATTAGATGGATTGTCCATGTTAAATTGTCCATTGTGTCCAGGGACATGCAGACTGGGTGGATTATGCAGGGTTGCAGGGATCAGGTAGGGGTTTGGGTCTGGATGAGGTGTTCTTTGGAGGGTCAGAGTGGACTTAGTGGGTTGAATGGCCTTCTTCTACACTGTAGGGATTCTATGAATGTTGATCCTTCTCTTACATTCACAGGTGAATGACTGAGTGTAATATTTCTCAGAGATAGAAGAATATTGCTATCAATTACAGGACATTTAACTCAACATGCATTAGCACTGCAAAGGTTTGATTTATTATTGCCACATGTACCGAGATACAGTGAAAGAGGTCTGGAATCTCAAGATAACAACTCTGGCTAACATCCTGCTTGAGAGAGAAAGCCTTTGGGAAGTGTGTGAACCTTATCAGACCCATCAAAGGCATCAAAGAGATCAAAGGCACTTACACACAGATAGATGAGGCTATGTTTTGGTTTGATTTATTATTGTCACATAGAGTGAAAAGTATTGTATTGCACGCTAACCAGCCAAATCGTACCTCATATAAGTACATCAAGATAATAGAACAGAATGCAGAATATAGTACTACAGCTACAGAGAAGGTCAGAGCTGAGACATCTAAAATATGAGAGGTCTGTTCAAAAGTCTGACAACAGCAGGGAAGATACTGTTCTTAACTCTGTTGGTATGCGTTTTCAAATTTTTGTGTCTTCTGCCCAATGGAAGAGGGGGAAGAGAGTATAACTGGGTTGGGAGGAATCTTTGATTATGTTGGCTGCTTTCCTGAGGTAGTGGGAATTAGAGATAAAAACAGTGGAAGGAAGGCTGGTTTTCATGATGGACTGGGCTGTGTTTAAAAGCTAGGAGAGAACAGTAACAGGATTAATGTGAAGTAGAATGGAACTGGACAAAGGCATGCAAATTTAATTTATCCCTGTCAAAAAGCCACATTTGTTTTCTTAATGGTATGTAATACTTTAATTTCATAATACTTTGAGTTCAATTATAGATGTGAATGCACAGAATTAAAAGAGGTCACAATGTACAGGATGACAGTGGAAAAAGATTTTGTCTGCCCCGCAGAGTCACCTTAGAAATGGATGCATGCCAAGCCCAAAACACTCGCACAATCTGAATTTTCTTATTCACTTTTCCAGGTTTGATCCCTCCATTTATTCTGATAAATAAAATAAATATATTTTTCTTCAGTTGTTGCAGCAGGCTGAGGTGCTATGATACCCAACATTTATTTGGATTAAAGTTTCAAAAACAGAATTGTCTCACCTCAGGCTTGTGTATACATTACTATCGTTGCAAATGTCGAGGGAAAAGTACAGAAATTACACGACAGATGAACTGGTTTGGTTTGAAAGGTGAAAATGTTTGTGTGAATTTTTCAACACTCTTGTTTCTGTTGTGTCAATACAGTTCAAATTTCAGTTTTAAAATTGTGCTATTATTTTTCCATTGGAACTCGGATACTGTAATTCACACTGTTAAAAAAGAGAGTACATTCCTAAGTGCAGTTGTGCTGAACTGAATTGTGTGACTACTGAGCTCCCCTATACTCAATCTAATGAAGGAAAAGAGGCCAACTAGGTTCTGGGAAAAGAAAATTGTTGCTAAACTCAACATATCAGCAAGCATCTGTGGACAGAATCAGCATTAACATTTCACCGATCTGATGAAAGATCCACATGACATTGGGTGGAATCTGAGGCCACTGTGCAGGAAGGACAAAATTGTTTTCTATTGTAAACATATACATTGTGACCTCTTTTAATTCTGTGTGTTCACATATATCATTTGACTCAAAGTAATATGAAATTGAGGTATTACATACCATTAAGAATACAGGTATGGCTTTTTGACACAAACTAAAGATAAAAAAAGTAGGTATGTCAGATCTTTAAAATTATGCCCCTGTATGGGATTGCATTCATAATGACAATCATCCAGTTCCATTCTACTTCACATTAATCCTGTTATTATTCTCTCCTGAACAATAGGGTCTATGTGTTTCAACTGGGAGACCTGGGTCAGAGACCTGGTGAGGCCTTTCTCAATGTCAGGAGCGACAAGCTATAATACCCAACTATGTTCCGGAAGCAAGATGAAACTCTAACCAGGCAGCAGTGAGAGGCCTATTAAAGGGGATTATTGCTTGTTATCAGCTTCACTAACTATACATCTCACCTCATTGATATTCAGCTTTCTAACCTATGACCTACCTCGAGATGAAAGTCAGAGCAAGTTACTTGACAACTCCAGCTTGCTGCTTGCTCCTCCAGGCCGCCATCTTGGATCCCTGGGAATAACTTCTGATTGTACTTTCTCCCTCTCAAATATTTCTGTTGAATAAAGGGAACTATGGAGCTATGAGGGAGGAGCTGGCCAAAGTTCAATGGTGCAATACCTTAGCAGGGATGACAGTGGAGGAACAATGGCAGATATTTCTGAGTATAATGCAGAAGATGCAGGATCAGTTCATTCTAAAAAGGAAGAAAGATCCTAGGAGGAGGCAGGGGTGGCCGTGGCTGACAAGGGAAGTTAAGAAACATATAAAGTTAAAAGAGAAAAAGTATAACATAGCAAAGATAAGTGGGACAACAGAGGACTGGGAAGCTTTTAAAGAACAACAGAGGATTACTAAGAAGGAAATACACAGAGAAAAAATGAGGTATGAAGGTAAACTGGCCAAAAATATAAAGGAGGATAGTAAAAACTTTTTAGGTATGTGAAAGGCAAATAAATGGTTAAGATTAAAATTGGGCCCTTGAAGACAGAAACAGGGGAATATATTTATGGGTAACAAAGAATGGCAGAAGAATTGAATTGGTACTTCAGATCTGTGTTCACTGGGGAAGACACAAGCAATCTCCCAGAGGTAACAGTAGCTGAAGGACCTGAATTGAAGGGAATTTATATTTGCCAGGAATTGGTGTTGGAGAGACTGTTAGGTCTGAAGGTTGATAGGTCCCCAGGGTCTGATGGTTTACATCCCAGGGTACTGAAGGAAGTGGCTTGAAAAATAGTGGATGCGTTGGTGATTTTTTTCCAGAGTTCGATAGATTCGGGATCAGTGCCTGCGGATTGGAGGGTGGCTAATGTTGTACCACTTTTTAAGAAAGGTGGGAGAGAGAAAGCAGGGAATTATAGACCAGTTAGTCTGACCTCAGTGGTGGGAAAGATGCTGGAGTCTATTATAAAGGATGAAGTTACAACACATCTGGATAGTAGTAACAGGATAGGTCAGAGTCAGCATGGATTTATAAAGGGGAAATCATGCTTGACTAATCTTCTGGAATTTTTTGAGGATGTAACTCTGAAGATGGACAAGGGAGATCCAGTAGATGTAGTGTACCTGGACTTTCAGAAAGCTTTTGATAAAGTCCCACACAGGAGGTTAGTGAGTAAAATTAGGGCGCATGGTATTGGGGGCAAAGTACTGACTTGGATTGAAAATTGGTTGGCTGACAGGAAATAAAGAGTAGTGATAAACGGCTCCATTTCGGAATGGCAGGCAGTGAGCAGTGGGGTACCGCAGGGATCAGTGCTGGGACCGCAGCTTTTTACAATATATATTCATGATATTGAAGATGGTATTAGTAATAACATTAGCAGATTTGCTGATGATACTAAGCTGGGTGGCAGGGTGAAATGTGAGGAGGATGTTAGGAGATTACAGGGTGACCTGGACAGGTTAGGTGAGTGGTCAGATGGATGGCAGATGCAGTTTAATGTGGATAAATGTATGGTTATCCACTTTGGTGGCAAGAACAGGAAGGCAGATTACTATCTAAATGGAATCAATTTAGGTAAAGGGGCAGTATAAAGAGAGCTGGGTGTTCTTTTACTCCAGTCAATGAAGGTAAGTATGCAGGTACAGCAGGTAGTGAAGAAGGCTAATAGCATGCTGGCCTTCATAACAAGAGGGATTGAGTATAGAAGCAAAGAGGTTCTTCTGCAGCTGTACAGGGCCCTGGTGAGACCATACCTAGAGTACTGTGTGCAGTTCTGGTCTCCAAATTTGAGGAAAGACTTTCTGGCTATTGAGGGAGTGCAGCGTTGGTTCACAAGGTCAATTCCTGGAATGGCGGGACTACCTTACGCTGAAAGACTGGAGCGACTGGGCTTGTATACCCTTGAGTTTAGAAGACTGAGAGGGGATCTGATTCAGACATATAAGATTATTAAAGGATTGGACACTCTGGAGGCAGGAAACATGTTTCCGCTGATGGGTGAGTGCCGAACCAGAGGACACAGCTTAAAAATATGGGGTAGACCATTTAGGACCGAGATGAGGTGAAACCTCTTCACCCAGAGAGTGGTGGCTGTGTGGAATGCTCTGCCCCAGAGGGCAGTGGAGGCCCAGTCTCTGGATTCATTTAAGAAAGAGTTGGATAGAGCTCTTCAGGATAGTGGAACCAAGGGTTATGGAGATAAGGCAGGAACAGGATACTGATTGAGGATGATCGGCCATGATCATATTGAATGGTGATGCAGGCTCGAAGGGCAGAATAGCCTACTCCTGCACCTATTGTCTATTGTCTATTATCTTTTCATTGTGGCCACAGAGCTGTGATGTCAGGTCTGGTGAGCTAGCCTCCTGATTCAGTCAGCCACGAAGAGGACCGACACTCTCCCAGTGACACCCACCCAACAGCACAATTCTTATGGCAACCACCAGAGGCTGAGGGGAAGTTACCGGCTTGCAACTGAGAATACATCAGCAGAGCCTTTGGACACAAGAGTTCGCCGTGTGATTTGCCGAGTGACTTGTGTCACATCTGACTTGCATATAGAATAGGATGAGAAGAATAACCCTCCTTTTCACATGATCTGACTCACTGGTTTACTTAGTGGAACTCATTTTACACGAATAATGAGACATGGTTTACCATGAGTTATGGTTTATTATTGTTGAAACACAAGATAGGCACATATGCAATTTTACAAAACCCAGTCTTTCCCTCTAACATCGCGAATGACGTTGCAGTTCTTAAATGTCTACACCCACACACAAGTTTAAAATCTGCTTTAGGATATTAAAAACCTTAAACTGCTCAGATTACAGCTGGTCAAACTGGAGTTAAGGTTGTTCTTCCTGTTCCCAAATTTCCTGCTTCTTGGTGTTTAACAAGTTATCCTGGTCTTTTCTGAGTACAGTGGCTTGGCAGGAGTTTGATGTAACAATGTAATTAGCATTATTGAAATTGAGTTTCCGTCCCAGGGAGGGTGTTACAAACGACAATGTTGGACTTTGTATTTTCCTCTATGGATTGAGCTGATCCAAGGAGCCGAGCTGTCTCAAAAACAGTTCGACCGAAACTCAGAACCATTGTTTCACCCAAAACATTGAAGCATTACCTCGTCAACAACACATTCAATTGTCAAATCAAGGTGAATGGCTTGCATTTCTACCTGAATTGATCCAATTTGACAGTGAATACTGCAAGCTTCCTGCCTTAATATCTCAGTGCCATTGCCTCATTAACACCTATTGAATTAAATCAATCAAGGTAACTGGTTTGCATACCTGTCTGTTTGCCCTGATCCAATTCCCAGCACATTGTTTAGTGGCCAGTTTTCCCAGCATGCTATTCAGTTGAGAAAGTGAGGACTGCAGATGCTGGAGATCAGAGCTGATAATGTGTTGCTGGAAAAGCGCAGCAGGTCAGGCAGCATCAAAGGAGCAGGAGAATCGACTTTTCGGACATGAGCCCTTCTTCAGGAATGAGGAAAGTTTGTCCAGCAGGCTAAGATAAAAGGTAGGGAGGAGGGACTTGTGGGATGGGCGTTGGGAGTGCGATAGGTGGAAGGAGGTCAAGGTGAGGGTGTTAGGCCAGAGTGGGAGTGGGGGGTGGGGGTGGGGGGCGGAGAGGTCAGGAAGAAGATTGCAGGTTAGGAAGGCGGTGCTGAGTTCGAGGGATTTATCTGAGACAAGGTGGAGGGAGGGGAAATGAGGAAACTGGAGAAATCTGAGTTCATCCCTTGTAGTTGGAGGGTTCCTAGGCAGAAGATGAGGCGCTCTTCCTCCAACCATCGTGTTGCTATGGTCTGGCAATGAAGGAGTCCAAGGACCTGCATGTCCTTGGTGGAGTGGGAGGGGGAGTTGAGCCACGGGGTGGTTGGGTTGGTTGGTCCGGGTGTCCCAGAGGTGTTCTCTGAAACGTTCCGCAAGTAGGCGGCCTGTCTCCCCAATATAGAGGAGGCCACATCGGGTGCAGCGGATGCAGTAAATGATGTGTGTGGAGGTGCAGGTGAATTTGTGGCGGATATGGAAGGATCCCTTGGGGCCTTGGAGGGAATTAAGGGGGGCGTGTGGGCGCAAGTTTTGCATTTCTTGCGGTTGCAGGGGAAGGTGCCGGAAGTGGAGATTGGGTTGGTGGGGGGTGTGGACCTGACGAGGGAGTCACAGAGGGAGTGGTCTTTTTGGAACCTCCCCTCCCCTATCAGCGATATATTTCCCTCCCCTCCCCTATCAGCATTCCGAAAAGACCACTCTCTCCGTGACTCCCTCGTCAAGTCCACACCCACCACTAACCCAACCTCCACTCCCGGCACCTTCCCCTGCAACCGCAAGAAATGCAAAACTTGCGCCCACACGCCCCCCTTACTTCCCTCCAAGGCCCCAAGGGATCCTTCCATATCCACCACAGATTCACCTGCACCTCCACACACATCATTTACTGCATCCGCTGCACCCGATGTGGCCTCCTCTATATTGGGGAGACAAGCCGTCTACTTGCGGAACATTTCAGAGAACACCTCTGGGACACCCGGACCAACCAACCCAACCACCCCGTGGCTCAACACTTCAACTCCCCCTCCCACTCCACCAAGGACATGCAGGACCTTGGACTCTTCCATCGCCAGACCATAGCAACACGACGGCTGGAGGAAGAGCGCTTCATCTTCCGCCTAGGAACCCTCCAACCACAAGGGATGAACTCAGATTTCTCCAGTTTCCTCATTTCCCCTCCCCCCACCTTGTCTCAGTCAAATCCCTTGAACTCAGCACCGCCTTCCTAACCTGCAATCTTCTTCCTGACCTCTCCGCCACCCCCCCCCCCCCCCCCCCCCCACTCCGGCCTATCACCCTCACCTTGACCTCCTTCCACCTATTGCATTCCCAACGCCCTTCTCCCAAGTCCCTCCTCCCTACCTTTTATCTTAGCCTGCTGGACACACCCTTCTCATTCCTGAAGAAGGGCTCATGCCCGAAACGTCGATTCTCCTGCTCCTTTGATGCTGCCTGACCTGCTGCACTTTTCCAGCAACACATTATCATGCTATTCAGTTGGCCAATGTTGAGTTCAGTGTCCCAGAAGAGTTGTTATTTTATTTCATAGAGTTCCTACAGTGTGAAAAATTAAAAATCACACAACACTAGGTTTTAGTCCGACAGGTTTAATTGGAAGCACACTAGCTTTTGGAGCGTCACTCCTTCATCAGGTGGTAACGGAGGGCTCAATCCTAACACAAAGAATTTATAGCAAAAATTTACAGTGTGATGTAACTGAAATTATACATTGAAAAATTGATTGTCTGATCAGCCTTTCATCTGTTAGAACACAGTGATAGTTTCACTTCTTTCTTGTGTAAATCACGAAACCCTTTTTTAAAAAAAGTTGCATTCTCAGGTTAGCTGTTAACAATGGGTGTTAGCTAGACGATACGTTGAAGGTGTTGGCCCCCTGTGTCCTCTGTCTTTGCCATGATGTTTAGATTGATTCTAATCTAAAAAATGAGATAACAGAGTTTTACATGACTTCATGCAGTTTTTGAGCAAAGTACGATGTAATCCTGCAAGTACAAATTCACCCCACAAAATACATTTGTGCATGTGGATCTTTGTCTGTGTGTGTGTGTGTGTGTGTGTCTGTCTGGGATGGGGGTTGTGAGTGTGAGAAAGTGTATGTGTGTGTGTAGTGAGTGCAGTGTGTCTTAAGTCTGTGAGGGGTGAGTTGGGAGTGTGTGCGTCTGTAAGGGTGTGTGTGGGTGTCTGTGTGCGCATCTGTGTATATGTGTGTCCGTGTGTATGTGTGTATGGGAGTGCCTGTGTGTGTGTGAGAGTGTGTGTGTAGGAGTATCTGTGTATGTGTATAGTGCAATGGTGGTCACCTGTAATGTGACATGAACCCAAGGTCCCGATTGAGGCCCTCCCTATGGGTACCGAACTTAGCCATCAGCCTCTGCTCGGCCACTTTTCGCTGCTGCCTGTCCCGAAGTCCGCCTTGGAGGATGGTTACCCGAAGGTCCGAGGTCGAATGTCCTGGACCACTGAAGTGTTCCCCAACTGGGAAGGAACACCCCTGTCTGTTGATTGTTGTGCGGTGCCCATTCATCCGTTGTCGTAGCCTTTGCTCGGTTTCCCCAATGTACCATGCCCCCAGACATCCTTGCCTGCAATGTATAAGATAGACAACGTTGGCTGAGTCACATGAGTACCTGCCATGTACAAGGTGGGAGGTATTCCCACGCGTAATAGTGGTATCTATGTCCACAATCTGACACGTCTTGCAGCGCCTACCATGACAGGGTTGTATGGAGTTGTCCTGAAAGCCGGGCAACTTTCTACGAATAATGATCTGTTTGAGGCTTGGCGGTTGTTTAAAGGCATGTAGTGGAGGTGTGGGGAAGGTCTTGGTGAGGTGCTCATCCTCATTGATAATGTGTTGCAGGTCACGAAGAACATGGCGTCAGTTTTCAGCTCCTGGGAAATACTGAACAACGAAGGGTACCCGAGAATGCAAATTAAAAAAAAAGGTTTTATGATTTACACATGAAAGAAGTGAAACTATCACAGTATTCTAACAGATGAAGGGCTTAACAGACAATCAATTTTCAATGTATAATTTCAGTTACATCACACTGTAAATTTTTGCTATAAATTCTGTGTGTTAGGATTGAGCTCTCCACTACCACCTGATGAAGGAGCAATGCTCTGAAAGCTAGTGTGCTTCCAATTAAACCTGTTGGACTATAACCTGGTGTTGTGTGATTTTTAACTTTGTACACCCCAGTCCAACACCGGCATCTCCAAATCATGATGACAGTGTAAAAACAGGCCACTTGGCCCAACAAGTCCACACCAACCCTCTGAAGAGTATCCCACCCCGACCCATTCCCCTATTCTATTACTCCTGACTAATGCATCTAACCTGCACTTCCCTGAACACTCTGGGCAATTTAGCATGGCCAATTCACCCAAATTGCGCATCTTTGGACCACGGGAGGAAACCGGAGCACCCAGAGGAAACCCACACAGACACGGGGAGAATGTGAAAATTTCACACTGACAGTTGCCCAAGGCTGGGATCAACCCCAGGTTCCTAGCACTGTGAGGCAGCAGTGCTAACTACTGAGACACCAAGGCACCAAGGGACAGTCTACTACCTACAGAAGTGAGTGATCAACTAAGATAATTCACCTGCACCTTGGTAGATATTTTCCTATCCAACATGTTACTGTTCTGAGGAAGGGTCACTTGACCTGAAACGTTCACTCTGATTTCTCTCCACAGATGTTGCCAGACCCACTGAACTTTTCCAGCAATTTCATTGTTCGTGACTGATTTCCAGTACCTGCAGTTCTTTTGGTTTTTATTTTGCTGCTAATCTTTGCTGTAGAATGGAAAGATTCTGCTCATGTGATGAGTTTGTTCCCATGCTTGATCCTGCTGTCACCCATGTGGTCACATCTTACATTCACAGGGCAAGGCAATGACAAACTTGACAATACATTTAATGATAGGGCTAACCGTCCAACTTCTAAAAACTTGAGCAATAATGAGCATAAACCAATCACTGCAGGGCCTCGTGGATTTTCATTACTTGTTCTTATGACTAACTTGCATTTCTAATACTCTGTCAGTAGCGTTAAGGTTAAATAGCAAAACATGATCTTACTTAAACAATACCAATATGTTGCTGTTAAATGTTAGTGGCGGTTCTTAGGTAGTAAAGCTTGCAGAAAGGAAGTGGATCAAAGTCGTGCTTTACTATGTGGGTAAGACATTTGATACATTCAACTATAAGTCACAATCCCCTGTCTTTGACTGTGTATTAGAAGTAAAGATCATTTCAGTTATCATTTGCTGCAATGTTCATGGATTGATTGTGTTTGAGAACTGTGATTATTCTATTGAATACTATGATATGATAGGCATGTGCCTTTCAGAGGAGAAAGTGAGGACTGCAGATGCTGCAGATCTGAGTCAAAAAGTGTGGCACTTACAAAACACAGCAGATCAGGCAGCATCAAGCATCTCAATCCTGATGAAGAGCTTATGCTCAACATTGACTCTCCCGCTCCTTGGATGCTGCCTGACTGGCTTTTCCAGCGCCACACTTAGAGTCATAGAGTCATAGAGATGTACAGCACGGAAACAAAGCCTTTGGTCCAACCTGTCCATGCCGACCAGATATCCCAACCCAATATAGACCTACCTGCCAGCACCCGGCCCATATCCCTCCAAACCCTTCCTATTCATATACCCATCCAAATGCCTCTTAAATGTTGCAATTGTACTAGCCTCTATCCTCTGGCAGCTCTTTCCATATATGTGTCACGCTCGATTTGAAAAAGTTGCCCTTTAAGTCTCTTTCATATCTTTCCCCTTTCACCCTAAACCTATGCCCTCTAGTTCTGGACTCCCCGACCCCAGGGAAAAGACTTTGTCTATTTATCCTATCCATACCCCTCATAATTTTGTAAACCTCTAGAGTGAAGTCAAACTAATTCATAATTATACGACAATTGCAGTCCCAATGAAACATGAATTTTAAAATGGGCCAGGGTTTAAGTTTCAAGTTGCTGTACATTGCAAGATAATGGAAGCACAGACAGAGGCTGAAATAAGTGAGTCAAAATTGTTCTCAAGAAGTATTTCCTAAAAGGAATGATCTGTGTCTTGGTTTTCCTGCTGGGCTGGCTTGTGGTGTGTGATTAATATATATCTTAATATCATTTATTTTTATGTTTGGATTTTTAAATTTGGAACTTGTGGCAGATGGGGCTTTCTGTATCTCTGAGGAGGTTTAATGATTAACTTATAAGTATTTCTGTGGTGCTGGTAATGTCTTTTAAAACAGTAATAGTCTCTAAGAACTAAGGCATTTTTGTTTATGAATGAACAAAGTACAAAGTGTAGTACAGGATTTGATGGAAGATTCTGGATTTGTGTTTTTGTAACTGGGAGTAAACACTCATAGCTTGGAGACAAACTTTTCGGTTTTAGATTAAATACACTTGGGCCAGTTCTGCAGGTTTCTTAGTTGAAGATTGAGGTGTAAAGTTGCTCCTAAGAAAGCATGAAGACAGATTATATTGTTAAAAATAGGTTACTTCAGATTAAGGAGTTCAGTAATAGTTCCAGACTGGAAATGTCTGGATAAAACTCTGAACAGGTTATTTGAAGCTGAGAAAATTTAGATTCAGATGTATGAAGATTCCAGGAAAGGGCCATCAGATTCTCCAGATTAAGGCTTGAAGTCTCAGCTAAATTAAGCCAATAGAGATGATTATGAAAGGAGATTCTCTCTGGTGTGAGTACTGGAAAGGGATGTTTTTGCGATCTGTAAAGGAGTGTTCTGGATTAAATTTAAATAGTTTGGTTTATTCTATTTCATCATGACTTCTTTTGTGTAATGAACTTAACATTTTATCGTTAAAGCTCAAATCTCATATTGTGCTTATCTTTCAATGGGACAACACCTCATTAAAATAAAAAATAAAAGTATATTCTGTCAAACAGATTTCAAGCTGGCATCTGATTTGTCTAGTACTGGCATCAGTTGGGAACATAACAGTGGAAACAACAATCCTGCAATAATTTTCTCAGAATACAATAAAACATTCTTCTTTCTGTAGCTTTTTGTCAAAGAATGAATTGGTTGCTCCAAAGTAATATGTAGATTTAAGTACAGCAGGACAAGCCTCCTACATCAGCCTTTCATTGTGTTTATGACAATTGACATTACAGCTTTGTTTTCTGGAGAATAATTTGTCCTGAAAAAGAATGCATAGCTCCTGAAGTAAAAACAAAAAGAAAATGCTGGAAATGCTCATCCAGGTCTGGCCACATCTGTAGAGAGAGAGAGACATACAGAATTGTTGAATTTTCCTGGCCCACTAGTGGAGGAAGTGGTTATGGTGGGAGATCGTGGAGAATGGAGAGGGGGTAGTGTATTTCTGCTGGGATGGCATCCCTGACATATTCCTGCCATTATGGAGGTCTCCTGGGAAAACTCCGGGGGTGGATTATATACCACTCCATGACGGTTGGTTAGGCATTTTAAATGGTTAAGGCCCTAACTCGGGGAAAGTTTGCAGAGCTTTTCTTGCATTTTCTTGTTGGGAAAGCTCCCTCACCCCATCATATGCAGACCCCTACACCATCTCCATGGAAAAGGTTCCACTGGGGGGCACTTCATCTATTCTGAAGATTCCACCCCCGAAACAGGACAAGAAAGGCTTCTTCAAAGGCCTGGTGACACAACTGCAGGAGCTTTTCCCTCCATCCAAGGCAACTGCTGCCCTTCCCGTTGGAATTATTTCATTAGTCATTCCCCTCTGAGAGGCCATCCATGTTGAGGTATCCCCTCCTGCTCACCTACCTGCTTCAGGTGTACCCAGGTTCTCTTGGTGATAGCCTAATTCCTAGGCGATTTTGAGTTGACTTGACTAACAATATCAGGAGGGTAAAAACAATGACTGCAGATGCTGAAAACCAAATACTGGATTAGTGGTGCTGGAAGAGCACAGCAGTTCAGGCAGCATCCAACGAGCAGCGAAATCGACGTTTCGGGCAAAAGCCCTTCATCAGGAATAAAGGCAGTGAGCCTGAAGCGTGGAGAGATAAGCTAGAGGAGGGTGGGGGTGGGGAGAGAGTAGCACAGAGTACAATGGGTGAGTGGGGGAGGGGATGAAGGTGATAGGTCAAGGAGGAGAGGGTGGAGTGGATAGGTGGAAAAGAAGATAGGCAGGTTCGACAAGTCCGGACCAGTCAAGGAGAGTGTGCTGAGCTGGAAGTTTGAAACTAGGGTGAGGTGGGGGAAGGGGAAATGAGGAAGCTGTTGAAGTCCACATTGATGCCCTGGGGTTGAAGTGTTCCGAGGCGGAAGATGAGGCGTTCTTCCTCCAGGCGTCTGGTGGTGAGGGAGCGGCGGTGAAGGAGGCCCAGGACCTCCATGTCCTCGGCAGAGTGGGAGGGGGAGTTGAAATGTTGGGCCACGGGGCGGTTTGGTTGATTGGTGCGGGTGTCTCGGAGATGTTCCCTAAGCGCTCTGCTAGGAGGCGCCCAGTCTCCCCAATGTAGAGGAGACCACATCGAGAGCAACGTATTAATAAATGATATTGGTGGATGTGCAGGTGAAACTTTGATGATGTGGAAGGCTCCTTTAGGGCCTTGGATAGAGGTGAGGGAGGAGGTGTGGGCACAGGTTTTACAGTTCCTGCGGTGGCAGGGGAAAGTGCCAGAATGGGAGGGTGGGTCGTAGGGGGGTGTGGACCTGACCAGGTAGTCACGGAGGTAACGGTCTTTGAGGAAGGCGGAAAGGGGTGGGGAGGGAAATATACCCCTGGTGGTGGGGTCTTTTTGGAGGTGGCGGAAATGTCGGCGGATGATTTGGTTGATGCGAAGGTTTGTAGGGTGGAAGGTGAGCACCAGGGGCGTTCCGTCCTTGTTACGGTTGGAGGGGTGGGGTCTAAGGGCGGAGGTGCGGGATGTGGACGAGATGCGTTGGAGGGCATCTTTAACCACGTGGGAAGGGAAATTGCGGTCTCTAAAGAAGGAGGCCATCTGGTGTGTCCTATGGTGGAACTGGTCCTCCTGGGAACAGATACGGCGGAGGCCACCCTGCCCGACCCATTGTCTCAGCATGCTCCTGCCCCACTGAACTCATCTCTACCTACCTTGACACTGTCCTATCCCCCCTAGTCCAGGAACTCCCCACATACGTTCGAGACACCACCCACGCCCTCCACCTCCTCCAAGACTTCCGTTTCCCCGGCCCCCAACGCCTTATCTTCACCATGGATATCCAATCCCTCTACACCTCCATCCGCCATGACCAGGGCCTCCAAGCCCTCCGTTTCTTCCTCTCCAGACGTCCCGAACAGTACCGTTCCACTGACACTCTCATTCGTTTGGCCGAACTGGTCCTCACCCTTAACAATTTCTCCTTTGAATCCTCCCACTTCCTCCAGACCAAAGGCGTAGCCATGGGCACACGTATGGGCCCCAGCTATGCCTGTCTCTTTGTTGGCTACGTAGAACAGTTGATCTTCCGTAATTACACCGGCACCACTCCCCACCTCTTCCTCCGCTACATTGATGACTGCATTGGCGCCACCTCGTGCTCCCGTGAGGAGGTTGAGCAATTCATCAACTTCACCAACACATTCCACCCTGACCTTAAATTTACCTGGACTATCTCTGACACCTCCCTCCCCTTCCTGGACCTCTCCATCTCCATTAGTGACGACCAACTTGACACTGACATTTTTTACAAACCCACCGACTCCCATAGCTACCTGGATTATACCTCTTCCCATCCTATCTCTTGCAAAAATGCCATCCCGTATTCCCAATTTCTCCGCCTCCGCCATATCTGCTCCCAGGAGGACCAGTTCCATCACAGAAAATACCAGATGGCCTCCTTCTTTAGAGACCGCAATTTCCCTTCCCACGTGGTTAAAGATGCCCTCCAACGCATCTCGTCCACATCCCGCACCTCCGCCCTCAGACCCCACCCCTCCAACCGTAACAAGGACAGAACGCCCCTAGTGCTCACCTTCCACCCTACAAACCTTCGCATCAACCAAATCATCCGCCGATATTTCCACCACCTCCAAAAAGACCCCACCACCAGGGATATATTTCCCTCCCCACCCCTTTCTGCCTTCCGCAAAGACCGTTCCCTCCGTGACTACCTGGTCAGGTCCACACCCCCCTACGACCCACCCTCCCATTCTGGCACTTTCCCCTGCCACCACAGGAACTGTAAAACCTGTGCCCACACCTCCTCCCTCACCTCTATCCAAGGCCCTAAAGGAGCCTTCCACATCCATCAAAGTTTCACCTGCACATCCACCAATATCATTTATTGTATCCGTTGCTCCCGATGTGGTCTCCTCTACATTGGGGAGACTGGGCGCCTCCTAGCAGAGCGCTTTAGGGAACATCTCCGAGACACCCGCACCAATCAACCAAACCGCCCCGTGGCCCAACATTTCAACTCCCCCTCCCACTCTGCTGAGGACATGGAGGTCCTGGACCGCCGCTCCCTCACCACCAGACGCTTGGAGGAAGAACGCCTCATCTTCCGCCTCGGAACACTTCAACCCCAGGGCATCAATGTGGACTTCAACAGCTTCCTCATTTCTCCTTACCCCACCTCATCCTAGCTTCAAACTTCCAGCTCAGTAACTGTCTCCTGGACTGGTCCGGACTTGTCCAACCTGCCTATCTCCTTTTCCACCTATCCACTCCACCCTCTCCTCCTTGATCTATCACCTTCATCTCCTCCCCCACTCACCCATTGTACTCTATGCTACTCTCTCCCCACCCCCACCCTCCTCTAGCTTATCTCTCCACGCTTCAGGGTCACTGCCTTTATTCCTGATGAAAGGCTTTTGCCCGAAACGTCGATTTTGCTGCTCGTTAGATGCTGCCTGAACTGCTGTGCTCTTCCAGCACTACTAATCCAGTATAACAATATCAGGAGATCTACCTGTGTGTCCTTTTGGACAGAATGAGCAAAGTTAGCAAAATAGTTTTTGCTCACAGCAATTGCAGGTTTAGAATTCCCATACGTTTCTGGTATGGCTCTATCTGGTCCCACATCTGCAGGAAATCCTGTCCAAGAGCTTCAGGTCTATGATCTTTCATCAATTCAGCTGCTCCCAGCTGCCCTCAAGTGGTAAACCCTTATATAGCACTTGGATCGCCTTCATCAATGCTGATGGAATAACACTGTGTGGAACAGTTATAAGAACAAATAACCTAACTAGCCTAATTCCTAGGCGATTTTTGAGTACACCACACAATTGATCAAACATCAATGCTCCATGACAGTATCTATAAAAGTCTCCACTGCACAGTCCATATTGAGCTAAAATCCTGCCTTGAGCTCTATAAAATCATGAGGGGCATGGATAGGGTAAATAGACAAGGTCTTTTCCCTGGGGTGAGGGAGTCCAGAACTCGAGGGCATAGGTTTAGGGTGATAGAGGAAAAATGTTAAAGGGACCTAAGGGGCAACTTTTATATGCAGAGAGTGGTGTGTGTATGGAATGAGCTGCCAGAGGAAATGGTGGAGGCTGGTACAATTACAATATTTAAAAGGCAGCTGGATGTATATGAATAGGAGAAAGTGAGGACTGCAGATGCTGGAGATCAGAGCTGAAAATGTGTTGCTGGAAAAGCGCAGCAGGTCAGGCAGCATCCAAGAAACAGGAGAATCGACTATGCCCTCGAGTTCAGGAAGAAAGGCTTATGCCCGAAATGTCAATTCTCCTGCTCCTTGGATGCTGCCTGACCTGCTGCGCTTTTCCAGCAACACATTTTCAGCTGTGTAAATGAATAGGAAGGGTCTGGAGGATATGGGCCAAGTGTTGGCAAATGGGACTAGATTAGTTGAGGATATCTGGTTGGCATGGACGAGTTGGACCGAAGGGAAGTTTCTGTGCTGTACATCTTTATGACTATGAGTCTAAGTAGAACCTGCTCAGCAATAAACTGCTCAGTGACGCCCCAGTTTGGGCTCCATCAGGGCCAGTCAGCAATTGACCTCATTTCAGCCTTGGTTTAAACATTGACAAAACCGTTGGATTCCAGAGGTGGTGTGAGCGTGACAGCCGTTGACATTAAGGCTGCATTCGACCACGTGTGGGATCAAGGAGCCCTGGCAAAACTGTGTCTACCATTGTTTTAAACATGTCTATCCAATTATTGTACACTTTCCTTTCTCCGAGAGAAAAGCAATCCAGTGCTGGACTTTTTGCTGCCTGTCATGATGGGACCCACTGCAGTTTGGCTCATTTACCCCGGCAACAGGAAAACCTCCTCTGATGAAGTTAGAGTGTGGCAGGATTGCTGTTCACGACAGCCGGATGTAAATGTGGGATCAACAACTCACTTCGCAAGGAGCAGAATTGTGGTTGGGGTGTCTCTCGTTATCAAATACTCCATCCGTGACTGAGGGAGCCCGCCTCAGGGAGTGAGATGGTGGCTGAAAGCAACCCTCCTTGGTCCAATCTCAGTGACTCTCACTGACTCGCCAGTGCTTGGGCTCTCTCTAATACCTGGTTTTGGCGCAGTGTAGTGTTGCCAAGGGTTATTGCTCCTGCTAGCATTGGCACTAATAAGGAGCTACTGCGGGTGGGTCACTTGGCGCCCGGTACCACCCTGTCTGGGAAACTGGCCAATTCTATTCCTGAAATACACTTGATTACAGCAGACCGCCTCCTTGGAGCTGATGGGATTGTGCTCTCAGACGGGTGAATGAGATCCCCTTTAACCTGTCAAACTCCTGGCTCCTGTTGGTCAATCCTTTCCTGAGTTATCTATATTTCTAGAGTAGAATCAGCTTTATTATCACATATACTCAAATGAGTACAGTGAAAATTTTACAAATGTACCTTACTATTCAGGTACAAGGTATGTAGCGATTCTTTAGCAAAGACAAAATGAAAAAAGTAAAGAAATAAAAGCCCAGCATTATAGATTGAAGGAATAAATTAGAAAATAGAGAAATGCAAAGTTCAGAACAGCAGTCCTTCTGATTCAGTCCACACTGGGCCTTGACTCTAGTCGGGCTTCACTTTTGAGGCTGGGAGATCGCTCTGGAATCACCTCAGGTTCACTGAGGTCGAGCCAGGTCAAGAGACTGCCATGGCAGCATCCAAGGAGTAGGAGGATCAATGTTTCAGGCATTAGCCCTTCATCAAGATGAAGAGCTTATGCTCAAAGCATCGATTCACCTGCCCCTTGGATGCTGCTTGACCTGCTGTGCTTTTCCAGTGCCACACTCTCAACTCTGATCTCCAGCATAGAACATAGAACATAGAACATAGAACATAGAACATTACAGCGCAGTACAGGCCCTTCGGCCCTCGATGTTGCGCCGATCAAAGCACCCCTAACCTACACTAAGCCACTATCCTGCATATACCTATCCAATGCCCGCTTAAATACCCATAAAGAGGGAGAGTCCACTACTGCTACTGGCAGGGCATTCCATGAACTTACAACTCGCTGAGTGAAGAACCTACCCCTAACATCAGTCCTATATCTACCCCCCCTTAATTTAAAGCTATGCCCCCTTGTAATAGCTGACTCCATACGTGGAAAAAGGTTCTCACTGTCAACCCGATCTAACCCCCTAATCATCTTGTACACCTCTATCAAATCACCCCTAAACCTTCTTTTCTCCAATGAAAACAACCCCAAGTGCCTCAGCCTTTCCTCATAGGATTTTCCTACCATACCAGGCAACATCCTGGTAAACTTCCTCTGCACCCGTTCCAGTGCCTCCACATCCTTCCTATAGTATGGCGACCAAAACTGCACACAATATTCCAGATGCGGCCGCACCAGAGTCTTATACAACTGCAGCATGACCTCAGGACTCCGGAACTCAATTCCTCTACCAATAAAAGCCAGTACGCCATATGCCTTCTTCACTGCACTATTTACCTGGGTGGCAACTTTCAGAGATCTGTGTACATGGACACCAAGATCCCTCTGCTCTTCCACACTACCAAGTAGTCTACCATTAGCCCAGTAATCCATCTTTTTATTACTCTTACACTCTTACATCTTCAATTATCACTTTCTCCAAGAGACTGGCATGCTGGGCAGTATTGTGCCTGTAAATCTCTGTGCTACATTACCACAATGTACACTTTAACAGTGTTTATTTGGCTGTTACATAGTTTGTGACATTCTGAGGCTGTATAAACATTTACTTTGTTCCTTTTGCTTCCATGAAACAAGTTGTACAACCTGTTTGAGAGACCCTATAATTGCTGTCAATACTGACTTCAGCAACCACAGTCTTATCAGAATGGTCTGCTGCAACTCGACCTCTGACAGAACAGCATATAATTCAACGATTGATCCAGGTGTAGCAATCAGTAAAAGGTTAAAGTTGCCATAGCCCCACCTCTCTCATTTTCGAGAGAGGGATGCCTGTTAGTGAGTTTAACCTGAGGGTTGCCATGCATCAGGTGAAGGGCGAGGTTGAGAAAGCAGGATCTTCATGGTGACCTCAGTCAGTCTCTGTCAGTGTCTCTTTGTATTGCAAACCAGCCATCCAGCCAACTAAGCTAACTGGCTCCCAACAGAAATCAGTAAACGTCAGTGGGCCGGTACAAGGATGGAATGTGGGCCTTGAGCTTGAGGTGATGGCAGAAAGATGTGAGGAACCGTGTAACTCTCGCCCTTGGTCAAGTTGACCATGGTTTGATCCTGCAGATGTCCTTTCCTGCATCAGTTAATGTGTGGCGCATGGAAATCCTCAGAACACCTACCTGGGAATCCTATTGCTGGAGTATCATCCAGTGAAACTAAGTTTAGGTATCTCGAGCAATGTATAAACTAGATGTATCAAACTAATTTCCTCAACTGTATCTATGTCAGCTGTATTAGAGTGTAGATTAGATTACTTACAGTGTGGAAACAGGCCCTTCGGCCCAACAAGTCCACACCGCCCCACCGAAGCACAACCCACCCATATCCCCACATTTACACCTTTACCTAACACTATGGGCAATTTAACACGGCCAATTCACCTGACCTGCACATCTTTGGACTGTGGGAGGAAACCGGAGCACCCGGAGGAAACCCACGCAGACACGGGGAGAATGTGCAAACTCCACACAGTCGCCTGAGGCAGGAATTGAACCCGGGTCTCTGGCGCTGTGAGGCAGCAGTGCTAACCACTGTGCCACCGTGCCGCACAATGCGTCAGGTATACACTGAGTTTATGTGCCGTTAAATTTTTTTGTAATTAAGTTTTCAGCTTTCCCTCAGTTTGTCTTTTTAAGTAAATGACTCAGTTCATCTGGCACCTTGTGTGAGCTACTGTTGTGCTCACAGCTGCCCTCAAGTGGTTAATGATGCTACAGCAGTTCAATCTGTTTAATTCTGCCAATGCTGAAGGGATGTAGGGAAATTAATTTTCCAAATAAATTAGCATTTGTCAAATCCCAGGTGCATCAGAAATCTCATGAACAATCTGACTAGATAGGCTCTTTTATTTCAGGGAAGATTCCACACTGATAGTGTCCCATCCAAATACATTTGCATGAAGTGCAACCAACTCTCGCTCCTCCAAGACTGTGTTCAGGAACTGGAGCGGGAGCTGGATGAACTTCGGATCATTCGGGAGGCAGAGGCTGTGATAGATAACAGTTGCAGGGAAGCAGTTACTCCTAGGCACGAAGAAAGCTGGGTAACTGTGGTCGTTCTCCTGAAAAACAAGTATACCGTTTTGGATACTGTTGGGGGGGCAACTTACCAGGGGTATGCAGTGGGGCCCAGGTCTCCGGCACAGAGTCTGTCCCTGTTGCACAGAAGGGAAGGAGGGAAAGGAGGAGAGTGTTAGTCACTGGGGACTCCATAGTTTTCAGCCAGGAAAAGGAGAATATTGTAGAGGAGAAGAATGAGGTACGAGATATTAGACGAGAAAGGATCAAGGTAAGTAAGGAAGAGTTGTTATCAATTCTAAAAGGAGTGAAAGTAGGTAAGTCCTCTGGACTGGATGGGATTTATCAGAGGATTCTCTGGGAAGCTAGGGAGGAGAAGGCGGAGTCTTTGGCTTTGATATTTGAGTTGTCATTGTCTACAGGTTTAGTACCAGAGAACTGGAGGTTTGCAAATGTTGTGCCGTTGTTCAAGAAGGGCAGTAGAGATGACCAGGTAATTATAGACCAGTGAGCCTTACATCTGTTGGAGGAAAAGTTTTGGAAAGGATTATAAGAGATTGGATTTATAGTCATCTAGCAAGCAACAATTTGATTGGAGATAGTCAACATGGTTTCGTCAAGGGCGGGTCATGTCTCACAAACCTCATTGAGTTTTTTGAGAAGGTGACCAAGCATATAGATGAGGGTAGGGCAGTTGACGTGATGTACATGGACTTCAGTAAAGCCTTTGATAAGGTTCTACATGGTAGGCTGTTGGAGAAAATGCAGAGGCATGGGATTGAGGGTGATTTAGCAGTTTGGATTAGAAACTGGCTTTCTGAAAGAAGGCAGCGAATGGTGGTTGATGGAAAATATTCAGCCTGGAGTCCGGTTATGAGTGGTGTGCCACAAGGATCTGTTTTGGGACCACTGCTGTTTGTCATTTTTATAAATGACTTAGATGTAAGCGTAGGTGGATGGGTTAATAAGTTTGCAGATGACACTAAAACCGGTGGAGTGGTGAACAGTGTGGAAGAATGTTGCAGGTTTCAGGGGGACTGGGATAAGCTGCGGAATTGGGCTGAGAGGTGGCAAAGGAAGTTCAATGCAGTTAATGTGAGGTGATTCACTTTGGGAAGAATAACAGGAAGGCAGAGTACTGGGTCAATGGAAATATTCTTGGTAGTGTGAATGTGCAGAGGGATCTTGGAGTCCATGTACATAAATCCCTGAAAGTTGCCAACCAAGTGGATAGTGCTGTTAAGAAGGCATATGGTGTGTTAGGTTTTATTGGTAGAGGGATTGAGTTCAGGAGCTGTGATGTCATGGTACAACTGTACAAACGCTAGTGCGGCCGCACTTGGAATATTGTGTACAGTTCTGGTTGCCCATCACACGAAGGATGTGGAAACATTGGAAAAGGCGCAGAAGAAATTTACCAGAATGTTGCCTGGTCTGGAGGGAAGGTCTTATGAGGAAAGGCTGAGAGACTTGGGCCTGTTCTCATTAGAAAGAAGAAGGCTAAGAGGGGATTTGATAAAGACACACAAGAGGATTAGATAAGGTAGACAGTGAAAGTCCTTTTCCTAGGATGATGATGTCAGCTTATACGAGGGGGCATAACTACAAATTGAGGGGTGATACATTTAAGACAGATGTCAGAGGCAGGTTCTTTACTCAGAGAGTGGTATGGGTGTGGAATGCCCTGCCTGTCAATGTAGTTAACTCAGAAACATTAGGGAGATTTAAACAATCCTTGGATAAGCATATGGCTGATGATGGGATAGTGTAGGGGGACGAGCTGAGAATAGTTCACAGGTCGGTGCGGCATTGAGGGCCGAAGGGCCTGTTCTGTGCTGTATTGTTCTATGTTCTATGTTCATGGTTAAGAAATGTTATTGCAATCTGACCCTATTAATCTGAAGTCAGGATTAAGGTACACTGTGAGAAAGGTTGAGGCAGCTTTTAATATTAGCTTCCTCATGGTAACCTTCCCCTCAGGGTGTTGGGCATTCTTCTCCATAATTTACTCTTTCACGCTGGGCCAGCATTTCTTGTCCATCCTTAATTGCCCTTGAGAATGTGGGAGGTCAAAAAGGGGACATGAGATAGCTTTGGCAAATAGAATTAAGGAGAATCCAAAGGGTTTTTTTACCATACATTAAGGAGAGAATTGGGCCCTCAAACATCAGCAAGGTGGCCTTTGTGTGGAGCTGCAGAAAATGGGGGAGTTACTAAACAAGTATTTTGCATCAGTATTTACTGTGGAAAAGGATATGGAAGATATAGAATGTAGGGAAATAGATGGTGAAATCTTGAAAAATGTCCAAATTACAGAGGAGGAAGTGCTGAAAGTCTTGAAACGCATAATGGTAAGGTCCTAGGGAGTGTTGCTGAACAAAGAGACCTTGGAGTACAGGTTCATAGCTCCATGAAAGTGGAGTCGCAGATAGATAGGATAGTGAAGAAGGTGTTTGGTAAGCTTTCCTTTATTGGTTAGAGTATTAAGTACAGGAGGTGGGAGGTAATGTTACGGCTGTACAGATCATTGGTTAGGCCACTGTTGGAATATTGCATGCAATTCTGGTCTTCCTCCTATCGGAAAGATGTTGTGAAACTTGAAAGGGTTCAGAAAAGATTTACAAGGATGTTGCCAGGGTTGGAGGATTTGAACTATGGGGAGAGGCTGAACAGGCTAGGGCTGTTTTCCCTAGAGCATCGGAAGCTGAGAGGTGACCTTATAGAGGTTTATAAAATCATGAGGGGCATGGATAGGATAAATAGACATGTTCTTTTCCCTGGAGTGGGGGCGTCCAGAACTAGAGGGCATAGGTTTAGGGTGAGAGGGGAAAGATATAAAAGAGACCTAAGGGGCAACTTTTTCACACAGAGGGTGGTACGTGTATGGAATGAGCTGCCAGAGGAAGTGGTGGAGGCTGGTACAATTGCAACATTTAAGAGGCATTTGGATGGGTATATGAATGGAAAGGGTTTGTAGGGATATGGGCCGGGTGCTGGCAGGTTGGACTAGATTGGGTTGGGATGTCTGGTCGACATGGACGAGTTGGACCAGAGAGTCTGTTTCCATGCTGTACATCTCTATGACCCTAAGGTGGTGGAATGCTTTCTTGAACCACTGCCAATCCATTAGGTGTAGGGTATATCCACTGTACTGTTAGGAAGGGAGTTCCAGGATCTTTACCCAGCCCTCAGTGAAGGAACGGAGATATTGTTCAGGATGGTGTGGGACATGGAAAGGAACGGATAGATAGCTTGATGTTTCAGGTGATGGAAGTGTGGGTAATGTTCCCTCAAAGCAGCATGGCTATGGAGCCGGGATGCTCTCACACACTGACTAATTTGTAATCACATTCACTGTCACGTATGGACCTTGACAGTCTGCACAACAGGTAGTGATTGCACACCTCCCTGTCCTGCATGGAGAATCTCTCAGCATCTACCTCACCTACCCTGTTCACGATCTCTCAGCGTCTATCTAACCTACCCTGTTCACGATCTCTCAGCATCTACCTAACCTACCCTGTTCACGATCTCTCAGCGTCTATCTAACCTACCCTGTTCACGATCTCTCAGCATCTACCTCACCTACCCTGTTCACGATCTCTCAGCGTCTATCTAACCTACCCTGTTCACGATCTCTCAGCGTCTATCTAACCTACCCTGTTCACGATCTTACATGTTTCGTTCGCCTCAAAATACCAAAGCATACCGGTCCAATTTACTTCATCAAAGTGCAGCCCTCTCATCTCAGGAACTAGTTTGGTCAACGTTCACTGCACCGTCTCCCATACACGTTCACATTTCCTTAAACGCAGTACTCGAGGTGTGGTTTTGTCAAATCTCTATGCAATCGCAACAAGGCCACTTTCGCTGAAGTTTTCATTTCAGACTGTGTGAAGAGGAAAATGTCCCATCACATTATTGTGGACTTGAGTGTTCCATCAGTCATTAAAATCACAGAATCCCTGCAGTGTGGAAACAAGCCCTTTGGCTCAACTAGCCTAGACCAGCCGTCCGAAGAGCATCCCACCCAGACCCACCTCTTTACTGTATCCCTGTAACCCTGCATTTCCCATGGCTAATCCACCTAGCCTAGGCATCCCTGGACATGGTGGGCCATTTAACATTGTCATTCCACCTGACATGCACATCGTCGGACTGTGGGAGGAAGCCGGAACATCTGGAGGAAACCCACGCAGACACAGGGAGAACGTGCAAACTCCACACAGACAGTCACCCGAGGGGGGAATCGAACCCGGGTACCTGATGCCACTGAACCACTGAGCCACCATGCCATCTCTTGAAATGTATAGAAGGTTTTGTTTTCCAGTAAACCTGGAAATGCTGGTGAATCTAATGATTATAAACCAGATTTAAATATTTGACAATTCTGAGAGCTGAGGGATTAAAATATATTCAGCCCCAAAGGATTTAAAATTTAAGATGGTAAATGTAAATTCTGTAATGTAGACACTTGTAAAATAATGAATATTAGTGCCGTTCAATAATAATCACATATTAACAACACAAAATTTACTTTTTGTTCTCTGTATAAGTAGCAGAGGTCACAAACTGTTAAAAAAAAGATAAATTATACATCAAAATAATAGATTATGGGGCTTCTGAAGATTTGACTCAGATCTTGGAGAAGGTGTATGTTATCATATTTATAGGTACATTAAACAATGCTTTAATACTTGCAAATGAAGGTCACAATTGTCTAGATAGTTGCCTGTTATCTGCAATGAGCAGAACAGCACTGGGTAAATGCGATAATCTTTCAGAGATAACGAAAGTTCCTATGTAAGCGGTTAACTTCACTTGGTCTTAAATACTAACTCCTCCCAGTGGAATGAGCACCTGCTCAGTTGGAGAAAGTGGTGGGATACATGGCTTTGACAGATGTTGGTCTATGAATGGAAATGTTTGTGCATATGCTGTGAGGTTGTGATGTCTTGCCTAGAGGGACATCCACTAGCCATCCCCCTCTTATGAGACAGCAGCCCTACAGTTTGGTAAGACTATGGCAACTTTGCCTTAACTTAATGCTGGTTCTTACAGAAGTTCTAAATGTTCAATAAATTGGACAACATGGGCTCAAAGTTAGATCGCAAAGTGCTATGGAACAATGAACAGGAGCATTTCAGAAGGGAAGATAGAGACAACAAAATTGCCTACAAAAGTAACGTTTGGTGATTTGGGAATAAACTGAGATTATGATCATGTAACAGCAGTAAGAGTTTAGCTACAACAGTCAAATACTTACACAAGTCTGAACTAGAACAAAACACTGTGGATGCTGGAGATCTGAAACACACAAAAACAGAAATTGCTGAAGAAACTCAGCAGGTATGGCAGCATCTGTGACAAGAAAACAGAGTTAATAATTCGAGTCCAGTGATGCTTCTTGTTTTCAGTTTATTACATGAGCAAAATCATAAACAACACATGTAATCATTGAATTTAATTATCTAAGTCTTTTCCTGTTGTCTCATCTTCTAATGTTACATTATAAACTTTGTTTTATATATCTTTCTAACTATTTTACTCCATATACATTCCATGACTTTTATCAAACTGTTCCAGGGCCTGGTAGAAGCTGCTGGTGTTTAAATTCAACAAAATATAAAGTGCATTCCATTATGGTTAGAATGCAGATAGATCAGTTTCTGTTTGTGCATGAACTGTGAGAAAGTACAATATTAGTTGTAGTAATTTCGTGTTTAACCCCGAAATCGAGCTGTTCTTGGCCTATGTGAAAATTACCAGAATGAACTAAGAACCTTTCACCTTTAGAGGCTTCATTCAAATGACTCCAAATGCATCTGGTGTATCCTGATGCGTTGTCTCATGTAATAGACTTACATACGATAAGCATCACTGGACTTGAAGCACTAACTCTGCTCTCTACTTCTTAATACAATTGTTATAAAGAAACAAAATGGGTGGAAAGTTCTAACCTGTCTAGCTTTAGGGTTGCTAGTTAGGCTCCGGGAATTGAAAGTTGATCTCCAGGGCGCTCTTGGTGTGAACCTGGAGAGAAGTCATATTTTATTTGTCACTTTCTTTGAACATTTCTCAATACCAAATGCAAAAGTTATTAAACAATGAAATAAAAGGCTATTTGGCTAACAGTTAAGCATGATATAGTTGAGAAATGAATTTGTTTGCTTTCCAATCAGTACAGAAAGGTTGTCCGTCACAGGGATAAATGAGTTGGCCAGCTAATGACTAGAGTCTGAGCGGGAGGAACAAGTCATGTGATGAAATGTCCAGGAATAGATGTAGAAAAGCTAACAGGGACACATATTGTGGTTCTCCATTTTTTCTAAAGCCCCTATATTAACACTAAGACACTGAGTTTTGAACATTAAGGGAATGAATGGATTGGTTGGGAATATAGTGTTTAAGATGGAATAGCAGCTATGATGTTATCAAAGACCAGAGCAGCTCAAACAACCTTTTGACCCAATCTTGATTTCTGGTGCCCTTATAGAGTCATAGAGATGTACAGCATGGAAACAGACCCTTCGGTCCAACTCGTCCATGCCGACCAGATATCCCAACCTAGAGTTATCATGCTGAAAGCATATTATGGATTGTAAAGCTGTTTTGGATGTCTTGTGGTTGTGAATGGTGCTGCAGAAATGCAAGACTTTTTCTCATTATTAGAAAAGGCTAAGGTGTTAAAAATGTGCCCCATCAAAGATTCCAAAATTGAATTTTGTAATGGCAACTACATGAGATACGTTCTTTACCCTCTTTAGGATAAAATAATTGGGTGCGGCAAGATTTAGTATTAAAAATGAGGTGGATTGATAAAATGCATTCTAGTAAAGGCCTTCTCAGTAGGTTGCTGTGATCTTAATTGGAAAACATCTAAGGATTTAGAAACCAAGGTGTCTCCTGATTAGTTTAGTGCAGTGTGAAGATTAAAGTCATATTATCCCATATGTGTACAGTTAGGGATATCATCCTGACATTCAATGGTCAACTGCCTCTTTGCTGCCTGAACTGCTGTGCTCTTCCAGCACCACTAATCCTGCCTCTTGAGATATACAAGGACCATTATAATTCACAATGTCAAGAGAAGGTGTTTGCATCAAATTCGCTATGGACCAATTTCACAATAACATATAATGAAAATTGACTCCATAGCAAAGCTCAAACACACAGGATAATTTGAAAATATTGAAGCTTGACTCTTTATTGTTTCTTACATCCCAAAGACCATTCCAAGTGAAGCGTGAATTTCTCCCAATATCCTGTCCATGCTTATTGCCTCATCTAACCCTATCAAAAAGAAGCAATTTAACTGACTGTTTCCATCCTTTGCTGTTTGTGGAATCTTGCTGTGTGAAGCTGCCCACATCATTTGCCTATATAAAATATGTGATTGAAACTCAAAAAAACAACATGCTATCTGTGAAGTGTGTTGTGATGACCTGAATCAAGTGGATTCATTAGTGGAATTGAAATGCAGAGGTGGGAAGGTCTGAAACTGAATTCAACAAATCTGAAAAAAAAGACTTAAAATATAACCATCAATGCAACGCTTCTCGGCCTTTTGGCTCGGAATATGTGTCATTCCTGAGGACCAGAGGAAGAGATTCTGCTCGAGTGTTGGAGGTTCGACGCAGCAGAAGCGTGCTGGCGGGGGAAGGACCACTGGGATCGTGTTGCGAGTCGTTGGAGCTGCTGGAGACCATCGCTGGATCGTGATTGGACGTTGGAGGATCGTTTGGTTGTGCTGACCTGCTCTTGGTGGATCTTCATGCTGGCTTCGGCCTAACGCCAATTCAGGGACCAGCCAACCTCTGAGCTATGGCCTCAGCAGCCACTCGCCGCCCGGGCCAGGGCATTCGGAACACAGTCAGGTTGACTGTGAAGAAGGTGGAGGAGCACACACCGGTGGATCGGATGGTGTTTGTGAAGAAAGTTCTGCTGGAGTGTTGTGGCCTTGCAGCTGTGGGCGTGTACTGCCTGCAGGATTTCCCTGGGGCAGGCTACTTCGATGTGACCTTCAGAAGCGTGAAGCAGTGCGAACAGCTCCTGAAGGTCTTCAAGGAAAAGGAAGGGGAGCCGCTGTTTTCCATCTTGTCGGCGACTCCATTGTGTGTGCTTCCTGCACAGAGGAATCGGGTTGTTACAATCCATATGTTCTAGCGGCTGATGACCTGACCTTCTTGGGAAGGTACGTCCAAGTAGAGGGAGAAGCCACTGATGTGATCGACCCGTTTGGGATCTGGACCAGTAAGAGGCAGGTCAAGGTAACTCTGAGGGCCGATGACAGTGGGAACATCCTCCACCCACCCTCGAGCTTTGCAATCGGAGGGAGCAGAGGCTACCTGACATATGCCGGGCAGCCGAAAGTGTGCCGAACCTGCGGGAAGTCGGGACACGTGGCGGTGGATTGCAAAGTGACCATCTGCAGGAACTGCAAACAGGAGGGTCACTTGACTAAGGACTGTCGGGAGGAAAAGAGCTGCAACCTGTGCGGGGAGGCGGGCCACATGTACAAGGCCTGCCCAACACGAGGAGCCGCCACCTACGCACAGATGGCCGGAGGTGGCAACACGAGCCGCGGACCGACAAAGTCCAACGAGGTACCGCGAATCAGCAAAGGAACGGTGCCTGGAGGCACCCAGAAGGAAGGGAAGGTTGTAGAGGAGCAGGCGGCAGACAGCGGGGAGATGCAGCAGCCGACCCAAGCTTCTGCAAGACAGACGGAGGAAATGGAAGAGGAGGGATCAAAGGAGGCAGAGCAGTGGATCATCATCAAAAACAGGAAGAGGAAACCTCTCGAGGGCCCCAAAG
This sequence comes from Chiloscyllium punctatum, assembly GCF_047496795.1. Lineage (NCBI taxonomy): Eukaryota > Metazoa > Chordata > Chondrichthyes > Orectolobiformes > Hemiscylliidae > Chiloscyllium > Chiloscyllium punctatum. Next base: position 53,182,785 of record NC_092770.1, read on the forward strand.
CCACCAAGCGAAGGGGGAAGAGATACCTCCAAGAGGAGGATACAGGCAGCTCCTCCGAGGGTGAGGACGGGCACAAGAAGGGTCGCCTCCGGAGGAAGAGGCAGAGCGCCGTGGGGAGAAAGGAGGGCAGCACCGCCCAAGAAGGAAAAGACAATCCCTCTGAGGGGATGGGTGAAGGCCTCCCCCTACCCGGTGAGAACCAAGGGGTACCCACCGGCCCACAGCTCCAGGGAACTGGGAGCAGCGTCCCAGTGACAGCCCTGCTGTCAGATGGAGAACGGGGCGATACGGACCCTGGGTCTGACACGATGACACCAGAGCGGGGAAATGATTCCAGCGTGGAGCCGGACAACTTCCTCAGCCCCGGGAAGGTCCAGCAGTTTGCTGTCACCACGGGGATGCACGCAGCTACCCCAGAGGGGCAAGACCAGAAGAAAATGGACACTGGTAACCCCGTAAACTGGTAAAATGGGGTTTAAAATTGCCAGCATAAATGTGCGTAGCATTAAAGCGGCTACGCGATGTGTTTCAACGCTGGCCTTCCTGGCCAACGTCAAAGCCGATATCCTGTTTCTGCAGGAGTGTGGGATACCGCACCTCAGCAGTTACAGGAGATGGTCGAGCTTGTGGGCCCACGGGCCGTCAGTGTGGTCGGGGGGCAACGATAGCCGCGCCTCCGGCCTGGGTATCCTGTTGCGGGGAGGCAACTTCACCATCTCCGAGGTTAAGGAGGTGGTGGGCGGGCGCCTCCTCGTTGCGGACGTTAAATACAGAAACGCTCCCGTGAGACTAATCAACGTGTACGCCCCAGTGGGTAAGAGTGAACGGTTGGCCGTCCTGCAACAGCTTCCACTGCTGCTGGCTACGTCCAGGCTGGTCATTCTGGCCGGAGACTTCAACTGCATCATTGATGCAGATGGACGATCCGGCGGGGGGGACAGTAAACCGGACGCTACGTCCAGGGCCCTGATGGAAACGGTCAAAGACGCCAAGCTGCACGACGTCTTCAGCGCCCCTGCAGATGGAGCGCAGCGTAGATACACCTGGTCACGGGCAGACGGGTCTATCCGCTCAAGGATAGATTACCTGTTTGTGTCCCGAACGCTCTCGGTCAGATCCACCGACGTCAAGCCGGTGTTCTTCTCTGACCACTGCCTCCTGCTGGCCGACTGTCACCTACAGGACGAACAGCGGGCGGGCAAGGGAACGTGGAAACTGAACACTAAGCTGTTGACCCCGGGAAACATCGAAGAGCTCAAGAGGGATTACGCAGGTTGGAGAACCGTGAAGCCCCTCTTTGAGTCTCCAGCGGACTGGTGGGAAACGGTAAAAGGGAACATCAAGAGGTTCTTTATCCTCAAAGGTGTCCAGGAGGCGAGAGAGAGGCGGGGAAAACTGTCCCAGCTCCAGGAAAGTATGCAGAACCTGCTCCTGCTGCAGACGATGGGGGTCGATGTCACGGAGGACCTCCAGGAGGTGAAGGGCCAGCAAGCCTCGCTCTTTGCCTCGGAGGCCTCCAAGATAATCTTCCGGTCCAGGGTCCGCTCGGTGGAGCAGGACGAGACGTGCTCACGTTTCTTCTTCCAGAAGGTGCACAAAGAGAGCTCCGTGCTCAGCAGCCTGAAGAAAGAAGATGGCTCGGTAACGTCATCTCAGGCTGACGTCATGAGGATCAGCAAATCCTTCTACGCCAGCCTGTATGACTCGAAGCCAACCGACAGCGCGGCCTCCCAGTCGTTCCTGTCCTCTATCACGGAGGTCCTAGATGACGGAACACGAGAGAGGCTGGACCAGCCGCTATCTCTGGATGAACTGACCAAGGCCCTCGAGTCCTTCGAAAAGAATAAAACTCCCGGAAGCGACGGCTTACCGGTCGAGGTTTATTCCGCTCTTTGGGACTTGATCGGCCAGGATCTGCTGGAGGTGTATGTCAGTATGCTTCGGGCAGGTACCATGAGTGAATCCATGAGGAAAGGCATCATCACCCTCGTCTACAAGCGGAAGGGGGAGAGGGAGGAAATTAGAAATTGGAGACCGATCTCACTGTTAAATGCAGACTACAAAATCTTGTCAAAGGTCATCGCCAACCGGGTCAGGTCTGCTCTGGGATCGGTGATCCACCCGGACCAAACCTGTGCTGTACCGGGCAGGAAGATCTCTGAGAGTCTCGCACTCCTCAGGGATACGATCGCCTACGTGCAGGACAGGGGGGTGGACACTTGCCTCATCAGCCTGGACCAGGAGGAAGCCTTTGACAGGATATCGCATACATATATGAGGGATGTCCTCTCCAAAATGGGCTTTGGGGAGGGAATCGGAAATTGGATCAGACTGCTCTACACCAACATTGTCAGTGCAGTCTCAATCAATGGGTGGGAATCAGATAGCTTCCCTGTAAGATCTGGAGTCAGGCAGGGATGCCCCCTCTCACCCGCCTTGTTTGTGTGTTGCATAGAGCCATTTGCCGAATCCATCAGGAAGGATGCGAGCCTGAGAGGGGTGACTATTCCTGGCAGCGGGGGCCTGCAGGTTAAGGCCTCCCTGTACATGGATGACGTCGCTGTTTTCTGCTCGGATCCGCTGTCCGTGCACAGACTCGTGTGCATCTGCGACCAGTTCGAACGGGCCTCGGGGGCCAAGGTAAACCGAGGCAAGAGCGAGGCCATGCTCTTCGGGAACTGGGCCGACCAATCCTCTATCCCCTTCACCGTCAGGACTGACCACCTGAAGGTGCTGGGTATTTGGTTCGGGGGGGCTGGGGCGTGCGCCAAGACCTGGGAGGAGCGGATCAGGAAGATGAGACAGAAACTAGGCAGATGGGGTCAACGGTCGCTCTCCATCGCGGGAAAAAACCTGGTCATCAGGTGTGAGGTACTCTCAGTATTGCTATATGTGGCACAGGTCTGGCCTATCCCCAGGATCTGTGCCGCCGCAGTCACCCGGGCCATCTTCCAATTCATTTGGAGATCAAAGATGGACCGGGTCCGAAGAGACTCAATGTACAAAGACCGGTGCAATGGGGGCAAAAACACGCCCAATGCCACCCTCACCCTGATGGCCACCTTTGTGTGTGGCTGCATCAAGCTGTGCGTGGATCCCCGGTACGCAAACACCAAGTGTCACTACGTACTGAGGTTCTACCTGTCCCCGGTGTTGCGAAGGATGGGCCTGGCCTCGCTGCCGCGGAACGCTCCGAGCAGTTGGACCGTTCCGTATCACCTGTCCTTCGTGGAGAAATTTATGAGGAAAAACACCTTTGACCACAAGTCCATCAGGAAGTGGTCAGCACGTAGTGTCTTTGAGACCCTTCGGGAAAAGGAGAGGGCGGATCCTGTCGAGCGGTTCCCTGAGCAGACTGTCAAAGCCATTTGGCAGAATGCCTCATCGCCAGAACTTTCCAACAAGCACCAAGACGTGGCTTGGCTGGTGGTGAGAAGGGCTCTGCCTGTGAGATCCTTTATGCACGCCCGGACTCTCTGCCGCACCGCACGCTGTCCTCGAAGTGGCTGCGGGGGGGACGAGACTGTCACACACCTCCTTCTGGAATGTGCCTATGCAGAGGAAGTCTGGAGAGGAATGCAGTGGTGCTTGTCGAGGTTCGTCCCGAGCAGCGCCGTGACGCGGGACTCCGTGCTCTACGGCCTGTTCCCCGGGACTCACACCGAGACGAACATTAACTGTGCCTGGAGAATCATCAACTCGGTGAAGGACGCTCTCTGGGCGGTCCGAAACCTGTTGATCTTCCAGCTGAAGGAGTTGACCCCGACCGAGTGTTGCAGACTGGCACATTCCAAGGTCCAAGACTACGTGTTGAGGGACGCGCTGAAGCTTGGGGCAGCTGCCACCAAGGCGCGGTGGGGAAAGACCACCGTGTAAGATCGGCCTGCCTAAAGAAGAACAGGGGGCCCATGCGGACGTTTTTTTGGGCTCTGCTGATGCCTCAGCCAAATATATGTATATGTACAAGATTGAAAAATGCACAGGATTGTAAATGACAAGGATAAAGTCTAATCTGTGTTTGTAAATATGGACATATGTATGGCATGATCAAATGTACAGACCATAAAATCATTTTATGAATAAAGTATATTTTTGAAATAAAAAAAAATGCAACTGTTAAAGTAAAATATATATATTATAAAATATAAAAGAAAAATGACACATTCTGCTTTCCGAATGTGTTATGCCCTTGACCCTCGAGAGTGAAGTCAGGGGAACTAATGCCCTTGGTTGGCATCATGGGTGCCCTTGCTCCCCGGGCTATGGTTCACCAACTGAGGTTGACAGTCTCTCTCTGGCTGCTGCTAATGCCATACGGTTTCTGCATTGGATCATGGCTGCTGCCTGAAGTGGCAATGGCTTGGGTGATGGCCCCAGCATCGGAGACTTGGTGGGTCTGTCCCTCCTTGCTTTGGTGTCAGCTTTGGCGGTGACAGCATGGTGGGTTTGGGTCAGAAACGCTTGCTTTGGCAGGGTTGGGCGATGGTATCCCTAAATTACACCAGAAACCCAGGAGCTATGGAGGGAACAAAATGTCCTAACTTTGATGCAATGATTTCTTTTTATAATTTCTGCAAATAAAATGTGTACAAGTTGCGGCGACTTCTACACATCTCACCACATTTTCATAAACACAAGAGACAATAAACTGCTATCCTACTCTATTCACTCTGCAGAAATTCTAGCAGATTCATCAAACATAACATTCCTTTCATTCTAACTTGGCAACTCTGGGTGGAATTTAGTGGAGCCAAGATGGTGGATGGGCCCAAAGAATCACACAGCCATGTAACAAGCCTGACTCCTAGTGCCAGGAAATTTGTGCTGTGTTTAGAGGATGATGTGAAGGGGCTGACACAGGAAACCTGTCCATTAACAATTAGGCTCAATAATGAGTTACTTCAAACTAATTACCACTGGGCCTACCAGGATTAGACAGTGGTTCAGGGATCAAACAAGATTTGTATTGGTCTGCTGTGCCTCCAGAAGGTCTTCCAGCAAACAAAATCAGAAATTTCTGAAAAAGCTCAGCAGGTCTGGCAGCATCTGTGTAACGAGTCAGTTGGCTCAGTTAGCTGATTTGTGTGCAGAGAAATGCCAAAAGTGTGAGTTCAATTACCCCATCCAGCTGAAGTTACCATGAGGGACTTGCCTTCTCAATCTTTCCCCTCACTTGAGACGTAGTGACCTTTAGGTTAAACCATCAACCAGTCATCTCTCTCTCTCAGCAACCCTGAGGTCGGGGAGGACTGTGCCAGTCCTGAAGAATGTCACTCAAACCGAAATGTTAACTGATTCTTCTCCCCACAGGTGCTGCCAGACCTTTTCCAGAAATTTCCGTTTTAGGTTCTGATTTACAGCATCTGTTGTTCTTTTGGTTTTCATTTAGTCTTCCAGCAATAGCTGTTGGTCTTGTCAGCAGTCTGCCATTCACAACAATGCAGTGTGTGAACGAGAGAGCTGACATTTGGAAGAAAATGGGGGAGTTCCCACTGATGGAAACCATCCTGACCTCATACTGCCCTCCCCATCCCACCCACCAGTGAAGGCCCCAGTGCGTTATTGGCAGAGGCCAAAGTTTCAGGTGATGGCTCCAGTAGTGGAGTGGTGCCAACCTCCTATAGGTTGACAGTGCTTGGGGGGTGGTATTACTAATCTGCTGGGTCTTGACTGAGTGGGAGACTTGGCACTGGCTGGATAATCCAGAAGGTAAACCCTGTAAAACTGGCCAATGAGAATTACTGGTCCAACTTGCGTACGTCCAAATGGAGGAATGAGTTTTCTTATTTTTTTCAGGGAAGTGTCTGCTCACTGAATAATTGAACCAAAATGTGATACGAGATTCCTCCAACCAGTGGGCAGCTGCCCCATCATCACAACTAAATTCTGCCCTCTGTCTAATCACAACGGGATTTTTGATTCTCCTAATACAACATCTATAATAATAGCATTTCCCTGTAATTGATGTTAGACTTAGTGGCTATAGTTCATTGTTTGCTGTCTCACTCCTTTTTTACAAAGTGCTTATCTTCAATATCTTTATATGAACCATTCCAAAATTTAGAGAATGCTGGAAGATCGAAACAGCAGGAAGATAGTTGGCAACCTTACAAGGAAATTTCAGATGTATTTTTCATACTTGAAACTCTTACTCTATTGACATGAAATTACAGTTGCAAAGAATAAAAAAAAGTTAAAAAAAAAGCTGGCAGTACTGTGCAGACTGTGGGAGGAAACCGGAGCACCCGGAGGAAACCCACGCAGACACGGGGAGAACGTGCAAACTCCACACAGTCAGTCGCCTGAGGCGGGAATTGAACCCAGGTCTCAGGCGCTGTGAGGCAGCAGTGCTAACCACAGAATTGTGCAGTTGGCTCTCGTTTGATAATTATCATAAACCTGTCACTGGGGGGCTCTACACCAAACAGAGTCTCAATGTTGCAAAGTGTTATGGATCCTGTAATCACTCGAAAAATTCTTATTTTTTATTCATGCACATTTGTGGGCGGCACGGTGGCACAGTGGTTAGCACTGCTGCCTCACAGCGCCTGAGACCTGGGTTCAATTCCCGCCTCAGGCGACTGACTGTGTGGAGTTTGCACGTTCTCCCCGTGTCTGCGTGGGTTTCCTCCGGGTGCTCCGGTTTCCTCCCACAGTCCAAAGATGTGCAGGCCAGGTGAATTGGCCATGCTAAATTGCCCATAGTGTTAGGTAAGGGGTAGATGTAGATGTAGGGGTATGGGTGGGTTACGCTTCGGCGGGGCGGTGTGGACTTGTTGGGCCGAAGGGCCTGTTTCCACACTGTAAGTAATCTAATCTAATCTAATCTACTGTTAATCCTAAATATGAGCAGATTCTGCATCAAACCAAATACATCACAAACTGAAACCCTTTGAGGGGATTAAGGTACTTATTACTGGAACCTTTGCTACACTTAACTCAAAGTGGAGGAGTCTTAAAGGAGGACTTAGTTTAGCAATAATGTATAGAATTGTGCAGTTGGCTCTCGTTTGATAATTATCATAAACCTGTCACTGGGGGGCTCTACACCAAACAGAGTCTCAATGTTGCAAAGTGTTATGGATCCTGTAATCACTCGAAAAATTCTTATTTTTTATTCATGCACATTTCCCTCCCCTCCTCTCCTCTTTCACTGTCAAGGCTATTGATTCTGCACTGGTGTCTGATTCCACTCCTTTAATCCATAAGAGGTCATCCAACACATATAAAACAGAACAGTGTGTGATGGCAGTGTTTATGATCGCAGGATATGCTAGTCAAGCCTAATCCACCCTCACCCTCATCTCAGCCACACACTCACTTCAGAGTGTCAGGAAATTCATGTAATAATTTAAGAAAAGTTAGGGATGAGAAAAAGAATTGTCCCATTTGTCAGTGAAGTCTCTTGGAAAGATGTTGTTAAACTTGAAAAGGTGCAAAACAGACTTACAAGGATGTTGTCAGGGTTGTAGAGTTTGAGCTATAGAGAGAGGCTGGAAGGGCTGGGGCTGCTTTCTCTGGAGCATCGGAGGCTGAGGGGTGATTTTACAGAGGTTTATAAAATCACCTGGTCCAAGATGGCGGCAGAGTAGGATGCTCCAGCCTGCGCTCCTCTGCTTCACCAGCTTCTCTTCCTTTTCCTTTCTGTGGGTCTCCTTTCTGCAGTTTTTCTTCACCCCCTACCTCGACCCCCCAACTTTTCATTTCTTAACTTTACCTTTGGGGGGGGAGGAGAACAGAGACGATTCTGAGTCCAGCCTGGAGTGGGAGGTGCATTGGAGACCATGCCAGTGTGGGAAGCGAGTCCCGGAGGCGGGTCCCAGGCTGGAGCTTGGAGCATGGAGACAGTGAGCCCTCATGTTGTGAAGCCCGCTGGGCATGGACACAGTGAAAAGGACCATAATATGAGTGCTTTTTAATAATACTTTTTATTCTTATTCTGGACTTGGAGTAATTCAAGTAATTTTTAAAACTTTGTATTCCTATGCTAGACTAAATTTTACTTTTTCAATTCTATGACAACACTTAAAGTATCAGTACCTAGGTACCCTGTACCTAAGATGGCGACAATACCAACTTTTCACTGCACTCATTTGAGTGCATGTGACAATAGCCATGGTCTTTTTCCCAGGGTAGGGAGGCCCAGAACTAAAGGGCATAGGTTTAAGGTGAAAGGGACCTAAGGGGCAAGTCTTTCATGCAGAAGGTGGTGTGTGAATGGAATGAGTTGCCAGAGGAAGTGGTGGCGGCTGATACAGTTGCAGCATTTAAACGGCATCTGGATATGTAAACGAATAGGAAAGGTTTAGAAGGATATGGGTCAAATGCTGGCAAATGGGACTAGATTAATTTAGGATATCTGAGCAACATGGATGAGTTGGACCGAAGGGTCTGTTTCTGTGCTGTACAACTCTATGGCTCTATAACTGCATTTGTTTGACTTGTCTCTACAATCCTCAATTAATTCCTTCTCACTCTTGAACACAGTTTTAATAGCTATATGTAGTGGATGTGATTTGTAAGTTACTTTTTAAAAAGTAGTCAATAGCAGAAAACCTGGTTGATGTTCCTTTCCCCAAACCAAAGTCAGAATAATGCTTTTTGTTCACAACTAACCCATTAGCTGAAGGTCAGGTAGCTCAGCATAGACCTGGGTCTACCCTGGAATTAATTGTCTTGAGGTATGCATGGTCCAGCTGCTCACTATCAGATGAGATGGGCATGGTGGCTCAGTGGTTCAATCCCAGGCTTGGGTGACTGCATGTGTGGAGTTTGCATATGCTCCCCGTGTCTGCTTGGGTTTCCTAGGGATGCTCTTGTTTTCTCCTACAGTCCACAGATGTGCAGATTAGGTGAATTGGCCATGCTAAATTGCCCATAGTGTTCAGGGATGTGCAGATAGTCAGGGGAAATGTCGAGTAATAGGGTAGGGGAATGGGTCTGGGTGGGATACTCTTCGGAAGATCGGTGTGGACTTTTTGGGCCAAATGGCCTGTTTCCACAGGATTGGGTCCGTATCAAATTAGGTAAAGGGGCTGTTCAGAGAGATCTGGGTGTTCTTGTACACCAGTCAATGAAGGCAAGCATGCAGGTACAGCAGGTCGTGAAGAAGGCTAATAGCATGCTGGCCTTCGTAACAAGAGGGATTGAGTATAGAAGCAAAGAGGTGCTTCTGCAGCTGTACAGGGCCCTGGTGAGACCACACCTGGAGTACTGTGTACAGTTCTGGTCTCCAAATTTGAGGAAAGACATTCTGGCTATTGAGGGAGTGCAGCGTAGGTTCACGAGGTCAATTCCTGGAATGGCAGGATTGCCTTACACGGAAAGACTGAAGCGACTGGGCTTGTATACCCTTGAGTTTAGAAGACTGAGAGGGGATCTGATTGAAACGTATAGGCTTATGAAAGGATTGGACACTCTGGCAGGAGGGAACATATTTCCGTTGATGGGGGAGTGCCGAACCAGAGGACACAACTTAAAAATACGGGGTAGACCATTTAGGACAGAGATGAGGAGAAACTACTTCACACAGAGAGTGGTGGCTGTGTGGAATGCTCTGCCCCAGAGGGCAGTGGAGGCCCAGTCTCTGGATTCTTTTAAGAAAGAATTGGATAGAGCTCTTAAAGATAGTGGAGTCAAGGGGTATGGAGATAAGGCTGGAACAGGATACTAATTAGGAATGATCAGCCATGATCATATTGAATGGCGGTGCAGGCTCGAAGGGCAGAATGGCCTACTCCTGCGTCTATTGTCTATTGTCTATTGTCTATTGTCTATTGTCTCTAATCCCATTCCTAGCCCAGCCCAGTGCCTTTTCCACTTGATCAGGCTACTCATGCCTCTCAATGTCACTCCAGCCCCGGTGGCAATGGTTGTAGTTCCAATGCAACATTATAGATAGGGGCCATAATCCTAGCCATTAACACCAGGAGGAGTAAGTCTTGTCTCCTCTCACTGACTTACTTTGGCTTCTGGTCAAATAGCATCCTGATATCAAAATTCTCATCTTTGTTTACAAATCCCTTCAATGGTCACCCCTCCCTCATCTCTGTAATCTCCTCTGGTTCCACAACCTGCAGAGGTCACAGATTCACTACAGTGTAGATGCAAGCCATTCAGCCCATCAATTCTACATCAACCCTCCAAAGTGGATCTACCCTACAACTCTGCATTCGCCATGGCTAATCCACCTAACCTGTACATACCTGGTTGCTATGGACAATCTAGCAAGGCCAATCCATCTGACCTGCACAATTTGGACTGTGGGTGGAAACCAGAGGAAACCCACACAGACCACCGGGACCATGTGCAAACTCCACATACCTGAGGAATCAAACCCAGGTCTCCAACGCTGTGAGGCAGCAGTGCTAACCATTGAGCCACCGTGCTGTCCCGAGATATCAATGCTTCTCTAATTCAGTCCTCTTGAGTATCCCTAATTTTAATTGCTTTGTTGGACAATCAGTTGTTTAGGTTGAAGTGCTCCCTACACCTCTCTGCTTCGTTTTCCTCGCTGTTTAAAACCTACCTCTGTGACTAAGTTTTGGTTATCTGACTGAATATCAATGTGGTTCAGTGTCATACTTCATAAAGCTTCGACAAATCAATTTTGTTGCTTTGAAAACGCTAAATATATGATGTTATTAACAGTGTGGAGAAAAAAGAGAGACAGAACCATTTTGATCAAGCAGCACTGGATACTGATGGAAGCTCAACTGAATAGATAGGGAGGAAATGGATGGTACTGGAAGGGTGGTGAATACAAGTGGAGAGCATACAAATAGAAACCTGGAGAACAGTGGTTGCTGCAAATCAGAAACAAAAACAGAAACTGCTGGAAAAGCTCAGCAGTTCTGAGGAAGGGTCATCGGGCCCGAAACGTTATCTCCGATTTCTCTCCACAGATGCTGCCAGACCTGCTGAGCTTTTCCAGCAGTTTCTGTTTTTGTTTCTAATATACAATAGAGCTGATCTCAAACGTTAGAAAGTTTAGGAAATCTTTGGTCATAAAACTTCTCCTGCCGTCTGAGAGAACAACTTATATTCATAATAACCTGTAATGTTTATTTTCCATTTTTCTGCTGAAAACATTTATACTGATCATGTACCTGTCCTGTGAAGAATAGTTTCCAGACCAGTAACCTTGACACAAGTTAATTACGTTTTTATCCTTGCTAATTCTGAATGATGCTTGAGGCTTTAGTTTGGAGCATTACTCAGTGGATAACTACAGTCTCAGAGCCACAATTCCCAAAATTCAGCAGCTTTGTTTCCTGTCCCACTGATGCCTGCTATTTTTAAATTTCCCAATCAATGACAATTAGATTCAGTGGAGGTTCACAGCAGAAAGCAAAATGAATGGGGGAGTGTCATTTATTTTGGAAATGAGGAGGTGTATTTTTACTTTCGCTGTTGAGATGGGGGTGGGGACAGACGCACACAGTGGATCAGTAACCCTTCAGAAAAATCCACTTCAATTCTGGGAAATCGCCCATGACAAATTGGTGTCTCGCTTTGCCATATCAGTGCCCAGGCTAGTCAGGGCAAAGACCTGCCCCAGGAGGTTTAGCATTAGGGCAGATCTCACAAAATAGTATTGGCCTCAGGCAGTCTGCAGGAAATAGTGAAATGACATTAACAAGAGTATTATATCAACCCAGTCAGAAGCCAACAATGACAGATTGATGGTGGAAGTGTATAAGAGCATTGCGCAGGAACAAGCTTATGTGGTTCCTTGGAGCATGAAGACTCCCATCACATATCTTAATGATCATTAAACAATGCTGCCATATGTTCAGCACTACAGTTATCAACCATCTGTGTGTTCTGTTCACATTTTATTTTCAGCAGGTGACCTGTGTGCATGACCACCCTGCTCGTAACCACATATTGATGATCTCAGCTTATTCAAGTACTTCATTTGGATTCAAAGCCAATTCAAATTTACCTCTGATTCTGGAATGAGTAAATTAAAGTGGTAATAAATACAATCTGTTATCTTACATCAACTGGACAATGAGGAAAGCTGAGGGTCATGGAACTGCCGAATAGTCCGTTCACAGAGTCACCATAGACATAATTGTCCAAATGGCTTCAACTGAGCAGGATGCTTCAATGTCAAGAAAAAGACATCATGTTGGTCTGTCAAGTCACCTTTTCTCTCAATGACCTCCGGAGCTGTCTGTAGTATATACCGGAACAAATGGTAATAGTTAGACTGCTTCACCATTGATGACAAATGATGTGGAGCCACGACGTGGAGTGAAGAAGTTTCAGGTAAAATTCTGCTGAACCAGACCTCTGTACCAAGTGTAAATATTTCAGAAATGATCAGTTTGCATTAGTTTAGTTTACAGAACTCATCCATCCAAAGCACCCAGAACATATTGAAACATTTTATTTCGATAGCCACAATGTGGTCCAACATTAAAATAAACATTAGCAAATCAAATAATTGAGAAAATAATTAGATCAAAATAGAACTGTATAGAGACCAGATAAACTCAAGTCTTTTATCAGGAAAGAAAAAAAAATATTTTCAGAGCATTGTTTGAAAAAGTCATTTTTTAAAGAGGCAGTTATTGTTGTGGTGAAGTAAATATTGGAGTCATTTTACAAACGACAAAGTTGTTATTTGTATTAAGTCTAAGTTGATAATGCTGGCTTGTGAATTATACAAAGCAACCTTTAATAATCATCTCAACTAGCAGGTGCCACTTTGATAGAATGTTTTGTCCAATGGATGGTGCGTTCAACAATCTGGCATTCCATTGATTCTGCAGAGACGATCAGTCCAAATCAGTACTGCCCATTAGTCACTGGTCACATCGAGAAATACAAGAAAAGAATTGCTGATTTTGGTGTATCGGTCTGTCCTTCCATTCTGTACTGACCTCAGAAACTTGTAGAAAGCTCTCTGAACAATTGATCTACAGGGAATAGATCTCTAAAATGACTGGAAGCAAGTTTAGTTCAAAGTGCATCACAGCTCCCTCCCTGAGAGTAGATATCCTGTTTAAAGAATGCCACTACTCAGGTGAATTCATGTTGAGATCACCTCGGTTGTATGAATCCACATTCACAACAGTCAATCTGTAGATGTTAAAAATATTTAGAACGCACATTACTCGCTCATTTTCATACAAAAAACTCATACAGATTTTTATCCTTGAAGGTCAAATGGGGTCATGACCCTGCACTATTTAGGAAAGAGTCATTGGGCAATCTGAGGATTTTACCAATGAGCGTGTTAGAGGGTGAGCTTAAGTCTTCAGAAAGGAGCATGTGCTCTGACATTGCAGGCTTTGCCCACCCTTTTCAAAAATCAACAGGGACCCCTCCAGCTTAGAAGGAGCCAAAGTTTGTAGATCAGCTGAGATGGAGAGGGTGTCTCTGTTTTGAGGCACTGTATGTGTACATTGTAAAAATGTTAAATTAAAAATTGATCTCAACATTTGGCCAAACATTGTGGAAAGGAAACCCATCTGAGGGGGGCCTGTGGCTAGGTAAGCAAGGACGGCCTCAGTGCCTGTCTGGAGCACAGGCAGTGCCCATACTCCTGACGAGAACCGAGTCTGTCAATGGGATGTCATCTGGAGGTTGCTGGCCAAGTGCCCAATACTTTAGGACAAATGTAAGCTGTCTGGAAATTTTCAGGCAGCCTCTGATAACTGGCTTTCATTGATTACAATGGTTCACCCGTTGCTTTTGTGTACATTGCTATTCCACCTCTCTCACCCATTCTTTGGGAATATCCCTTTGGATGGGATCATGCTGGCAAATTGGCATGAATTTCTGTGCCTACCCACTCCCAGCCCTGGAAGCTGCTCCAGGATGTGCCGTGACTGAGAAATACACGCCAGAGTCCTAAATTATGATGAAAAATAAAGACTGCAAGATTTTGGTGTAGATGGTCATACATGCAAATAAATACATGCACATAAAGTCCATTTTCCATATTATGCATGTAGCTAAGCCCTTTTTACTAAAATCAAGGCATGGTCCAAGTGGAAAACCAATAATAATTGGAAGTGAACACACTAGTCCTCCAAACAGAAGCATACAAGATGAGTTGATTGTGTTTTCTTTGCCAGTTTTACTCCTTCTAGGGTAGCTAAGTCAGTGTCACTACAGCCATACTTGTGACTAGATGCTGAATTCTACTGGATAATGCTGTTTAAGAACATATGTTCGAACTCTGGAGAGGGGCTTGAACCCTTTGGTCCAATACAAACACGCTACCCCGAGTCAAGGCTGTTACTGAAAGACAGAATATGCCTGTCAAAAGTCAAATGAAACAACTCTAATATGATACTGGATATTTAGGTTATATGCAGATCAGTTTGAGACATGGAGCATTTAGTCTTGGAGAAACTACTACTTGAAGTTTAGACTTGGTTGGAAGTCTAACTGGAATTTGAACACATCATAATCGTTCGACTGCTAAAGTAAGGATTCTCTGTTTCACTGTCATACAGTCATTGCCAACTTGAAGGGAAATTAAGGTTCAACATGGAAAATACTGGGCTGAATCTTACAGGTTTTTGGGTAAGTACAGATTGTGACGAATTCTTTGGAGAGATTTCCATTGCGAGACCTGATGACTTTTCTGGCCGTATCTTACCAAACTCACCTCATTAACCAGTTACTCCGTTCCAATGGCATACATCACAGTAGGGAAATGGTATCACGGAAGTTGATGGGTTTGAAGTCTGATAAATCCACCAAGCCTGATAATTTACATTCCAGAGTACTTAAGGAAAGTGACTCTAGAAAGAAGCAAAATTTCAAAATTTTACACACTCTGGAAAAGATCCTACAGATTGGAGGGTAGCTGGTGTAACCTCACTATTTAAAAATGAGGTAGAGCAAAAACAGGAAGCTATAGATCTGTTAGCCTGACTTTGGTAGTAGAGAAAATGCTAGAATCCATTATAAAAGATTTTATAAAAGAGCACTCGGGAAACAATAGAGGGATTGAACAAAGGGATGTCATGCTGCAATTGTGAGACCAGACCTGGAGTATCAAGTGCAGTTTGGGTCTCATTATCTGAGGAAGGATGTTCTGGCTATGGAGGGGGTGCAACAAAGATTTACCAAGCTGATTCCTGGAATGGCAGGACTGACACATGAGAAGGTTAGGACTATACTCACTGGAGTTGGAAGAATGAAGGGGTGATCTCATTGAAGCTTATCAAACATTGGCAGGGCTAGATAGGGTAAATGCAAGAAGGAAATTCCCAATGACTGAAGAGTCTAGAACCAGGGTTGCAGTCTAAGGATATGGGTTAGGCTATTGAAGACTGAGATAAGGTGGAATTCTTCACCCAGAGAGTGGTGAGTCTGTAAAATTTCCTGCCTCAGCAAGCATTTGAGATCAAAACATTGAATGATTTAAATGAGTTAGATATAATTCCTAGGACCAAAGAGATCAAAGGTTATGGGGAGAAAGTGGGAACAGAGTTCTGAGTTGGATGATCATATTGAATGACAGATCACGCTTAAATGACTAAATGACCTACTCTTACACCTACTTTCTATGTTTTCCATTAAAGTCCTAGCATCTAGCTAGTTTGGACCCCATATCATTGCCCACTTGGGCTTTGTCCCAACCAGTTTCTTGTAACATCTAGAGAATGGGAAGTGATGACAAGTAATACAGCTCAACACTGGGTTCTACCTAGTCACCATCTACTTTCCGAAAAGTCTCCATGTTCCCTTTTGACTTGCACTGCCCCGACAACCCATTTCCACTCATTCCCCACCCTCCCATGCGAGGATCCTCACTTTGAACTTTGTTCGACCACCTTCCCTGCCCCTTGAATCCCAACATTCCATCATAATGATGTCCATTCTGCTCCTCAATGTGCCTCCATCCAAGCTATGGATATGGTCATACCACTATTCCCCTCCTGTGGCCTACTGTGCCCTCTAATGCTATCCCACAGCCAACTTGAGTTTCTCCACATCACCATTCTTGCCCCCACCTCTGCAAATGCCTTTGTTTCTCCCAGCCCTATGGCAGTAATTCACTTGTTGCCATTACAGGGCTCTGGTAAACCTTCCTGAACAAGCAGCAGATGAATGGCCAGGACATTATTCATCCCAGAGCTCTGATTGACCTTCTCCTAAACATGACTGGCCAGACGCTTGACTGCTGTCTTTACAGCTCCCTGTTTGCTCACACTGCTCCTGCAGGACTGACCATCGTCCACTCTCTAGACTGTACATGGACAGATCTCCTGACTGTGCTTTCAGTGGACAATACCCATGACTGACTGTACTGAGATCCCCTGACAACAGTGCTACTTCTTGACAGCTCTAAGGAATGGTCCCCACCCACTTTCTGACATTGGGTTGAATAAATGTGCAGTGTGTTTGCCACACGGGAACCTGCATATCTTGCAGCTGTTGGATTGATGTTCCGATGTGCCGTACATCAAAGTGGGACAACCCCACACCCACAAACACCTCCAGTCAGATCCCTTCTGACCAGCAGCCTGTCTGTGTATCACCTTAATGTAAAGGTGTTGCACTGGTTGTAGTACCAATGCACTAAGAGGTATGGCAAGGCAAGGCATGGTTTGTAAAGCCTGCAGGTAGATGCCAAGTGAACACAATGAAAGCAAATGAACAACCCTGAGATGCAGACTGGTCCAATCCTTGAGCTGGGTATCAGTCCAAGCATTGAAAGTGGACCCTGCTTTAGCCTTTCAATGCTGGTTGCCAGTGCCCCCTGCTTCACAAATCTGTGCTTTCTACATGTCCTGCCAGTGTAGGGGAGATGTCCTACGATGGTCAAAAGGGCTTGGCAAATACTGGATGCCAATATTAATGGATGCTGAATGCGTGGGGTTGATGCCTGTGGTTTGTGCTGTGAGGTGCAGTGTGGTTGTACACAAAAGGAGGTATTTCAGAGTAAGTGGTGATTTGGAATTGCCCGATACCTGCTCTGTTTTCTATGTTGGGCTTTCTCAACATCTAGCATATTCACAGTGCATTTAGCAAGAAAACTGAATGGTAGTGTTGGACTGTTAATAAACAATAATCCCCTCAATTAACAACTCAGCATTGCCTCGTGGGAAAGTTACCACTTAGGTCATCAAAAGATGGGATGAGATTCTCTTGATGTTGAGAATGAGCTCACCTGAACTCTCACCTGATTCTGCTACAAATCTCCCAAAGTCCATGTTGATCAAGTTATAAGATTCTGCCACACTATTTACATGGAAGCAACTTTTTGCGGTTTATATCTGGTTGAGGAAATCCTCTGTCTGTCTGCCTGATCCTGCTCCCCATTAAGCCTTTTTCCTCTAACGTCACTCTTTGGCCTGGGGAGAGTACGTTCAAATATTTCAACTGCCCTCCTCACCATAACCACCGGCTGCTGTAGAATCCTTTGCAGAAGACTCCTGGAATGAATACATTTCAGATTATTTTTTTCCGAAGCAATAATTCAATGCTTTGCTTGCTAGCTTAACTCTGCATTATTGAGAAGCTTAATATGATGGCATAAAATAATGAACTAAGAATTCCACCTGGGTCCTGCGTGTGGTGATGTTATAAGTGTCTGTGAACTGTTCCCTTAGCTTGAGCACTCTTCAAGATAAATTCCCATTTCAACTGTACATAGCAGCTCAATTAGCACGACATGAAAACAGTTAAAAAATACAGTGCACCATTAAATGCATTAATTCCTGTGTTAGATTTATGGTTGGGTGAGGGAGAAGATGCGAGAAATAACCTTGATGGTATGGTGAATGGCCTGATAATTAATAACTCACGTTGGATCATCCATGGGAATTTGCTTAACGCTAATGATACTTGCAATCAACAATACATCAGAACTGGTATTTCTTTTGCCACAATATTATATTCTGTTTAGTTAAGGTATGCATCAATTTAAATATTTGCATTCATTTACGGTGCACCAAGCTACAAACCCTGATTATAAGACTTGGTTATAATCAGGGGTTATAGACAAGCAGGAGGCAGGAAGAACACAGCAAGCCAGGCAGCATCAGGAGGTGGAGAAGTCGACTTTTCAGGTGTAACTCTTTTTGAGGTGCTTACAACTGAAACATCGACTTCTCCACCTCCAGATGCAGCCTAGCTTGCTGTGTTCTTCCAGCCTCCTGCCTTCCTATCTGGTTATAACACTGTCTATTCATTGGGAAAGGAATGGCTAGGTGGTTACAAAAGTGTACTTAACATCACGTTCTCAACATTCATCGTCAGATGTCCTTGGAGAGGGAGCATGCAGGATAGCTGTTAATAGAGACTGTTAGGGCGAACAATAGGTAGCGTGTAATGGCAGACTATGTGATAACAAGGCCTGGTGTATGGGATTGGACTGGGGAGGGGGGTTAGTGTATGGGAGAGTTTAGGCCCTAAAATTATTGAATTCAATATTGAGTCCAGAGGGCTGCAGGGTCCCCGAGCAGAAAATGAGCAGATAATGACCCGAAAGTTCACCTCTGATTTCTCTTCACAGACCTGCTGAGCTTTTCCGGCAACTTCTGTTTTTGTATCTGATTTACAGCATCCGTAGTTCTTTCGGTTTTTATTCAATTTAATTTAGTTCCTTTTCCTCTCTTCCTACCTTTCCTTCACTTGTGTTATAGTTGCACTGCCCTGGTAGATATTGCTCCTAAATTGTTCTGAAGAAGGGTCACTGGACTCTTAACTCTGATTTCTGTCCATAGATGCTGCTGGACCTGCTGAGTTTCTCCAGTGATTTCTGGTTTTGCTTGTTTCAGATCACCAGTATCCACCGTTTTTTGTCTTATTTCTTCAAAATTGTTCTTTGTTTTAATTTGTTAACCAGGTGATTTGGTGGTGGTGCACGGGTGTTATTTAAAGCAAAAAATGCGTTTTTCACACAACCCTGTCCAACACACAGTACAACTTTCAGAGGTGGCCCAGCAGCCCACAGTAAGCATACAGGAACCTCTTGACCATATTGAAATTCTTGTCTCTGTGGTGGAATTGGGACCACAGCATTGTCATGTAAAGTCAAGACATCTCTCAGTAAAAGCTGACAGGATTGCTGTCTCAGAGATATTAATGTGATGTTGAAAAGCACACTCAACTGCAGGTAAGTGAGTCACTCGATCTTTGTGTCTTGTGGATTTGAGTGAATTTTCAGCTCTCAGATTGCTCCTGTTTCAATCCCAATAAGCGTAATTGATTATAATGGATGTTAGCACTGCTGGTTTTATTTATATGGAGGCAAAAGACGAGTAGCACTAGCCTCAGTGTCCCGCAGTATCATGCATTGTTGTACTTGTTCAGTGAAGGGTCTGCTCAAAGGAGACGGCACACTGTGAGGTCATATGGGGGCCCAAATTATATAATTGGAGCACTATTTAAATTTATTAATGAGGCACTGGCTTCTTTCTGTAAGGCAACCTGACTCAGCTCCAATGTAGCAATCAGGAATAATGAAGAGCTTATGCCTGAAACGTCGCCTCTCCTGCTCCTCAGATGCTGCCTGACCAGCTGTGCTTTTCCGGCATTGCACTCTTTGGCTCTGATCTCCAACGTCAGCAGTTCTCACTTCCTTCCAAGGTAGAAATAGTAGTCGGTGAACTTCTGGGAAGAGTGGGCCAGTAAGTTCACTCTTACCATTTTAAATGCTCTCACATCCCATTCCAGTTGTACCATTTTGGGTTAAATCAGTGCTAAGAGTGGTGTAGTACGAATTTGGTTTGTCAGCCATTTCTTTGTTTCCCTTGATAAATTCTGTCAGGGACCTATGATAGTTTTCATCTGTATTTTTCTCTTTACATGCCTATAGAAACTTTTCCAGTTAGTTCTTATTGCTCTCTGCAGGTCATCTGTCATAATTCTCAGTCTTAATCGATCCCATGGTTCTTCTTTGCTGACTTTTAAACAGTTCCCAATCCTCAACTCAACTGTTTGTTCTCGCCAATTTGTATGCCTCTTTCGCATCCAATGCTATCTCTAACTTCCCTTATAAGTCATGGTTTGGCCACTGTTCTCTTTGCACTCTTGCACCAGATAGGAATAAATAATTGCCCCAATTATTTATGTTTCACATAACCTCATCTCTCAGAAACATAAAACCATCCAATTTTAGGAGCAGAAGGAGGACATTCAGCCATTGAGTCTGTTCTGCCACTGAATGAAATCTTGGCTGATCTGACCAGGCTTCACTTTCCAGGTTATTCCAGGTCACATTTGATTTCCTTCATATGGGAAATCAGTCTGTCTCAGTCTTGAATTACTTACTGACCCAACATTGACAGCCTTCTGTGGTAAAGAGTTCCACAGATTCACTCCCAACCGAGAGAGAAACAAAACAGCCTTCTCACCATTGCCTTAAATGTGCGACCCTGACTCTGAGATCACACACTCTGGTCCGAGACTCTCCCATAAGGGGAAACAAACCCCAGAACTTCATCTATCATTGAACTCTTTGTTATGACTTGCACCACTCAAATTTCTACAAATGTGGATTAACTCTCTTCTTAACAGCATTGTGGGTGGTCCCTGCACCAGATGGACTGCAGCCTCCTGAAGACCGGATTTCTCTGCCTCTCCAGAGACTCACCCTATTCTCTGTAACACTGCCTTTCCCATGGCTAATCCACCCATTCTGCACATCCCGGGACACTATGGGCAATTGGACCATCCTTGTAAGAGGAAACCGAGCACCTGGAGGAAACCTCACACAGACACAGGGAGAATGTGCAAACTTTACACACACAGTCGCCCAAAAGTGGAAGCGAGCCCAAGTTCCTGCAGCAATGCTAGCCACTGAGGCTCTGTGCCACCCTTCCATTTGCTTCCAGTTAGATCTTACATGGAAATCCATACTAACTGAGCAGCAATAAAAATTGCATTTTTCTGCACTTTCAAATTTCTATTTAAACTCAATAATGTAGACAGTTGAATTTATTCATTCAAATGCTGAACTTAACATTGTCTCTCTTGTACTAATTAGGATGAATAATTCCACTACCAGTATTGATTTTTTCCAGACATTCTATATTAAACAATACACTTAAAATTTAATGATTTAACCTGAACTGTTTAGTTTTGGTCTCACGTAAACTATCTTTTTCCTGCCTATGATCCCACACTTGTTAGAGGGTGGTATGGTGGCTCAGTGGTCAGCACTGCTGCCTCACAAAGCCAGGGACCCCGGATCGATTCCTGCCTTGGGCGACTGTCTATGTGGAGTTTGCACATTCTCCCTGTGTCTGCGTGGGTTTCCTCCCACGGTGCTCCGGTTTCCTCCCGCAATCCAAAGATGTATAGGTCAGGTGAATTGGCCATGATAAATTGCCCATAGTAGGTGAATGGGTCTGGGTTGGTTGCTCTTCAGAGGGTTGGTGTGGACTTGTTGGGCCAAAGGGCCTGTTTCCATACTGTTTCCATAATCTAGTCTTGCTGGCCCTGAAAGCTGGTAACTCTGCACTCTACACCATAGCTATAAACTGTACACACTCTATATTATCACTATAAACTATACACTCTACACGATCACTATACACTTTATACTATCACTATAAACAATACACACTACACTATACCTCTACACAATCACTATACACTATACATTCGACACTATAAATATAAACTATACACCCTACACTATCACTATGCAGCATACACATTACATAATAACTCTACACCTGAATCCTTAGAAGAGTATAAAGAAAGTAGGAGTATACTTAAGAGGGAAATCAGGAGGGCAAAACGGGGACATGAGATAGCTTTGGCAAATAGAATTAAGGAGAATCCAAAGGGTTTTTACAAATATATTAAGGACAAAAGGGTAACTAGGGAGAGAATAGGGCCTCTCAAAGATCAGCAAGGCGGCCTTTGTGTGGAGCCACAGAAAATGAGAGAGATACTAAATGAATATTTTGCATCAGTATTTACTGTGGAAAAGGATGTGAAAGATATAGACTGCAGGAAAATAGATGGTGACATCTTGCAAAATGTCCAGATTAGAGAGGAGGAAGTGCTGAATGTCTTGAAATGGTTAAAGGTGGATTAATTCACAGGACCTGATCAGGTGTACCCGAGAACTCTGTGGGAAGCTAGAGAAGTGATTGCTGGGCCTCTTGCTGAGATATTTGTATCATCGATAATCACAGGTGAGGTGCCGGAAGACTGGAGGTTGGCAAAAGTGGTGCCACTGTTTAAGAAGGGCGGTAAAGACAAGCCAGGGAACTATAGACCGGTGAGCCTGACCTCGGTGGTGAGCAAGTTGTTGGAGGGAATCCTGAGGGACAGAATGTACATGTATTTGGAAAGGCAAGGACTGATTCGGGATAGTCAACATGGTTTTGTGCGTGGGAAAGAATGTCTCACAAACTTGATTGAGTTTTTTGAAGAAGTAACAAAGAAGATTGATGAGGGCAGAGCAGTAGATGTGATCTATATGGACTTCAGTAAGGTGTTCAACAAGGTTCCCCATGGGAGACTGATAAGCAAGATTAGGTCTCATGGAATACAGGGAGAACTAGCCATTTGGGTACAGGACTGGCTCAAAGGTAGAAGACAGAGGGTGGTGGTGGAGGGTTGTTTTTCAGACTGGAGGCTTGTGACCAGTGGAGTGCCACAAGGATCGATGCTGGGCCCTCTACTTTTTGTCATTTACATAAATGATTTGGATATGAGCATAAGGGGTACAGTTAGTAAGTTTGCAGATGACACCAAAATTGGAGGTGTCGTGGACAGCGAAGAGGGTTACCTCAGATTACAACAGGATCTGGACCAGATGGGCCAATGGGCTGAGAAGTGGCAGATGGAGTTTAATTCAGATAAATGCGAGGTGTTGCATTTTGGGAAAGCAAATCTTAGCAGGACTTATACACTTAATGGTAAGGTCCTAGGGAGTGTTGCTGAACAAAGTGCCCTTGGATTGTAGGTTCATAGCTCCTTGAAAGTGGAGTCGCAGGTAGATAGGATAGTGAAAAAGGCGTTTGGTATGCTTTCCTTTATTGGTCAGAGTATTGAGTACAGGAGTTGGGAGGTCATGTTGCGGCTGTACAGGACATTGGTTAGGCCACTGTTGGAATATTGTGTGCAACTCTGGTCTCCTTCCTATCGGAAAGATGTTGTGAAACTTGAAAGGGTTCAGAAAAGATTTACAAGGATATTGCCAT
Source organism: Chiloscyllium punctatum (assembly GCF_047496795.1). Lineage (NCBI taxonomy): Eukaryota > Metazoa > Chordata > Chondrichthyes > Orectolobiformes > Hemiscylliidae > Chiloscyllium > Chiloscyllium punctatum. The sequence continues at coordinate 53,205,929 of NC_092770.1, forward strand.
GGTTGGAGGATCTGAGCTACAGGGAGAGGCTGAACAGGCTGGGACTGTTTTTCCCTGGAGCATCAGAGGTTGAGAGGTGACCTTATAGAGGTTTACAAAATCATGAGGGGCATGGATAAGATAAATAGGCAAAGTCTTTTCCCTGGGAACGAGGATTCCAGAACTAGAGGGCATAGGTTTAGGGTGAGAGGGGAAAGATATAAAAGAGACCTAAGGGGCAACGTTTTCACAGAGAGGGTGGTACACGTATGGAATGAGCTGCCAGGGATGTGGTGGATTGCAACATTTAAGAGGCATTTGGATGGGTATATGAATAGGAAGGGTTTGGAAGGATATGGGCCGGGTGCTGGCAGGTGGGACTAAATTGGGTTGGGATATCTGGTGGGCATGGACGGGTTGGACCGAAGGGTCTGTTTCCATGCTGTACATCTCTATGACTCTATGAACTATGCACTGTATGCTATAACTATAAACTATATACTCTACATGATAACTCTACACACTCTACACTATCACTATGAACTATACACTATTACTATAAGCTCTACATTATAACAATAAACTCTACACTCTACACCATAACTCCACACTACCACTATGAACTATGCACTATACACTATAACCCTATACAATCACTATATACTATACACTCTATACTATCACTATAAATTATACACTATACACCCTGCACTATAACTCTACACTGTAACTATAAACTATACACTCTACACTATAACTCTACACAACTACTACACACTATACACTCCACACAATAACTATAAGCTATAAACGAGAACCAAAACTCCACACTATCACTATAAACTATAAACTTTACATTATAACTATACACTATCACTATAAACTATACACTCTACACTATAACTCTACACAATCACTATACATTATACATTCTACACTATACCTGTGAACTATGTACTTGACAATATAACTTATACTATCACAATAAATTATACACTCTACACTATCATAAACTACACACATTACAATATGATTCTACAGTATCAATATAAGCTATACATTCTACACTATAACTCTACACAATCACTATAAACTGTCTGCTTTACACTGTGGCTATAAACTATACACATTACACTATAACTCTACTCTACCTTTATAAAATATAAACTCACTGTAACTCTACACTATCATTGTAAATAAAACAGTCTACTCTATAACTATAAACTCTCCACATAACACTATAACTTTACATTATCACTATAAACTATAAACTCTACACTATAGCTATAAATTACACAGTAGACTATACAGTTTATACTATGACTACGCACTATACACTCTGCATTATGAGTGTAAATGTAACACATTACACTATAAGTCTACACTATCACTATACACTATACACTCTACACTATAAATCTACACAATCACTATACACTATAACTATAAACTATACACATTATGCTATAACTCTACACTATCGCTATGAACTATATATTCTACACTATAACTACACAATTATTATACACTATACATTCTACACTATCACTATAACCTATACACTCTACACTATAACTACACAATCACTATACACTGTACACTGTACACTATAACAGGTGATCACCATTGCACTACCCACACACACACACAGATACTCCTACACACACACACTCTCACATACACAAGGACACAGGACACACAGATGCGCACACAGACACCCACACACACCCTTATAGACACACACACTCCCACACTCACACATGCACCCCGTCATAGACTTAAGACACTCTGCACTCACTACACACACACACACACACACACACACACTTTCTCACACTCACAACCCCATCCCAGACAGACAGACACACACACACAGACAGACAAAGACCCACATGCACACATATATTTTGTGGGGTGAATTTGTACTTGCAGGGTTACATTGCACTTTGCTCAAAAACTGCATACATTCATGTAGAACTCTGAGCTCAAAAATTGCATGAATTTATGTAAAACTCTGTTATCTCACTTTTTAGATTAGAATCAATCTAAACATCAGGTCATAGACAGAGAACACAGGGGGCTAACACCTTCAACATATTGTCTAGCTATCACCATTGTTAACAGCTAACCCGAGAATGCAACTTTTAAAAAAAAGGTTTTGTGATTTACACATGAAAGAAGTGAAACTATCAATGTATTCTAACAGATGAAAGGCTTAACAGACAATCAATTTTTCAATGTATAATTTCAGTTACATCACATTACAAATTTTTGCTATAAATTCTGTGTTACGATCGAGCCCTCTACTATCACCTGATGAAGGAGTGTCGCTCCGAAAGCTAGTGTGCTTCCAATTAAACCTGTTGGACTATAACCTGGTGTTGTGTGATTTTTAACTATAAATTATACACTCTACACTATACGCAATCACTATACACTGCACACTCTACACTATAACTATAAACTATACACTCTACATTAAAACTCTACATAATCACTATACATGATGCACTTTACACCATAACTATAAACTACAAACTCTGCACTATAACTCTATGCTATCACTATAAACTATATACTCTACACTATAACTCTACACAATTACTATACACTATACACTCTACACAATAACTCTGCACTATCAATATAAACCATAAGACAGTTGCCAATTAGCAGGAAGTCAGAATAAAAAATGCAGGTAAAAAAGGCAGAGTTATTGGCACAAATGGTTTAAGAAGCTTAAAGAGTAGAGTGTGGTCCAGAGGTAGGGAAGTTTAGAACTTAGTCTTGCAGGAAGAGGCAGAGTTGCTATCACCGAGGCATAGTGAAAAGCTTTGTCTTGTGAGCAATGCTGACAGATCACAGGGTTAAGTAGCATAGATAAGTAAATAATAGGTTTGCTATTAAATTTAAAGAGTGTAGAATGATTGTAAGAAATAGGAAACGTAGATCTGCATGCAGGAGCTGGCAAGGAGTCAACCATATCCAAAGCCATCTTGCATCCATCTTGCATCGTATTATATGGTTATTGCAAACTTTGCCAGATTTTTCTAAAATTATGAGGTGAGGAGGTTTGGGGAGCTGGAGGAGGTGGCACAACTTTGGAATGGGTTCAAACTTCAATATCTCAGGCCTTCAGGGCAATCTATGTATGGGATGAATTGTACATGTCTTGCAATTGCTGATCTGATCTTCACTTCCACCCAAAATAATGCAACTTCAAGGCCTCAACAAACAAAAACTTCATCAGCAAATGTCAGTCAGCAATCTGAGTCCAACAGGAGCATGTTTGTTTAAAGACAATGAGTTGAGCCACCTTTAGAGATGTTCCAATTTGTTGGATAGGAAAACCAAATGTTCCTACAACACAGATTTATCAGCAGAGCAGAATGTGCTCCAATATTCACAATGGCAGGACGCACTTCTCCGAGTCTTTCACAGAAACAAAACAACACCAGCTCCTGAAAGTTCTATTGGAGCAGTTACATCAAATTGTTGTTGTTGCCTAAACCTTGGGGCTAGATTTTACTGGCCCAATAGTGCTGGCTTTGGAGGCAGATGTGAGGTAAGGTGTTGCATCCACTAAATAGAGGGAATGACCTAAGCATGGCTTCTCGATGCTGGACAGCCTGTTTAAGGCAGTTTGGAAATAGTATCTCCGCTGAAGTGGGCAGCTAATTAAGACGTCTAACAGCCTGATTGGGTTAATTTTGCAAGTTTGTGGAATGTTGCCTCTGGCAGAGCAGTCCTGTACTGTGTGCTGATGTCTCCAACTCTTGGAGGCAGCTTCCTTGTAGCAAGTCAGAGGGTCATAGGAGCCAGAGGGTCATGAGGAAACCATACACAGGAAAGGCCACAGCTAATACAGTTCACCCAGATGGGATATCCCCCCACTATTGGGATACAATATTATTTTAGAACTGTACCTTTAAAGACATCTTCATGGTGAGGCACTGACCTGCCTCAGCAGAATGCACTTTTCCCAGGGGGTATGTCAAGGTTCAAGAGCGGCTTCACTGTGATTGGGACTGCAACCATAGGAGCCCATATACTGTCTTTGACAGGATGGCAAGCATAGGCGTGGCTACTTAGGAGGCCGTCTTCAAAAAGATTTTGCCATTGGTATCACTACAGTTAGGAGATTGGCTTGGGATCCTGTTTGATCCCAATGTCAGGGCTTTAAATTGTGCAGTCAATTACAGTCATTAGGCAAAGTAACAACATAGATCAGAATCCAGTGTAAATGGTAGTTTGACAACTAACCCAATAACTTATGGAAAAAGGTCCTTTTAAACTTGAGACCACAGATATAGGAGCAGAAGTAAGCCATTCAGCCCATTGAGTCTGATCTGTCATTTAATAAAATTATGGCGGATGTGATAATCCTGTCTTTCCCCTACAGCCTTTGGTTCCCTTACTAACTAAACTTATGTCTATCTCAGCAATGAACATACTTAATGACACAACAACAGAAGTTGCTGGAAATGCTCAGCAAGTTTGGCAGCATCTGTACAGAGAAGTCAGAGTTAACATTGCAGATTCAGTGACCCTTTCTCAGAAATGAAACCCAAATGGTCATTCTGAGTTTCTCTCCGCAGATTCTGCTAGACCTACTGAGCCCTTCCAGCAATTTCTGTTTTGGTTTCTGATTTCACAGCATCTGTAGTTCTTCTGTTGTTTTAAAAGTATGCTTAATGACCCAACACCTGCAGCTCTCGACTATAGATATTTGCAGATTCACGATTCTTTGAGAGCAGAAACTCCTCCTCATTTCCGTCTTAAATGTTTGATTCCTTAACTGTGATTGCACTCCTGTACTAGAAGGTAAAACAACATGTCTACATCTACCCTGTTAATTCTCCTGGTAATTTTATATATATAAACATAGCTATCTTGTCTCTATTCCAACCAACACAGGCCCAATCTACTCAACCTCTTCTGATAAGAACCTTGGAGAGAAGGTCCATAAGACCATAAGACCATAAGACATAGGAGTGGAAGTAAGGCCATTTGGCCCATCGAGTCCACTCCGCCAATCAATCATGGCTGATGGGCACTTCAACTCCACTTACCCGCATTCTCCCCGTAGCCCTTAATTGCCCGAGACAACAAGAATCTATCAATCTCTGCCTTGAAGACATTTAGCGTCCCGGCCTCCACTGCACTCTGTGGCAATGAATTCCACAGGCCCACCACTCTCTGGCTGAAGAAATGTCTCCGCATTTCTGTTCTGAATTTACCCCCTCTAATTCTAAGGCTGTGTCCACGGGGCCTAGTCTCCTCACCTAACGGAAACAATTTCCTAGCATCTGTCCTCCTTAGCTCTGTCTTGAATGGGTGACCCCTTACTCTGAGATTATGCCTTTTGGTCCTAGAATTTCCTGTGCATAACCTCAAACTAAGGCGTCACCCATTTAAGACAGAGATGATAAGGAATTTCTTCTGTTATATTATAGCTTTTGGAGTCACTTATTGAGCCTATAAAATTTTCCCATTACAGAATCCATCAAAAGTTACAATGTATCATTTTTGGATTCTTGCCCACTATGACATTGATTCTTAGGAGGATCTTGCTGGATATAACATGCAGTTTATTCATGTGCTGTAAAAGACAGCAACATTGTTTGTATCCCAAATTACAGCTGTACACAATTAGGCAACAAAAAATTTGCACTCAGATGAGTGTTTTATATCTTCAGGCTTTCCCTAAGCAAATTATTAGCTGTTAGCTCCGCAAATGTGGTCGTCAATTGGCACACAGCAAACTCCCCCAAGTAATAAACAAGATCATCTGTTTAAATGGTGTGAGTTGAGCAATGAATACTGATTAGGACACCAGCAGAGTTGTCTTTCCATTTAATAGTTCAATTGATTCTTTTGTGTCTATCTAAATAAACAGGTATGGCCTCAGCTTTATGATTCATCCAAAAACAGCTTCTCCAACAGTGATCTAGTTGCTCTTTGCCGCACTGAAACATCTGGCAGTTCCAGTGGGGTTTAAACCTACACCTTGCCAATTCAGAGGTGCGAGAGACTGGCTTTGGGTTTAGATCAACTCCAACATGTCAGCTTGTGTCAATTGATAGTACAGGTCATTCTGTGATAATGCGACAGCTGTGTCCCTCAGCAACCTCATGCCACAGAATATCGTGCTATGGAAAACAGCTATAGAAAATCATGCTGTAGAAGATCGTTATGCCCGTTCAGTAGAAAGTTCGCGTTATCCAAACACCATCCATAATTTGTCAATTGTGTTATAGCTGATTTGTGTTAATGAAATGTGCATTATACCAGAACGACCTGTATTCTTGCCTCCATCAGCATTGTGTGGGTTGAAGCTCCACTGGAACATAGAACAGTACAGCACAGGAACAGGCCTTTCATACAGTCCCGAGAGTGTGGAAGCAGGCCATTCAGACCATTGAGTCCATATCAACCCTCCAAAGAGCAGTCCATCCAGATCCACCCATCCCTGCAATTCTGTACTTACCATGGCTAATCCACTTAAACTGCACATCTTTAGACTTCGGGAAGAAACCCATGCAGACATGGGGAGAAAGTGCAAACTTCACACAGACTGGAGTGTCTGTGTTGCTTGAGTGTCAAATTAAACCCGGGTTCCTGGTAATCACTGAGACATAGGGCCGCCCCATTTGGTGTGGCATGTCTATACCCACCATGATGCCATTCTAAACTGATTCCATCTGCCTACACATGGTCCATATTGCGTTATTCCCTGCCTGTTCACGTATCTGTTTGAATGCTTAGGAGAAAGTGATGATTGTAAATGCTGGAGGTCAGAGTCGAAAAGTGGGGTGCTGGAAAAGCACAGCAGGTCAGGCAGCAACCGAGGAGCAGGAGAGTCGAGGTTTTGGACATAGCCCTTCATCAGGAATGTCTCTTAGACTTTGCTATCATATGTGCTTCTACCACTTCCCCTGGCGGTATGTTTCAGGAACCTACCACTCTCTGCATTAAAAAACCTTGTCTCACACATCTCCTTTAAAGTTTCTCCCTCTCACCTTAACATATGCTCCCCAGTATTTAACATTTCCACCTCAGGAAAAGGACTCCAACTATAGGGAGAAGCTGAATAGACTGGGGCTGTTTTCCCTGGAGCGTCAGAGGCTGAGGGGTGACCTTATAAAATCATGAGGGGCATCGATAGGATAAATAGGCAAGGTCTTTTCCCTGGGGTGGGAGAGTCCAAAACCAGAGGGCATAGGTTTAAGGTGAGAGGGGAAAGATTTAAAAAGGACCCAAGGGACAACTTTTTCATGCAGAGTGTGGTGCGTGTATGGAATCAGCTGCCAGAGGAAGTGCTGGGGGCTGGTACAATTACAACATTTAAAAGGCATCTGGATGGGTATATAAATAGTAAAGGTTTAGAGGGACATGGGCCAAATGCTGGCAAATGGGACTAGATTTATTTAAAACATCTGGTCAGCATGGACAAGTTGGACCAAAGAGTCCATTTCCGTGTTGTCTATCTCTATGACTCAATGAACCCTATCCATGTCTGTCATAATTTCATAATGTTCTAACGAAAACAGTTGAAGTTTGGTCAACCTCTCCTTGTAGCTAATAAATTCCAATCCAGTCAACACTGCAGTATACCTCTTTTATACCTTTTCTAAAGCCTCCCCATCCTTCAAGTAGTGTGACAACCAGAACAGCACACCATACTCCAAATGTGACCTAACTAAAATCTTATACAGCTGCCATTTACTATATATTTTCCTCTTTCATTTGACGTCCCAAATTCATCATCTCATGCTTGTCCAGATTAAACTCGATCTGCTATTCCTCTGCCCAAATTTCCAAACAATCTATATCCTGCTGTATCTTTTGATAACCTTCAACACTATCCACAACTCCATCAATTTTGTGTCGTCTGCAAACCTACCAATCAAACCACCTACATGTTCACTCAAATCATTTATATAAATATTACAAATAACGGAGATCCCAACACTGATCCTTGCAGAACATAACTGGTCATGGACCTCCAGTCAGAAAAAAACATTCTTCATCAACTACTCTCTGTCTTCTATGACAAAGCCAACTTTGTACTCAACTAATCAACTCACCACAGATCCCATATGACTTAATGTTCAGTACCAGCCTTCCATGAGGGACTTTGTCAAATGCTTTAGTAAAGTCCATGTAGCCAAAATCCACAGACCTACCGTTATCAATCATCTCTGTTACCTCCTCAAAACACAGTCTAATTTGTGAGACAAGATGTCCCCCAAAAACATGCTGACTATTCCTAACTAGTCCATTCCTTTCCAAATTAAAGTAAATCCGATCCCTAAGAATCTTCACTAATTATTTCCCTACTGCTAATACAAGGCTCACTGGCCTATAATTATTTTTATTGCCTTTCTTAAACAAAAGAACAACATTACCTCTTCTCCACTCTTCTGCAGCCTCACCTGATGCTAAAGAGGATATAAAGATTTCTGATAAGGTCCCAGTAATCTCCTCACTTGCTTTCTTCAATATCCTGGAATAAATCCCTCCAGGCCCCAGGGACTTTAGCACCTTAATCTTTTTCAAGACACGCAACACCTCCTCATTCTTAATATCAACATGCCCTAAAATATCACATTTCCTCTCTAGCGTTACCCTCATCCATGCCCTTCTCCTTAGTGAATGCTGATGCAAAACATTCCTTAAGGACCTCACCCACTTCTTCCTGCTCCATACATAATTTCCCTCCTTTGTCCTTGAGTTGACTTATCCATTCCCTAGTTGCCCTCTTGGTCCTAATATCTGTACAAAATGCCTTGGGGATTCTGCTCAATCGTACTTGCCAAGGACATTTTGTAGCACATTTTAGTGCTGCTAATTCCTTGTCTATGTTCTTTCCTGCTTCCTTTATACACCTCAAGGGTCTTGTCTGATCTCAGTTTCATTGTTCTTGCATTTGCGTTATTCTTTTGACTGCCAAAGTTTCACTGTGATACTGAGACTAACTTTATGCCCGAGATTTATGAAATGAATTAAAACAGCACTACTGCTGAGTGAGACTGGAACCCGTGCCGCAATCATATTAGTCTGGGCCTGGATTACTGCCACAATTTCACCTTCAGTGCCCGCCACTCTAGCTGAAGCTCAGGATGTCTAAACTTACAGGGTGTCTGGTGTCATTGCAAAGCATCAGGGAGCATTAGGGTTTCCCGAATACCTTCCAGGATTGATTGATTCATTCATTCATTGATTTATTGTGACATGCACCAAGATACAGTGAAAAGCTTTGTTTACGAGCAGTACAAGCAGATAGAACATAGAACATAGAACAGTACAGCACAGAACAGGCCCTTCAGCCCACGATGTTGTGCTGACCATTGATCCTCATGTGAGGTAAACCTAATGTATGAACCCTCAAATTTCTGCGACCATATGCATGTCCAGCAGTCTCTTAAATATCCCCAATGACCTCGCTTCCACAACTGCTGCTGGCAACGCATTCCATGCTCTCACAACTCTCTGCGTAAAGAACCCGCCTCTGACATCCCCTCTATACTTTCCGCCAAACAGCTTAAAACTATGACCCCTCATGTTAACAATTTCTGCCCTGGGAAATAGTGTCTGGCTATCAACTCTAACTATGCCTCTCATTATCTTGTACACCTCAATTAGATCCCCTCTCCTCCTCCTTTTCTCCAATGATAAAAGTCCGAGCTCAGTCAACCTCTCTTCGTAAGATAAGCCCTCCATTCCAGGCAGCATCCTGGTAAACCTCCTCTGAACCGTCTCCAAAGCATCTTTCCTTTAATAGGGCGACCAGAACTGGACGCAGTATTCCAAGTGCGGTCTAACCAAAGTTTTATAGAGCTGCAACAAGATCTCACGACTCTTGAACTCAATCTCCCTGTTAATGAAAGCCAAAACACCATATGCTTTCTTAACAACCCTGTCCATCTGGGTGGCAATTTTAAGGGATCTATGTACCTGCACACCAAGATCCCGCTGTTCCTCCACACTGCCAAGAATCCGGTCTTTAATCCTGTACTCAACTTTCAAGTTCAACCTTCCAAAATGCATCACCTCGCATTTAGATCATAGGCTATTACAGATCAAAAAGACTTAGACAGAAGCAGACAGGTTACGTTGCACAGGACATGCACTGGGTGAGATCAAAGGTCGCAAAATTAGCATTATTTGAGGAAGTGACTACTGCGTAGGCAGAGACGTGTCTATGAGGTAGATGAGTGACTCTTTGGAAAAGTGGAAAGAGGCAGATTGGTTTAGGAGTCTTAGGGCTGTGTGTCATTCTAACATGGACAGTATTATTGATTGCTGGAAGCGATGATGTCCTGAAGGTATGCATCCACAAACATAGCACCAATGAACAAAGGACTGTCCAGGAGGGAACACTAAAACATCAAGATACAGTTGTTGTGAGAGATTCCATTGTCGAGGGTGAGGGGATTTTCTGTACCTAATGTTCTCTGGTCAAAGCAAATCAAAACTGTTGTTTCTTTGTCTAAACTACTATTTTTCTTTTCTTGCTAGGTTTGTTGATATTAACATTGTTTTTGATTACTTGATAGAGTCAATTCTTATTGTATTCACTGACTCTTGTATTACTAGCCAAGAGAATGCACATGGGTGGTCAGCTCTGCTATGGAGTCAAGATGAAGTTTGATGGATAAAGGGTATCACCTGATTGACGGAAGGGTGGGAAATGAATTGGATGATCAGCCAAAATCATTTTGAATGTCAGAACAGACTTGAAGGGCCAAATGGCCTATTCCTGCTCCTATTTTCTGTTTTTATGCATGCCAGGTAAATTCCTCAAGTGAAAATTGGATCAAATGCCACAAATTAAGAGGGGAGGTGAAGATGAAATTGAGACTGGCAAAAAGAGTATGTGACAGTAGTTTGGCAGTCAACATAAGGAACCTAAAAGTTTTCTACTATACTTAAATAGTAAGTCTTATTCAAGACAAAAGTGGTGGTATAGGTTGAGTTATAAGCAGAGGCTAAATAGACTGGGATGTTTTCACTGAAATGTAAGAAGTTGAGTATGATCTTGTCAAGGTTTATAAAATCATGAGGGGCATAGATAATTTGAATGGCAAAGGTCTTTTCCCTAGGGTTGATGAGTTCAAAACTAGGAGGCGTATTTTTAAGGTGAGAGGAGAAAGGATTAAAAGGGACTTGACGGGCAACTTTTTCACACCGAGGGTAGTAGCACATGGGATGAACTGCCAGACAAAGTGGTAAATACAAGTACACTTAGAACATTTAAAAGACATTTGGATAGGAACATGAATAGGAAAGGTTTAGCTGGATACAATAACATTTTAAAAAAAGCTAAAGGACTGAAAACAGAAGATTGTTTTAGGTAGCTGTCTTTTTTTCTGAATGGAGGGTAGTAGAAAGCGTTCTTTCACGAGGGTCTATGTTAGGACCACTGCTGTTTTTCACAATATTTAAATGACCATTAGGTATAAGAGCAAATTAGGCCATTTGGCTCATTGCATTTGCTCCATCAGTCGATTGTGGCTGATATGTTTGTCAACCCCATTCTCTCGCCTTATCCCTGTAACCATTAACCCTCTTACTAATTGAGAACCTGTCCACTTTTGTCTTAAATACACTTAATAATTTGGCTTCTATAGCCCTCTGTGCCAATGACTTCCACAGATTAACCATCCTCTGGCTGAATTCACCCATAATACCATTCTAAAGGGTTGTCTCTTCATTCTGGGCTTGTACACTCAGGTTCTAGTTCTCCTACTTGTGGAAACATCTTCTCCATGTCTATTTTATCTAGCCTTTCAGAATTCTATAAGATTTTATCAGTTTCCCCCTTATTCTTCTCAACTCCAGCCAATACAGACTCAGAGTCTTCAACTGCTCCTTGTATGACATGCCCTTCATCTCCAGGGTCATTCCTATAAACCTCCTCTGGATCTCTTCCAATTCCAGCACATCCTTCCTTAGATATAGGACCCTAAATTGCTCTGAATGTTCCAAATGCAGCATGACCAGAGCTTTATACAACCTCAGCAGCACACCTCTACTCTTGTATTCTAGTCCTCTTCCTAACAATGCATTTGCCTTCCAAACTGCCAACTGAACTTACATACTAAAACTTAAGAAAGTCCTGAACTTGGACTCTAATATCCCTTTGTGCTTCAGATTTCTGAATCATTTCCCCATTCAGAAAATAAACTACACCTCTATTCTTTCTACCAAATAGAATACAATCCCTACAGTGTGGAAACAGGCCCTTCAGCCCAACAAGTCCACACCGCCCCTCCAGAGTATCCAACCTAAACCCATTCCCCTACCCTATTACTACCTAATTTGCACATCCCTGAATACTACAGGACAATTTAGCGTGGCCAATTCACCTAACCTGCACATTTTTGGACTGTGAGATGAAACCAGAGCACCTGAAGGAAACCCACACAGACATGGGGAGAATGTGCAAACTCTACACAAACAGTCACCTAAGGCTGGAATCGAACCACTGAGCTACCGTGCCACCAAAAGGGCATAACTTCGCACTTTCCCACAATGTGTTCCATCTGCAATTTCTTTGCCAACTCTCCTAATCTGTCCAAGTACTTTTGCAGACTCCCCCCTTCCTCAACACTGCATGCCACTCTGCCCATCTTTGTGTCACCTGCGAACTTAACAACAATGCCTTCAGTTCCTTTCATCCAGATTGCTAATGTACAACATGAATAGTTGTGGTCCCAACACAGACTCCTGGAGAACTCCACTAGTCACCAGTTGCCATCCTGAAGAAGACCACATTATCTCCAATCTCTGCCTTCTGCCAATCAGCCAATCCTGTATCCATGGCTATACCTTGCCCCTGATCCCATGGGCTCTTATCTTAATTACCAGCTTCCTGTGTGACCCCTTGTTAAAGGCCTTTGGAAATCCAAATACATCACATTCACTGGCTCTGCTTTATCTCATTTGCTTGTTACCTCCTCAAAAAATTCCAAAAGATTTCTCAGATATGATGAAGCTGTGCTGGCTCAGTTCTGTTGTACCATACACTTCCAAGTACTAAGCAATCTCATCCTTAATAACAAAGTCTAAAATCCTACAAACGACAGGGTCAGGCTAACCAGCCTATAGTTTCCTGTCTTCTGCCTCCCTCCCTTCTTAAACAGAAATATTACATTAACCATTTTCCAGTCCTCTGGGATCCCCTCTGACTCCAGTGATTCCTGAACGATCAGCACCAATGACTCTATAATATCCCTAGCTGTCTCCTTCAGAACTCTTGCATGTAGCCCATCAGGTCTGGATGATTTATTTACCTTCAGACCTTTGAGCTTCCCCAGTACCTTCACCTCAGTGATAGCCTCTGCCCCCTGACTCTTCTGAAGTTCTGGTATTCTGCTGGTATCTTCCACTGTGAAAACTGATGCTAAGTGCCTGTTGAGTTCCTTCGCCATTTCTTTGTTTCCCATGATTCAATTACAAAGGGACATAGCTGGGCGAGTGGAATAGACAAACAAGTGGGAGATGGAATTTAATATAAGTACAAGGTGATGCATTTTGGTGAGAGGGTAAGGGAGAGGCAATGTACACTCTATAGCACAGTTGTAAAGCTTGTGAAAGGAAAAGAAGGCCTTAGGGTGCAAGTGTATCAATCGGTTAAGGTGACAGAACATAATGAGAGTGTATTCAGAAAAGACTATGGAGTCTTGGGCTTCATCAGGAGCAATATTGAGTACAAAACCAAGAAGGAGAAAGTGAGGACTGCAGATGCTGGAGATCAGAGCTGAAAATGTGTTGCTGGAAAAGCGCAGCAGGTCAGGCAGCATCCAAGGAACAGGAGAATCGACGTTTCGGGCATCAGCCCTTCTTCAGGAATGAGGAAAGTGTGTCCAGCAGGCTAAGATAAAAGGTAGGGAGGAGGGACTTGGGGGAGGGGCATTGGGAATGCGATAGGTGGAGGGAGGTCAAGGTGAGGGTGATAGGCCGGAGTGGGGTGGGGGGAGCGGAGAGGTCAGGAAGAAGATTGCAGGTTAGGAAGGCGGTGCTGAGTTTGAGGGATTTGACTGAGACGAGGCGAGGGGAGGGGAAATGAAGAAACTGGAGAAATCTGAGTTCATCCCTTGTGGTTGGAGGGTTTCCAGGTGGAAGATGAGGCGCTCTTCCTCCAACCGTCATGTTGCCATGGTCTGGTGATGGAGGAGTCCAAGGACCTGCATGTCCTTGGTGGAGTGGCACCACGCCCTCCACCTCCTCAATGATTTTCGCTTCCCCGGTCCCCAACGCCTTATCTTCACCATGGACATCCAGTCCCTGTACACCTCCATCCCCCATCACGAAGGACTTAAAGCCCTCTGCTTCTTCCTTTCCCGCCGTACCAACCAGTACCCTTCCACCGACACCCTCCTTCGACTGACTGAACTGGTCCTCACCCTGAACAACTTCTCTTTCCAATTCTCCCACTTCCTCCAAACCAAAGGAGTAGCCATGGGCACCCGCATGGGCCCCAGCTATGCCTGCCTCTTCGTAGGATATGTGGAACAGTCCATCTTCCGCAGCTACACTGGCCCCACCCCCCACCTTTTCCTCCGTTACATCGGTGACTGTATCGGCGCTGCTTTGTGCTCCCACGAGGAGGTTGAACAGTTCATCCACTTTACCAACACTTTCCACCCCGACCTCAACTTCACCTGGACCGTCTCAGACTCCTCCCTCCCCTTCCTAGACCTTTCCATTTCCATCTCGGGTGACCGAATCGACACGGACATTTACTATAAACCGACTGACTCCCACAGCTACCTAGACTACGCCTCCTCCCACCCTGCTCCCTGTAAAAATGCCATCCCATATTCCCAATTCCTTCGTCTCCGAGGAGGACCAGTTCCAAAACCGTACCACCCAGATGGCCTCCTTCTTCAAGGACCGCAATTTCCCCCCAGACGTAGTCGATGATGCCCTCCACCACATCTCTTCCACTTCCCGCCCCTCCGCCCTTGAGCCCCGCCCCTCCAACCGCCACCAGGACAGAACCCCACTGGTCCTCACCTACCACCCCACCAACCTCCATGTCCAGCATATCATCCGCCGTCATTTCCGCCATCTCCAAACGGACCCCACCACCAGGGACATATTTCCCTCCCCTCCCCTATCAGCGTTCCGAAAAGACCACTCCCTCCGTGACTCCCTCGTCAGGTCCACACCCCCCACCAACCCAACCTCCACTCCCGGCACCTTCCCCTGCAACTGCAAGAAATGCAAAACTTGCACCCACACCTCCCCCCTTTCCTCCCTCCAAGGCCCCAAGGGATCCTTCCATATCCACCACAAATTCACCTGCACCTCCACACACATCATTTATTGCATCCGCTGCACCCGATGTGGCCTCCTCTATATTGGGGAGACAGGCCGCCTACTTGCGGAACGTTTCAGAGAACACCTCTGGGACCTCCGGACCAACCAACCCAACCACCCCGTAGCCCAACACTTTAACTCCCCCTCCCACTCCACCAAGGACATGCAGGTCCTTGGACTCCTCCATCGCCAGACCATGGTAACACGACGGTTGGAGGAAGAGCGCCTCATCTTCCGCCTGGGAACCCTCCAACCACAAGGGATGAACTCAGATTTCTCCAGTTTCCTCATTTCCCCTCCCCCCACCTTGTCTCAGTCAAATCCCTCGAACTCAGCACCGCCTTCCTAACCTGCAATTTTCTTCCTGACCTCTCCGCCCCCCCACCCCACTCTGGCCTATCACCCTCACCTTGACCTCCTTCCACCTATCGCATTGCTAACGCCCCTCCCCCAAGTCCCTCCTCCCTACCTTTTATCTTAGCCTGCTGGACACACTTTCCTCATTCCTGAAGAAGGGCTGATGCCCAAAACGCCGACTCTCCTGTTCCTTGGATGCTGCCTGACCTGCTGCACTTTTCCAGCAACACATTTTCAGTACAAAACCAAGAAGGCTTGCTGAAACTATATAAAGCTCTTGTTTGACGCCAATGAGAGTATCGCATCCAGTTCTGGTCACCTCATCGGAGGAAGGATGCAAAGGTCCTTGAGAGAATGAAGGTGAGATTTACCACATCATAGAATCCCTATATTGTGGAAGCAGGCCATTTGGTCCACTGAGTCTACACTGACCCTCCAAAGTGTATCCCACCCAGACCCACCCTCCTGCATTTCCCATGGCTACTATACCTATTCCACACACCCCTGGACAATTTAGTATGGTCAATCCACCTAACATACACATCTGTGGACTGCTGTATGGAAACTGGAGCACCCAACGAAAACCCATGCAGACACAGGGAAAATGTGCAAACTCTACACAGACCCAGTGTGGAATCGAACACGGATCCCTGATGCTATGAGGCAGCAGTGCCAACCACTGAGCCACCATGCTGCCCAGATGGTTCTACAGGTGAGGAGGCTTAGATACAAGGTTAAGTTATACAGCTTGGAGTTATTCTTTTTGGAGCAAAGGTGGAGATTTGATATTAGAAAATGACAGGCTCAGATTATTTGAACAAAAAAACCACCTCATTAATGATGATACAAGGACTTGGGACACATTTAAGATTTAGAACATGAGATGTTGGTTGGGGGAGATGTGAGGAAGTTTTTACTATTTAGCAGAAGCTCACTACTCACAGGGTGATGGAAGCAAAAAGAAAATTGACCAACGATTTGGAAAGGAAAGTGCATTGGATGAAACAAACTTGCACGTATATACTAGACTGTATAGCATGGGAAATAACTTTTTCCATGATCTTAAATGACTCTATGAGATGGGTAGGGGCTGACAATGCTGATTGTGCTTTTTGTGTTCCCTACAGCAACAAGTGTTTCCTCCTACCTGTTAGTCATCACCTCCCATTGCCATTTGCATTGACATCAATAATTGCCTATAAAGTACAAACACAATATGGCTCACATTGAAGAAGGACGGTGACTTCCATTAAACCTCATTTGAATCCTATTTTCGCTTTGGGCACAAGTCTAATTAGCAAATTCTGCAAACTGCAAATTGCAGTGAGGCAGGTTTGGTTCAAATTGCATCGGTTGTGCTTTGAGCAGTTACTGTTAGCAAGAAATAACGAGCACGCCAATCCCTCTAGAGCCACAGAGCAAGCAGATGTCATTAATTCTCTGCAGCAGTTAAAGTTCACAGCTAGCAATTCGCCCATATGCCTTGACAGCATTTCAATGAAATACTAGTTCACGTCAACTTTGTACCAATGCCAACAGAGTGATTTAGTTAAGGCGTTTACAAAAGATAGCTGAAGCAAAGAAGCCCAATTAATTTACTTTCAATTTCAACCAGTGACTGGTTTTGGAGCCAGGGCTTGCCCAGCAGGTGAGCAAACTAAAAAGGAAGCCTAGAGCCGGTACTAGAGCTGTTCCTCACACTGAGGAAAATATAGAATGCCAATCTCCACAACATAAAAGCTCTGGGACTGCAACAGATGGCTCCTCAAATAGGCTTATTCAAATGTGGACACCATGCTGTGGGGAAAAAGGGCATTTATATTTGTGTGCTGTAATAGTCACATACAAAAAGGACCCTTACTTCACTAATAGTCTCCTCTGTTTTCTGCAAATGATAAAATGCATGAGACCAATGAACTGGTCATATCGTTGCTTCAGGTTTTTGTGTGTATGTATAGTGTCTACTTGACACATCAATAAAGAAACGAATAATGCATTTGGATAGAAGTACAATTTTCATGTATCACTCAACATTGCAGAAAACATAATCTGTTAACTGTTGCAATACATGCGGGCACATCTGCTGGTTGTGAAGTGTATGTGTCTCAAAAAAGCCAGGGGATGAAAATTATAGAGAAACACTGAACCTTGATGCATCTTTCCAGATGGGCAGAGAAAGTCTCACACTCATAAAGTCTCAGCAGACATGTCCAGTGTGAACTCAGCTAAAGCTCCAGACACTTTCCCTGTTTTAATGTGAATCACCAGCCCCACAGGTTGGCGTGTTGGGCAGGAGGAGGAAGACCGGGAGATATAAAGAAGAACCTTCTTAAGAAAATCTAAGCGGCCAGCTGAGAAGCAGAATGGAAGAATGCTTGAAGTAGTTATATAGCTGTTTTCATTGTAATTGATGATTTGTTTCATGGAAAAATCACTTTTTTAATTCATTCACAGGCTGTGGGCATCACTGCTAGGCCAGCATTTATTACCCATGTCTAATTGCCCAGAGGGAAGTTAAGAGCCAACTACATTACTGTGGGTCTGGAGTCACATATAAGCCAGAATAGGTAAAGATGGCAGTTTCCTTCCTAAAGGACATGAGTGAACCAGATGGGATTTTCCAACAATGGATTCAAGGTCATCATTAGACTCTTAATTCCAGATTCATAGAGGCAGGGAATTGCGTTAACGTAGTCAATTAATCAATCCATTTTAATCTCCCTCTCCCCCAATGACTCAATGAGTGAGGCTAGTGAGTAATCAAGTTCCACAGATCAGAAAGGTCCAGATTTGATCCTTGTGTCACGCATATCAACAATGGTCTGAATACTGGCAGATTTGAGAGACCACTGACCAAGCTCAGTGTTCTAGATTAAGAAAAGCAACACTAGTTGTGGCTCAATTATGCTTTTAAAGCCCCGTGTTCCAGCCCCAGGCCAGAGCTTGAGGACAAAAATGAAGCCTGCCACCCAGTGCAGTACTGAAGGGGGTAGCCCAGTTTTGGAGGTGCTGTCTTTTGGATCAGACCTTAAACCAAAATCCCATCTATCTGTTCAGGTTGAAGTGGTTCTATTTTGAAGATAAGTGGAGAATTATCTCAGGTGCCCTGCTCGATATTTATCCCTCAATCAATATCACAACTACAGCTTATCTGGTCATTAGCATATTGTTGTGATCTCTACATCGTGGAGGCAGACTGCATGTTTGGACACCTCCTCCTATCTCTCCTTGGACCATGACCTCACCATTGAACAGTAGACCCATTGTGTCTACAACGGTCACTAATCTCATTGTAACTAATGATCTTGCCTCTGTCGGCCTCCAAAATTATAGTTCTTATAGCCGCTTCTACCTTCTTCCCAAAATTCACAAACGGGATAGACTGCATGGGTAGACCCATTGTTTCTGCCTGTTCCTGCTCCATGAAACTTATCTGTTCCTACCTTCACTCAGTGTTTTCTCCCCTTATCCTGTCTCTTCCTATTACATCCACGATTCTCCCGACGCCTTTACATCAGGTTCAGAATTTCCAATTTGCTGCCAGCAGTTGCCTTCTCTTCACTATGGACATGCAATCCCTTGATATGTCCAGCCCCCATCAGGGTGGTCTCAGTGCTCTCCACTTTTTCCTAGAAAAAGGCCTGAACTGTCCCCATCTATCACCACCCATCTCCGTCTGGGCAAGCTTGCCCTCACTTTGAACAACATCTCTTTTAACTGCTCTCACTTTTGTCAGATCAAAGGGGTGGCTGTGGATCCCTGAATGGTGCCCAGTTATGCCTGTTGCTTTGTGAGGAATGTGGTACATTCCTTGTTTCAGTCCTATCCTGGCCCCACCCACAACTCTTTCACCAGTACATCAATGACATCACTGGGGTTGCTTCCCTCTCTCGCCTGGAATTGGAAAATTTTATGAATTTCACTTCAAATTTCCACCCCACTCTCACCTTCACCTGAACCATCTCTGACTCCTTCCTTCCCTTCCTCGTCATCTCTGTTTCCATTTCTGAGGACAGTCTGGCCACTGATATTCATTGCAAACCACTGATTCCTACAGTTACATCAACCATAAGTTCTCACGCTCTGCTTCCTGTCAAGGGTCCATTCCATTCTCCCAGTTCCTCTGTCTCTGTTGCATCAGTTTTGATGATAGTTTATCTGCAGGGGCAGCCTCAGAAATGTCCTCCTTTCTCCTCAACGATGGAAGCCCCCTCCACCACCCTACAGGGCCCACAGCCATGTCCAAGCAATCTCCCACACTTCAGCCCTCAGTCCTCGTTTCCCCCCAACAATATTGACTGAGACCCCGGCATTCAATTTCCATCCCACCAGCAGCCACAACCAAAGGATCATAGCCATCATTTCCGCAACCTCCAGCAGGATGCTATCACTGGACCTGTATTTGCCTCCACTCTCCTGTCAGACTTATGCAGGGACTGTTCCCTCTGGGACACCCTGGTCCACTCCTTCTCCACTCCCAACATCCCCCACTAACTCATAGGACTTTCTCCTGCAATTGCCAAAGGTGTAATAGCTGCCCATTTACTTCCTCCCTTCTCCCTATCCAAGTCCACCAGACACACATTCCAGGTGAAGCAACAATCTATCTGCCCTTCACTCAATCTAGCCTATTGTATACGTTGCTCACAATGTGGTATCCTCTACGTCGGAGGGATGAAATGCAGACTGGGCAACCTATGTTCTATTGCAAAAGTGATCCTGAGCTTCTAGTTGCCTATCACTTCAACACACCACCCTATCCCTTGGCCAACATCTCTGTCTCAGGCTTGCTGCAGTGCTCCAGTGAAGCTCAGTACAAGCTGGATAAACAGCACCTAATTTTCCACTTGGGGACCCTGCAGCCTTCAGGAGTCAATATCAATTTCAATACTTTCAGGGCCTGACCACCTTCTTCCACATCATTTGCCCACTCTTATACTCCAGGTATGTCAACACATGGACTCTTTCAGCACAGCCAAGTCATTTTCACTTACTGATTGTCCACATTGCCATAAAGCTAATCCCTTTTTTTCCTAAAAGCTGTTCCTTGGCTCAAGGAGACTCTGTCAATGATTTTTTTCAGAGGGGTAATAAACCAGGCTGGGCTCCAATCAGTCTGGTTTGGTACAGAGATGAAAAGGATTTTGAGAGGCCTTTTGTTTATTTGTAAACAGATGAGTTTTCAGGCCATGGTGGTCATGTTTTAGAAGTGACCTGTACAATGAAAGGGGAGTGGTCAACTCTCTAGCTGAACTGACCAGTTTAGTTCAGTCTGACCTGGTGAAAAGTTCAACAGGGAGCTGTGTGGAAACTCTCTCTCTCTCTCTCTCTTTCTGCCCTTTAACTTCAACCTGTAAGCATGTGTTCCACTTATACTGGTTTTCAAAGAAAGTTTGCTTATTGGGACCATTGTGTATATTCGGAACAGCAAAATTAAGTCTAGTTTGGATAGACTGAGTTCTGTAGGGGTTCCTTATTCTGTTCTTTCTGTTTCATTGTGTAATTTTGTGAATAAAGTTTTGTCTGTTTTAAAATCTAGTAGTCAACTTAACTATCTTACTCGGGGTAATTATCACTCTACACTTACTGAAACAAATTGCAAAGTTATGGTCTGGGGCTGACTGTTTAAGAATGTTTTGAGTGGTCTGGCCAAGTCCATAGCACCATTATTAGCTTTTCTCCTTCCCTGGCTTACCATGACCAAGCCCTTCATTTGCCTAACTATCTTTGTGTCCCTGTCTGGGGTTTGTTTGCACACAAACGCACACACGTGCACACGTGCACACCCGCGCACACACCCACGTGCACAGACAAGCACGCATGTGGTGTAAAAGTAAAATGCGTTTTGTTTAAAGTCAAATAGTTTGACCAATTGAACTGCATCTGGAACCACAACACTTCACACCTTTAACATAAGAAAAAGTTAGGGTCGAGGCTACCTTCTTACTAAACATTCAGGAGGTATGGTCTGGTTCATAACAAATTGGGGATTCTTGTCAGAACCAGAACCTCTAATTCCTGGTTGGGTTTAGGATTATTGGACACAAAGGCAGTGAGTGGTGAGTGTTGGTGCTTTTTATTTTGGGTTTTGTTTTTGGCGGATTTAAATAGATGTGCCTTATGCAATAATGGCTTTGTCGGTCACCAAGACTTTCCTGGGGTTAGAAGAAGTCATTTCAGGAGTTTTAACTGAAAGTGAGAAAGGAAGTTTGGAGTTGGTAGACAAGCTGGAGTACGGGTTGCCTTTGTCCGTGCGAAAAGGTGAGGTAATTGCAGCAATAGCCCAGCAAAAATGATAGCCAGAAATACTATTAGAATCATTGGAAATGGCTAAAATTCAATTACAAATGAAGTAGCTTGAACCTGAAAAGGAAATTAAACTGCCTGAATTATGATTGAAAGCAGAGGAAAAGGAAAAGGAAAGGAAGGTTCTAGCAGAAGAAAGGGAGAAAAAGAGAGTTTTTGAGCTTCAGAGACTGGAACTGAAAATTCAAACTCAACTTAAAATGGGTACAGTAGAGGTGAAAGGTCGGAGTAGGGATAAGGGTAGTGATGGAGACAAATCCCATCATTGCCTGGGATATGCCCAAGCATTGCCTAAGTTCAACAAGAAGGATGTTGAAGTAACTAAACAAATGAAATGGCAATGTGGGTATTGTTGATTCAAACAAAGTTGGCAGGAAGAATAGGCGAGGTATTTGCCTCACTATCAGGGGAGGTATCTGGGGAGTATGAGGTGAAAAACGACATCTTAAGTGCATATGAGCTCACAGTGGATGCGGCATGGTGGCTCAGTGGTTAGCACTGCTGTCTCACAGTGGCAGGGACATGGGTTTGAGTCTCACCTCGGGTGACTGTCTGTGTGGAGTTTGCACATTCTCCCTGTGTCTATGTGGGTTTCCTCCGGGTACTCCAGTTTCCTCCCACAATCCAAAGATGTGCAGGTTAAGTGAACTGGCCATGCTAAATTACCCATAGTGTTAGGTGCATTAGTCAGGGGTAAATATAGGGTAGGGGAATGGGTCTGGGTGGGTTACTCTTCAGAGGGTTGGTGTGGGCTTGTTGGGCCAAAGGGCCCGTTTCCCTACTGTAAGGAATCTAATCTAATCTAATCTCATACCAGCAGCCTACAGACAATGTTTTAAGAATCTAAGGAGGGAAATTGGTCAAATATGCATAGAGTTTGAAAGGACCAAACAAAATAATTTTGATAGGTGGATAAGGGCATTGAAAATGGATCAAACATACAATGCTCTTCGAGAGACAACTAATTTGGAGGAGTTCAAAAATTCACTTCCTGAACTCACGAGAACTCATCTGGAAGAGTAGAGAGTTAAAATAACAAGATTAGCAATTATAATGGCAGATGATTATGAGTTGGTTCTTAAGTCAAATTTTGGCTTCCAACATCAATTTCAATCTGTGAGGGATAGAAATTGTGGAAAAGAGAAATCCACAGGTGGGAACGGAAAATGAGATCCTATTGAAGATGGTAATGATGGTTTACCACATGGTAAAAAGGAAGCCCATGTGGAGGAAAGAGAAGTAAAACAGCTCAGGTGTTTCCATTGTAATAAAGTAGGCCACCTAAAGTCACAGCGTTGGTGGTTTAGGAAAAACACTGGGAAGGCAGATGTGTTTTGTTGAAGTGGTAAAAGAAATCTCAATGGAAGCTAAAAAGTGCAAAAGAATGTACAACCTGGTCAGGAGTTAGTTGAGAAGAAAGTGCCAGATCTCTATAAAGAATTTATTTTTGTTGGCAGGGTTTACTCTTGTGTGCTGCAGGGAGTAGGTAAAGAAATTAAGATTTTAAAGACCTGAAAGCAAGTCAATCTGTGATGGAGACTGAAGAGGACGAATGCAATTCAGAAGGAGCATTGATAGAAAAAGTGGTAATATGTGGCATTCATGGTAAAAAGAACAGTGTTCGATTATATAAAGTGAGGTATAATGTGTATAAAGTGAGTTGGAGATTCCAGTGAAAAGTGTTGAAGCGTTGGTAGTAATAATAGAGAAATTCCTGGTTTCGGAAATAGAGTTTATCCTCAGTAGTGATATAACTGGATCACAGGTGGGAATGATGCTTACTACGGTCGAAAAGCCAGTGGAAAATCAAACAACTGAGGTGTTACAGGAAGTATATCCTGAGATTTTGTAGTAACAAGGTCACAAAGCCACATGTTGAAAATAGAGGAGAAATCAAAGAATAAAGATGTGGAAGTTGAAGTTCAATTATCAGAAACTATGCTTGATCAAATGGTTGAGAAAAATAACAAGAACAAGTGAAAAGCAAAGTGGATACTTTTAGTTCAGAGAAGTTAGCTTAATTACAATAGAAAGATAAAAAAAACAGTTTAATCTAAAAGCATACATAGAAGAAGAATCTGAGTGTTTCCCAGAATGTTACTATCTTAAAAAAAAAGTCTTGATGAGGAAATGGAGACCGTCACATATATCGGTGGATGAGAATTGGGCAGAGGTTCATCAAATTGCATTACCGGTGGGTTATAGAAAGCAGGTGTTGGGGGTAGCACATGAATTACTAATAGGATTAGATTAGATTACTTACAGTGTAGAAACAGGCCCTTCAGCCCAACAAGTCCACGCCGACCCTCCAAAGAGCAACACACCCAGACCTATTCCCCTACATTTACCCCTTCACCTAACACTACGGGCAACTTAGTATGGCCAATTCACCTAATCTGCACATTTTTTGGACTGTGGGAGGAAACCAGAGCACCTGGAGGAAACCCACGCAGACTCCACACAGACAGTTGCCTGAGGCGGGAATTGAACCCGGGTCTCTGGCACTGGGAGGCCGCAGGGCTAACAACTGTGCCACCGTGCCACCCATTAAGGGAGTAAGGAAAACTCAAACCAAAATGCAAAAAAGAGTTTTATCAGCCTGGACTGCATAAGGATGTGGTTGACATTTGCTGGCCATATCATATGTGTCAGTTAATTGGAAATCCTCAAACAGTGATAAAGCAATCATCCTTAAGACCCATTCATGCATTTGAGGAAGCCTTTACACGATTCTTAATTAATTGCTTAAAACAAACAGTGGGGATCAGTATTTGTTGATCATAATGGATGTGTCCACTAGATTTCCAGAGGACATTCCATTACGCACTGTTGTGGGTAAAAGAATTGTAGAAGGCTTACTCAATTTATTTTTAACTAGATATGGATTCCCCATAGAAATACAGTCGGATCAAGCATCAAATTTTACATCAAAATTATGGATAGCTTAGGAGTAAAACAATACAAATTCACTGCGGACCACCCAGAATCACAGGCAGCATTACAATGGTATCATCAACCTTTAAAAACCAAGTTCAGGGCTTATATCCAAGACTATCCAGGAGATTGGAATAAAGGAATTCCATTTGTACTTTTTGCATTAGGGATATACTTAATAAATCAACTAAATTCAGTCCATTTGAATTAGATTTTGGGCATGAGGTGAGAATCAACTAGGAGAAAGTGAGGACTGCAGATGCTGGAGATGAGGTGAGAAGACCACTGAAATTATTTAGGGAAAAACTAGTGTGTCAGAGTTCAGAGATCAGATATTTGGAAATTTTAGGCAAAGATTAAATAGAACAGGTGAGTTGGCTAGACAGCATTTGAAAGTAGCACATGTGGTGAAACAGGAGGCAGACATCAAAACTATGTAATTTTCCTGGTGATGTCCAAGTATTAGTATGACTACCAGTGTCAGGCGAACCTTTAAAAACAAGGTTTAGTGGGCTTTTTCAAACTGAAATGAAATTGAGTGAGGTGAATTATTTGATAAGAACACTAGATAGAAAAAATGTCACAGATTGTGTCATGTGAATATGCTCAAACGGTATTTTGACAGGGAAGGAAACAAAAGAAACGTGATACTGGTTACAACACAGAGGGAAGAACCAAGCTCAGATGATTCTGAATTGGACATTCTGCAAATTAAATTGCACAATGAGGAAGTTCTCAAAAATTGGGATAAATTGTTGAGTTACCTTCAAGAGGTAAATCAAAATAACCTGAAAGATTATTACAATCACATGGGGAGATATGTGGGAAATACTAATCTAGCTATGCATGCTGTAGATATAGGAAATGTTGTTCTAATTAAGCAATATCCTTCCAGATTTAACTCTTTAAAGTTGGCACAGGTTCAAAAAGAGATTAAACGCATGCTCAAAGATAATATAAACAGGATGAGTTGCAGCAAATGGAGCTCACGCATAGCAATGGTGCCATAACCAGATGGTATCCAATGATTATGTGTGGATGGTTGGATAGCTCTTCATGGGTTTGGATTCTTTACAGTCAGTCAAGGAGATGGCAAATTCAAGAAATGTCTCAAGCTTAGACTTCAAAGTAACACTATTTATTACGCTTTGGTACTAACTACTGCTACATGGTAATCATAGAAATAGTAAGCTTTTACATTAAGAAAGAATGAATTTATCTTCTCAAGTGTCCATGCCTGTGTTGTAGTCTGGTCTGGTGTAGTTCCATAGTGTTCCTGCTAATGTTTGTCAACTCCACCCGTTCTTTGGTATTTATACTCAGTGATGTATGGCGCCATGACATTATAGCAATGTTTGAGGGGCAGAACTTTTAAATCCTCAGAAATATCTACTGCAAATTCTGCTGGGAATGTGATGGCATCAAATACAGCCATCTATACAATAGAGAAATGTAGCCTCAAGAATGTCTTTCAAATTCATTTCAGAGTGACAACTTACCGATTCCAATTCTTTAGTTTTGTGCATAGGTTCAAATTGCAGCAAAAGCCCGTCAATTGTTAAAAACTGAACACAGACAAGGCCTCAACTCATTATGTTCTAGATAGATTACCCCAAGCTGTTTAACTTAAAGCGGCCAGTTTAACCAGGTTTTCTTGAATGAACAAAAACAGTAACTTCACTCATTATTGCATGTGAGAAGAAATAAAATTGCCATATGTACACACAGATTAAAAAAGCAGATAAAACAACATTACAGCTGGTATTGGATAGTATTGTAATTGCAATTGAACAGATTTGAGATTCTTGGTTTCATTGGCTGATCAAGGTTTCTTTGTCCAGATTCCTTTTTTTAACTGGTCTGTGGCACTCAAAGTGAAAGGGGGTTTTCTTTTTCACTTGGCTACTAGTTAACTTAACATCAGGATTCCTGGGTTTTGTCTGAAATGTCAATTTTTCTGCTCCTCGGATGCTGCCGGACCTGCTATGCCTTTCCAACACCACACTTTCGACGCTAATCTCTAGCATTTGCAGTCCTCACTTTCTCCTACTAGTTAACTTTGTTCTAGCATGCAACACAGGTGTTACTGAGGATAGTTCTTCAACTGTGAACCATCACAGTGCACTCACATTCGAATCCAGGTGAGTACACGTGATAGCGTTCAGTCCCACTAGCATCCTTCAGCAGAGTTGAAATTAACCTTTGTGTATTCTTTACAGAGACAAAGAGTAGAAGATATGCCTGCATTTTGTGACACAATGAATAGAAGATAGCTTGTTCAGCTGGGATTATTAGCCCGTCAGTATCTTTATAGTTACAAGAGATCTCAGTCCAGTCTGTTTGAAGTTTTTCTTCGCACATTAGGTATTAAATTCAATTTGTCTCACTCTCTGTCTCTCTAGCCAACCATTTAAATTATATCTGCAGCCAATCTTGACTGTATCACCTAAGTTTAAAATGTTCATAATACATTGTTGTAATAATCTTGCTTGATCTTGGATATATTCTATCAGGACAAGGTATGTCTTCTTTTTGAAACCAAAATGTATTGCTAGCCTATGCCAATGCCCTTCTGGAAAATTGAAGATGTTAGTATCTCTGTTAGCACCTTACTGTTGATAGTACACGGTGACAGGGCAAGATAAAATTTTCTAGTTGCTTTGAAATGCTTGGCCACTATCCAAACTGCTAATTTTGAGCTCTGCCTTTTTCAATTCCCATATGCCTGTTATGAAATCATTTTAGGATGTTTTGCCTCATAGACACTCTGACATAAATAATCTGAGATAATTCACCACTAGATCTTTGACAATTGTTAACTGTTGTTTCAGTTCATGACACCCCTTCTGAATTTGATCTGCTGAACAGCATCAGGACCACTCTTCTGCACAGATATGTCTGACCTACATTATTGCTGAATTTTGCTGAGTTTCCCATTAGTTGCTGACAGCGTATTGGTAGCTGCGTTAGAAAAGTTCTTTCCTCTTTGATGGTGAGGATTCTGTCTTCCTTGTCAACCTGATCCACTACTTCCCCCGATTGTGCATCAGCAGTAATCTGTACATTTCCTGTAACCCTAGGCTAATACGTAGTTGTATCTCATTAATCTGAGCCTGAACTTTTGAATTCACAATGACATTCTCATGACTTCCTTTAATTAATGTGACTAGTGGCTTATAGTCTATTTCATCCTGAAATCTCAATCTCATGAGATAACCTACAAATCTTTTGCACTCCCATGTAATACCTTTTCAATTACAGATATCTCTGTTCAGTTTCTGTCAATGCTCTTGAGATGAAGTATACAGTCTTCCCAGTTCCATCATTCTGAACCTGAACGAGAACTGCAACTAATCTCATGGGTAATGCATCCTCAGATGCATTAAGCCTGTGTTATAGTGAGTGAAACAGTCTGAGGACAGCAGCTTATCCTTAATCTTCTGAAAGACTGCAGTCTTTTCCAAACTCCAGTAACATTAATGATCATTCTTTAAAAACTCCTTTTATGGGTTCAGTAAGTCTTAGGGATTAACTTTCCCACATGATTTATGAACCCTCAGAAATGCTGTATGTCATTTACACATTTGATTGCAGAAATTTGATTACAGCCCTCAATTTTCCAGGATCCAATGCAATATCTTGTTTCTACATTACAGGTCCCAAACAAGGTGATTTTTGTGTCTGAGAATTGATACTTCTCATTGAATGTAAGGCCTGCTCTTTCAATGTTCTTAAAACTATATGGTCATACTCCTTGCTAAGAAACCATTGATATGACAAAAAGTACTATCAAGAATCCTTGACATCAGCCTCGGGAAGGTTCTCAGTGCAGACAAAATTCTGAAAGGTAAATGATTAAAACAGAATCATCCAAATAGTAAGATGAATGTAAAGTAATCATGACTTTCAGGCTGGATGGGCCAAATGGTCCACTCCTGCTCCTATTTCCCATGACTTGCAGTTTATGGTTATCTGCTAAGATCTGCTAATTGCATCCGGTTTGGTAAAGAATTTACTTCTGGTTAATTTGGCCAATTGACAAAGTTGGACAAAAACCCTTTAGTTTAGTTGAATATGATCCTTGGATAAACTACATTCTCCATAAGGTTTGGGAACTGTTACCAATCCTGAGCACCATTGTTTATGGAACTGATGACAAGGCCCTGCTTTTTAAAGTAATGTTTAAGAGTCTTCATTGTCCTATCAGTGGGTGAGTTACTTTTCTCAGCGTATGCAGGCAGATGAGCTTAGCATCTTTTTGAAGAGCAACATAAAACTCCTGTTTTAATTTGTTCCAGTTTCCGAATGTCCTTCAAAACTCTTGGCACAATTCCTTTTAATTCTCCTCCTCTGGCACTCTCTCTCTAAGAGACTGAGCTGAATACATGTATTTTTATTTAGTAGTAATATGTTTTGGTTCTTCAATATGTAGGGGGACTCACAGACCTCTGCTTCTCTATTTTGTGGTAAGTTAACCATCTACATCAGGATCTGTGACCCCTGGACTTTGCAGTTTGGTGCTTACAGGTTGATCATCCATTGTTAGCCAGTGGTGAAACAGCCAACCCTGCATCAATTTTAAACTTTGTATTCAACCCTTTAGTTCATACATTGCGAGTCCAGAACCCCTGCTAAACCTCTTTGTCTTCACTGAAAAACATTGGCTTACTTCTTAATTTTCATCCTTAATTTGTTGGGTGTTTTCCTTTCCCAAAAAATTCTCGTTATCAGGTGAGGCTTTTTCTTGGTTTCTGTGGTGATGCAGGATGGCCATCACTGCTTTTGGTGCCTTTTACCAGTACCTTGGCACCTCTGCTGTTGCTCTGCAGTGTCTCTTGAAGTGACCTACTCATCCACATTGCTAACTTCCATCTTGCTATGCTGGCTACTTCCTGCATTCGTGGTATTGCCTTGAACCACACCTTGGACTTCCTAGTATTACCGATGACATTGTTTCCAACTCTTTTGGCATTTTGGTTTGATTTTGGGAAGGTGGCAATGCCACCTTACGCTTACATCAACAACAATATCAGAAGAGCTTCTGGGATTTCCATGAGGAATAGGACAATTTTGAGGCCTGATTCCTGCATGAGTAGCAAATTGAATCAAGTGCTACAGCATGAACTCCTTTTCTAAGTAAATTAAAAACTGGACCATTTCTCACACCGATGACAGTGACTTTTTAATGGCTTGGTCTTTAAAAATCCACATTCATAATTTGCTGCTAACCTGTATAAAAACCAAGTGCAAAGGTTTTCAATTTCTTTAAATTGATGGTCCTTGTCGTTGGAATATTGATTAACCCTTACGTTTTCTGTGGCCAGATTCTGTTTTGGATAGCCAAAGGGTGTTTTTCAGTGTTGTATGAATCTATGACTCTATAACATATGTGTCAAGAGCCTTGATTAATGGTTTAAAGTTGGTAGTACGTTCTCCTGTACCCTGCCTCATTGGGACGTTTAGGCACTGGGCCCAATTCATTACAGAAATATTACAGACCTGATGCCTCTACATTCCACTTTAATACTTCTTGTAGCTCTGGATGTGCCCTTTCCAGTGCTCCCACCCAGTACTTCATGTAGGTCAAGTTGCACTGACAATGGAAATATCTCTACTCGAGCTTCCATCCTGAATGATTACTGCATGGCATGACATTGGCAAGTACTTGAACGTTTTTCCATCCTTTGTCTTTTGGTAAAACAAACAAGGGCTGGACTTATACAATTAAATGCAGGACCTTGGTTAGTATTATAGAACAGAGAGACCTAGGGGTTCAGGTACATAATTCTTTGAAGTTTACACTGCATGTCGGACAGGGTGGTTAAGAAGACATTTAGCACACTTGTCTTCATTGCTCAGACCTTTGAGTATAGGAGTTGGGATGTCATGTTGAGGCTGTGCAGGACGATGGTGAGGCCTCTTCTGGAATACACTGTATCCAGTTCTGGTCACCTTGTTATAGGAAGGATATTAAGAAGCTGGAGAGGGTTCAGAAGTGATTTACCAGGATGCTACCAGGAATGGAGAGTTTGAGTTATAAGAAGAAGCTGGATACGCCAGGACTTTCTTCACTGGAGCATAGAAGGTTGAGGGGCGACTTTATAGAAGTTTTTTAACTCATGAGAGGTATTGATAAGGTGAATGGCAAGCTCCTTTTTCCCTAGGGTAGGGGGTTCAAGACTAGGGGGCATATTGTTAAGGTGAGAGGAGAAAGATTTAAAAAGAACATGCGGGGCAACTATTTTACATCGAGAGTGTTTCATGTGTGGAATGAATTTTCATAGGAAGTGGTGGATGCAGGTACAGTTATAATGTTTAAAATATATCTGGATAAGTTCATAAATAGGAAAGTTTTGGAGGGTTATGGGCCAGGAGCAGGCAGGTGGGACTAGTTTTGTTTGGGATTATGCTGGCATGGACTGGCTGGAATGAAGGGTCTGTTTCTGTGCTACATGACTCAATGTCTTCCAAATAACTCTACTTGTCCTTTGGAGTCTTCCTGCTCTGATGATTTGTCTTTGAAAGCTTCTAAGGATCTGTTCTGCACTTCAGAGCCTTTCCTCTTCTTTTCCCTGCACCTTGTGGACTCTGATCTAATTTCAATTTGATAATTTTGAAATCTTCCTTGCTGCCGATTTGCATCAATACTTTATCATCATGGTTGCTGCTACAGACTGATACTATTTCTATGTATCTCTGGACCTTGGATGTCTACATATATATTCCTAGAGGTTGCTTCCTTTTAACTATGTTATCCTTCCCTTTAACTAGGTTACCACTGTTGCATACCAGCATCCCTAGTTTGTCCTTATCCAAAGTAAGGCTCTCTCACTCTTCAGTATTGTAACAGTCTCTATGCACAGTATTTATAGCCAACTGAATATAACTTTCTAGTGTAGCATCTAAATCTACTCCTTGCTTGCTCCTCTCTGATCTCATCTTCTACTCTATTCTCTGCTGCTCTTCCTGGCCGATGTCAGAGTAATGCCATTGGTTACATCATCCTCATTTATACATTTCACTCCACCATGGTGAAGAGTTTATTTATTCTCTCTGGGTCATTAATCTTTGATATTCTCTTCATTCTCTAGAGAAGAATGAAGATTGAATATACCCAAGATTGAGGTGGACAGATATTTAATAAACAAAGGAGTGAAGGGTTATGGAGTTGGGGTTTGTGTATTGTGGGGAAGGCTACAATCAGATCAGCCATGATTGCTTTGAATGCCAGAGCAGGCTTGATGGACTGAATGATACACTCCTGCTCCTTTCAAGCTGAATGACTATAGGAACACCATCATCTTTATTATTAAGCTAGAGAGGGCTCAGAAGACACTTACCAGGATGTTGCTGGGTATAGAAGATTTGAGTTAAAAAGAAAGGCTGGGTAGGCTGAGACTTTTTTCACTGGAGTGTAAGAGGTTGACAGATGACTATATAGAGGTTTATAAAATCATGATAAGTATAGAGAGGGTTAATGGTAGGTGACTTTTCCCTAGAATTGGAGATTTCAAGAATAGGGGGCATAATTTTAAGGTGAGAGGGGTGGGATTTAAAAAAGACACGAGGGGCAAGTTTTTTACACAGAGGAAGTAGTGAACATGGGCAAGGTTACTGGATAAGTATACAAATAGGGAAGGTTTGGAGGGACATGGACCAGGAGCAGGCTGGTGGGACTGGTTTAGCTGGGGTTATGGTCAAAATGGACTGCTGGACTGAAGGGTCTGTTTCCGTGCTGTATGACTTGAAGACTATGACTGTGACTCTCAGTCACTTTCTATCCTTTTTCACAGTCACTGGCTCAAAATCTTGGAACTGAACCATGACTGCACCACTACTACAATGGTCTGTGTAGATGAAGGCCCAATGCCATTTCAGAGGGTAACGATGAATTGATGTTTGAGGGGGTCTGCTGGCACTACATACCCTAAGAATGATACAGATGAAGAATAGCTATTCTGACATGGTTCAGAAGTTACTACATACAGAAGTCAATGCCTTCAGGAGAGGAGAATGAAAGGGAAAAAGCTGACAGCAAAAGACGTTACGCTCAAAGAAAGTCCCCAATAATTCACAGGGTGAAAAGAGATCAAAGCCTTGCACTGCAGGAAGCAGTTTATGTCAGTGTTTAGAGACATTAAGATTAGGAAGATAAATTTTTATTATGTTATTTCCCAGGAACAGAACCAACAACGGTCTGAGATAGAATGTGTCTATTACAATAGAAGACTTTCTGACATTATTTTGACAATTTGCCCTGTACTGTATCAATGTGTCATGCTCCAGTCACAATTGATGCCAGGTTTAATGCTTTTCATTTTGTTACCACCTCTGTGAAATGAATGAAGCTGCCTGAAACTATCTTAATTGGAAACTGAAAACTTCACCAGGAAAACGAAAGGGGCACAACAGAAAAGTCTGAGAATAAAACACAAAGCTCAACACATCATTTATATTGACCCTCCATTTTTTTGGAGCTAAAATAGAAGATTGCAGAAACCCAGTCCAGAAATTACTGGTGAAATAATTACTATAACCGCTTTTAAATTACCACCAACTTCCAATTCAATATTGCTCTAGTGGTATTCTAGGGATTCAGTGTCTAAAGAAAGGAAATCCTTAGAATTAAAATGTTGAACAATAATTAAAAAGGCCCCATGGTATTCAGGGATGTATACATCAGTGGAAAAAATATAGGCTGAACAATAGATAATTGAATTTGCAAAGGGGCCAGGGAAGACTTGCTGTCAAGATAATGAGCAGCAGCTTGTGAGAAGAGGAGGACCATTTTTCCACATTCAGATACATCAATAGAAGACTTTGACCCCAGTCCCACTTTTTTTAATCAGCCTGTCAGTGTGACTTAGCCACGTTCGATTAATCAACGGCCCAATCATTGATGGGTACAATCAGTTTCAGCCAGGAGCTTTCAGGTTCTGTTGCCCTCTGCACTTATTCCAGTTCACTTTGCCACCACATGGAAAGAACCTGTTCAGTGTGAAGAATGTCAAACGTCTCACTTAAAAAGAAACTACATTTAATTTAAGACAACAAACTCAAAATAAAGTCATGTGATCAAAGTGCTGAATTGTTTTTAACAAGACTGAGAAAAAAGCCTCAGCGCTGTTCTGCTAATGTCAATCTGTCTCGATTTGCACAGCCGACTGGAGCTATAACCCGATCGAAATGAAATGAAACTCATTAACTTACCAAGCGTATTACACATTCCGAATGCTGTCGGTGACAGATTTTTCTCCTTAAGTTTGTAAACTTCAGTGGAGTGGGAACAGGAGGGAATGCTGCAATTTGAGAAAGCAAAGCCGCTATGATAGGAACTGGCAGCAGTCTATGTTCAGTTGAAAACGCCACATCCTAAAATATGGAATACTGTTACTCAGATGCCAACAAATAATGAGAAATAAAGCTGAGACATAGTTCAACAATACTTTAAGATGTTTTTACCAAAAAGGTATTAATTAACATATTTTCCCGTGAGTGCAACATTAATAAAATGAAACAAGCCATTTAATTACCACCAAACTAGTTCTGATTGATTAAGTTTGGGACCTGCAAATGAGAACTTAAGGAGATCGCTGCATTTGGCTCTGGTTGCAGACCTCAGTGCTGTGTTTTTGCCCCTAGCAGGGTGTTTTACCTGATGCAACAATGCTTGTATAACGTAAGAAACTTGACCTGGATGACATGGGGTTGAAGAATCCAACAGAACTTTATTACAAATAACTATTTCGTTTAAACCTAACATTCTAGAAGCAAGTTAGAGTCTGAGTCAACATTAAGTTATTAAGTTATACAGAGCAGCATGCTTACAGTAAGAGTGCCATGCTTCAAGTGATCCCAGGGCAAGTTGGAGTATGAGACGTTTAGATCATCAGGTCAAGTGCTATGATACAGTGATGAAGACATGAGCACACATCTGAAAGACAGACTGACAGACTAATTGTGAGACCTAAAACACCACCTGGCCTGTAATTGCATAATTTACACCAGAAAGAAAGAAATGTTGATTAGTCCAAAGTGAATGGATAAATGATTGAATGAATAAAAAAAAACAGACTGGCACTTCTGGACAGAGGCAAAGTGGAAAGGCAGCAAAAAGGAATGAAAGTATATCCAGGATGATAAACCTGACCAATCAGTCATGATTTTGATGGGAAACCTGCAGAAATGGTCAGAAAATTGGCAAAGAGATAGCAGAGCAGATTCTTTGCAGTTATAGAATCACAGAGCTTTACAGCACAGAAACAGACACTTTGGTTCAACTCGTCTGTGCCGACCAGATATCCCAACCCAATCTAGTCCTATTTGCCAGCAATTGGCTCATCTACCTCTACACCCTTCCTATTCATATACCCATCCAGAGGCCTTTTAAATGCAGTAATTGTATCGGCCTCCACCTCTTCCATTAACAGATAGAATTCTCTGGCTGATGCTCTCATGAGCAATTCGAAAGCCCTTGGAGAAATTTAAAACCACCCTGCTCAACAAAAATTGACAAATAGGAAAATGTACAGCCACTGCCTAACTACTTCAGTTTGTATTTAGAGTATTTGCTGAAATATTCAATATGTTAGAAATTTTTGGATGGGATTGTGTTAGACAGCATTTAAATTATTGTATTTAATGCAAGGCTGAAATTTCTCTTGCTATTTATTTTGAAACATTTAACTTAAGTCATTTAATATCATCAGTAGAAAGCAGCCAGTAAGTTTGGAATGAGCTGATTAGTGTTTTCATAACAAGTGTCGATAAATGTTCACTGCAGTCTTCCTACTTCCATAGAATCAGTGACATTTATCCTGTATGCTACACAGTCACATAAATCTTGTGATGCAACTTTGGCTCCTGTTATTCTGTTCAGGAAATGAATGATCCTGGGAACAGCTTAGAGCTAAATAGCAACATCACTGTTCATGAGGGCATAGCCCGTGGGTTCACAACTTTCACACATTCTTCACAATCTTTAGGGCTGGAATTCCAGCCTGGGAAGATCGCTGATCAGTGACTGGAAAATCAAGCGGAACCCCCCATGTTGCCATCCCATTTTATCAGCTCGGTAGGGAGGCACTGGCCATATTTTCTACCAGCTCATCCACACCGCCCCCCCACCAACCTCACACACCACCCCCTCTCCTCCTCCCCACCACCCCTGACCCTCACCCATTCCCCAAAACTTAAAGAGCTATGGAGGGGGAAATGTCAACCTACCTATGTCTGGTCCATGGTGACAGTCTCAAACAGGGGAGCTCTCTTGTCTCTGCTAGCAAATGGCCTAATGCTGTCTTGTGACATGGCTGTAAAATATGGCAGCACTGTGCAGAGCCTGAGGCAAGAATGCTTCTCTCTGTTTTTTGAATGCTTCTGCAGCCTAACAACCTACAGTCATTGAATCATGCAGCATGGAAACAGACCCTTCGGTCCAGCCAGTCCAAGCCGAACATCATCCCAAACTAAACTACGCCCACCTGCCTGCTCCTGATCCATATCCCTCCAAACCGTTCCTATCCATATGTTTATCTAAGTGTCTTTTAAACATTGTGACTGTGCCTGCATCCACCTCAGGAGGTTCATTGCACACGCATAACACCTTTGATATAAAACATTTGCCTCTCATGTTTTTTTAAAATTCTTTCTTGGAGGTTGCCAACTAACTGGCAGGTTTTTAGCCTTTAACTGGCCTTTAATGCGGATCCAGGAAAAGCAGGCGTGCTTCACAGCAACATTACAAGTCACTAGCCCCATGGACCTATGCCCCGTCTATCCCCTACTCTACCAGAATCTGAGGCACCATTGATCCATTTAACATGGAACACACTGGCGAGCTTTATCTGAAAGGCCATTTGATTCTAGAAGCCATTATTATGTTGGACTCTAAATGGGTCTCATCCATTCTCTCCCTCTCTTCTTCATATATAAAGAGAACATGGATTAATCTAGTCCCTGTTCATACAATACAAGCAAATACCTGGTGCTAAGGCAGATTCTTTTATTTGCCAAAATTAATTCTGAGCAATTTAAAAATGGCAATCAATTACTTCTAATTAACAATCCATTCAGTTAATTTAAGACAATTCAGAGCAATTTTTGTTGGTGAAGTAATAAGGAGGTTAATGAGGGTAGTATGTTGAGACTATGTGCAAGGACTTTTAGAAAACGTAAAGATGTTTGGCATCAGATGTTGTGGAGTATCGGGGAAGGTGGAAGAAAAGTAAGAGATAATTTGTTGAAGGTGTTCAAAAACATTAAAATGTTGACAGATTAACGAAAGAGAAAACTGTTTCCAGTGGCAGAAGGATTAGCAAACAGAGGTCTCAGATCAAAGTTGACTGGTAAATGAACCAGAAGTGAGGTGAGGAAACATTTAATTTCAACATTAAGGCTGGATTTGAAATGTGCTGACTGAAAGGCTAATGGAAGCAGATTCAATTATCAAAGAGAATTGGATGAATAATTAAAACAGAGTGGTTTAATGGAGTATCAGCGAAGAGCCTGGGAGTGGAATAAATATGCCAGTTTTAGTGAAGCACCTTCCTAAGCAGAATGGGTCAGTTGCTTTCCTGTGCAGTATCATTCTATGTTCGAATTTGTCTGGATGAATAATCTTTGCCTGAAATTGATGGAAAAGATTATGAAACAGGTATTTCTTCAAAAGATTGAAGCCTGAGACATCTAGCTTATTTTCTGGTGAACTGTTAACAGGTAAAGGTCAGGCAGGCTGTCAGAATATTTTCAGTTTGTAAATTAGCATTATTTAATAGTATACAACTTCAGAAAGCAGATGCCAGTAACATTTGCTATGCAAATTTCTCTGTGGGAATGCCTGAGAGATCAGAATCTCTTCCTGGTGACACAGGAGGCTGATTATAGTTACATTTTAATGCCTTTGGCAGTAGGCCATATCATGATATATTTTTGTCCAAATACATTAAGGTCTTGAAACTCAATCTTGGGAGTTGTAGGACTGGAGGATTAAAAATGCATGTTCTGAAGGTAGGGTGCTCTACACACACCTGCTCTTATGGTCACAGGGAGAATGGAGCATCCTCATGACTTTGGTTTAAAGCCATATTAGAAGTGAAATAATTTAATGCACATTAAGGGGGAAAGGAACAGCCATTGAGATAATGGCATTAAGGACGTTTGTAATAACTACCAGACTGAGGGCTCATTGGAGCGGGGAGGGATTGTTCACTTGGAGTGCTGTGCATAATCTAGTATATCAGGTGCAGTCGTATTCTAATTTGAAAATAGGATTCTATAAAAATCATTATCTGAACATTGTTAAAAAATGTTCTTTATACTTCCATCTTCTACCCTGGCTGAATGGATGCTGTGAGATCATATTACTGGCCCCATGCATGTAAATTTGATGATATTGAGAAAAGGAGAGTTGATTTTAACCTACCAATGTGTTATGTATAAATGCTCTAAATTTAAAAAGATGGACTAATTTATACATACCTGTACCACATGAATCATTCTTGAAGTAATGTATCTTGAATTTGTTCAACGTTTCTGGGGATTATCAAACATCCAGTCCAATTGGCACTTGATTGGAAATGAACACAATTTCATCTTACACATTTGGGGCTTTCCAACTTGGATGTAGTCCATGCCAAGCTGAAGTAAAATGTGCTCTAATAGGTATATGTTTAGCTTAGTTACATAGTCCCTGGATTATACAACTGAAGCTTAACTCCCAGAGTTAGATGGTCACACCAGAGGTGAAAATGCAACAGGAACCTGCTCACTTCTGATTTGAACAGAGTCAGGATGAAGGACAGGGGACCAATCCATTCCCTCATTGTAATGAGTTTGTG
The DNA here is from genome assembly GCF_047496795.1 of Chiloscyllium punctatum. Taxonomy (NCBI): domain Eukaryota; kingdom Metazoa; phylum Chordata; class Chondrichthyes; order Orectolobiformes; family Hemiscylliidae; genus Chiloscyllium; species Chiloscyllium punctatum. The sequence goes on from NC_092770.1 coordinate 53,244,676, forward strand.
GGCTTTGGTTGAACGTTGTTTCATTTTTAATCACAGAAGTATGAGGTTGTCAAATTTTGTGGAATTTCATGATTTAAAAGAGATAAAGGGATAGAGTCCATAAAGTCCAATGAGTCCTTTTAGCACTGCTTGTAGGCTAAAACTTTCAAATTAATTTCCATTTGTTGAAAATTTCATTGATTTAATGAAGTTTTAGTTTTAGTTTAATACATCTGTGATCCTTCTATCCACTGCACCACCTCCCCCACATGCAAACTGTCTGCTGTGATCTGTCTGCTCCTTCACTGAACTCCATCTGAATCTCTTAGTCACCATCTCAAATTTTGTCCAAAATCACATGCCCCTCTGCCCATGATCTTATCTCCCCAACAGTCACAACATAAATCTCACCTGACTCTCTTCTTGCAATCTGATGGACCTCCCCATCCCTGAGATCCAGCCACACCACAGGAAATCCATCTGACTTTCAATGATTGGGTGCTCCACCCCCCACTCCAAACCCCTTTCCACAGAAATACTAAAGAATCTAAAGAATTTCTCCCCCTGCCATCCTAAATCCGTGATAATTCAGAAGCCCCATGATTCAGAGCCTTTGCAATCAGACCCTGCATGAGTTACCCTCTCTCCATGCTCTGGGTTCACCTCCATGATCTCGCTGTCTTCCAGTAGGTCTACCTTCTCATTGTGGTTTTACTATCTTGTGAAGCTGGCTTCCCACTAGAGAGACATCTGAATCGTTAGTCAGGTTACCTTTGCTCAGAAACTCCCAGAAATAACTAAAAGCAAGTCCTGCAGGTAAATTCAAACAGATATTCAGGAATCCTGCCTTTCTGGATTTCCTGGCCTCTCCACAAGCTGCATTGCTCACCCCCAGCTCAAGTTCTAGACAATAATCATGAAACATGATAAATGTCACTATATGGAGAGTTGAGAATTGTAGGAAAGTCAATAACTAGCATAGTTACAAATTCAATTTGAAGTCAGCATTCGCAAATCGAAAAATCTGATGAGAAAAGCACATAAAAGCAAAATATGATGCTTGCTTGAAATCTGAATTTAAAATTGAAAATGCTATCCAACAATTTATTCTGCCTGCTCCTTCTCCCCCTCTGTCAACACCATAAAAACTTACCATTTTCCTGCTTCATTCAGTTCTGAAGAGTCATATTATGTTTCTCTCTCCACAGATGCTGCCAGACCTGATGAGTTTCTCCAGCATTCTCTGTTATAATGAGAACAGCATTTTATCTAATTGCTGTGATTGAGTAACATCTGCCTTGAAATCTTCACAATCACAGTACAATGGCATAACAGTTTTTGAAGCTAGTTAGAACTTCTACAATAAATTAAAAATGTAAAACTAAGAGCTTGCATTTGTATTTCACAACCTCAAAATGTCCCAATGCACTTGTGTCTAGTGAGAACCTGTTGAATGATTGATCCCACTCTAATGTAAGAAACTGGAAGACAACTGCAGAAGCAGAAATGAAATAACTCTGCATTTTGTGTTACTTGAGGGATAAGTGTGAGCAGGGACAGGGAAAACTGCACACCTCTCCTTTGTAAAAAGTGGTGTGATTCTTTCATATCCAGCTGAGAGGTTGAACATCTCATAAGACCAAAAGACATAAGAAATTCAAACAGGCCATTCTGCCCTTTGAATCAGTTCCACCATTCAACTAGCTAACCCAACATTCCTCAAGTCCACTTTGCTACATTTTCCCTATAACCCCTGATTCCTCGACAGATCAAGAATATATCTCAGCCTTAAATATACACAGGGACTCTGCCTCCATAGCTGTCTGTGGCACAGAGCTCAAAAGACTCACAATACTCTGAGACAAGCAATTTCATCTCAATTTATCCTTAAATTAGCGTGCCTTTATTCTGAGACTATTCTTGTCTTATATTCGCCCAAGATGGGAACCATCCTCTCAGCAGTTACCCCATCAAGCTCCTTAAAAATCCTGTGCGTTTCAATGAGGTCACCTCTTATTTTGGCCTTTGGAGGGCCAAATGCAAAACATCTATTGGTTCCCCCCATCCACTCTGGTTGAGACTTCCTCAAAAATCTATTAAGTTAAAAATCACACAACACCAGGTTATAGTCCAACAGGTTTATTTGGATGTACTAGCTTTCGTAGTGCTGCTCCTTAATCAGGAAGCTGATGAAGGAGCAACACTCTGAAAGCTAGTACTTCCTAATACAGAACAAGCTTGGTTGTCTGAACATCAAAATTTTGGATTACCCGAACAGGATCTCAAGGTCCCGTTAAAATGTTATCCGTTATCCGAACAATCAGTTCTCCAAACAAAATACTCCCCGCCTGTCTCGTTCAAATGATAGAGGTTGTTCTGTAAACCTGTTGTACCATAATCTGGTGTTGTGTGATTTTTAATTTTGTCCATCCCAGTCCAACAATGGCTCCTCCACATAATGTCTAATAGATTAATCAGACACAATTGCCTTTTCATGAAAACACACTGACTCTGCTTGATGAGGTTATGATTTTCCAAACATTCTACTATTACTTCCTGAATAGTTCATTCCAATGCTTTACCAATGTAGATGTAAGGCTAATTGGCCCATAGTTACCCACTTAGAGCCTCCCTCCCATGTTGAGTAGGTGTGTCAAATTTTCTAATCCTGTGGTACTTCCTCAGAATTTAAGGATTTTTGGAAAATCACAACCAATGTTTCTGTTATTTCTGTAGCTATCACTTTTAGGATCATAGGAAACAAGTCTTCAGGGCTCGGGGATTTATCTGCCTTTAGTCCCATTAGCTTGTCAAATACTATTTCTCTCGTGATGGTGACAGTACTTAATTCCTTCCCTGTATTCTTTAATATTAATGAGATATTTGAAGTACCTTTGACTGTAAAGACTGATGCAAAATATCTGTTTAACTTCTCTGCCATTTCTCCCCAGATTCATTTTCTAAGGTTCCTATGCTCACTTTGACCTCTCTCTTCCTTTGTATACCTTCAAAGAAGCTCTTGTTGTCATCTGATTGATAGCACCTTCCTCTGAAAAACATAGATCTGAATTTTTTGCTCCGGTGCTTGGGAAGGGATTTGACCCAGGGGAATGTGTGGACTGCAGATGCTGGAGAGTCAGCATTGATAAAGCTGGAAAAAGCCCAGCAAGTCAGGAAGCATCCGAGGAGCAAGAGAGTTGATGTGTCGGGCAGAACTATACTTTACGAAAGTTTGGTTTTATTAGACACAACTTTCTCAAAACTTCTCAAGCATCATTATTATGAAGAAAATGGACTGCTGAGTGTTTACTTCTATAAACTTCTGCATCACTGTTATAATACAGTTTGACGTGGCTTGGTTTCAATAATACTATTGCAAAATAGTTTCCTCTTGTCAAACGCAATCAGGATTGCCTCACTTCAGAATATCTTTGTGTAGAAATTCATCTTGGATTGTAATACAGAATGGGTCTATAGAAGTTTTTATTTCATTTAATCCAATCCTTGTAGGGATCCATAAAAAAATTGAATTAATTGACCCAACAATCTTCAAAATTAAGTAATTAGCAGTAAGATTTCATGTTTTGAAACTTTTACTTTGACATAGATCAGAATCAATATAAGTTAAACACAAGTTAACAGATGAATCTGGCTCAGTACAAACTACAAATTGAAAATGGAATAATAGTCACAACTATGAATTGTTTATTCATTTGTAGGCAGTCCATGCTGCCTATAGGTCTTCATTTTAGATACACAGATCTTCCAAGCCCTTTCCTTACAGGGCTTAGCTTATTCTCCACAGTCTACAACACCTGCCTCTGCTTAAATAGGGGTCTACCAGCATGATCTTCCTTGCATAGTGCAGTTCCTTCTCAACTCTTTGGCAGATTTCAACTTCTGCTTCTCTTTTATTCAGCATCTTTGGGATGACTGCGTTCTTCCTCCAACTCTCCTGTCTTACAAATCAAATCTGTGTCAGTTCACATGCCTTCCATATCTTGCTGGTACTGCTTCTAGGTCAAGAGTCACTAGGGCACATGAATTATACAGATGTGACAAGATTGCAATTGATCTATTATAATCATATGCAATTCCTTTACACACATTTTAAAAAATAAATATGGATTTATTAAACATTTTGAAGTAATTATAAATAGCCATACTATCATTGCTTTCAGGTCAAATGACATCACACAGACAATGGCATTAAATGGCAGATAAGTGTATAACTTGTGGCTGAATCATCAGGCACCTTTCTCTTCTGATACACTCTGAAATGAACCAGATGTCACTGCAAAGACCTGTTGAAGCTTGTTTTTCAGCTCCATGCTTTATTAGTTTTGGTTTCAAAAGAAGTTGATATGAGTCAAAAAAAACTTTCCTTTACTCGAGCAGATTAGCTAGGATTAAGTCAAAGTCACGCATATTATCTGCATTGAGTTCACTGTTGCTGCAGAGTATCACAATGTTATAGTGCAGTGGAAGCTTTCTAAGAAAAAGGAACACCCTGGGCAAGTATGATGTTAGTCTTCTCTAATTGAACACATTCATCAATCATTGCAGAATACTTAAGGTCAGAACCACTGTCTGATTGTATACCATTGATGAGGAATGCTTTGAAAATTGGCTCTCAAACATTGAGTCACTATTTCTGCAGTTCTCTGATTCAAATCTTTCCAAAACTCAACATGCTTCAATCTGGAGATTTTAGTCCCTGCAAGAGACTGCAGCTCCATTTTATTAAAAATACCATGAACTTGATAATTTCCAGTTACTAATGAGTACCTTAAATTTGTTCAGTTTTATTAATTTGTAGTTCAATATAGCCTGTTTGTTTGAAAATATCATTCACTTTATAAAATGTAAACTATTTAACTTTGTAAGTGTATTACTATTTTCTCTTTACTCTTTTAAGTTGCTGCTAGGAATAGGAACAGAATGGTTTTGTTTCTGGATAAGTAAACCAGAGGTCTGGGTTTACAATCTTGAAATGTGACCATTACAGCTGGGATAGTTAACTTCTGTTAATTAAGGAAATAGAACATAGAATATAAAACATTACAGTGCAGTACAGACTCTTCGGCCCTCAATGTTGCGCTGACCTGTGAAACCAATCTGAAGCCCATGTAACCTACACTATTCCATTTTCATCCATATGCTTATCCAATGATCATTTAAATGCTCTTAGAATTGGTGAGTCTACTACTGTTGCAGGCAGGGCATTCAACGCCCCTACTATTCTCTGAGTAAAGAAATTACCTCTAACATCTGTCCTATGTCTAATACCCCTCAATTTAAAGCTATGGCACCTCGTGCTAGCCATCACTATCTGAGGAAAAAGGCTCTCACTGTCCACCCTAGCTAACTCCCTGATTATCTGATATGTCTCAATTAAGTCACCTCTCGACCTTCTCCTCTATAACGAAAACAACCTCAAGTCCCTCAGCCTTTCCTCATAAGACCTTGCCTCCTTATCAGGCAACATCCTAGTAAATCTCCTCTGAACTCCTTTCAAAGCTTCCACATCCTTCCTATAATGTGGTGACCAGAACTGCACGCAATACTCCATGTGTGGCCACGCCAGAGTTTTGTACAGCTGCAACATGACTTCATGGCTTCGAAACTCAATCCCTCTACCAATAAAAGCTAACACATTGCATGATTTCTGAACAACCCGATCAAGCTAGATGGCAACTTTCAGGGATCTATGTACATGGATGCTGAGATCTCTCTACTCATCTACACTACCAAGAATCTTACCATTAGTCCAGTACTCTGTATTCCTGTTGCTCCTTCTAACATGAATCACCTCACACTTTTCCACATTAAATTCATTTGCCAGCTTTCAGCCCAGCTCTGCAGCTTATCTATGTCCCTCTATAACCAGCAATATCCTTCTGCTTGATCCACAACTCTACTGACCTTAGTGTCATCTGCAAATTTACTAACCCATCCTTCTATGCCCTCATTCAGGTCATTTATAAACAGCAGTGGCCCCAAAACAGTTCCTTGCAGTATACCATTAGTAACTGAACTCCAGGATGAACATTTTTCACTAACCACCACCCTCTGTCTTCTTACAGATAGCTAATTTTTGATCAAAACCATTAAATCACCCTCAATCCCATACCTCCATATTTTGTGCAATAGCCTACCCTGGGGAACTTTATCAAATGCTTTACTGAAATCCATATACACCACATCAACTGCTTTATCCTCATCCATCTGTTTTGTCACCTTCTCAAAGAACTCAATAAGGTTGTGAGTCATGACCTACCCTTCACAAAACTGTGTTGACTATCCCTAAACAACTTATTTCTTTCTAGATGATTATAAATCCTATCTCTTACAAACTTTTCCAACACTTTACCCACAACTGAAGTAAGGCTCACTGGACTCTAATTACCAGGGTTGTCTCTATTCCCATTCTTGAACAAGGGCACAACATTTGCTGTCTTCCAGTTTTCTGGCACTATTCCTGCAGACAAATGAAATGACATCTGGTATAAAAAGCTAATGACAATAATGATAACTGTGAAACAATTGAATTGCTGGAAAATTCCATCTGATTCACTAGTATCCTTTCGGAAATGAACCTCTATCCCCCTCACTTACTATTGTGTGTACTCTGAATACTGTATCCAGTTCTAGTTACCCTGTTATAAGAAGGATATTATTAAGCCAGAGAGAGTTCAGAAGAGATTTACCCCGATGCTGCTGGGAATGGAGGGTTTGAGTCACAAAGAGAGGCTGGATAGGCTGGGAAACTTTTCACTGGACCGTAGAAGGTTGAGTGGTGACCTTATAGAGTTTTATAAAATCATGAGGGGTGGAGATAAGGTGACGGAAGGTGTCTTTTCCCTAGGGTGATGGATTTCAAGACTAAAAAGGAGGTCCTCATGGGAAGTAATATCTGAATTACTCTCAATGATACGAGCTAGTGAGGGCAGGAATAGGAGGATAGAGCAGATGAATGCATGGCTGAGGAGCAGGTGTATGGGAGAAGGATTCACATTTTTGAATCATTGGAATCCCTTTTGGGGTAGAAGTGACCTGTACAAGAAGGATGGATTGCACCTAAATTGGAAAGGGACTAATATACAGACAGGGAAATTTTCTAGAACTGCTTGGGAGGATTTAAACTAGTAAGGTGGGGGGCGGGGGGGGGGGGGGGGGGGGGGGTGAAACCCAGGGAGATAGTGGGGAAAAAGATCGATCTGAGACGGGTACAGCTGAGAACAGAAGTGAGTCAAACAGTCAGGGCAGGCAGGGACAAGGTAGGACTAATGAATTAAACTGCATTTATTTCAATGCAAGGGGCCTAACAGGGAAGGTAGATGAACTCAGGGCATGGTTAGGAACATGGGATTGGGGATATCATAGCAATTACAGAAACATGGCTCAGGGATGGGCAGGACTGGCAGCTTAATGTTCCAGGATACAAATGCTACAGGAAGGATAGAAAGGGAGGCAAGAGAGGAGAGGGAGTGGCATTTTTGATAAGGGATAGCATTTCAGATGTGCTGAGGCAGGATATTCCTGGAAGTACATCCAGGGAAGTTATTTGGGTGGAACTGAGAAACAAAAAAGGGATGATCACATTATTGGGATTGTATTATAGACCCCCCCCAATAGTCAGAGGGAAATTGAGAAACAAACTTGTAAGGAGATCTCAGCTATCTGTAAGAATAATAGGGTAGTTATGGCAGGGTTTTTAACTTTCCAAATATCGACTGGGACTACCATAGTGTTAAAGGTTTAGATGGAGAGGAATTTCTTAAGTGTGTACAAGACAATTTTCTGATTCAGAATATCTACTAGAGAAGGTGCAAAACTTGACCTACTCTTGGGAAATAATGCAGGGCAGGTGACTGAGGTGTCACTGGGGGAGCACTTTGGGGCCAGCGACCATAATTCTATTCATTTTAAAATAGTGATGGAAAAGGATAGACCAGATCTAAAAGTTGAAGTTCTAAATTGGAGAAAGGCCAATTTTGACAGTATTAGGCAAGAACTTTTGAAAGCTGATTGGAGGCAGATGTTCGCAGATAAAGGGACGTCTAGAAAATGGGAAGCCTTCAGAAATGAGATAACAAGAATCCAGAGAAAGTATATTCCTGTCAGGGTGAAAGGGAAGGCTGGTAGGTATAGGGAATGCTGGATGACTAAAGAAATTGAGGGTTTGGTTCAGGTATAGACAGGATAGATCGAGTGAATCCTTCGAAGAGTACAAAGAAAGTAGGAGTATACTTAAGAGGGAAATCAGGAGGGCAAAAAGGGACATGAGATAACTTTGGCAAATAGAATTAAGGAGAATCCAAAGGGTTTTTACAAATATATTAAGGACAAAAGGGTAACTAGGGAGAGAATAAGGCCCCTCAAAGATCAGCAAGGCGGCCTTTGTGTGGAGCCACAGAAAATGGGAGAGATACTAAATGAATATTTTGCATCAGTATTTACTGTGGAAAAGGATATGGAAGATATAGACTGTAGGGAAATAAATGGTGACATCTTGCAAAATGTCCAGATTAGAGAGGAGGAAGTGCTGGATGTCTTGAAATGGTTAAAAGTGGATAAATCCCCAGAACCTGATCAGGTGTGCCCAAGAACTCTGTGGGAAGCTAGAGAAGTGATTGCTGGGCCTCTTGCTGAGATATTTGTATCATCGATAGTCACTGGTGAGGTGCCGGAAGACTGGAGATTGGCAAAAGTGGTGCCACTGTTTAAGAAAGGCGGTAAAGACAAGCCAGTGAACTATAGAACGGTGAGCCTGACCTCGGTGGTGGGCAAGTTGTTGGAGGGAATCCTGAGGGACAGGATGTACATGTATTTGGAAAGGCAAGGACTGATTCAGAATAGTCAACATTGCTTTGTGCATGGGAAAAGAATGTCTCACAAACTTGATTGAGTTTTTGAAGAAGTAACAAAGAAGATTGATGAGGGCAGAGCAGTAAATGTGATCTTAATGGACTTCACTAAGGCGTTCGACAAGGTTCCCAATGGGAGACTGATTAGCAAGGTTAGATCTCATGGAATACAGGGAGAACTAGCCATTTGGATACAGAACTGGCTCAAAGGTAGAAGACAGAGGGTGGTGGTGGAGGGTTGTTTTTCAGACTGGAGGCCTGTGACCAGTGGGGTGCCACAAGGATCGGTGCTGTGTCCTCTATTTTTTGTCATTTATAAATGATTTGGATGCGAGCATAAGAGGTACAGTTAAGTAAGTTTGCAGATGACACCAAAATTGGAGGTGTCGTGTACAGCGAAGAGGGTTACCTCAGATTACAACAGGATCTGGACCAGATGGGCCAATGGGCTGAGAAGTGGCAGATGGAGTTTAATTCAGATAAATGCGAGGTGTTGCATTTTGGGAAAGCAAATCTTAGCAGGACTTATACACTTAATGGTAAGGTCCTAGGGAGTGTTGCTGAACAAAGTGCCCTTGGAGTGCAGGTTCCTAGCTCCTTGAAAGTGGAGTCGCTGGTAGATAGGATAGTGAAGAAGGCGTTTGACATGGTTTCCTTTATTGGTAAGAGTATTGAGTACAGGAGTTGGGAGGTCATGTTGCGGCTGTACAGGACATTGGTTAGGCCACTGTTGGGCTATTGCAATTTTGGTCTCCTTCCTATCGGAAAGATGTTGTGAAACTTGAAAGGGTTCAGAAAAGCTTTACAAGGATGTTGCCAGGGTTGGAGGACCTGAGCTACAGGGAGAGGCTGAACAGGCTGGGACTGTTTTCCCTGGAGCCTCGGAGGCTGAGGGGTGACCTTATAGAGGTTTAGAAAATTATGAGGGGCATGGATAGGATAAATAGACAAAGTCTTTTCCCTGGAGTTGGGGAGTCCAGAACTAGAGGGCATAGGTTTAGGGTGAGAGGGGAAAGATATAAAAGAGACCTAAGTGGCAACGTTTTCATGGAGAGGGTGGTACGTGTATGGAATGAGCTGCCAGAGGATGTGGTGGAGGCTGGTACAATTGCAACATTTAAGAGGCTGGTACAATTGCAACATTTTAGATGGGTATATGAACAGGAAGGGTATGAAGGGATATGGGCCGGGTGCTGGTAGGTGGGACAAGATTGGGTTGGGATATCTGGTCGGCATGGACAGGTTGGACCATGCTGTACATCTCTATGACTCTATGACTAAGTGGCATATTTTTAAGGTTAGTGGAGAAAGATTTTAAAATGACATGAGGGACAATTTTTTTTAACACATTGGCTGGTTCACGTGTGGAATGAACTTTCAGAAGAAGTGGTAGATATGGGAAAAGTTACAACGTTGAAAAGACAAATAGATAAGTACATGAATAAGAAATGTTTGGAAGGATATGAGCCAAATGCAGGCAGGTGGGACTATTTTAATTTGGGAATATGATCAGCATTGACTCGTTGGACTGAAGAGTCTATTTCAGTGCTGCATGACTCTATGACTCAGTCTAACATCTGTGTGATTCCAAATCCATAACAACGTGGTTTACTCTTAACTGTCCTTAGAAATGGCCAAGCAAAGCACTAAGTTGTATCACATTGCAAAAATAAATAATGATATGAGGAAATCCTGGCAGATCACTTAGCTTCAACTGGGCTGCAAATAATAGAAAATAATTTCATTGGCATTTGTGAAGATAATTCTCTCTTCACAGCATGTTATCTAGTACATGGATCACTGTTTAACACACATTTCCAAAGAGTCAGTTGTCAACTCTGAATCCAATGTTAACTGCCTTTTTTGTGTATGCATTTCCAGAGAACTGTAAATCAAGGTTTTAATCAAGTCACTTATTTCCTGACATTTTTTAACAATGGCAATTTAAAGTAGCTGTCAGCTTTGCTCACTGGCCATTACCTGATGGCAAATAACAGGAGCTACCTTTGTGTTAATTGTTTATTAACTGTGCTAATTAAATAAGTTGGGAGTGGAAGTAGGCTGTTTGGCTCCTTGGCCTGATCTGTCATTGAATAGGATCATACCTGATATGTTTGTGTTCCATATCCCCTAGTCCCATCTCTTCTTGACAACCTTTGATTCCCTGTCAAAGAACAATCCGCCCACCCTCACCTTAAAAATATTAAGTGACCAGACTCCACCACCTTCTGATGCAGAGTGTTCAAAAGACATTCAACTCTCTGAGAGATAGAAAAGTTTCCTCTTACCTCTGTCCCAAAGGGCAACACAGTTTTAAAACAGTGTCGGCTCGTCCTGGACTCACCCACAAAAGGAAACATTCTTTCCATGTCCACCTTGTCAAGGCCATTCTGAGTTTTATAAACTTCAATCAAACCATCCCTAATCAAGTCGAAGTGCAGATTGATGAAACCCTGCATAAAACATTGGTTGATGCATCAAACAGTAAGTTGACATTTGCCCTAATAAGGATGGTTCACGTCACCAATTCACTTCAGATGGTTGTGACGGGCATAACTGGCCTGAGGGTAAAACCCAGAATTCTCTGTTCTGAGGAAGAGTTGCCAGACCCGACATATTTTAATTTCTTTCCACAGGTGCTGCCAGACCTGCTGAGCTTTTCCAGCAACTTCTGTTTTTGTTGGCTCAGATTTCTTCCTGTATTTCGCAATAGTTCTCCTGCTCTAAAAGTAAACAGTTAGTTCTAATGAGCTTACTTTTTTTTTGTTAAGTCTGAGTTGCATCACATTGTTTGGAGGGAATTCCACCCTGATACCCAGAGAGTTGTCTTATCGTATGCTACAAACTCACTGCATTAACTAACCACCATAGTGTCATTCATGTCTGATTATGTCCACATTGCATTACATGTCATTCCCAGAGTAACTTGCCATTGAGTGGACATCTTCCAATGTACCAGCATCCCTTGTGTCTATGCCATCTTTGTAAAGCCACTACTCATCAGGACACGTGTTGACAATCCAGCATTGTTCCTCGCCAGCAATGTCATGACACTGCCGTCACACTGTCTATAATGCACACTGTCATATATACAACTCCAGTCACAGTTTAACCACCATGCCACACTCTTTACCTATCCATTGCTACGTCATGTCTGAACACCTGCGACATCAACTGTACTCTGCCTGTGTAGACCTAAAACTTGTCATTACCCAGCAGGGGTACATCGCCTACAGGCAAGTGCCTGGACAAATGCAATCAGGAGAATTTATTTACCATCATCCAAAGTGAACACAAACAAAACCAATGGAGGTTGAGTTGTAGCTCCATAGTGCGGACCAGATTTCTGCATCAAGGTTCAGTGTGTAATAGGGGAGGCAAAGAGAATGTAGGCCTTTATTTCAAAGGGAATGGAGCTTAAAACTAGTGAGATTTTGTGAAAACTATATCGGAAATTAATCAGACCTCAGCTTGATTACTGCAAACAGTCTTGGCACCATTATCTACGGAAAGATATATTAGCATTGGAGGCACTCCAGAAAAAGTTCACTTGGTTGATACAAGGACTGGAGGGACTGCCTTATGAGGGTACATTAAGTAGATTAGGCCTCCACTCAGAATATAGAAGAATGAGAAGCGGCCTAATCAAAACATAAAAGATTCTTTGGGGTGTTGACTGGGAAAATACGGAAAGGTCGATTCGCCTTGTGGGGGAACCTAGGCTGAGGAGGCATAGTCTCAAAATAAGGTGGTATATATTTAAGACAGCGATGAGGAAAAAGTTCTTTGCTGAGAGGGTAGCAAATCTGTGGAATTCTTAATAGCATAGGGCTACAGAGACTGGGTCAATGGACATGTTCAAGATTAAGATAGACAGATTTTTAATTATGAAGGGAATCAAGGGTTATCGGGAAAAGGTTATAGGGAAAAAAACAGGCAAGTGGAGTTGGGGATTATTACATCAGCCTTAATTTCAATGAGTAGTGAAGCGGGCTTAATAGACTGAATAGCTCCTTCTGCTCCTACATTTTAAGGAACAGAATGTGGCAGATGTGGCTTTGTGAGTGACTGTAAAGCACAGGACTGAGGTCAATTGCTTAGAACAGGTAGTTAGGTTCATATTCCAGAGGTGCTCATGAATGGAGGGATAGGACTTTTATGGAGTGCGCAGGAAAGTTTAAATATCAGTTCAATGCTCAGCATAATAGTGAAGAGGTCTATAAATGGGATGAACAATTAGATTAGATTACTTACAGTGTGGAAACAGGCCCTTCGGCCCAACAAGTCCACACCGACCCGCCGAAGCGCAACCCACCCATTCCCCAACATTTATCCCTTTGCCTAACACTATGGGCAATTTAGCATGACCAATTCACCTAACCTACACATCTTTGGACTGTGGGAGGAAACCGGAGAAAACCCACGCAGACACGGGGAGAATGTGCAAACTCCACACAGTCAGTCGCCTGAGTCGGGAATTGAACCCAGGTCTCTGGTGCTGTGAGGCAGCAGTGCTAACCATTGTGTCACCATGCCTCCCAATTAGGGAGTAGGAAAGTGCAGAGCAAGTTCTTAGTGGGTGTGGAAATGACTCCTATAGCAGAAAACAATCATATACTGGAAACAAAAGCCTTCAACAATGTGAGAAGGAGACCTCACAGATCTTCTTCTAGTTCTGTCCTATGACAGCCCTAAGTAACTGGTTACCATGTACATACAGACCTAGATCATATGCTATTGAAATCTACGTACCTCAAAACAAAGGACAGAGCTTTGTCTTTGATAGACTTATAGGCTCTCAGAAAACTTTAATTTCAAAAATCCAGAAGAAAGAGAGAGAAGTAGGAATAACAGTTGTTGTGGTTGGCAACAACTGTGTATTTTCCTATTAAATAGCAGATAGAATGAAAGATATTGACTGATCAAAACAATGGAACCTGTGGAAATTTATATATACTGAATGGCTAGGAGAGTAAATCAGAGGAGAACTGCTCTACTGGAGGTCTGTCAACATTTCTCAAAAGACTGAGGGAAAAGACCTTCACTGGTCACCTGGACATTACAATCCAACAAAACAAGAAGACGTGAGCTCATTGTAAGTTGTGAATAACTTTGGACTGGTTCCTGTAAAGACTACACAATTTTGCAGAGAGTGTGTTTTAATGCTTAAGTGCAGTGGAAGGATTTCATGTGTGTTAAAAGTCAAGAAGGGATATCTTTTCTGTAGTTCTTGTATCAACTGTTTGATAAATAATGCTTTGTCAATGTTGATTTGTTTGTTACAGTAAAAGTACTGAAACTTGAAATCTTGTGCAGTGTAGAGACGGTTATCGAGAAATCAAATTTCATTTTAAAAGATTTTGGCCTCGGTGGAGATCATAAGTAACCAGAGACACTAATTTGACAATTTGGGACATGAGGAGAATTTTGCTTACAAGCTAATTTGTGATGACCTGGAATGCACTGCCTGAAAGGTTGCTGATTGCAGATTCAGTAGTAACTTTAAAAAAAAAGAATTAGATAAATACTTGGAAATAGAAATGTTCAGGGCTGTGGGAAAACAGCAAATGAGTGGAAAAAATCGAACAGTTCTGTCAAAGAGCTGTCATAGGAACAGTGAACTGAATGGCCTCTGCCTTTGCTTCTTATTTTTTGATCAAACTTTTCTTCCTTGGACAAATAGTTCAATAGGTTCAGGATCATTCTGTGTTTCATTTGTCTGCAACATCATCCTGCCTTCCAACAATACCTGAGGGATCCACAGGATGTTCTGGTTACTATGGTGCTCAAATGAGAGCAATAAACTGCAAAGCTTTGTTGCCTCAAAATAATAGATGTGACAACATTTCAATCAAGTTCACATTGAAACATTTCCAGAATGAACCAATGGACTTTTAACAAGGAAAAACCCTTTCCTTCCTTTGATGCCTCAGTGCATTACTTCAATCTGCCTACCAGTGATCTCATTATTCTCTGCAAACCCCTCGGTATATTCTACAAATTGACCATTTTTGATAAGCCTTCAGAATATCCAAGATTCATACTTTGAATCATAGCATACCATACAAAAGATTCTGATGCACATTTAGCAGCTGAAGACTGATAATTACGACTGCATTTTCAAAATAATTCAGTTTCTTCTAACATTGTTCAGTGATTACTTATTGTACTCTTTTTAATACAGCACTGCTCAATTTGTCATAAGAAAATGTTCATTGAATGATAGAGGTTCCCCAATTGATATGCACAAAGTAATGATACAGCTTGGCAGTCCAGAAATTGCCTGGATAAAGAACCTGGCAGAGTTGTAACCATGACAACCATTACACCATTGCTTCTCTGATAGCTTGACTGAGATTAAATAAAGGAGGGAGAAAAACTCCTTTGTTGCAAGCACTCATTAGGGAAAGAAAAAAATACCTTGGTAAATGAGCACTGTTCCAAGATGACATTTTCTAATTTTTGATGGGAGAAACTTCTCGAAATTGAAAAAGCAATACAAATGACACGTTTCAAATCATCAAAAGAGTATAAACTAAAATTTACCTTCCATCCCCACTTAAAAGTTTGGCACTGATATTCTCAGCAAAAAGAGATCAAAATTCTAGTCTGTATATCATAAATAATTGATCTGTCTGTTGATTAAGATTATGATCATATGTTTCTTAATTGTATATTGCTGAGCAAACATAACTGATGTAAGAAACCTTATTTCCATTAATACATATTTGAAATGGTTAAAAACAAGACTTGCTACAGGGCTGATCACTGTGGACAAATTAACATTTGGGGAAATTTTCTAGATATCAATTGAATGTGTTCCTTTTTATTATTTTTGTAAGAAAGTTTACTTTCTATATGAAGTGGCTGCGTGGGCAGTAATGTCATAAGTTATAGTTTCTACTAATTAATGATTTGGTAAAGATTCTACTCTTAGATGATGCTAAGTAACACACTTCTAAATGAGCCCACAGCACAATGATATCATCTGCTCTTATTGTTTTGATGTCACTTTGTTCAAATCACTCAGTAATTTGATATTCTTAGCAAAGAAAGTCCTGCATTTATATAACACTTCTCACAACCACTAAACTTCTCAAAACAATTTATACCCAATTGAACTATGTTTGAAGTGTAGTCATTGTCATAATGAAGGAAACACAGTGTTTGGTAAACTCCCGTAAAGATCTGTGATTGTCCAGATAATCATTCTTTTTGTGATGTTGATTGAGATATTGGGGATAACTTCCTGCTCTTTCAAATAGTGACATATGATATTTTTCATACATGTTCATTTGTTTGAAACCTAAAAATGTCATCTCTGACAGTGCAGCGCTCTCTCAGTTTTAATATAATGGTTGGATTTTAAACTCCACTACTGGTAAAATCTGCACTTGCAGCCACCATACTTTTGGCAGCGGTGAGTGTGACATCGAGTGGACTGATCATCAATGGGCCAACTGAAGCCCTTAAGTGGATGTAATGTCAACCTTATGGCTACATGTTACCACCACGCTGGAGAAAACACCCAAACCTTGTGACATCTTTCACCATGGCACACTCCTCAGTGCCCGAATATGGTACCAGAAGTGGGCACTGCCCTAATGGCGTTTCTGGTACTAGAGAGTTGTTAGCTTCTGATTAGCCAACAGCTCCTCTTGCCCTTAAGAATCCAATTAAGTGGCTGTGGGACTGCCTTTTTTAGTCTGTGAGAGCTCCCCTCAACTCTTTAGTCACGGCAAACCCAAACAAGTAAAGTGAGTCAATATGCACATGCACAATTCCATTCAACCTACAGTAAAATGTATTTTGATCCTTTATATTGTTTGTGATTCTGCTGTAAATTCAACCATACTCTTTGAATTATATGTGACATCAGAGAACAGATTGTACCTAAAAGAAGACGAGTTTCAACTGGATAATGCACTGTTCTGATGATTGCAACTTTGATTAAATTCCATAGCAGAGAATTCAATCTCCAGACTCAAATATTGGTTCATGAACTGCTAAACCTCACTGTCGTGATTTCTCAGATATTTATTTTCCCCAAATTATTTTGTACGTTGTGGCATTGTTACTTTGGGATTTTCTGTCAATGATAAAACCGGAGAAAAGAAGTTGCTGGAAATGTACAAATCCATTAATACTTGAACGTACAAGACTGTATTGAATAGTTTAATATCTCAGTTTGTAACTAACACTGTTATAGGTGTTAGCTGGCAAACACTTTAACATTCATATTCATCTGCTATCTTTTTACTTATTCAACAATTTTTAACAAAACTGGAAAACCAGCATTGATTATCCACACATAACTGTCTCAAAAACATTTGAAGTTAGCCGCATAATGTTGGCCAGATCAAGTAGGTAGTCGGTTCCACTCCCTGAATATCATTATTGGGTGTCTCTGCAATCTCGACGTTTTCATAATCAAATTATCTACTATCAGCCCATAAAATTATCAATTCATTTAAAACAGGGCTAATAATATACACTTTGGAAATACAAAGTTCCAATTATTATTTCCTATATCGTTATTTCCCAGAACTCCATGTTTGTATCTCTCAAAATAGGATTTATGCTCTGCCCAGCACTGAAACATCTTGAATCGACATTACAAATGACATCCTCTTCATCCATGACCATAATATGCTGTTCGTCCTTGGATTCCTTGATGTTCCTGTCGCCTTTAACATGATTGATTGCACTAACCTTCTTCAATAACTTTGCTGGGACTAATGGCGCTTGTTCCACTCTTACTCATAAAGAAATATTACTTTTCATTACCTCTGGAGTCTCCCAAGTATCCATTTCTTGGTCCCTCTTTATTTACATGCCACCTCCTTAATAACACCATAACTATATACTTGTGCTAGTGTTCACATGTGTAATAACTCTTAGCTCTCCAGCCCTATGATATTTCTCAACCCCTCCATTGCCTCTGTGCTGTCAGATTGCTTATCTGAAATCCAATCTTTGGTGATGCATAGTTTCCTCAGTTAAATTCAGATGAAACTTAAGCTGTTGTTTTGGCTCTTCCTGTGAAAATCTTACACTTCCCACAAATTCCACCCTCTTTCTCAGCCTCTGCTTCTGGTTGTAAAAGCTAAGCACAACCTCATCTTCCTGTATGACCCTAAGCTGATCTTCTAAGTTCTTATTCTTTCCAACACTAACACTGTTCTTTGTGGATAATACCACTTCTGCTATAGCCCAATTATTGCTGAAACATCTATCAGTGTTTCAGTCATACACAGATGCAACTATTCTGATACTTTCCAGGTCTCACATTTCATGTGCTGTAACTTTTTATTAGTATTATATGGATTTATTTATACTGTACCATGAACGATCACAGAATATCAACACTCTAAATGAACATCTGACCATGTTTGGTAAGTCTTTGAATTCCAGTTGATTTTGTGAGCTGGCAACAAGTCCATTTGCAACAGACTACAATACAATCTAGCTCAACATTGATTCCATTATCTTCATTGTTTGGTTTTGTTCTTTAGTGTCATGTTTGGTTGCATTCAATTCTTTATGGATTAGCATTCCCTGTAACCATATCTCTCGGGTATCTAATGTCTAGTTCCACAATAGCTGGTCTTCAGGTGAATGAAGCAAAGTAAAGCAGTTTGAACAGTATAAAGCCACTTAATTGTCGGAGAATAATTCATATGTAACACTATCAGTTTCACTCAAACATCAAAAACAGGTCTCAAGTTTGAAATCTAATGCTCACTTTGTGCATTTTCATTAAAACTACCAGGCCTATCTTATAATTATGCATTAAAATATGATTACTTTCTTCTGTCCCTATTACAAAGTTTGTTCTTGTTATTGAGCAACAAAGGAAGAAATATTTTTGGCACCATAAAGTCACTTTCTTCCCAATACATCAACTTTCTGGTGATTATACTTGGGCAGTTAGATGAGCAGCTAGCAGGCTGCTATCAATGCTGGACTGTAACCAGTGTCACGGAGATGCACAGTGTTGGCCGAGTTGACATGCCCTTGATTTTTACCTTTCTACGAGGGAGGAAGCACAAAGAAACTTTGTAACAAAGGAACATTAGAACAGGCCCTTATGACTCCCGAGGCTTCAAAAAGCAAGATTTCCACCTTAATTCAATCTACCTTCTTTGGCTACATATTTTTTCATATTCTTTGCTAGCAAAAATCTATCCATCACATGTTGAAATTTTTAATGAAGTTAGCATCCACTGCTTTCTGAGGGTTGGTTAGCTCAGTTGGCTGGACTGCTGGTTTGCAATGCAGAGTGACACCAACTGTATGGGATCAATTCCTGCATTGGCTGAGGTTAGCCATAGACTTGTCCAGCATGGAATCAGACCCTTCAGTCCAACTTGTCCATGCCAACCAGATATCCTAACTTAATCTAGTCCCATTTGCCAGCATTTGGCCCATCCCTCCAAACCCTTCCTATTCATATATCTATCCAGATGCCTTTTAAATGTTGTAGTTGTACCAGCCACCACTTCCTCTGGCAGCTCATTCCATACACGCACCACCCTCTGCATGAAGAAGTTGCCCCATAGGTTCCCTTTAGATTTTTCTCCTCTCACCTTAAACCTATACCCTATAGTTTAGGACTCCCCTACCCTGAGAAAAGGTCCTTGACTGTTCACCATATCCATGCCCCTCATGAGTTTATAAACCTCAATAAGGTCACTCCTCAGCCTCATGTCCTCTTTTTGCCCTCTTAATTTCCCTCTTAAGTATACTCCTAATGTCTTCATACTCTTCTAGAGATTCACTGAATCCCTGCCGTCTATACCTGACGTATGCTTCCTTCTTTATTCTTAACCAAAACCTCAATTTCTCTAGTCATCCAGTTACAATGGAACACACTCTCAAGTTTTCCGTGACTCTCAGATTAAGCCACCAACAGTTGTCTCTCTCTCTCCCACTGGAGAGAGCCATATGGTCTGGTAAGACTATGACTAATAACTCTTAACTGTTTTGTGTCGACGTGAATTCTAGATGTTTACTACCCATTGCCTGAGGAAATATTTATTAATTTCTCTCTTGAATGGCTTGGCTTTGATTTTTAAGGTTATGTCCTCTTGTCATAGAGTCCCCTACCGACAGAAAATATTTATCTCTATCTTCCCCATCACTTCCTTCAAAAGCATGAAGACCTGAATCAAATCACCCCATAGCTGTCAATGCTCCAAGGATTGCACACTTAATTCATATAATCTCTCCTCATCGTTTTGTGTTATGACCAGGTCATGAGATGAATCAGCTCTTCTCTTTTCAACCTTGCCAAAGGACAGTGGCAATGGTTGCAAATTCTTTTCAGTGTGCAGCTATAATTCTCTCCAATAAAGATATAATTAATTAGCTTTTACTGTAGCAATAAGGATCCCTACAGTGCGGAAAGAAGCCATTCATTCTAAAGAGTTTACAGCAATCCTCCAAAGAGCATCCCAACCAGATCCAGTTCCCTATCCTAATGGTGCTAACCACTCTGCTACCTAAGGAGTCAATCACAATTTGAAAGAAAAATAAATCTGTGATAAGTTTTTTTTATTGTGTTTAACATCAGATTGATCTTTAGAAGTAACGCAGGGCTATAATCTTAAGAAACTTTATGGGAGAGGTTATTCCTGATGCTTTGCTTTCCCTGTTTTTCCACATTGAAGTGACAACAGGGCAGCCTAGGAAAGGAATTGTTGACGTCAGACAGAGGTCAGCCTGCTGGCAGGGACATAGAGGATAGCAGATTGTGTTAACAGCTATCATATTGGTTTGCTGGCATCATGGGCCATTTTTCTCAGAAGCAGGAGGGGGGTTAATAGGGTTATCTGTCTGCAATCAGCCAGTGTCAATTAAGTGTACTTCTACGTCTATAAAAGCCTATTGTCAGAGTCCAACTGGAGCTTTCCAGTCAGCTTCCTGTGCTTGTTTAGGCATCAGAGAAGAGACCAGTTGCCTGGAGGTGGTCTCTGGGTTAGTGCTAACTCAAGCCTTTCCTTGCTTGCATGGGTATAGCTGCTACCAGAGGCCACCCTGTCAAGGATTCATAATGGCTGATAGACTGTTAAAGGCATTTGTTAATTAAACTGTTTAAAAGGTTCAAAATAGTGGCTCCCTCTTATTCTGTCAGACCTGAAAAAGGCTGCAGTTTCTACCACTTGCCACCTTCCAACTTCAAAACCCTGACTGATCTCCGTGATTGGACAGCCAGTTTGCCCTCTGATCACTAGCTGACCAATCGAAAAGAAATATTGCCAGGTGACTTCATCATAAGGGTGCAGGGTTCTGAGTTGAGAGTGTGATGCTGGAAAAGCACAGCAGGTCAGGCAGCATCTGAAGAGCAGGAGAATTGACGTTTTGGCAAGAGCCCTTCATCAGGATTCTGACCCTGATTTGATCCCAGACCCAGAACCCAAAACTGTACACACAGGTTTAATTGAAAACTTACCTGAGTCAACTGGAACAAACCCGTAAAAAAAACATCCAATATCATAGTTGGACAGTTGATATAGAACATAGAAGAATACAGCGCAGTACAGGCCCTTCAGCCCTCGATGTTGTGCCGATCAAAGCCCACCTAACCTACACTAACCCACTATCCTCCATATACCTATCCAATGCCCGCTTAAATACCCATAAAGAGGGAGAGTCCACTACTGCTACTGGCATGATGTTTTTAATGCTAGTTATCTTCTTTATGAATTTACTTCTGTATAACTAATCTATAAATCAATTCAATGAACAAATTGTCTCAGTCTGGTAATTGGTATTAGTTATGGTATTTACTATATTTTTGAAGTTGTACAGGAGTGTATAGTGAACATTTCATCAGTACGAAAAGAATGGCCAAAGGATCATTGTTGGTTTTGTATAATGGTATCCAATTGAAAATCTGAAAGATGTCACTGAAATATATCTTCATCACAACTTTCTCTGTTCTCTATTTGTTCTTCACCCTTCAATCTCTACCCTCAAGTGGACACTGAAAAGCAGACAGTACTGTATTTATTAACCTCAGCAAATTAATCTGCACAGATTAAGTGTCATAGAAGATGATCCACGGACAGAATTAATCTAAAAGCTTACATGAAAAAGAACTTATTATAAAGTACTCATTGTCTACCTAATATTTAAATGAATGAAATACTGAGAAGCAGCAGTTTATAGAAAATGGACCATTCCTGTTGCTGTTAACGTAAAGCACATGGGCTTTTTAAGAGTTGCCACTTGATGGCTTAATTTAAGTCATTCTCCCTTAATGTGTATCCATATATCCACACAAAGAGTGAATTGTCACAGACTTCAGCCATCCAACAACTCAATCTCTCGTTAAGCGCGTCTGCTAGGCAGCTTCTTGTGCCTGACTGATTTTGCCATAATCTAGCATTTTGCAGTTTGAAATATGCTTTAAGCTTTATACTACCAGTTTGGATTCCAGAAGCCCTTTTATCTGGAATTGAGATGGAACCAATTATATAGTAAAGTAATATTATTTATTGAAGAGTTACAAAAATAAACTTGCTCCCGACTTGGTTTATTGTATCACAACAAATGCAATTCTTTTTCTTTGTGTTGACAGGCACAAATTTTGACTGGCACAAATACGAAAGGGCCATTGTGGATTGTGCACTTTACCTCTAATATATTCTGAAAGGGTGTTGAGGTGATGCTGAATGATTGCTTCATCTTCAATTCAATGAATGAATACATACAGGTACCTGGTAATTTGTTCCTCGTTCCATTCCTTTCAAATTGCATACTATGCAGCATCATAAATAATGTTTCAGGCTGAAATTACCTCCTCCTTCTCCCATTAGATTACATGCAATTAATTTACATAATACTGCAAGACCTTAAAACAATGAACAGATGATTAAAAGTCTGTGGTTGAAATATCATTTTCCTGATGCAATTTTTAGTATTTTGATTGTTGCCTACCTTTTACTTGATTATTTCCTCTCTATGCCCCTCTCTGATTCAAATGAAATTCTCCAGCTACTTTTCTGATCCTTGAATTATATCCATCTCCGCATTCATTTTTTCCTCGTAAAGAGACAGCTTGCCTTTATTCTGTGTCTTACCAAGTTCTTAAAATGAGCCAAAGTACTTCATATGCAATAACTTATATTTTAAATGATAATTATTGTTCTTAAAAAGGCATATTTCGCAGTCAGTTGGTATAACAAGCCCACAAAGAGTAAATACAGTCAGTACTCAGTTGTTCTGTTTTATTGGCAATGTTGGTTCAGGGACAAATGTTTGCCTGGGTAGCATGATCTACATGAAGTATTGAAAAAGACAAATGGAACTTTGGTTTAATATCTCAAATGAAAGTCAGTCAGGTCTGAATCTACTAATCTTAGAAGATATTGGCATATTTCTGTTGATGTTATGACATTTGATAACAGCTGTTTCATTTCATTGTGGTCAACATACCAGCCAACATCAGTAGGAACCCATTATTCAATCAGGCATGTCTGTACATCTCCATGTACCAAAGAATGTTCATAAAGCTTTCTATGTATCAAACTGCCTGACATTTGGCTTATCATTCCTAAAGGGGAGTGGATCTTGACTCTGAGCACCCCGAGCAGGCTGATATCACCTGCCCGTGACTTACTGTATCGGACCTCCCTGAGTGATATCTATCTCCCTTGGCTTAAGTGAGGACTGGGGGTCAACCACAGCAAACATCCTGTCCTTCTGCCTGAACTAAGCATCAAGGTAAGGAAGTAGAATTGGAAGGTTGGTAGCTCTGGCTGAGAGGGCAAAGCACAAAAAAGTAAGGCTAGGCAAGGGTGCTGTGAGAATCCAGGTAGGATTCAGAGTGAGTGCTAAGAGAGCAAGCAAAGAGCGCAGAAAGCTACCCTGGTCCAGACCATGAACTGGCTGCATGTCACTGAGTGCACATTCTCCTTGCTGCAGCATTGTAATGATGGTTGTCAGTGCAGCCCAGGGTGCAGCGTCAAAATGCAGAAGTCTCCTGTAATTGGATTGGAGAGTTGCCACGTAGGTTCATTGAAGCTGGTACATGTTACATGCCAATTACTGTAGACATGGGATGTCTGTTGATAGTGCCCATGGAACATATCCTGAGATGGTGATGGTAGTGTCCAACATGGGGGTCATTCAGAGGAAGTGGCGAGCTGAACCCACCAGGTGCTCACACTGGCCCCCTTGCCGGGATTTCCAGGCATTGAAGTTAGGTAGTAAGCTTAGTAAAATAGGAAGCTGAATATTAAAAAAGCGACTTGGAGTGTTACACAGGCATTTAACAAGTAATGATGGCTATCACTTGCCAACTCACTGCTGCCCAGCAAGAATCTCACCACACTGTTTGTGAAAAGCATAAAAGATGGAGTGAATATTACACATGCAACCCAATTCTACCATGCATCTCGCCAGAGCCAGGTTCTGCTCAATATATCTTTTTATTTCCTGCACTAGAGCTTCGTTCAATCTGGTAAACTGTATACCAGAAGCCAAACTTGCTCCCAAAGAAGCCAACAGCTTCATACTCACTCTACTGAAACCAATATATAATTTGCAAGATTGTTAAAAACTGAAATCAGTTTCTCAAACTGCCACAATGAACTTTGAGCACACACTCTCTGGATTATTAGTCCTGGTCTCAGTAATACTAGTCCAGTAACTTAATCACACCTCATCATAAAGGACCTGAATTGTTTATGAATCATTGGAAATATGAGTTTGCTCAGCTATCACTCAGATTCAGTTACCAATAATGCAACATTGTGTAATACAAGTCCATGAGGTAGGAGAGGCTATGACTTTTGTGTTAACAAGTTCAAACAAAGCATTAGATATTTAAGAAAGCAAAAATAATTTACTGAGAAATGAGAAAAGCAAGCAAATATGCAAATTAGTTAACATGTCACACTGTAGATTATTCCAATATACCAGCTAATAGTGACATTTTCTATGCTTGATCATCCAGAACTTGAGTGTTGCTGAAAAAACAAACACAATTTGCCGAAGTTTTTCATCTTGCACTCATCAGGACAATTTGCAAGAAATACAAAAGCAAAGGAGAAACCATGCTTTTATTTTATGAGAGCAGCGTGCTGATGAGTTGGCAGGTTGACTTTGATTGGGAGAAACATTACCATGTAGAATCTGTGAGTAAATAATGACTGTTTAAATTTTAAACCAGACAGGTTGACTTTAATTTGCCTAGGCATTGTTCTGAGAAATAAACCAGATAAAAAGCTGTCACCTATTGTATTGACTTGAATTGAATTGAATTTATTCTCACGCGTACTGAGGCACAATGAAAAGCTTTGTCTTGAGAGCAATACAGGCAGATCACAGAGTTAAGTAGCATAGTTAAGTAAATAATAGGTAAACAATGGCAAAAACAAAAACACAGGTACAGGCAAATGTTAAGAGCTTGTGAGTCCATTCAGTATTCTAACTCTGCAGGGGCATGGGAACCTGGACTGTAGCTTTAGGGTACAGGACCTTGAGTGTAGGGAGGTTAGGAATATGGCATCGATATCGAAGGAGGGTGCCTGTAAACAGGAAGGTGGCTTGAAGTGTGTATACTTCAATGCCAGAAGTATAAGAAATAAGGTAGGTGAGCTTGCAGCATGGGTTGGTACCTGGGACTTCGATGTTGTGGCCATTACAGAGACGTGGGTAGAACAGGGACAGGAATGGCTGTTGCAGGTTCCAGGGTTTAAATGTTTTAGTAGGGTCAGAGATGGGGATAAAAGAGGGGGAGGTGTGGCATTGCTTGTCAAGGATAGTATTACAGCAGTAGAAAGGGTGATGGAGGAAGACTTGCCATCTGAGGTAGTATGGGCAGAGGTTAGAAATAGGAAAGATGAGGTTACCCTGTTAGGAGTTTTCTACAGGCCTCCTAATAGTCCGAGAGAAGTAGAGGAAAGTATTGCGAGGATGATTCAGGAGAAGAGTGAAAGTAGCAGGGTGGTTGTTATGGGGGACTTTAACTTCCCAGATATTGACTGGGAAAGCTATAGCTCGAGTTCGTTAGATGGGTCGGTGTTTGTCCAATGTGTGCAGGAGGGTTTCCTGACACAATATGTAGACAGGCCAACAAGAGGTGAGGCTATACTGGATTTGGTTCTAGGTAATGAACCAGGCCAGGTGTTAGACTTGGAGGTAGGTGAGCACTTCGGGGGCAGTGACCACAACTCGGTGACTTTTATTCTAGTGATGGAGAGGGATAAGTGTGCACTGCAGGGCAACAGTTATAGCTGGGGGCAGGGAAATTATGATGCGGTGAGGCATGACTTAGGATGCGTGGATTGGAAAAATAGGCTTCAAGGGAAGAACACAAATGATATGTGGAGATTGTTCAAGGAACAGCTAATGGGTGTCCTTGATAAGTATGTACCAGTCAGGCAGGGAGTAAAGGGTCTTAGATTAGATTACTTACAGTGTGGAAACAGGCCCTTCGGCCCAACAAGTCCACACCGCCCCGCCAAAGCGCAACCCACGCATACCCCTACATCTACCCCTTACCTAACACTACGGGCAATTTAGCATGGCCAATTCACCTGACCTGCACATCTTTGGACTGTGGGAGGAAACCGGAGCACCCGGAGGAAACCCACGCAGACACGGGGAGAACGTGCAAACTCCACACAGTCAG
This sequence comes from Chiloscyllium punctatum, assembly GCF_047496795.1. NCBI lineage: Eukaryota > Metazoa > Chordata > Chondrichthyes > Orectolobiformes > Hemiscylliidae > Chiloscyllium > Chiloscyllium punctatum. The sequence continues at coordinate 53,271,169 of NC_092770.1, forward strand.
TCGCCTGAGGCGGGAATTGAACCCAGGTCTCTGGCGCTGTGAGGCAGCAGTGCTAACCACTGCCACCGTGCCGTGAGGGAGCCGTGGTTTAATAAGGAATTGGAATCCCTTGTGAAAGGGAAGAGGGCGGCCTATGTAAAGATGAGGCGTGAAGGTTCAGTTGGGGCGATTGAGAGTTATAAGGTAGCCAGGAAGGATCTAAAGAGAGAGCTAAGAGCAGCGAGAAGGGGACATGAAAAGTCCTTAGTTGGTAGGATTAGGGAAAACCCTAAGGCCTTCTATAGGTATGTCAGGAATAAAAGGATGACAAGGGTAGGTATCGGTCCAGTCAAGGATAGTAGTGGGAAGTTGTGTGTGGAGGCGGAGGAGATTGGTGAGACACTAAATCAATACTTTTCGTCAGTATTCACTCAGAGACAGGACACTGTTGCTGATGTGAATATTGAGTCGCAAGTGATGAGAATGGATGGCCTTAAGGTACGTAGGGAAGAGGTCTGGGGAATACTGGAAAGGATGAAAATAGATAAGTCCCCTGGGCCTGATGGCATTTATCCTAGGATCCTCTGGGAAGCTAGGGAGGAGATAGCGGAGCCATTGGCCTTGATTTTTAGGTCGTCGTTGTCTTCGGGGACAGTGCCAGAAGACTGGAGGATAGCGAATGTGGTCCCCTTGTTCAAGAAGGGGAGCTATAGGCCAGTGAGTCTCACTTCTGTTGTGGGCAAAGTCTTAGAGAGAATTGTAAGGGATAGGATTTATGAACATCTGGATAGGAATAATGTGATCAAGGATAGTCAGCATGGTTTTGTGAAGGGCAGGTCGTGCCTCACAAACCTTATTGAGTTCTTTGAGAAGGTGACCAAGGAAGTGGATGAGGGTAAAGCAGTAGATGTGGTGTATATGGATTTTAGCAAGGCATTCGATAACGTACCCCATGGCAAGCTAATGCAAAAACTACCGAGGTATGGCATTGAGGGTGCATTAGAGGTTTGGATTAGGAATTGGCTGGCTGGAAGGAGACAGAGGGTAGTAGTTGATGGTATAGGTTCATCTTGGAGCGCAGTTACTAGCGGTGTTCCACAAGGATCTGTTTTGGGACCATTGCTGTTTGTCATTTTTATAAATGACCTGGAGGAGGGGCTTGAAGGCTGGGTGAGCAAGTTTGCGGTTGACACGAAAGTCGGTGGAGTTGTGGACAGCGAAGAAGGATGTGGCAGGTTACAGCGGGATATAGAGAAGCTGCAGAGCTGGGCAGTAAGGTGGCAAATGGAGTTCAATGTAGCTAAGTGTGAAGTCATTCGCTTTGGTAGGAGTAACAAGAAGATGGATTACTGGGCTAATGGTAGACGACTTGGTAGTGTGGATGAGCAGAGGGATCTTGGTGTCCATGTACACAGATCTTTGAAAGTTGCCACCCAGGTAAATAGTGCTGTGAAGAAGGCATATGGTGTACTGGGCTTTATTAGTCGAGGAATTGAGTTCCGGAGTCCTGAGGTTATGTTGCAGTTGTGTAAGACTCTGGTGCGGCTTCATCTGGAGTTTTGTGTGCAGTTTTGGTCGCCATACTACAGGAAGGATGTGGAGGCATTGGAATGGGTGCAGAAGAGGTTTACCAGGATGTTGCCTGGTATGGTAGGAAGATCGTATGAGGAAAGGCTGAGGCACTTGGGACTTTTCTCATTGGAGAAAAGAAGGTTTTGGGGAGATTTGATAGAGGTGTACAAGATGATTAGGGGTTTAGATAGGGTTGACAGTGAGAACCTTTTTCCGCGTATGGAGTCAGCTGTTACTAGGGGACACAGCTTTAAATTAAGGGGTGGTAGGTATAGGACAGATGTTAGGGGTAGATTTTTTACTCAGCGGGTTGTGAGTTCATGGAATGCCCTGCCAGTAGCAGTGGTGGACTCTCCCTCTTTAGGGTCATTTAAGCGGGCATTGGACAAGCATATGGAGGTTATTGGGCTAGTGTAGGTTAGGTAGGCTTCGGTCGGCGCAACATCGATGGCTGAAGGGCCTGTACTGCGCTGTATTTTTCTATGTTCTATGTTCTAACAGTAGCGTAGAAACTGTTTTGAAACCAGCTGGTGTGTATGATCAAGCTTCTGTACCTTTATCCCTGATGGTAGAGGTTGTAGAAAAACATTGCCAGGGTGGGATGGATCTTTGAGAATGCTGGCGGCCTTTCCTTGACAGTGGGCCTGGTAGATGGATTCTATAGATGGGAGGTTGGCCTTTGTGATTATCCGGGTTGAGTTCACCACACTCTGTAACTGTCTCCGATCTTGAATGGTATAGTTGCCATACTGTGATACATCCAGACAGAATGCTCTTGATGATGCACCTATAAAAGTTGGCAAGGGTATTCACTGTCATGCCAAATTTTGTCAGCTGCCTGAGGAAGAAGAGACGTTGTTGGGCCTTTGTAACCAGTGCATCCAGATGAAGAGTCCAAGAAAGCTTGTTGGGAATGACCACTCCCAGGAGTTTGACACTCTCCACTTGCTCCACCTCCATGCTGTTAATGTGTAGGGGGGCATGAGTAACATCCCGCCGAAAGTCAATAATGAGTTATATGGTTTTGCTGGCATTGAGAGCTAGGTTGTTCTCAGTACACTATTTTTCCAGGTCTTCCACCTCCCATCTGTAGTCTGTTTCGTTGCCATCTGAGATTCGACAGACTATGGTGGTGTCCTCAGTAAACTTGTAAATGGCATTAGTCTGGTGTTTGGCGACACAGTCATGGGTATACAGTGAGTACAGTAGGGACTAAGTACGCACCTCTGGAGGGGGGCTCCAGTGTTGAGTGTTAGTGAGGATGAAATATTGTCCCAAATCTTCACTGATTGTGGCCTGTGGGTCAGGAAACTGAGGATCAAGTTGCAGAGAATGGAGCTTAGTCCAAGATCAGTAAGTTTAGTAATCAGTCTCGAGGGATTACTAGTGTTGAAGGCTGAACTGTAGTCAATGAGTAGGATTCTTACGTAGCTGTTCTTGGTGTCAAGATGTTCTTGGGAGGAGTGACGAGCAAGTGATATGGCATCTGTCATGGATCTGTTGGTCTCATAGGCAAATTGGAGAGGGTCAAGAGTAATGGGAGGCTGCAGTTGATTAATGCCATGACCAGCCTTTCAAAGCACTTCATGATCACTGAAGTTAGGGCCACTGGGCGGTAGTCATTGAGACTGCATGAGCCTTCTTAGGCACAGGAATGATGTTGGCCCTCTTGAAACAGGCAGGGACAGTGGCCTGCTGCAGGGAAAGGTTGAATGTGTCTGAGAAGACCTCTGCCAGTTGATCTGTGCATGCTCTGAGTGCACAGCCGGGTACTCTGTCTGGTCCCATCGCTTTCCTTGGATTCACACGAAGGAAAACTGATCTGACCTCTGATGCAATGGCTGGTGGGATAGGTTCATCAGGGAAGAAGCATAAACTGTGCATGTGTTCTTTCTGTCTATCAAGGGTCTTATCTGTTTGCCTATATGCCATCCAATGTACACAGTAGGCTACACTGCAAGCCTGATTGACAATCCTAGATTGGTCATTAGCATAATTCTTCATAGGCTCAAGATTATTTTGTCAATGCTGTCCAATTGCAATCAATAGGGTCTCTGGGTTGTGGGTATTAAAAGCATGGGTAGCTGGTATGGTCAGTACTGTGCTTGTTGTGAAGAGGAGGCAATGGCCTAGTGATATTATCTCTAGATTGTTAGATTAGACACAGCTATCAATGTGATCAATTTGAGTTCAAATTCCACTGTGGCAGACAGTGGAATTTGGATGCAATTACAAATCTGGAATTAATATACTAATGATGATCATGAAACCACTGTCACTTGTTGAAAAAAAAAACATCTGGATCATTGATGGCTTTTAGGGAAGGAAATCTGCTGTCCTTACCTGGTTTGGCCTACATGTAATTCCAGACCCATAGCATTGTCGGTGACTTTTAGCTGCTCTCTGGGCAATTCAGCATCACAATGAATACTGGCCTAGCCATTGTCACCCACATGCTGTGAATGAATATCAAAAGAAAAACTGAAATGATATGCATATTTGATATGATCCACCTGTCACTGGGATGCATTACCTGTGTAACTTACATCACACAGGCACTGAAATTCATATACTGTATTTGTATAATAAGCAGGACCTCTTGTTGGTAGTGAAATGGATTCTCTATGGCAATGCTTCTACCAATCAAAATCAAGCTGTCAACTCATCAGCACTCTGCTCTCATGAAATATACATGCAATTTTACCTTTGCTTTAGTATTTCCTGATGACTACAAGATGGCTACAAGAGCAGGTCAATGGTTAGGAATACTGCAGTGAGTAACTCACCTTCTGACTCCCTAAAGCCTGACCACCATCTCCAAGGCACTAGTCAGGAGTGTGACGGAATACTTCTCACTTGCTTGGATAGCTGCAGCTACAACACTCAAGAAGCTTGACACCATCCAGGATGAAATAATCAGTTTGATTGGCACCACACCCACAAACATCCACTCTCTCCATCACCGACACTCAGTAGCAGCAGTGTTTACTATGTCCAAGATGCACTGCAGACATTTACCAAAGATCCTTAGACAGCGCCTTCCAAATTCTTGACCACTTCCACCTAGGAGGACAAGGGCAGCAGATACATGGGAACACCACCACCTTCAAGCTCCCTTCCAAGCCACTCACCACCCTGACTTGGAAATTATGTTGCTGTTCCTTCACTGCCTTCAGGCCAAAATCCTGGAATTGCCTCCCTGGTGGCATTGTGGGTCAACCCACAGCAGTTGGACTTCCACAGTTAACAAGGCAGCTCACCACCACCTCCCAAAGGCAACTAGAGATGGGCAATAAATGCTGGCCAGCCAGTGATGCCCACATCCCATGAGTGAATAAAAATATGAAAACCAGTTACCTTTCCAGTAGCAGTTACTGTGAGCTGTGACCTTTGAATTGGAGGCATTTTCCAAGTGAATTTGTCACTCTATACTTTGTTCAAACCAGTGGAAGCTTCCAGAGAAACAAACTAAACACCAAAGGCCTGGTTTGCAAGAAAAGACCCTTGAAGTAACTTTCTATCTGTGTCAGTAATTGTGTGTGTGTGTGATAGAAAGTGAGTGAAAAAGGGGGCGTTCATAAGGGGATTAAGGTTTTAGTCAGTAATTGAATGCAATGCTTTGTATCTGTTTACTTGTAGCTGTGGTCTAATTATTTATGATAAATAATCATTCTTGCTTAGTAAAGAAAACAAGCAATAATATGTGCTGCCTTTGACCCTTGGTCTAAATGTCAGGTAAATAGGGATACAGTGTGTACTTTAAAAAAAAGATTGACCATTTGGTACAACTTTGGGAAAAGCAGGATTTGATTTACAGTGCATTACCCTGGTGAGTCATAACAGTAGGAAAAAAGTTTAAAAGAAACAAATTTGACAAACTATGGTATTACTTCTGCAAGCAGGTAAGATCAGAAACAGGATTTTCCAGTCTGAACTTTGACTATTTGTTTGAAACTATCCACCTGAACTGCTTCCCGAAGATCTTTTCAGTTATGCATGTATAAGTGAAAATCTTGTGTTTTTTTTGTTTGAATATGTTGCAATCTGCTTGGAATCTTCTGCAAAATGTTCAGTGGGTCTGTGGTGAAGTAGCATCGTAACATTTTCTCCTAAGCAACTCAGCATTTAATTGATCAGCAGAGGGTTGATGCTGAAATAATGTGCAAGTTTACATCATTGTTGCCTGTTCTGAGATAGAATTGCTCAATGTCCTATTCATTTCCATTATCCAACTCTCTTTTTGGAGGCAAACTCAAACTAATTGCCTGAATTAATATGGATTGACATAAATGTCCATTGAAAACTTTCCAGGTGGTGTTCCTTGCTCATGCCTTATAGTAGAACCTAACACTGGGAAGGTGTTGGGGCCTACTGAGAGCCAGTACATTGACTTTGCTGTTGTTCCACCTTCCCCCTTTCCTGTGACCGTTTGTCTCCTCACAACATCTGTGATTCCCTCATTACTCACTCCCTCACCACTCACTCCCCCATCCGTCATTCACTTATGGTCTGCATTCCTTAGCAATCCATGAGAGCAGTACCAGCATTGGCCACAATCCATTTCATGCACTAAAAAGGACTGTACAGCTAATAAAGGCATCTCAATGGACAAATCCCTCTTCCACATTTTAATGGAAGAGATGCAGTAAGGGCAACGTTGCAGAAAACAGTAGTCAGCTTGAGGGCAAATCCATATCGAACATATTAGGGCAGCACGGTGGCACAGAGATTAGCACTGCTGCCTCACAGCGCCACAGACCCAGGTTCGATTCCCACCTCAGTCGACTGACTGTGTGGAGTTTGCACATTCTCCCCGTGTCTGTGTGGGTTTCCTCCGGGTGCTCTGGTTTCCTCCCACAGTCCAAAAATGTGCAGGTTAGGCGAATTGGCCATGCTAAATTGCCCGCAGTGTTAAGTGAAGGGGTAAATGTTGGGGTGGGTTGCACTGCGGTGGGTCGGTGTGAACTTGTTGGGCTGAAGGGCCTGTTTCCACACTGTAAGTAATCTAATCTAATCATATGGGAGTAGTTCAAATGGCAGTTGATTAGAGTTCAGGAGCGACACGTTCCTGCAAGAATGAAGGATAGTTGTGGCAAGTTACCACAACTTTGGATAACCAGGGATGTTATGACCTTGGTCAAAAAGAAAAAGGATGCATACGTAAGGTCTGGGAGCGTGGGAACTGATGTAGCCCTTGAAGTGTATAAGGTAAGTAGAAAAGAACTTAAACTGGAAATTCAAAAGGCTGAAAGGAGACATGAAAAGATATTAGCAAACAGGATTAAGGAGAATCCAAAGGCTTTTTATACATATATAAAAAACAAGAGGGTAGCCAGGGAAAGGATTGGCCCATTCAAGTACAACAGAGCAAATCTACATGTGGAGCCAGAGGTGGTAGGTGAGGTCTGAAACAAATAGTTTGCATCAATATTCACTAAAGAGAAGGAATTTATGGAGGACGATCTCACGAATGGGAATGTTGAATTTCTAAGCCACACTGGTATGAAAAAGGAAGTTGTGTTGTGTATCTTAAAAAGTATGAAGGTAGGTTAAATCCTTGGGTCCTCATCAGATCTATCTCAGAATATTGTTGGAGGCAAGGGAAGAAGTTGCTGGAGCATTGACAGACACCTTTGTATTCTCTTTGGCCATAGGTGAGGTCCCAGAGGATTGGAGAATAGCCAATGTTGTCCCAGTGTTTAAAAAGGGAGCAGGGATAATCCTGGAAATTATAGGCCTGTCACCCTCATGTTAGTGGTAGGAAAATGTTTGGGAAAGGTTCTCAGGGATAAGATCTATATGCATTTGGAAGCAAGTAGACATATTAGTGATAGACAGCATGACTTTGTGAAGGGGAGGTTGAGCCTCACTATCTTAGAGTCATAGAGATGTACAGCCCTATTGGAAACAAATCCTTTGGTTCAACCTGTCCATGCCAACCAGATATCCTAAATTAATCTAGTCCCATTAGCCAGCATTTTGCCCATATCGCTCTAAACCCTTCCTATTCATATACCCATCCAGATGCCTTTTAAATGTTGCAATTGTACCAACCTCCACCACTTCCTCTGGCAGCTCATTCCATACAAGCACCACCTTCTGCATGAAAAAGTTGCCCCTTGGGTCCCTTTTAAATCTTTCCCCTCTCACCTTAAACCTATGCTGTCTTGTTCTGGACATCCCCACCCCAGGGAAAAGACCTTGTCTCAATTCCCTATCCATGCTCCTCATGATTTTATAAATCTCTATAAGGCCACCCCTCAGCCTCGACTCTCCAGGGAAAACAGTCCCAGCCTGTTCAACCTCTCCCTATAGCTCAAACCCTCCAACCCTGGCAACATCCTTTTCTGAACTCTTTCATGTTTCACAACATCCTTCCTACAGCAGGGAGACCAGAATTGTGCACAGTATTCCAAAGGTGGCCTAACCAATGTCCTGCACAGCCACAACATGACCTCCCAACTCCTATATTCAATGCTCTGACCAATAAAGGAAAGCATACTAAATGCCTTTTTCATTGTCCTATCTATCTGCGATGCCAATTTCAAGGAACTATGAACCTGCATTCCAAGGTCTCTTATTAAGTGTATAAGTCCTGTCCTGATTTGCCTTTCCAAAACGCAGCACCTCATATTAACCTGAATCTGCCAATCCTCAGTTCATTGGTCCATCTGATCAAGATCCCATTGTACTCTGAGGTAACCTTCTCCACAGTCCACTACACCTCTGATTTTGGTGTCATCTGCAAACTTACTAACTATACCTCTTATGCTCACATCCAAATCATTTATATAAATGATGAAAAGTGGTGGACCCAACACCGATCTGTGAGACACTTCACATGTCTCCAGTCTGAAAAACAACCCTCCACCACCACCCTCTGATCTCTACCTTTGATTAGATTAGATGCCCTACAGTGTGGAAACAGGCCCTTAGGCACAACAAGTGCATACTGACCCTCCGAAGAGTAACCCACCCAGACCCATTTCCCTCTGACTAATGCACCTAACACTATGGGCAATTTTGCATGACCAATTCATCTGACCTACACATCTTTGGACTGTGGGAGGAAACCGGAGCACCCATAGGAAACCCACGCGGACACTGGGAGAATATGCAAACTCCATACAGACACTCACCAGAGGCTGGAGTCGAACCAGGGACTCTGGTGCTGTGAGGCAGCAGTGCTAACCAATGAGCCAGCTCTGAGCCAGTTCTGTATCCAAATGGCTAGTTCTCCCGGTATTCCATGTGATCTAATCTTGCTAACCAGTCTCCCATGAGGAACCTTGTTGAACACCTTACTGAAGTCCTTATAGATCATATCCACCTCTCAGCCCTCATTGATCCTTTTTGTCACTTCTTCAAAAAGCTCAATCAAGTTCATGAGACACGATTTCCCACAGACAATGCCATTTTGACTATCCCAAATCAGTCCTTGTCTTTCCAAATGCTTGTGAATTATCTCCTTCAGGATTCCCTCCAACAACTTGCCCACTACAGGGTCACCGGTTTATAGTACCCTGGCTTGTCCTTACCACCATTCTTAAATAGTGGCACCATGTTAACCAAACTCCAGTATTCCGGTACCTCACCTGTGACTATTGATGATACAAATAACTCAACAAAGAGCCCAGCAATCATTTCCCTAGCTTGCCACAGAGTTTTAGGTTACATCTGATCGGTTTGCAGGGATATATCCACTTTTACGCGTTTTATCCTCCTCTGTAATTTAGACTTTTTTCAAGATGTCGTTATTTATTTCCCCGCATTCTCTGTCTTCCATATCCTTCTCCATAGTAAACACTGATACAAAATGCTCGTTTAGTATTTCCCCAATCTCCTGGGGTTCCACACATAGGCTGCCTTGCTGATCTTTAAGATTCCCTATTCTCTCCCTAGTTACCATTTTGTCCTTAATGTATTTTTAAAATCCCTTTGGATTCTCCTTCACCCTATTTGCCAAAGCTATCTTATGTCCCCTTTTTGCCCTCCTGATTTCCCTGTTAAGTATACTCCTACTGCCTTTATACTCCTCTAAGGATTCACTCGATCTATCCTGTCTGTACCTGATGTATGTTTCCTTCTTTTTCTTGACCGAAACCTCAGTTTCTCTACTCTTCCAACTTTCCCTACACCTACCAGCCTTTGCTTTCACCCTAACAGGAACATTCTGGTTCTGGACTCACATTACCTCATTTTTGAAGGCTTCTCATTTTCCAGCCATCCCTTTACCTGCAGACATTCACCCCCAATCAACTTTTGAAAGTTTTTGTCTAATATCGTCAAAATTGGCCTTCCTCCAATTTGGAACTTCAACTTTTAGAACCGGTCCATCTTTTTTTTATCACTATTTTAAAACTAGTAGAATTATGGTCGCTGGCCCAAAGTGCTCCCCCACTGACAGTTCACTCACCTGACCTGCATTATTTCCCAAGAGTAGGTCGGGTTTTGCACCTTCTTTAATAGGTACATCCACATACCGAATCAGAAAAGTTTCTTAACACTTAACAAATTCCTCTACATCTAAACCCTTAACACTATGGCAGACTCAATTTATGTTTGGAAAGTTAAAATCCCCTATCATAACCACCCTATTATGCTTACAGATAACTGAGATCTCCCTACAAAAATCAAGTTTTTTGAGGAGGTGATGAAGATGATGAGGGAAAAGCAGTCGATGTTGTCTTTATAAAGCCTTTGACTGGGTCCCACATGGCAGACTGGGACAAAAGGTGAAGTCAGATTCTATCTGGGATGAGCTGGCAAGATGGATGCAGAACTGGCTTAGTCATAGGAGATAGAGGGTAGCAGTGGAAGGGTGCTTTTTGGAATGGAGGATTGTGACTAGTGGTGTTCCAGAGTGATTTGTGTTGGGACCTCTACTCTTTGTGGTCTACATAAACGATTTGGAGGAAAATGTCTAATTAGTAAGTTTGCAGATGATACAAGGATTGGTGGAGTTGTGAGTAGTGAGGAGGATTGTTCAAGGATACAGATCAGTTGGAGGCATGGGCTGAAAAATGGCTGATGGAATTTAATCTGGACAAATGTGAGGTGATGCATTTTGGAAGGTCAAGTACAGTTGGAAATTATATAGTGAATGGCAGAACCCTTAGGAGTATTAATTAGTAAAGATTACTTACAGAGTGGAAACAGGCCCTTCAGCTCAACAAGTCCACACCGACCCTCCGAAGAGCAACCCACCCAGACCCATTCCTCTACATTTACCCCTTCATCTAACACTACGGGTAATTTAGCATGGCCAATTCACCTGACCTGCACATTTGTTTTTTGGACTGCAGGAGGAAACCAGTGCAAACCCACGCAGACACGGGGAGAATGTGCAAACTCCACACAGTTGCCTGAGGTGGGAATTGCACCCGGGTCTCTGGCGCTGTGAGGCAGCAGTGCTAACCACTGTGCCAACATGCCACTGATCTGGTTGTGCATGTCACTGAAGGTTCCAGTGCAGATAGATAAGGTACAAAAAAAGGCCTATGGCATGCTTGCCTTCATTGGAAGGGGCAATGAGTACAAGGAAAGACAAGTTGTGCTGCAGATCTACAGAACTTTAGTTAGGTCAGTGCATACAGTCTGGTCACCACACTACCAGAAGAAGGTAGATACTTTGGAGATGATACAGAAAAGGTTTACGGGGTTGTTGTCTGGTATGGGGGATTTTAGCTATGAAGAAAGGTTGGATAGACTGGGTGTGTTTTCACTGGAATGCAGGAGGTTGTGGGGTTACCTGATAGAAGATTGCGAATGGCATGGATATAGTGGAAAACATGAGGCTTTTTCCCAGGGTCGAGGAGTCAATTACTCAGGGACACAGGTTCAAGATGCGCAGGCGGAGGGGGGAGTTCAAAAGAGATGTGCGGGGCAAGTTTTGATGAGTTCTTGGAACACACTTGCAGAGGATGTGGTGGAAGCAGACACAATAGCAGCATTCAAGAAGCACCTAGACAAATACATGAATAGGGAGTAGAGGGATATGGATCCTGTAAGTGAAGACAGTTTTAGTATGGAAGGGCAAAATCTGTCGACCAGGCTTGAATGGCCGAAGGGCCTGTTCCTGTAATGTATTGTTCTTCATTCTTGTTTTTTGTTCTCATGGTCATCCCTTATGCTGGTTTTTATGTTCCTGCTGAGGCTAAAGAGCTCTGTGAGTAAACCTTAAAATTGTCAATTCTGCAATGCCCTGATTTAAGACATATTGAATCATTCCCATTATATTTCATATAAACATAGTGCTAACACCAAATGAATAATTCATTTGAAATATAGTGCCTTGTTAAATCATTGTGCAGTACTCAGTTTCTTCACTGTTAACTTGTTTTTCAGATTTATTTGTAATTTAATTTTATGATAATAAAATTATGCCAAGTGTAATTTATAGAGCCTGATTTTTATTTATACTTTCGCTGCCAGGATATCCAGTGGCAACAAGTTATTTGATTTCTATATACTCAATGTGGTCATATACATGCAGATCACTAACAGCAAGGGAGTGCATTTGCAATGTGACTCAATCATTGTCACGCTTACACTGACCTTGAGTTGCAGAAATCAGAAAGGAAATGTGAATGCCCAGCCTCTGTGATCCTGATGTCACCCTGGGCTCAGCTTGTCATGGTTACAGAACACAACTTTATCCACCTTGCTCACAATCCCTGACGGTAGATGACACAATAATGCAAGTATCCAAAGGTGAATATCAGCACTAGAATTATGTTCTCCCAAAGCATCTCAACAGTTAGCAAACACTATTTGCTAACTGTTGAGATAGCAGTTAGCTATCTCAACTGCTTAAAAGGGGAGGTGATGGCCTAGTAGTATTGTTGTCAGACTATTAATTCAGTGGCCCAGGTATTCTTCTGAGGACCTGGGTTCAAATCCCACCATGGCAGATGATGGAATTTGAATTCAATAATAATTTGGAAATAAGAGTCTAATGATGACCATGAAACCATTGCTGATTATCAGGGGGAAAATCCTATCTGGTTTACTAATGTCCTTTAGGAAAGAAACTGCCAACTTTACCTTATCTAGCCTACATGTGACTCCAGAACCACAGACAAATGGTTGATGCTTAACTGTCCTCTGGGCAATCAGGGATGGGAAATAAATACTGGCCCAGCCAGTGATGCCCACAATCACATGTTTAATTAAAACACAGATTCACATGTCTTCGTTAAATCTGGATTTATGTGTAAGTACATGAAAATTAATCCTCAGCCATTTACTAGTTCTTATCTATATGATCAAGTCTTTCCATTGCATCATTTCTCCCAGTCACAAATCTTCTCCAGTTCTACAAACCCAAGGATCTTTAATTCCTCCAACTCTGACATTAATAGTCTGGACCTAAAGCTCTGACATTTCCTTTCTAAACCACTCTGCCTCTCCACTGTTTTCTCCTTATTGACTTTGCTTACCTCTTTGACCAAACTTTTCATCACACATACTAGTTCTTTCTTTGGCTAGTGTGGTTATGTTCCAATGGGATATTTTGCTTCGTTAAGGTGCTCTAGTAAATGCAAGTTGTTTTTTTAATCTCCACCGTAACTACAAGGCTGCAAAAAGACTACCACTTTAATGTTGCCACCATCGCTCCATGATAGAACATCCATGATTAGCAACCTACCATATGGGAAGCTATCATTCAAGCCTTGGAGTTTAAATCTGACCTGTTCGATCACCAAGGCACAGCACCACTGTGACAATTAATGGAATAACAATTTCAAGAACCCATAGGTTCTTTCAACAACAATTTCAACAACCAAGAATAATCCCTACTTTTAAAAGTTCATAAATATACGTTAAATGTAAACAGCATTTCAAATCAATTTTGGTCAATTAGCAGCTGGCACAAAGGAGATTAAATGTCACTGTCTAAGAGGAAGAAATGAGAACAGGCCTGTTCAACAGAAATGATGATTAACAAGTTGGCAATAAAGGATAGAGAAGTGTGCCCCACCCAGAAAATAAAACATTCAATATGAACCAAACCAGACACACATGATGGTAAATGTCCTCTATTAATAGAATTAAAGGTTTTATAAATATATAAGCCTATAAGATAAGGAACAAATGTTAAATAGCCTTAGAAATAAATCACATTGATAACCAATTGTTATGTAAAAGGGGCAACTTCATTTGAGAAATAATGAAACCCTCACAAGGAAATTGTGTTAATAATGCAAGCAAACAGCTTAGTATCAATCTGTAACTCTGATCGCAGGCATTAAGAGTATGAGTCAGTTTTACTCAATCATGTGAAATTGAAGACCCTGCCATCACTTTTCGTAGGTGCAGACTAGAAGAGGCACTTAAAAGTGCATGTTGCCACAGTAACGCATCCTTTTAGGTGAGCTGGCTAATTCAAGTAGAGAAAAGAAAATTGTAGATGCTGGAATCCAAAGTAGACAAACAGGAGGCTGGAAGAACACAACAAGCCAGGCAACAACAGGAGGTGGAGAAGTCAACATTCCAGGTTTAACCCTTCTTCAGGACTAGATCCACCTGAGGAAGAGTTATACCCGAAACGTCGTCTTCTCCACCTCCTGATGCTGCCTGGCTTGCTGTGTTCTTCCAGCCTCCTGTTTGTCTATGGCTGATTCATTTGGCTGGATGATTGATATGGAATAATTTGATGCCAACAGCACGGGGTTCAATGCTGATCTAGCTTTTTGGGGTGGACACAGGGCCTGCCTCTTTGCCCTATCTGTGGTGGAGATCAGATAATGTAAGTTGGATCTCCCTTTAGCTGTAGAACTGGCAAAGGATTATGTGAACTGGCTATATTGATTTTGTTGTTTTCCATTGAGTCTAGAACATTAATGTATAATTGAATTGAGCTTGTAGAGTCACAAAACAGACTCTTTGGTCCAACCAGTCTATGCCGAACACAATCCTAAACTAAACTAGTCCCACCTGTCTGCTCCTGGCTCATATCCCTCCAAGTCTTTCCTTTCATGAACTTATCTAAGTGTCTTGTAACTGTGCCTGCACCCAGCACTTCCTCAGAAAGTTCATTCCACATCCTCAGTGTAAAATATTTGCTCCTCATGTCAGTGTTATGATAATTAAAGGATTTAATAGGTTAAATAGACATAAACAATTCCCTCTCATGAGGAAGCTCAAAAAAGTGACACAACTTTAAAACAGGTTCTATGAAATCAGAAATGTTTTATATTCTTTCCTTTAATTCAAAGTTATGCCGTGAATATATAGTTTTAATATGATAGATTTCGTGAAAAAAGCAAATCTGTTAGCAACTTACAAGCTGGATCCTGGAAATCACAAGATGTCTGTTGTGAATTTATCTGCAGATGATCCAACTGTCCTACCTTGAGAGTCAATATTGAAGGGTCATTAAATGATTCAAGGATTTCAGGACTCTCCTGGAGGTGTAAAAACTCAAAGTTTGTGTATTGTTGAACAAGATCTAGAAAGAAAGACACCACGAGGAATTCCAGAATAATCAATTTTGCTTTTAGGAACAATGATTTACCAAACTTAATAACAGGAGCCAGTTTATTGTGATAACAGTTGGCTGAAAACAACCATTTAGAAAGAACCATCTGAGCACCATGATAGAAACATCATGAATAAAAACAACCGCTTCTCAAAAGGGAGAGAGAGGGAGCTGCCCAGGATAAAACAGAATCAGAATACCAATAAACTAAACCTGGAGTACTGCATTTGTGCTCTGTGCCCTCCAATCCACACCACCATGCCAGCCATTTCAACCCCCACTCCCCTGGCGATATGTCTATCCTGGGTCTCCTCCACTGTCAAAATGAGGCCACACGCAACCTAGAGGAACAACACTTTATATTCTGCATCGCGAGCTTACAGCACAATGGCCTCAACACAGAGTTCACTCACTTCAAAATCTCCCCATCCCCCAGCCTCATCCCATGTCCACCCTTCCGTCTCCTCCCCGCCTCTTTGGCCTAACCTGTTCATCTTCCTTCTCACCTATCCGCTTCACCCATCTTTCTGACCAATCATAATGACCCCCCACCTGTATCCACCTATCAACATTCCACCTACCTTTCCCTCAGCCCCACTCACCCCTATTTATTTCTGAGCTCCCGTTCCCCTCCCCCAGTCCTGATGAAGGGTCCGACTTGAAATGTCAACTTCACTGCTCCTCCGAGATTGTCTGACCTGCTGTGCCTTTCCATCTCCATATTTTATCAACTGGGAAAGTGAAACATAGGACTCTTCAATGATTCCCAGGACCTGTTCTGCTAAATCCATCAATGGGAGCCACATCCAACAATTTGCCAGCAATCAGTCTCCCTCTGTTCCTCACTGCCTCAGACAGTTTCCTCCCTCTCTGCCTTGAACAATTGTGTGGTGTGACCCATCCAGTACAGACAGCATTCATCCATCCCTCTCCTGAGCCCTTCCCCACTGCCTTTTGGCAATTGGTCCCCAATCTCAATCATGTCCTGTACACAGATCCTAAAGAGGAAAAGAATGCTACATGTACTGCAGCCAAGGTTGCTTTGGCTGCATCTCCCAAGCACTTGACCTCTATCACCTAAAAGCGCATCAGAACCATGGAAACTGTAGTATCTACGTATTCCCTCTCACCCACACATCATTGTGAATTGGAACTACATTGCTATTCCTTCACCGTCACTGGGTCAAAATCCTGAAATTCCCTTCCTAACAGCTCTGTAGGCGTTTCTACACACCAAGGACTGCAGCAGTTCAAGAAAGTTAAAAATCACACATCACCAGGTTATAGTCCAACAGGTTTAATTGGAAGTACCAGCTTTTGGAGCACTGCTCCTTTGTCAGTTACCTAGTGCTTCTAAATAAACCTGTTGGACTATAACCTGGTGTTGTGTAATTTTTACATTTGTCCACCCCAGTCCAACACTGGCTCCTTCACATCATGGCAGTTCAAGAAAGCAGCCCATAACCACCTTCCCAAAAGCAATGATCTTGTGTGTGTGTCATAGGCAGTAAAGCCTATGACACACACATCCCAGGAACAAAGAATGATAATTTTATACAGGCTATTTAATGTCCCAATAGAGTCAACAGACTGCTCAACATCTCCAAGTCCTTTTAAAAAAATGGGAGACACGTTGGGGTAGGATGGAAGGCCACACACTGTATTGTATGAGCTTCTCAGCTTTGAAGACCCTAAGAGGGCAAGTAACATCTAGCCTTGTGAGCCTATACATAGGCCTAGATACTTGAAAGTGAATATCACAGTCTCAGACAGTTTTCTCCCTCTCTGCCTTGAACAATTGTGTGGTGTGACCCTTCCAGTGCAGACTGCATTCATCCATCCATCCCTCTCCTGAGCCCTTCCCCACTGCCTTTTGACAATCGGCCCCCGATCTCAATCATCTCTCAAACATGACATTTTAGCTAAATTTCACAACCTTATATCCCTCCACAATATCACACATTTGTATCTCTGCAAAGTCCTCCAGCCCTACAAACCTCCAAGAATTTTTCATTTCAACATCTCTGGCCTCTTCTAAAACTCCAATTTCCTTAGCCCCAAATACGATCATGTGGTGCTACAACAAATATTGAAGTGCAGTCCATTGATTTCTTCTGCCTGCTATTTAAAGAAAGCATGCAATTAATTTAAAAATTGCTGCTTTTGTTAAAGGAGTGGAATAAATCATTTCAATCTAACACATTATTGCAATCATTACTAATGTCAAAGATCCCAATTTCGATACCCCCCTTTAAAATGATCATTATGTTACAAATGATACTGTTTCATGATTGATGGCAATTTCTTCATCTAGTGTGATTTTTGACAAATAGTCATGATTAATGGAAAAGTTGAAAAAAAATAATCTGGACAAAAATAGGCAACTGTTTTACGCGCACAGCCCTGCAGAATGTTAAATGTAAACATCAGCAATCTACTGATCTCTCTGTCTTGTCTTTTATGAAAATGAAAAGAATCCTAGCTTCCTGTTTAACTGAGGGCAACATTGACTAATTTGACATTTTACAGCCTTTCAAAGACATGACATTTTAGCTTTATTTTCAAAGAAATGGCCACCCATTGAGATTTTCCTGTATAGTCAGGCTAAGGTCAAGGATCAAAAGAGGACTCATTATGCAAGTCTGCTATTCTGAAGTTCATGATCTCAGGAAAACAAGCAGGCACACATTTCATGGTTACAGTTTGCAACCACACTCATCTTTTTAATGTATATCAGAGTGCAGAAAATATTAACAGATTCATGATAGGCCATATGTTTGTCAGCATGTTGCTACTATCAGCAATATGTGTCTGACTGCATATTATTTGGCAATATCACATTTTCATCAAGGGAATGATTTCACCCTGTACTTGCTGACCGTTACTGCTTCTTGGTTCACAATGCTTTGATGTTAAATTTCTCAGCCTTATGTCCCTCCACAATATCGCACATTTTTATCTCTGCAACCTCCTCCAGCCCTACAAACCTCCAAGAATTTTTCATTCCAACATCTCTGGCCTCTTCTAAATCTCCAGTTTCCTCAGCCCCAAATATGATCGTGTCTTCAACTTTCTAGGGCCTAGCTCTGGATTTACGTCATCAAACTTCTTTCCCTTTCTATTACTTTCTCCACTTTAAGGCTCTGGTGGAAGCCATTTCTGCTTGTTGATTAGTGGTGCTGGAAAAGCACAGCAGTTCAGGCAGCATCTGAGGAGCAGTAAAATCGATGTTTCGGGCAAAAGCTTGATCAAGTCTTGACCAGATTTCACTCTAAGGCATTAGCAAGGCCACATTTGGAGTACTGCGTACAATACTGGTCACCTTGCTGTAGAAAGGATGTTATTATATTGGAAAGGGTGCAAACGTGATTTACAAGAATGCTACTAAGACTGGAGAGTTTGACTTACAAGGAGAGGCTGAATAGGCTGGGATTTTTTTTCCCTGAAGCTTAGGAGGCAGCAGTGTGACGTTACAGATGTTTCTAAAATCATGAAGGGCATGGATAAGATGAATAGCCAAGGTCTTTTCCACAAGAAAGGGACTCCAAAGTTAGAGGGCATAGGTTTAATGTGAGAGGGGAATGATTTCAAAGGGACCCGAGGGGCAACTTTTTCACACAGAGGGTGATGCATGTATGGAATGAACTGCCAGAGGAAGTGATGAGGCGAGTACAATTACAACATTTAAAAGACACTTGGACAAGTGCATGGATAGGAAGGGTTGAGTGGGATATGGGTCAAATTCAGGCAAATGGAACTAGTTCAGTTTGGGAAACCTAGCATGGATGAGTTGAGCTGAAGGGTCTGTTTTTGTGTTGTATGACTCTATGACGCCATGGTCCAAATCCTTGCCTGCTTACACTCTTGTCAAGTGCTTTTGATGCTTTATAACTTTAAATACTAATGTAAGGGCAAGTTGTTGCTATCCTGCTCTGCTCTAAAAGCACCATAGAATATATTTTTACTCATTTAGGTGATTTTGGCAATAATGGCTGGATAAGAATTTATTGCCCGTCCCTAATTGCCCTGGAGAATGTGATCGCGAGCTGGCTTCTTGAACCATTGCAGACCTTGATGTGTGGGAACACCCTCTGTGCTATTTGGAAGGGAGTTCCAGGATTTTAACCCAGCAACACTGAAGGAATATTTCCAAGTCAGGATGGTGAGTGGCTTGGAGGGGAACTGATAAGTGGTTGTGTTCCCATGTATCTACTGCTCTTGTCCTTCTAGGTGGTAGATGTTATGGGTTTAGAAGGTGAAGAAGCCTTGCTGAGTTGCTCTAGTGCATCTTGTAGATGGTCCGCACTGCTGCTATTGTATGTGATGTGCTGGTGTTGGACTGGGTTGGACAAGGTCAAAAATCACAGGACACCAGGTCATAGTCCAATGGGTTTATTTGAAAAGATTAGCTTTCATCAGGTGCTAGTTTGTGAAGGAAGTGTATGTTGAAGGCAGTGAATACGGTGGACTGCTTTGCCCTTTATGGTGCCAAATTTAGAACATAGAACATAGAACATAGAAGAATACAGTGCAGTACAGGCCCTTCGGCCCTCGATGTTGCACCGATCAAAGCCCACCTAACCTACACTAACCCACTATCCTCCATATACCTATCCAATGCCTGCTTAAATACCCATAAAGAGGGAGAGTCCACCACTGCTACTGGCAGGGCATTCCATGAACTTACGACTCGCTGAGTGAAGAACCTACCCCTAACATCAGTCCTATATCTACCCCCCCTTAATTTAAAGCTATGCCCCCTTGTGTTCTTGTATTTCTTCAGTGTTATTGGGGCTTCATCTATCCCTGCAAATGGGCAGTATTCCTTCACACTCCTGTTGTGTATCTTGTAGATAGTGGACAGGTAGTGGGGAAGCTATGAGCGGATTACTTGCCATATTATGGCACTTGCAGTTCAATTTCTAGTATATGATAACTCCCAGGATGTTGATATTGAAGGATAGTAACTGCATTGAATGTCAAGCGATGATGGTTATATTCTCTTTTTTTGGAGATAGTCATTGCTTGGCACTTTTGTGGTACAAATGCTATTTGTCATTTTTCAACTCAAGCCTGGATGTTGTACAGGTTTTACTACATATGCTTCAGTATCAGACTGGCCATGAGTGATCGACGTTTCAGGCATAAGCCCTTCCTCAGGGCTTATGCCCGAAACGTCGATTCTCCTATTCCTTGGATGCTGCCTGACCTGCTGCGCTTTTCCAGCAACACATTTTCAGCTCTGATCTCCAGCATCTGCAGTCCTCACTTTCTCCTGGCCATGAGTGATGTTGAACTCTGTGAAATTATCAATCAACATCTCAATTTCTGACAGCATGATGAAGGAAAGGAATAATACTTTAGACAGGATTTCTCTCACATACTTCTTTCCATTTCATTTATCCTCAGTATTTTGAGACAATTTTTGCTGGATCTACTTGAATGTTTTAAAATAATATAAAATCTCCCATTGTTCTGTGATAGATCCCCAGTGATGTAATACCAAACATTGCCAGTCATGTCCTTCAGAGAATTCAAGCAAGATTTATGGGAGAATGGATTGTCAGGGTCTGCTGAGACTATTCCTGACATTGATGCTGGTGATATCCTGTAAAAAAGAAAACCATGGAATTAGCAACACAACACATATCCGAAAATAATCCCAATTGACGTATCCATCCATGTTGCCTGTGATGTTGATGTTGTGTTGTCTTCTGAAGCTGTGATGACAACAACAAACTTTAATTGTTAAAAAAGACAATACAAATTTCCCAAAAATGGTTGAGATCTTCCATCAATTCTGTAAGGTCAAAACAAATTGAGCCCATCGACCAATAATGGGTAGGTGAGAGCACTTCCAACAGGTTGTTTCACTTCCTTATGCATCAGATTGGATGCAGTTATAATGTCACTACGGAATGAGATCTTATCTCACAGAACTTTCAATTTGGAACTCTGCTAGTGCATCAGAGGTAGCCTTGCAATTTCAACTAATTGAAGAGATTAAATGTGAAGAGATTAAAGGGGACAGTGGGGTTTGAAATCCATCTTAATTAAAAAAATGTAATGGAATCTGTTCTTTCTTCCAAGTTAACAAGCTGTTAGCCCTGTCACAGATACCTGTGGTTTTGAAATATGATTTTGGAGAGTGCTCCAGTTGATTGCCTGGAAAAGGAAGCATTCTGTAGATTTTGTTGGAAAATAAATTGTGTACGTCTCACAGAAGATTAGATTAGATTAGATTAGATTAGATTACTTACAGTGTGGAAACAGGCCCTTCGGCCCAACAAGTCCACACCGCCCCGCCGAAGTGCAACCCACCCATACCCCTACATCCACCCCTTACCTAACACTACGGGCAATTTAGCATGGCCAATTCACCTGACCTGCACATCTTTGGATTGTGGGAGGAAACCGGAGCACCTGGAGGAAACCCACACAGACACGGGGAGAACGTGCAAACTCCACACAGTCAGTCGCCTGAGGCGGGAATTGAACCCGAGTCTCTGGCGCTGTGAGGCAGCAGTGCAATATATTTTTAAGGGGCATACTTATTATGTTTTCAAGTGATCCTCATGACCCATGTGCTCCAGACATGTGAATTAACATCTCTGAATGGGTTGATAAGAAAATATCTGTAAAATTCTCAGTATCCATCTTAATGAATCTCTGAATGTCTTGCAGCATATAATGCAGTAGGATACATGTGAGTACATCCCAGTTGCTTACATTGAGCACATGTGCCCCTTATTGTAGTGTACATGTGTAGATAATGCTGTAATAAAGATTCATTACAGTCATAGAGTCACAGAGATGTACAGCATGAAAACAGACTCTTCGGTCCAACCCGTCCATGCTGACCAGATAATCCAACCCAATCTAGTCCTACCTGCCAGCACCCGGCCATATCCCTCCAAACCCTTCCTATTCATATACATATTAAAATATTTTTTAAATATTGTAATTCTATCAGCCTTCACCACTTCCTCTGGCAGGTCATTCCATACATGCACCACCCTCTGCGTGAAAAAGTTGCCCCTTAGGTCTCTTTTATATCTTTCCCCTCTCACCCTAAACCTATGCCCTCTAGTTCTGGACTCCCTCACACAAGGGAAAAGACTTTGTCTATTTACCTTATCTATGCCCCTCATGATTTTGTAAGCCTCTATAAGGTCACCCCTCAGCCTCTGACGCTCCAGGGAAAACAGCCCTAGCCTGTTCAGCCTCTCCCTATAGCTCAGATACTCCGACCCTGGCAACATTCTTGTAAATCTTTTCTGAACCCTTTCAAGTTTCACCACATCTTTCAGATAGGAAGGAGACCAGACTTGCATGCAATATTCCAACAGTGGCCTAACCAATGTCCTGTACAGCCACAACATGACCTCCCAACTCCTGTACTCAATACTCTGACCAATAAAGGAAAGCATACCAAACGCCTTCTTCACTATCCTATCTACCTGTGACTCTACTTTCAAGGAGCTATGAATCTGCACTCTAAGGGCTCTTTGTTCAGCAACACCCCCTAGGACCTTACCATTAAGTGTAAAAGTTCTGCTAAGATTTGCTTTCCCAAAATTCAGGACCTTGCATTTATCTTAATTGCATTCTTAGTATTATGCACCTCATATCTAACAAAGCTATCACAGCACCACATATCATACAACACCACATTAATGAATCATAGGAATTATTTTCAATTTATAAGTATTTAATAAAAGATAGACCAGAATACTTGCATTTACAAAGTGCATTTACAAAGTGCATACATGAAAGTCTCAGAACATGTTATAACTAATAAAACACTTTTGAAAACAGTCCCCAGTTTAACATAAGAAGAACAGCAAAGTAATGAGCGCCAAAACAGTTTAGAGCCAAAATGGCAGGGCCAAATGATCGGCGCCGGAATGGGGCTATTTGGCACCGCCCTTTTGGCGCCGATCATTTGGCCCTGCCGTTTTGGCTCTAAACTGTTTTGGCGCTCATTACTTTGGCGCTGAGCTGTTTTGGCTACATTTTGCTACATTTATCAAACACATATAGATAACCATCGTGTGAAAATATTGGTTTGTCTCTCTTGCTTAGAATGTTTTCAGCCATTTCTGGTATGGGCTGTACAAGAAAATAGAAAGAAAATTGTATTACAGCTTTCCAATGTGAAGACAGAACGGCTTAAGTATCGTCAAGGCAGTAGATGACTGTTAACAATTGTTAAATGAGAAAATGATTACAAAACGAGATTTGAATCTACAGCGGGTCATTACAGCATTGACTATCGACTCTTGCTAGTTGAGAAAATTACATTGGGTCATCAGTCATCCTCTCTTCTTTAAATGCTGAATTGGCGCCAAAACAGCTCAGCGCCAAAGTAATGAGTGCCAAAACAGTTTAGAGACAAAACGGCGGGGCCAAATGATTGACGCCAAAAGAGCGGCGCCAAATGTACCCGACCCATCAGGACATTATTGTAAGAGTCCACAAGGTAGTATGCCAGGTGCAACCACCTTCTGTTGCTTCATTAATAACCTTTCCTCCATCATCAGGTTAAAAATAGAGGCATTCATTGACTATTGGTGAAGTTTCTATTCCTTAATCTTCAGACGCAGCAAAATTTGGTTAAGATTTGGTTTGAATTGAAAAATGGGAAGTAGAATTTGCATCATAGGAGTGTCAGACAATATCAATTTCCATTGAGAGAGAATTCAACCATCTTCCCTTGATATTCAGTAGCATTACAATGATAGGTTCCCCCAATATATCTATCTGAAAAGTGGTTCACCTTCTTGGTTGGAATAATTGGAATGCACTTATGAAAGATTTCTGTTTGCCATCTTGCATCATACAAACTCTCTTGCCCTTTCTGTAAAACATAAACATTTAGGATTGTCTTCTTCTTTGGATCGCGATATTATGAGGCACAATGTTCTGCTGAACACACTTGTTTAAGAGATTCCAATGTATATCAGTTGTCCTCCTGACATACTTATTTTATGTCTCTCATTAGGAACTGTCTCAATGATGTGCGTTGTTGGAAAGGTTTGTGCCAAGCTGTTGAAGATCCCAAGACATATCTGCAGATATTCTGTGTTTTGTGGGGTAGGTATTTGTTTTTCATCTTCAATTCTACCTGGTATAGGATGGATTTCACAATCTAAAAATGCAGAGCCAAAATAATTGATTTGGTTTACATTCAGCAGACATTTATTGCTGGTGAAAATCAACCCTTCGTAGTGAACAATTGCCATCAGTGAGTGAAGATTCTAATCATGCTCTACTTTGGATTTGTCCATTACTGTAATGCTATTGGGAATGCACATATATCTAGCCACACTTTCTGTAATTCAGACCATATGTGTGAGGAGAAAGATTTAAAAGGAATCTAAGCAGTAACTTTTTCACAGAGGGTAGTGTGTGTATGGAATGAGTTGCTAGAGGAAGTGGTGGAGGCTGGGACAGTTACAACATTTAAAAGGCATCTGGAGGGTACATGGGCCAAATGGTGGCAAATGGGACTAGATTAATTTAGGACATGTGGTTGGCATGGACAAGTTGGACCGAAGGGTCTGTTTCTGTGCCGTACATCTCTATGATTCTATGACTCTATGTTGCCACAATAGATCCCCATGACCAATAAGCCAAAAGGTAATCATTGGGACGACATGGTGGATAAGTGGTTAGCACTGCTGCCTCAGTGCCAGGAACCCAGCTTCAATTCCACGCTTGCCTGACTGTGTGGAGTTTGCACATTGTATCCATGTGGTTTCCTCTGGTTTCCTTCCGCAGTCAAAAGATGAGCAGGTTAGGTGGATTGGCCATGCTAAATTGCCCACAGTGTCCAGGGGTGTGCAGATTTGGTGGATTAGCCATGGTGAATACAGGGTTATGGGGATAGGTTAGGGAGGGTAGAATGCTTTTTTCTCAACTGTGCTGAATGGTCTGTTTTCACACTGTAGGGATTGAATGACATCAAATGATGTTCTGAAGGTAATGACTTCCTGTGTATATGGATTTCAGCAAGGCATTCGATAAGATTCCCCACAGTAGGCTATTATACAAAATGCGGAGGAATGGGATTATGGGAGACATAGCAGTTTGGATCAGTAATTGGTTTGCTGAAAGAAAACAGAGGGTTGTAGTTGGTGTCCAATTACTAGCGGTGTACCGCAAGAATCGGTGTTGTGTCCACTGCTGTTCGTCATTTTTATAAATGACCTGGATGAGGGCTTAGAAGGGTGGGTTAGTAAACACTAAAGTCGGTGGAGTTGTGGATAGTGACGAAGGATGTAGTAGGTTGCAGACAGACATAGATAGGATGCAGAGCTGGGATGAGAGGTGGCAAATGGAGTTTAATATGGACAAGTGTGAGGTGATACACTTTGGACGGAGTAATCTGAATGCAAAATACTGGGCTATGGTAAGATTCTTGGGAGTGCAGATGAGCAGAGAAATCTCGGTGTCCATGTACACAGATCCCTGAAAGTTGCCACCCAGATTGACAGGATTGTTAAGTAGGCATACAGTGTTTTGGCCTTTATTATTAGAGGGATTGAGTTCTGGAACCAGGAAGTTATGCTGCAGCTGTACAAAGTTCTGGTATGGCCACACTTGGAGTATTGTGTACAGTTCTGGTCACCGCATTATAAGAAGGATGTGGAAGCTTTGGAAAGGATGCAGAGGAGATTACTAGGATGTTGCCTGGTATGGAGGGAATGTCTTATGAGGAAAGGCTGAGGGCCTTGAGGCTGTTCTCGTTAGAGAGAAGAAGGTTGAGAGGTGACTTAATGGAGACATATAAGATAATCAGAGGGTTAGATAGGGTGGACAGGGAGAGCTTTTTTCCAAGTATTGGGATGGTAAACACGAGGGGACACAACTTTAAAGTGAGGGGACATAGGTATAAGACAGATGTCAGAGGTAGTTTCTTTACTCAGAGAGTAGTAACGGTATGGAATGCTTTGCCTGCAACGGTAGTAGATTCGCCAACTTTAAGTGCATTTAAATCGTCATTGGACAAGCATATGGACGTACATGGAATAGTGTAGGTGGGATGGGCTTCAGATTAGTATGTCAGGGCGGCGCAACATCGAGGGCCGAAGGGCCTGTACTGCGCTGTAATGTTCTATGTATGTTGCCTCCCCGGTGCCAGGGTCTGGGATGTCGCAGATGAGGTTTACAGGATTCTGAAGGGGGAGGGTGAGCAGCCAGAAATCATGGTACATATTGGCACCAATGATATAGCCAGGAACGGGATTGAGGATCTGAAAAGTGACTACAGAGAGTTAGGTTGGAAGCTGAAGAGCAGGACGAGTAGAATAGTGATCTCGGGTTTGCTAGCAGTGCCACGAGACAGTGAGGTGAGGAACAGTCAGCGAGTGCAGCTTAACACGTGGCTGCGTGGTTGGTGCGGGAGGGAGGGCTTCAGATGCTTAGACCATTGGGATACCTTCTGGGGAAGGTGGGACCTGAACTGGAGGAGCACAAATGTCCTGGGTTGGAGATTTGTTTGTGTGGTTTGGGAGGGTTTAAATTAGTTTGGCAGGGGGCGGGGGGGGGGTGTGGGGGGGGGGTGTAGTGAGAACCAAAGCTACATGTCTGAGAGGGGGGCACTGACAGGATGTAGTGAATATATTGGGAAGGTTTTTCACGTGGTGAAACAAAAGGATTGGTTAAAATGTGTCTGCTTTAACACAAGGAGTGTCAGAAATAGGAGTGATGAACTTAGAGCATGGATCAGTACTTGGGGCTATGATGTTGTTACCATAATGGAGATGTGGGTTTCACAGGAGCAGGAATGGTTACTAGATGTTCCGGGTTTAGAATAAGGAGGGTGGAAAAAGAGAAGGGAGTGTAGCATTGCTAATCAGAGAGTGCATCACAGCTACAGAAACAAAGGTTGTTGGGGAAGGTTTGTCTACTGAGTCAGTATGGGTGGAAGTTAGGAACAGCAAAGGAGCAGCCACCTCATTGAGGGTTTTCTAAAGACTCCCTAATAGCAGTAGGGAGATTGAAGAACTCATAGGCTGGCAGAGTTTGGAAAAATGCAGATGCAGCAAGGTTGTTGTTATGGGCGACTTTAACTTCCCCAATATTGACTGGAACCTTCTTAATGCAGATGGTTTAGATGAAGGCAGTTTTGTCAGGTGTGTTCAGGAGAGTTTCCTTATTCAGTATGTGGACAGGCCAACAAGGGGAGAGGCCATTTTGGATTTGGTGCTCGGCAATGAGCCTGGACAGGTGTCAGATCTCACGGTGGGAGAACACTTTGGTGACAGTAGCCACAACTGCCTCACATTTACCATAGCCATGGAAAGGGAGAGGAGCAGTTACCAAGGGAAGATATTTAGTTGGGGAAAAGGAAATTATGACACTATCAGGCAGGAGTTGGGAAGTACAGATTGGGAGCAATTATACCACAGAAATGGCACACCAGACATGTGGAGACTGTTTAAGGAACAATTGTTGGAAGTATTGCATAAATTCGTTCCACTGAGACAGGCAAAAAGCGGTAAGATTAAGGAGCCTTGGAAGACAAGAACAGAGGAGCTTCTCATCAAAAGGAAGAAGGCAGCTTACATAAGGTGGAGAAAGGAAGGATCTAGTACAGCTTTAGACAGGCTTACTAGACAGTACAGGCTTACTAGAAAGGACCTCAGAAATGGACTGAGTACAGCCAGGAGGAGGCATGAAAAAGGCTTGGCAGGAAGGATTAGGGAGAACCCAAAGGCATTTTACTCATATGTGAGGAATAAGACAATGATCAGGGAGATGATAGGGCTGGTCAGGGATAGTGTAGGGAACTTGTGCATGGAGTCTGAGCAGATAGGGGAAGCCCTAAATGTGTTTTTTACTTCAGTTTTCACTAAGGAAAGGGACCTTGTTGTGAATGAGAACTTCGAGGAGCTGGGAAACAGGCTTGAACAGATCAAGATTGATGAAGTTGATGTGCTGGAAATTTTGGCAAACATTAAGATTGATAAGTCCCCGGGGCCAGACTAACTTTATCCTAGGTTTCTTTGGGAAGCGAGAAAGGAGGATGCTAAGCCACTGGCGAAGATCTTTACTTCCTCACTCTCCACAGGAGTCGATTGGAGGGAGGCAAATGTTGTTCCTCTTTTCAAGAAGGGGAATAGGGAAATCCTTGGCAATTATAGATCAGTCAATCTTACGTCTGTGGTCAGCAAGGTTATGGAAAGAATTCTGAGGGATAGGATTTATGACTATTTGGAAAAGCATAGGGTGATTAAAGGCAGTCAGCCTGACTTTGTGAGGGGCAGGTCGTGCCGCACAAATCTTATTGAGTTCTTTGAGGAGGTGACGAGACAGGTCGATGAAGGTCGAGCAGTGGGTGTGGAGTATATGGACTTCAGCAAAATATATGATAAGGTTCCCCATGGTAGGCTCATTCATAAAGTCAGGAAGTATGGGATACAGGGAGATGTGGCTATCTGGATTCAGAATTGGTTGGCTGACAGAAGGCAGAGAGTGGTTGTAGATGAAAAGTATTCTGCCTGGAGGTTAGTGGTGAGTGGTGTCCCACAGGGCTCTGTTCTTGGGCCTATGCTCTTTGTAGTTTTTATAAATGACTTGGATAAGGAGGTTGATGGGTGGGTTAATAAATGTGCCAATCACACAAGGGTTGGAGGTGCTGTTGATAGTATTGAGGGCTATTGCAGGCTGCAGCACAACATAGACAGGATACAGAGCTGGGCTGAGAAATGGCAAATGGAGTTCAACCTGGATAAATGCAAAGTGATGCATTTTGGAAGTACGAACTAGAATGCTGAATATAAGATTAAAGACAGGAGTCTTGGCGATGTGGAGAAACAAAGGGATCTTGGTGTTCAAGTGCATAGATCCCTCAAAGTTGCTATCCAAGGGGATATTGTTGTTAAGAAAGCATATGGTGTTTTGGCTTTCATTACCAGGAGGATCGAGTTTAAGAGCTGTGAGGTTTTGCTGCAGCTCTCCAGGACTCTGGTGAGACCACACTTGGAATATTGTGTCCAGTTCTGGTCGCCCTATTATAGGAAAGATACGGTAGCTTTGGAGAGGGTGCAAAGAAGGTTTACCAGGATGCTGCCTGGACTGGAGACCTTGTCTTATGAAGAAAGGTTGACTAAGCTTGGACTTTCCTCTCTGGAGAGAAGGAGGAACAGAGGTGACCTGATTGAGGTGTACAAGGTAATGAGAGGCTTAGGTAGAGTCAATAGCCAGAGACGTTTCCCTAGGGCAGGATTGACAGGCACGAGGGGTCATTGGTTTGAGATATTGGGAGGAAGATATAGAGGAGAGCTCAGAGGAATGTTCTTTATGCAGAGAGTTGTGAATGAATGGAATGCATTGCCAGTGGTGGTGATGGAAGCAGAGCCATTAGGGACATTTAAGCGACTGCTGGACATGCACACGGACACCAGTGAATTGAGGGGTGTGTAAGTTAGATTATTTTGTTTTAGATTAGGAATACTCTTCGGCACAGCATTGTGGGCCGAAGGGCCTGTTCTATGATGTACTTTTCTATGTTCTATGTTCTATGAATGTGGAGTCCCGATGGCTGGATAGTAAGGCCAAAGGGGAATCCAATTGTTTTTCTGGGAGTAAGGGGAAGGGCTGAGGGCAGAAGTGCAGCAAATGGGTCAGACACATTTGAAGGCCCTACCAATCACAGTGAGAGAGATTCCTCAGGTGAGGAATAAAGAAGAAATGCTGGAAGCAGCCATGTGGAAGGTAGCATCATCATAAGAGATATGACTGAGACTGGAGGAGTGGAATGGAGTCCTTGCAGGAAGAAGCATGTGAGAAGCAATGGACCAGGTGAAGGTGAGAGATATTGGAAATTGGAATGAAAATAATGAATTTGATTTCAGAATACAGTCAGTTATGAAGAAGAGTCTAATTGGACTTGAAGCATTGACTCTGTTTCTTTTCTTACTGATGTTACCAAACCTATTACATCTCAACGTCACTTCCAGTTTTTATTTCTGATCTCGAACATCCACAGCAATTGGCTTGTATTCTTCAGGCAAATGATGTTGATTTTGGCAAATGCTTTGAATAGATTGACTTCATCCATGTGTTACATTTACAATTGTGTTACATTTACAATTTGGGAAGCTGTACATCTTGTGATTGGAAGGTGATCACTCTGAAATTTGATTCGGGTCTGTCATGCTGGAATTTGTATATCAGCTCGCATATAGTGAAGACTCTGGAATATTTATTGCTGATGTTTCTTCACTGCTATGCCTGTCTTCTGAATGGTTATGCCTATTATGGTGTCTGGCTGCACCTCGGGATCAAATGTTTTGCATAATTGAGCCCATTAAGTATCCTTTTGTACTGCATGCCTTACACGGAGCTTGGAATGCAGAATAACTTCACGGTGGGTGCAATGGACCACTTTTGATACATAACTTGGTTCCTTTTTGTAAACTAACTACAATGTTAATATTGTTAGCTGACCTAATGCTTGCGGACATCATTGTCTGGCTAGAATAATATTGTGTCATCTTCTGGTGGTGAATCAACCTGCCAATTTTTTTTTCCCTAAGCCATCTTTTTGCAATGCTTTCTTAGGTACTAAGGCAATCTCCAATCTATTATCCGCAGTTCAGCCTCTGAAAAAAATCATATCTGCTGTCCTTGTTATGGCATCTACTGACAAATCCATCTATTGATTCCTGATGCTTATGCATGTAGAGCATCAAATTTAATAATAGTCATTCTAAAGTTGACTTTAAGGTTAAGTTCTAAAGTTGCAGATAATGAGCATTTTATATGTATTTCTGGGATTTTTCTGGATCTTTCAGGTAGACTCAGGTCTTGACTCTATATAAACCCTTGTTAGCAACTGCTATGAGCATTTTCACAGCTTGCTTAATCTGCAAATTCTTGGTCTATGAAGGATAGCTGTATCTTTTTGATTAAAAAGTTTGAACTCAGATAGTAGATAAATAGCTTTCCAGTTCAAGCTGCAGTACTTGGTACCCACCATTGTGTGCTTTCAGCTTTGTAGCAAAGTTTCCTTTTTTATTTTGGGCTTGAAACCTAGACTTGCTTTGTTAGCTTGATACTGTTCCTGATTACAACCCATTGTTCCTTCTCATTATTTGAATTTAAGCCCACATTTTCTCTTCGTTCACCTCATGCTGACTCCCGAAAGTCATTCAATAGAAATAGCCTTTCAATAGCCCATGTTTGATTCAACTGACTGCTTGCACAAACTTGGCCAACTCAGAGTTGCAAATAGATCTAATATTCTACTGTTTTATCTTCTGTGGGATCTCCTGGATTGTAATATTTATTTTGTTTGCTGCTACATTAAAAGCTAGTTTCTTCTTTGTTCCACTACTTAAAGAAGAAATAATCCAACCATGCATCATTAAATATTATTTTTGTACTATCTGAAATGTAGCATAATGGAGGCACAAGAATTCTTGTTACTTGAAGGTCTCTAGTGGACGAGTTCACAGCTTAATTAATCTACCCAGTTCAAATTAATTTCCTATGCTTTGAGTGCTGCAATGCAGAGTTTGTGACAATATCTTGGTCTATCAGTCATTTGCATGTTGACCTTCATAAAGGAACATCTCTCCAAAGATGATATACAACACTGACAGTCACCATTGACTAGCAACTTAACTGGATCAGCCACAAAATACAATGCTACAAAAGTCAGTCAGTCAATGTCTTGGAATACTTTGGTAAGGAGTTCACCTCCCTCTAAAGCCTTTCTACAACCTGCAAGGTACAAATCAGGAGTGCAATGGAATATTCTCTACATGTCTGGATGTTTGGAACTCCAAAACACTCAAGGAGCTTGAAATCAACTAAAACAAAGCACCCTGTCCACACCTTAATCATTCACTTCCTTGATGCCCTGCATAGTGGCTGCAGAGTACATTATCTACAAGATCCACTGCAACAATTTACCATGCCTTCTTTTGACAACACTTTCCAAGCCTGCAAATTATACCACCTATAAGGGCAAAAGCAGTAGTCATGGAAACACTATCAGGTACAAGTTCTCCTCAGTCAAACATAATTCTGACTTGTAAATGTGTGACATTTCTTCATTGTCACTGTGTCAAAATCCTGGGACTCCCTACATAACAACATTCTTACTTACAGGATATGATGGCAGCACTTGAAGAAGGCAGCTCACCACCACCTACTCAAGAGTATTTATAGACGGACAACAAATCCTGCCAGTAAGGCCATACCCTAACACTCCATCGTCGTTATCACACATGAAAGTATATTCATTGCTATTTCTTTTATTAATGTGGATATTTAATCAATTGTTCTTAACCTCATGAACAGGCCCACTGATTAATTGCAATTGGGAATTGACTATGGGAGAAGATATAGACATAAATCTGAATTAAAAATCCTGGTAGTCCTTATTTTTGATATTACAAACAATATCATTTGAACCATGCTTGAGTTTGAACAACTGCTAAAGAATTTGTGTTGAAAATAATTGTCTTACATTTTTACACTTGTGTCTTTATTAACATAGCCTAATGTGCATTCCTCGTGTAAATTATTCTGAGCAGGTTACTGGAAGATAGACGTTTTTTTTGTGTGTTGATTACAGCACATACCTACAAAGAAATTGGCCTACTTTTCTGAATAGGAATATATGAACAAAGATGAGTTTGTTACTTCTCTCCTGATCAAGCAGTGGGCACTTTGTTTCCTTAGACTTCACACATGTATTGTAGCTTTGCCAGTGACAAAAGCCTCCCCAAGAGAAAAGAATAGTAAGCGGAAATCCAGCTACAAATAAAAGTACTGAGACAGCTGGCTGATAGCTGCGTCTGGAGCTAGCTGAAGCGTTTTTGTAAACTCTGGTCACATTTCACAGATTAAATCAAAATGGAAGAAAAGGGCTTTAATTAATGAGCTGCCTTCTGATTTGTGGAGCAAAACTGCCAAAGCAGATGCACCAGCAAAGAGGATTAGATTGTCCCTGCCAAGGTTCGCTAAAACTGCCCCTTTCCCAACTCCCCCCACCCCATTACACCCCCCTCCATCTCCATCCTTAGTAACCTCTATTGAAATTAGGCTGCCTTTAGTTTTGAAATATTTCATTACGAAAGGAACTGTTGTGTAAGGATACAAAGGATTGCTCTCACCCGGCCAGACAGAATATGTGAGAAGGAAGCTAATACTTCACAAAGCCTCTGATTTCCTGGCTTTTAGTATTCAACGGTTGTTGTGCAATGCTGCTTCTCATTCAATTCAAACACTGGGGGAATCTGCAATCTTCTGCACATTTAAATATAGTAATTTTTGGGGGGAAATTAGATATTTGACGTGCTTCACAGCTGTTCACTTTAAACCACATTGTTGACCCTTTGAAAGAAGTTCTATTTTACATGACTTGGCAGATAATAGCAAGTGTTGGTTAACAGGGTAAGGTTTAGAACTTTTGTTAATGCTGAAATTGAACTGATGGCAAAATCAATGAAATATAATCCAACACAATACAGATAAAATACAAACTTGGTTTAAAGTAGCATTCATAAAGCAGCTGCCCAGCCTCCCTGTTTCATCCACAGAGTGGTGGATGTGTAAAGCACATCGACAAACAGACAAGTTAACACTGTGGCAATTAGCGACACTTTAGAAATACATTGAAAATCGGATTAAGAAGAGGTTTATGTACATTAGCACAGAATGGTGAATATTCAAATTGTGCTCGGAATAAGATAGAAACCTGATGTTATGGGTGGTATATGGAGAATGACATTTAGAGACTTCACTTGATTTATCTTTGTTAGACAAGGATATGCTTAGGAATCCAGAGAATCAGGAAAGTGTAACAGTGTCCATGTAATCTTATTTTTCTTCTTCACACTATTGTGCAGAGTTACAATGATCCTCCACGAGGACTAGATAGAACAGGCTCAACAATGGAGGAAACAGGCTTATTGGCTATTTTTCATTCCCTGCAACTTAGATTTTTATATGATGTTTCAAACAGTTGCTTCACATATCACTTAACCCTTTGCTTATCTGGCCCAAACGCAAGCCCAAAGACTTGACACATTGCAACTTCCCGCATGTTGTACAAAAACAATTGTATAGTTAAATGAATAATCAAGCTTGCAGCTTGCTATTTCCTTTGGATCTTCGAACACAAAGGTTTTGTTGCTCCATGTATGGAGTGTGGTGGAAGGCACTGCTGTAATTCAAAGCAGCAATTTGACACTATGTCAGGAAACTAGCACCAAACTTCATTTGACTCCAGTAATGAGCAGAATTCATGGACAGGCATTTAATGTACTCTCATCACAATTGTGGAGAGACTTACTTCTCACATTTTTGAGTGGCCAGTCTCAGGAGCAATCATATTCTGTTCAAGTATCCCATAGACCATTTGTAGCAGTGATATACAGCTGGGGTGTGGCAACAACAAAGAAAAGAGGGGACAGAGATATGGGTCTCCAATCAGAATGCTTCCTGTTCTCATTGACAGCCAATCTTTCAAATAATGTTCCATATGCTGCCTGGTGTTTAATGGTCAAGTCTAACCCTGGACAGATGCAGGTGGAGCAGTCAATGGGAGGGTGCCAGTAGGATCTAGTATATAAGGGCAATGCTTAAAGTGTATCTCTGTAGTCAGAGATGGCCTCCACATCTTCTGAAAGCATCCAGGCTGGAGCAGTATGTCAATAGTCCGACAAGGGAAGGGGCCATACTGGACCTGGTACTGGGGAATGAGCCAGGACAGGTGGTAGAAGTTGCGGTGGGGGATTTCTTTGGGAACAGTGACCACAATTCTGTAAGTTTTAGAATACTCATAGATAAAGAAGAGACTGGTCCTAAGGGAAGAGTACTAAACTGGGCCAAGGCCAATTATATCAAAATTAGGCAGGAGCTGGGAAATGTGGATTGGACACAGCTATTTAAGGGGAAGTCCACATTTGAGATGTGGGAGGCTTTCAAAGATAGGTTAACGGTAGTGCAGGATAGGCATGTCCTGTTGAAGGCAAAAGATAGGAAGGGCAAGATTCTTGATGACAGGAGAAATTGCACGACTAGTCAAGAGGAAAAGGGAAGTGAACATAAGGTCTAGGCAGCTGAGAACAAAACGGGCCCTGCAGGAATATCGGAAGAGTAGGTCAAGTCTTAAACAAGGAATCAAGCGGGCTAAAAGGGGTCATGAAATAGCTTTAGCAAGCAGAATTAAGGAAAATCCCAAAGCATTTTATTCTTATGTAAGAAACAAGCGGGTAACTAGAGAAAGGATTGGTCCACTAAAAGATAATGAAGGAAGGCTGTGTGCCGAATCTGAGAGAATGGGTGAGATTCTGAATGATTACTTTGCATTAGTGTTCACTGAGGAGAGGAACATGATGAATCTTGAGATTAGAGATAGAAGTTTGATTAGTTGGATCACATTGGCATAAGTAGGGAAGATGTGTTGGGTATGCTAGAGGCTATTAAGGTGGACAAATCCCCAGGACTGGATGGGATCTATCCCAGGTTGCTGAGGGAGGTGAGAGAGGAAATAGCTGGGGCCCTGACAGATATCTTTGTGGCATCCTTAAATACAGGTGAGGTGCCCGACGACTGGAAGGTTGCTCATGTTGTCCCCCTGTACGAGAAGGGTAGTAGGGATATTCCGGGTAACTTCAGACCAGTGAGCCTGACATCGGTGGTGGGGAAGTTGCTGGAGAAGGTACTGAGGGATAGGATCTATTTATATTTAGAAAGAAATGAGCTTATCAGTGATAGGCAACATGGTTTTGTGCAGGGGAGATCATGCCTTACCAACTTAATAGAGTTCTTCGAGGAAGTGACCAAGTTATTAGATGAAGGAAAGGCTGTTGATGTCATATACATGGGTTCCCCATTGTAGACTAATGGAGAAAATGAAGTCACATGGTGTGCCGGGTGTTCTAGCTCGGTGGATAAAGAATTGGTTGAGCAACAGGAGACAGAGAGTAGTAGTTGAAGGGAGTTTCTCGAAATGGAGAAAGGTGACCAGTGGTGTTCTACAGGGGTCAGTATTGGGGCCACTATTGTTATGATCAGCAAGTTTGCAGATGACCCGAAGATTGGTGAGTGGCAGAAAGCATAAGGGACTGTCAGAGAATACAGGAGGATATACATAGACCGGAGAGTTGGACGTAAAAGTAGCAGATGGCTTTCAATTCAGACAAATGTGAGGTTATGCATTTAGGTAAGTCTAATTCTAGAGCGAATTATACAATGAATGGAAAAGCCTTGGGAAAAGTTGATGGGCAGAGAGATCTGGGAGTGCAGGTCCATTGTACCCTGAAGGTTGCTGCATAGGTCGATAGAGTGATCAAGAAGGCATATAGTATGCTTGCCTTCATTGGATGGGATATTGAGTATAAGAACTGCCAAGTCATGTTAAAATTGTACAAGATATTAGTTCGGCCGCATTTAGAATACTGTGTACAGTTCTGGTTGCCACATTACCAAAAGGATGTGGATGCTTTGAAAAGGTGCAGAGAAGGTTTACGAGGATGTTGCCTGGTATGGAAGGTGCTAGCTATGAAGACAGATTGAGTAGGTTAGGTTTATTTTCACTACGATAAAGGAGATTGAGGGGGGACCTGATTGAGGTTTACAAAATCATGAAGAGTATAGACAGGGTGGATAGAGACAAGCTTTTTCCCAGGGTGAAGGATTCAATAATGAGAGGTCATGCTTTCAAGGTGAGAGGTGAAAAGTTTAAGGGGGATACATGTGGCAAGTACTTCACATAGAGTGTGGTGGGCATTTGGATCACGTTGCCAGCAGAGGTGGTAGAGGCAGGCACGGTAGATTCATTTAAGATGCATCTGGACAGATGCATGAGTAGGTGAGGAGCAGAAGGATACAAATGTTTAGGAATTGACCGACAGGTTGAGACAGTACATTTAGATCAGCTCAGGCTTGGAGGGCTGAAAGGCCTGTTCCTGGCCTGTAAATTTTCTTTGTTCTTTAACATTGAAGTTGTAGGAAAAGGAAAAATTCACTTCTGTGGTTGTGCAAGGGTGTGGGCACCTGATAAACTGTGGTGTCAATAGACTCTTTCTATTTATCCAGATCTCATAAATCTTTGGGTTTTATTTTAACAACTTTTTCTTCTTGCCCATTCTTAGATAGTAACCAGCTTTCTAACTTGCTAGGGAGTGAAATTGAAGACACAAATTCATGGTTGCTTTCAGGATTCATTTGTGTCCATTGGATTAGAAGGAACAAGAGTCTAGGAAAGAGTGGCCAATGCACTTTCTAGTGACATGGATCCATTGCTGTGAATTAAGTAAAGTGTGCATTAATAAAGGCAGATGAGCATCCTGGGCAATAGTGTGGGTAGCTGAGATTGCATAGGCCTCATTACTCAATCCCTCTTCTTGTCCAACTCATGTGAACCCCTCACGTTATTATTGAGAGCCCTGAGATATAATATCTATATCCAGCTGAGCAGACTTTGAAGATGACTTTGTGCTTGAACAGACCATCTGACTGTAGACACTGTCTCCACCATCTGCCCTCAGTCACTGGCAAAGTGAAAGGTAGCTGGTGTAAAATTGCCTTCCTGGTCTGATACTGAGTGTAAGTATCTGAGCTGGTGCATGAGTCCTATGACTGTACATTCTCAGAATGTCTCAGTTCCTCTGAGGAATCTGCATTAGTAACCTTTGCTGACTGCACACAGAACCTTTAATGAATTTTATATCTCAATCGGTCCTAACAAGTAAAAGATATGATGCAAGTTATGATTAAGTTCCCTACAGTATGGAAGCAGACCCTTCAGCTCAACAAGTCCACACTGACCCTCCGAAGAGTAACCCAACCCCCATATTTACCTCGGATTAACATACTTAACACTATGGACAATTTAGTGTGGCCAATTCATCTAAACTGCACATCTTCGGATTGTAGCAGGAAACCAGAGCACCCGGAGGAAACCGACGCAGACACAGGGAGAATGTGCAAACTCCACACAGACAATCCCTGAGGTGGGTCTCAAACCCAGGCCCCTGGCACTGTGAGGCAGCAGTGCTGACCACTGAGCCACTGTGCAATGAAATTCAAAGTAAATTTCTCTCACTGTTGATATCAAGTCAAATGACATGCGAATAACTTTTATTTAATTATGATTCCATGTTGCATACAGCTTTTCATTATCCAATTTGCAAAGGCCAAGTTTCACAACAACTCCACTGGTCTCCTGAACCTTCTCCTGTGTGTTTGCCGTTTCCAATTCTATATCTTTCCTGATGATCTATGCTCCCTTCTTCTATGGCAAGGGTAAGAATAGATAAAAGAGTAAGTGTACAGATATGTGCTCCTATGACGGTGGAGCACATTTGGTGATGGTAACTCTAAGGGAAAAGCGAAAATCTTCCTTAAGGATAAGGGTGGATGGAGTGATGGCAGGAAATAAGGGGACGTGAGGAAGTTCATACTAAGAGAAAGGTGGGATGGGGGAAGCTGCAAGGTAAAGGGATATGAGGAGCCTTGTGATCATACAAGTTTGAGAAGGCACTGTGATGGGGGGGGGAATTGAATATGCAGGAGAACATCAATGAATGACACAATACTCGATTTTCCTGCCCTGTTGAAGAAATAAAAGCAATTTCTGAACTGAATCCAGGAGGTTGGCACCACACTCCTGCCACTGTCCTCCTTTGCTTCCTCTAACCATGTCTTCTTTCATTACGCTGCAAATGTTTTTTTCCCATTGCTGAGAAGGAAATTGCAGTCCTATTACTCATAATCCTGAGAAATATATGTAGAAAGTGTCACTGAGAAAAGGAACAGCCTTTATTTGTTTGATCTATTTCTGGTACTCCCCTTTTTTGGTTCCCAACTCCAAATTCCCTTAAATTGTATGCTTATGTTTTCCTTTAAATCCTGCCATTGAGATTGTGGTATGTCCTTTGCACCTTGGATTTGATGGGATTCTTTGAAGTAAAAGTAATAGTGAGTGGTTGAATTAAAAGGTGCCTTAAGTGACAAGTTAACTTGCTTCTGGGTTTCCTTCCCCCACTCCCAACTATCATGGAATTAAAAGTGGGACCAATTTCAAGACAATAAGTGACTGTATTGCGACTGTTTTTTAAAAAAATGCAATATATTTTGTAACAGCAGCCGATTTCACATCAAAATGATTTCTATCACTTTGAATTGCGGACACCCAACCTGCAGATGAACCCTCACAGTCACTCTATAAAGCTGACTGTCAAGGACATTGTCTGCCTCTACTCAAAGTAATTGAGATTTCTGTTCCAGAACTACACTTTGTCCCAGGGCAATACAATCAGCCAGACTTCAGATTTGTTCAGGGTCATGTCACCATCCCAATGCTGTTTTACAGACAATGGTTTATTAAGAAAAACAAGTATCATGTTTCTGATAAGAAAGTATTTGCAAGACCCAGACACTTGAGCTGTAATTTTTCCATAGGAATAGTACTGAATAAGGAAAGTGATCTGAATTCTTTGAGATTCAGAATAGATTTGTTTTTAAGTCTGTGGACAACTGATGGTTTCGTAAAAGGAACAGCAAAATTACTTTAATCTGAAAAGGCACAGCTTAATAATTCTGACAAATTTATGTCTTTGATGTTTAAGTCAGCTGGCAGTTACTAAGCAACACGATGTTACATTATTTTATGGCTTTGAGGATGCTTGGTTTTCATGGAAATCTTTGACACAATATCATTTCACAAAGATCAGCTAATAATTGATCCAACATAAATGAATGAATCAAAAGAATAGTGACCCCAAGTGCAATTTAACAAGGTGTAAGCATTCTCTGTGGATTTTATCTGGACTCTTGTGTTTACTGCAGGCGAGCTTTTCAAAGAGGCAAGCATTTTCTAATAAGTTAATAATTGACACTATAAGTTCTTTTGGGATGTTTGGTGTTTGTAACAAGATTTATGCAACTATTTCAGATTGCTAATGAAGCAATCTATTGATTTTTTTTCTGCAGGGGTGCATCATTTGTTGCTTCATCTATTTTTAATTCTGAGAGCCATAAAGTTAAGTGTCAGAGTTAAAAGGCTTCTCTTTCAAAAGTTCTACTTATACTTTAATCTTCCTTCCAGAATGAATACATTGAATTCTCTCATTATAGTCATCTGCATGCATAAAACAATCTTCCCTGGGTGTGGCTTTCCAAGCATTTGACATCAGGCGATAAATGAAAATTAAATCTCCCAATGTCGACTTGCCCATGCAATGCTTAATCAAAGGCAAAAGGGGAAAGGTCAAGATACCACTACATTCCCTGCCATAATGGGAATTCTGTGATCCACAATATGTGCTTGAAGTTGACTCACAATCTTGAATCTCAAGAAGTGGATTAAGAATAAACTCAGAAAATAATGCCAAGGACTGCGAGTGAACAGCATTTTGGTTGGGAGAATTTTAATCTGGATTTTGGATTCACACTGAAAAGTAGACTTTTCACATTAATGCAACATAATTTTTACAAATATAAAAAAATTATTTATTTTTTTTCACCACATGAAGTCTTTAAAATTGTTATTCCATTAAGACTTCTAACTGGCAACTTCCATCCCTTGTTCATTTGGTAGGATGACTGGAGGGAAAGCCTTTTCATTGTGGAGAAAAGATACTCATAAACCATTGTCTGCATTTATAAAGGAGTTAAGAATCCTTGCTCTTTGAGTTCATGCCAGACAAATTACGTTGAAGACTAACTCTAATATGAAATACTTTATATCAAAGAAAGCTGAGATTTAGCTCATTCAAGTTGTAATTACCGTCCTTCAACTAAGCTTGAATAATAATCAATGGTATTGATTCAACAAGTGAATTTAGATGAAAAAATTAAATTGCTAAATGCACCAGAAACTGCTAAGTGTCAATTTTGATGAGTTTTATAGAAGGTTATCTCCATGAGATCCAGCAGGATTTCTCTCACAATTCTTTGAAAATCACCTCTTTGTTAATGCATGTCAGCTGTTGGGCAGCCTTCACTCTGCTTGTCATACCTTCCCTCTTGCCTCAGGTGGAAGTCAATGCTGGGACCTCGCAGGAAGCTAGGCATCAATGCTATATTCTGAGATAGACCCTGGTCCAACCCATGAACCAGTGCCTGTCACTGTGTGCAAAGTGTACTGCCACCAACATTCCAATGAAAAATGCTGCTGTGCTCCAAAGTGCCACATTGAAATGCCAAACTATATATGTGGATCAGTGATATGCCATGAGGCTCGCATCCATGGACAGGGGTGTGTGGGTAGTTGCTGCCCACGGAGCGTGCCCTGAAATTTTACTGGTTGCTGTCAAAAGCAGAGGGCTGGATGAGCAAGTGTTGAGCTGCAGTCAGCAGGTAACTGCTCTGAGTTTTCACATCAGGAATTGTTATGATTGAATTGTGGAAGATTGCAAAACTGTAAATAAATGAGGTGAGATTAGGAATAATGAAATGCTGATGCATGCTAATAGATCCAAGTCGATCTCTTGCTACTCACTACAGGAGATTCTCATCCCACCATTCAATACTTGGTTAGAGAATGGAATGTTTCATTCTCGGCAGTTAGAATTTCATTAGTGCTGATCTCACCTTATTTTCCCAAGTTTCTTACCAGTGCACATCTCATTTTGAGATTCTGAGTAAAGATCCAGTGAAATCTCATTAATGCTATTGAAAAGTGAAGGATTTAAAAGATGAATGTTTTGAGAATAAAAAAAAGAGAATAAAATTCA
Source organism: Chiloscyllium punctatum (assembly GCF_047496795.1). Classification (NCBI taxonomy): domain Eukaryota; kingdom Metazoa; phylum Chordata; class Chondrichthyes; order Orectolobiformes; family Hemiscylliidae; genus Chiloscyllium; species Chiloscyllium punctatum. The sequence continues at coordinate 53,312,914 of NC_092770.1, forward strand.
TTAGGAACTAGCAAATTTTAGACAAATATTAAATTGTGTGCCAGGTTCATGAGACTTCAATGCTTCCAGAATTCACGTAGTCCCAGCAAAGTACACTATACCAGAGAAATTTTGATACGAGTTTGACATTGGACTGTTCGTAAAAGCTGTCTTTTAAATTTCTAATAAAATGTGGCAATGTCTTACTGTTGACTAGTTTTAAGGTAGGTCTCTAACTCTTCCTTCCTTTTGAAGAATATAAAAAAGGCAGGCAGCATCCTTTCTGGTACCTAGATTCTGGATTAGTGGTGCTGGAAGAGCACAGCAGTTCAGGCAGCATCCAAGGAGCAGCGAAATCGACGTTTCGGGCAAAAGCACTTCATCCTTCAGGTACCTACCCCATTCCCTTATCTCCCCTCACTTCCCTCTTCAAATTCTCAGCTCTGTCAATTATTTCCAAACACAAGAAAAATTCCATTAAATATTTCATGCACCTTGAGCCTGTGATTTATAGCTGTGAACTAAGCAATAAGCCTGGAAAATGTCTGTACTACATATTGTTCCCATTTTAGATTGATGATGTGGGACAGGATTGATTCGATCCCATGATCTTTGCATAAAATATGAATACTGCATGTACAAATAAAACCTTCAATAAGTTCTTTTTTATCAGAAGTTAATGGTACAGAATTTATTTTGGTTGGCTAAGTTCATATTGTCAGCTTTCAGTAATTATTATGTTTGGTTTGTTGTATATCTGGGGATGCTGAAGCGTCTACACCACCATCATTCTGACTTCTGCATCTACATTTCATGGGGTCAAGCTGAACCAGGCATCTAATCTAGGTTAACACAAGTGAGAATATTGTGTTTTTCTGTGATAAAATATTCATAAGGCATAAAAGAACCATGACATTATTGGAAGAGGAATGTAGCAGTTCCACTGGAGTCCTAGCCATAACTGACCCGGCTGCTCTCACTAATCCGCTGTCTCTCAAGGCCTTGCTATTAATTAATTGATTTAGTGTTGCCACATGTACTGAAATAAAGTGAAAAGTGTGGTTTTTGTGTTATACATGCAGGTCATATGGCACAAAGTGCATCAGGGTAGCAGGGTAGAATGCAGAATATAGTGTTACAGACTCACGGAGGTGCAGAGAGAGTGAGAGTGAGAGAGAGAGATCAATGGCATTGTTGGAGAGAGGATATGGTGGCATTGTTGCTGGAATGGTAACCTAGAAACCCAGGTAATGTTTGGGGATCCTGAATTGAATCCACGAGGTGTTGAAATTAGAATTGAGAAAAACCCAGAACCAAATGTTTAATGATGATCATGAAAACATTGCCATTAAAACACGTGTGATTTACTCATGACCTTTAGGAAGATAAACTGCCATCCTTATCTGGTCTGGTCTACACGTGACTCCAGTCCCATAGCAATGTGGCTGACATGGAACTGCCCTCTGAAGTAGCCAAGCGGTAATAGCTCAGCTCTATCTAACTACTAAAATGTTTCCACAAAAGAAATGAAACACGATAGACCAATTGGCAACAACCTAAACAAAGGAACCTAGTGTCCTTGTCAATAAGTGACTGAAGGTTTACATACAGTTGTACCAACTATCAGTGAGCCTAATCAATGTGGCCTTTATTGCAAGAGGATTTACATGTAAGAATGGTGAAGAGTCACTTCAATTGTATAAGAGTTTGATTAGACTGCATCCAGAGTATGATGGGTAGTACAAGTTTGATGTACTATCTCTTTATCTGAGGAAAGATATCATTACCATTGAGGAAGTGCAACAGAGGTTCAAACTTGTTCCTGGGACCATCCAATGAAGAGAGATTGAACAACCGGGGCAGTATTCCATGGAGTATTGAAGAATGAGAGTTGATCTCATAAAATTACAGAATACTTTAAGAGTTGGACGGGTCGATGTTGATAAGCTGTCTACCTTGGCTGGGAAGTCTAGTGTCAGGGGTATAAGAAGATGCCATTTAGGACTGAGCTGAGGAGAGGTGATTATACTCAGAAAATAGTGAATCTTTTGAATACTCTAATGCATAGAGCTGCAGAAGCTCAGTCTTTGAGTCTATTTAAAATGGTAATTGCTAAGTTTTAAATTATCAATGGCATAACGTGTTGTGGGGAGAGTGTGGGTAAGAGGAACGGAAGTGTTTGGTCAGCCATGATTATATTGAATAGGAGCGCAGGCTCGATGAGGGCTGAATAGCTTACTTCTGGTTCAATATTCTGAAAACTCTGCACTGGTTGGTCATTTATTGAGTATGAAGGAGGATGAATGTGCTTTGTGGAGGTAAGTCATCTCAGCTCGAGAACTTCTGTCGGAGCTCCTCAGGGTAGTGTCCCAGGCTCAACCATTCTCAATTTCTTCATCAATGACCTTCTCTCCATGATAAAGTCAGAAGTGGGGGATGTTCACTGACAATTGCACAATGTTCAGCACCATTCATAACTCCGCAGATACTGAAGCAGTACATGCTCAAGTGCAACAAGATCTGGACAATATTCAGGTTTGAGCTGACAAGTGGGAAATTTAATTCACATTACACAAGTCCCAGGCATTGACCAAATTAAACAAGAGATTCTGACCATTGCCTCTTGATATCCAATAGCATTGCCATTGCTGAATCTGGCACTATTAACAACTTGACTAGAATTGCCATTGTCCAGAAACAGAACTGGACTAGCCATATAAATATTGTGGCTACATGCAGCGGTCAGAGGCTAGGAATCCTGCAGTGCATAACTTATCTCCTGACTCCTCAAAGCCTGTCAACAATCTACAAGACACAAGTCAGGAGTGTGATGGAATACTCTCTACTTGCCTGAGTGAGTACAACTCCAATAACACACAAGAAATTTGATGCCATCCAGGACAAAGTAGCTCCATTGATAGGCATCACATCTTCAAACACTCACTGCCTGCAACTCACACACAGTATCATTGAATACCATCTACAGGATAAATTCCAGAAACTCACCTCGGCACATCAATCAGCACCTGATTTTTACCATCTGGAAGGACAAGGGCAGTAGTTACATAGGAACTGCACTACTTTTGAGCTTCCCCTCAAGTCACTCACAATCATGACTTATAAAGATATCACCATTCCTTCATTGTCACTGAGTCAAGATCCTGGAACTTCCTCACTAGCATTGGGGTCCTACCTACAGCACATGGATGACAGGGTTCAGGAACACAGTTCATCAGCACCTTCACAAGGACAACTAGGGAAGGACAATAAGTGTTGGCCCAGCCAGTGAAGACCACATCCCATGAATGAATGGAAATATTAGGAAGACAAAGGGATTTAGGTCAATCCTCAGCATGGATCAGGAATTCCCTATAGAGAGCAACATTTTAAAGGAATTTAATGGCTTTGGAGGTAGGCAGACGGGAAATTGGAATTGACAGCATAACCAGCTAAATCATGAATGGTGGAACAGAGACAAATGGCATAAACCTGTTCCCAAATGCTCTGTTCCTTTGAGTACTGTTAGATTAAAAACAGCTTGGTGTTTTGACTATTTCAAGTGAACATAAATTAACTTAAATGCTGAAATATTTTTGAAAATGTTTGTTCGAATGGCACTGAGCCAGAAAGGACAGCAAAATTGAAGACCGCAGCTCATAAAGTAATGTATATGCAGTTGTTGGATGAGTATAAAAGTGAGCAGACCACAACGCTGATGAAATTTAATATTGACAAATGTATACAAAGGAAAGTAAAATGAATGATGGATGTATTGATGAATGTGACTGAAAAGAGGAGTTGGAGGAGATGTCAAGGTCTTAAACCCAAAGCTCAATATGTCCCATTGAAGCATGGTGGCATTCAACAAAGGTAATAAAATGTTGAACAATTAGCCAAGATAGTGGAATACAATCAGATGTGCTAACTGAACTATATTCTAGGCTGGTTAATCTAGATTTTGACGACAGTGCTCCATTCTGATCATTCTAGTGTAATGGATGCAGCAACAAAGTGCCGAAGCCTGATGCAGAACTGAATCACGAAACTGATCCCTAAAGCCCAAAGGCCTGTGATGTAGGAAATGCTGACTAAAAATGGGCTTTTTTTCCTGGAAAGGAAACAGCTTACTGAGATAATGATACGAAAACATAAATCTGGAACAATACATTAAATTAATGCGTATGAGGACACTTGTGGAATTCGTAAACACCATGTTTAGTAATGATATTCAGAATTTTTTTTATATAAAGGAAGTAATTGATATCTGGGGTACAGTGCAAGAAACCACAACCCATTTAAGAAACAATCACATGTTGAAATGAGGGCATTTCAAGGTCTTATTGGATGAACAAACTAAGCTGGACTGAATGGCTTCCCTAATGGGCAATTGTCTTGTAAGAAGCGCTGGTATTTGTTCAAGATCACAGAATATTTTACATTCAGCAGACTGGGTAGTCAGGCCCTTGGTTTAATATCTTCTTTCAAAAATACAGCAGTAATCCAAACACAAAATGAATGTTCAACCCTATTCAAGTTGACTTGTAACTACAATCTTCTAATTGGAAATATACTGCCTCCTAGACACTGACACAGAAATAGATGATGCTGTACAGTTAATTTATCTGTGGTCTGTATGCTATTTTCAGTGCAGTGACTATGGCAGAGAAATAATACAATGTGGACGGAAATCATTTCCTTTCCTAGAGTCCCTCAATCTTGATTCACGAGATGACCCATTTTCACACCTGAGATTGGATGTTTGGGAAAATAGCACAGTGTATGAGCTAACAAGATAGATAAATGACATGCAGTAGATGGAATATGTCTGAATTTTCAAAAGATAGTTGATAAGGTGCCATATAATAGGTTACTTAATACGTTGGACCTCACAATGTTGGAGAAAGCATGGATAGTAGGATTGGCTAAAATTTAGAAGACAGAAGTTGCGATATGGGTTGGCAGACATTTTCAGGGTAGCAACCTGTGTTATGGAACAGGCCAGGTCTCCACTCATAACATTTCAAGAAAGTAGCCCAAACCCTAACTTTGCTGGTTGTTTTAAACAGGTGTAAAGTGGACATTTCAGCAGTGATGCGGCTGGTCTAACTACATAGTTTAAAAAAAAACAGAATTTATTTGCAAGATTACAGAATGAGGCACAAAGAAAAGAGAACAGAATAAAGAATAACTTAGCCTATCCGAAAACCTGACAGATTATTCCAACTTGCTGATGCTGTTCCAAATTCCTGCAACAATCCCCATAAACACAGCTTGACAAAAAATGTGAAATTAAACACAGGGTCTTGAGGGAGAGACAGATG